>NC_050105.1:115218897-115843897 GCF_902167145.1 Zea mays
CCGGTGTCCCATCTGGCTAGCTCCGCCAGATAGGCAATGATGGTGCCCCGCGTGCCCTGTGACGACGGCGGCTCTCAGCTCTCTTACGGAAGCAGGAGGACGTCAGCAAGGACTCGACAGCTCCGACAGCTGTCCCTCCGCTAGGCTCCGCCGCTCCTCCGACGGCCACGACATCACACCAACTGGGTGCCAAGATCTCTCCGGCTGCCACATCGGCATGTACTTAGGGCGCTAGCTCTTCCCCGCTAGACACGTAGCACTCTGCTACACCCCCATTGTACACCTGGATCCTCTCCTTACGCCTATAAAAGGAAGGATCAGGGCCTTCTTAGAGAAGGTTGGCCGCGCGGGGACGAGGACGAGACAGGCGCTCTCTTGGGGCCGCTCGCTTCCCTCACCCGCGTGGACGCTTGTAACCCCCTACTGCAAGCGCACCCGACCTGGGCGCGGGACGAACACGAAGGCCGCGGGATTTCCACCTCTCTCACGCCCGTCTCCGGCCACCTCACTTCCCCCCTTCGCGCTCGCCCACGCGCTCGACCCATCTGGGCTGGGGCACGCGGCACACTCACTCGTCGGCTTAGGGACCCCCCGGTCTCGAAATGCCGACAGATTTGTAAAGCCCAAAATTTGTATAAGGAAAAATAATAATAAATTAAATTAATTAATTAATTAAAGAAACTAAATGAAAAGTAGAAAGGATCTTAGTAATAATTTGTCCCTCTGATAGATCATATATTTTTGGATTTTCGATTCAGGATTTTTTTATAAACTAGAACTATACTTCTTAAAGCACATGTTTTTGTGTGTGTATATTTAAAAAAAGCATACGCGTAAATAAATGAGATGGAAAATAAATGACATAAAATTTTATTTTGCATACTAAAGTTTTGATATGCTGGTATATATGAATATGAATCATGAAACCAGATTCGAATTTGAATTCAAGATAGAAAATTGAAATGTAAAGTGAAAGAAAAAAACAGAAAATGGTAAAAGAAAAGAAATTTCTTAGCGCCTTGCGCTAACTTCTTATTCTCGCGACCCATTTCTCCACACCCTGCTCGGCCCACTACGTCTTCCCCCTTCCACCGCACCTCACGTACGTGGTTGGCCACTACCCCGCGGGCCTGCTCGATCATCGACCGCTCACGCGCACTCGTACTCTCGTCGCCAACTGACGAATGGGCCCGCTTCGTCAGTCGTCTTCCTCCTCAGGTCGGACTCACCGCTAAGAACAGAACCCGCGGAATCCGCGCAGTAGTTGGCCCCGGGATTCCCTTGTCGCGCGTATATAAACTGGCGCCATCGTCTCTCCCCTAGCCTGTGCGGCTGTGCCAGCGACGAACCTGGAACCCGAGCGTCTTAGTGGAGAAGAGAGATGTGGGCCTCGGTTGGATCTCGCCTTGGCCGCCGGTACAGTCTCGGGTTCGCCGCGGTTGAACGCCAATGGGGCCACCGCCCCGACCTCGACAACATGTGAGGGAATCTGAGAGCGGGCCGCCACCATGGAACCCACCGGCAGCCGCAATCGTGGGGCAATATCTGGTTTGGGAGCTTCGTAGAGTCGCGTTGAAGCTTGTGATTGCATCTACGGGCGCGCCAGATGGATGGGATTGCTCATCGGAGCTCGGCAGGCAGCTCCGGGCCGCACCGTGCCATGGCTAGCCCCCTCCACGCTCTCAGCACCGGTAAGTAACCTGCACACGAGTTCGTTATCTTCGCCCCATCGTGTATCACCGGTTGAATCGTAGCTTAGGGCACAGAATCATGGCACCGTGCTCTCCGGCGAGGCCACCGTCGGGTGACGTGAACGCGCCACCGCTCTGGAGGGAGGGGGTCGTGATGTGGAAGAATGCCCGGGACCGTTCGATCTAATGGGCGGACGCGATTAAAGCGGGTACTATCGATTCGGGCAATTGGATCTTAGCCGTAGATCAGAATTTGGATGGGCGGGATGCATGCGGGGCGTGGCGTGTCTGGATTTCCTTGATCCATTGATCAATGGCTCCAGCGGCAGCTAGCTATTTGTCGTGTGCACATTTTACTAAAGAGGCCCTAGGGAATATAGAAAATAAACCGCTGTCAGCACGTAGTATAAAAATAATTACAAACTGAACCAAAATCTTATAGAGCTAACCCTAGGCTTATAGGAAATAGTATTCGCGGTCCGCCCAGCTCGTAAACTGATATAATAAGGAAAGAAAATAATTTATATTGTGAAAATAACTCATAGAACTTAGATAGGTTATATCTTCAACGTTTTAACTCCGATTTGCTCCGTTCTAGTTGTGGTGGCTTCGTAATAAAATTTGCTACACAGTAATAACATTATTTGTAACATATCAAGTACTTTTATACTTAGATATTTATTTAGCTTATGGTTAGTAGACTAACTCTTCTAATCCAAGGTTTACATATCTATAATTAAAATTTTACTATAATATGATTTATAAACAAGTTACAATCTAGATTAAAGTTTACTTAACTATTTGGAGTATATTTTCTCATATGATGTATATTAACCAATTTATAATAAAGTTTAATACTTAAAAACCACATAGATCCTCCGTAAATCGTAACTCGGTAACTGTAACTCCGGAGTTAGTGGTTCTGGTTCCCACAATCTCGTTGCGACGCATAGACTATTATTACGCAGTTTATTCTTATGTTTGGTGTGATGTTAATTTTGCCTATACCATGTTTGCTTGTATTGCTACTACTAGCAGTGAGGTCACGAGTCATCTGAAGAGCAAGTTGGTACCTGGAATCTCAAGTCCCAGGTAAGTTGTGTCCTTGATCACTTCTTTTTACCCAGTCATGTTCTGATTAATCATAATGATCTGCATAGGTTAATTTTGATGGGACCCAACAGGTTACCCAAGTTTGATTATCTTTATACCTTGACTCCACTAAACTTTTTGGGTAGTACCTGCTATTGCTTTATGTGGTTTTGGGCATGAAGATTACACTATTCATGATTATACTTTTGTTATCAGTTGTTATTGATTGTTCATGTTAAGATCATTATGTTAATTGGAACATGGAGAACCACCCGGGAAAACAGTGCTACCACAAGGGTTTATGGACGCCCTTGGCTGATTAACTAGGAAAGCTAGTGGATGATTACCTTACCCGAAAGGGGCAAGGGCAGTAGGGGAGTGGTCAGTGTAGGGAGGTCCTTGGTTGATTTTGCTGCGATGGCGGTCAGTCGAGGGACTCCTGCACTGGAGCTTCCTATAAACTATAGCGGGTTTTCTAATGCTAGTGGAACTTTGTAAAGGCCTCGTAGTGTTACCCTGCCTCGCCTCCTCGGTAGAGGTGTGTGGGATTGGCCGTCTCTTGGCAGATGGGTAACATGACTTGTGGGTAAAGATGTGCAACCTCTGTAGAGTGTAAAACTGGTGTACTAGCCGTGCTCACGGTCATGAGCAGCTCGGACACTCACATGATTAATTTATGGAACTAAATTCAATTTGCCATATGCATTGCATCGCAGGTGATGTTGTTACTTTTGTTCTACTACTTAATTGGGTTGGTATTCACTTATACTTAGTAACTGCTAATAAAATTTTGACCAACTTTAAAAGCAATGCTCAGCTCTAACCATCCTCTTTGGTAAGCCTTACACTTCATGTGAGCTCCCACCTTTGGCGAGTTCATGCACATTATTCCCCACAACTTGTTGAGCTATGAATGTATGTGAGCTCACTCTTGCTGTCTCACACCCCCCCACAGGTCAAGAACAGGTACCGCAGGATGAGGCGCTTGGAGGATGCTGTGACGAGTTCGTGAGAGGTCTAGGCCGTCGTCTCCAAGTCAACTTTGGGTTGCTGGACCATTGTCTCCTTATAATGTAATTATTTATTTATTTTGTACAGAACTCCTATTATATAGTAAAGATGTGACATTCGATCCTGTGCCATGATTCATCTTATGTGTGAGACTTGGTCCCAGCACACCTGGTGATTATGTTCGCGCCTGGGTCTTGGTGCCCCGAAACCCGGGTGTGACACCCTGGCGAAAAGCAGTGATGATGGAAGCATCTGATATACGAGGTATGGTGCCCCGTACCTTGGTGAAGCGAGAGATGAAGGCCCGGAGAGTTTCCCTAGGCTCCTGCCTCACTGCGTGGAGGTGGGTCTCCACGCCATGCTGCTGGTAAGCACTGGCAAAGTTTGCCATGAACCGCGCACAGAGCTCCTCCCAGGAGTAGATCGATCCTGGGGAAAGGTTCATGAGCCAAGTCTGGGCCAGCCCAGACAAGGCAACATGGAAGTATGTTGCCATTACAGTGGTGTCTCCACCGGCTGCTGTAATGGCGGTTACGTAAACCTGCAAGAATTCCGACGAATTTGTTGTACCGTCGTACTTCTCCGGCAGGTGTGGCCGGAACTTGGATGGCTAGGTTGCCGCGCAGAGGTGATCTGTTAGCGTGGCGCAGCCCACACCGGCCAACGGGACACCCGTCTGAATCCGGGAGCCCATTGGGGTCTGCGGTGCAATCGCAGCGAAGTCATAGCCGAGGTTGCGGCCCTCGACATTTTGTCGGTGCTCACGCGCCCTCTCCAGAGAGATGCGGGCATCCTCGCCCGCACGCCTGCGGTTGAGTTTTGCCCGCAGGTCGTTAGACTTCTCCATAGAGACTGGGGAGTCCTCGCTCGCTCGCTGGCGGTTGAGCTCCGCCCGTAGGTCCTCAGTTGGTGCGGCCCTCACCGAGGGAGAGCGCACCGATGCCGATGCCTTGTGTTGGCGTCGGGATGACCGAGGCCTTGGCCTTGTTGATCTAGAGTGCGCCATGCCGAGCAGGCGATCAACGTCATCGCGCCACTGCTTCATGGCCCCTGGGGAGGCTGTGGAGCTAGGAGGGTGGTGCAACAACTCTCTGGCCGCTGACAGCGCTCTAGGCGCAGCCCTAGATGCCCTGGACGTTTGCGCGGGAGTGTGCTGCCGCGCAGAGTGCACAACAGTGGTCGCACCAGGCGCCGGGAGGTTGGTGGCCCGCGGTGTGGAAGAGGCAGCCGCTTCTTCCACCACGAAGTCCTTGGGCAAGAAATCATGGTGCTCGACGATGTGGACCATGGTGTTGAGCAGAAGAACAAGCAAAAACCTAATGCACCCGCCCTAAATCCTAAGATGAGGAAGGGGCTAAGCGTTTTGCCTGTTAGTTGGAAAATGGGGAGAACACAAGAACATACAAGGATTTAGAGTGGTTCGGGCCGCCGGAGCGTAACACCCTACTCCACTATGTGATGTATTGAGCTTGAGAGCATGTATGAACTTGTGAGCCTGAGCTGGGTCTAAGTGTGCTTGAGTCAGCCTCGTTGCATGCCTCCCCTTTTATAGCTAAAGGGGGGCACATACAAGGGTGCTGAGCCCCGACATGCGGGCCCAGGGGTAAAATGGAGGGAATAATATAGAAGTATCCAATGCCAGTGTCACCCAGAAGATCTCCGAGCGCCATAATGTCCATAGTGCATACGGTATTGGTATCCTGCGCTGCTTCCTCGGTAACGTGCGAGTGATGATGAGCATAGTGTATGCCGCAGCACGGGCGTACTGCCTGCCAACGGAATGGACAGGCACGCCGCCTGCAGGATGGCCTGGTCGCCGCCCGTCAGCGGAGTGGACAGGGCACATTAAATGCCGAGGCGGCACATCACCTGCCAGTGGAATAGACAGGCGGCGTGCCTTATCCGCAATAAATGCAGTGCCGCGCGGCCCAGAGGCCTTACGTCAGGCTCCACCCGCTGGCTTACATCATGGGCAGTAGGCCACATGGCAGCATCGGGTCTCCGGCTGTGCGGGAGCAAAAGTGTACATGGTATGGTCCGGACACGTGTCGGCTCCGGACCAGCCTGGCCTTGATTAAGGCCTGGGTATTCTTTGTCCCAAAATCCTGGGACCCTGCTGAGGGTGGTCCGGACCCTACACAGAGAGGTCCGGGACCCGTCCTGGGGTCCGGTCTGTATCTGTGGAGGTCCTGGGCCCAGCCCGGAGGTCCGGTCCGGATATGCAGGGGTCCGGCACTTTCCCATGGGGGTCCGAACCCACCGTTGATACCTTGGAGGATATTGTCTTCGCTGGCCACGTGGCGACCCCGGAGCCGTCCACCTGGTGGGGTCGGGTACTGTTTACCGCGCGACTAGAGATAGCCGCGTGGGCACCGTGCCTTCTTACTGTAGTAAGGGGTACCCCTGTTTTAGGGTACCGACAGTCATACTTGAGGGTAGTGTTTTAGAAGTTTTTCTTTATTTATGTACTTCCTTCGTCTTAAACTATAAGTCAAATTATATGTTTTTTGTTTTTCTAGGTATATAGATTATGTTATATATGCATATATAGATTATATCTATATAAATTATAAGAATTGTGTATATAAAAAGGTCAGAACGACTTACAATTTTGAACATTGTACTAGTCTTCGTCATCGCTAGAGATAGCAATAATGGGTACATATGATCCAAAAACCATTGAGTTCTTAATATATAAGAGCATGAGTATGGGCTAATTTGTTTACCTATAGGTATGTTATTAGTAAGCAAAAATCCATACTCATTGCAATAATGGGTACAAGTATGGTTACTCTATCCAAACCCATCAAAGTGGATTTGTATATAGTCAATATAAAACTACAATACAAAGTCATCTTCCAACCAAATGTACTCTAAAACATGTTTCAACTAGCACGTCAACTTATATCAATTTTATTACATTTACCACATATTATTTTGTTGTGTTATCATATCACATATAGTCAAAGTTTAATACATGTGCTACATTTCTTCTTGAACATAGGCAATCTATGGGTGCCCACTACCCACATCAGCAATGATCATGGGCACAAAATTGCACCCACATATGGGCATGTGTGTTCTTTATGTGGTTACACAAAATTTTGATGGGCATGGGCAAGTGACATCCATTTGGTATAAACTTGTTTCCATCCCTAGTCATTGCATTGTAATTGAAAAGGCTTGGTGTACTGGACCAGTCCGGTGTGCAACAAACGGGCCACCGGACCAGTTACACATGTAGCATGTTTTTGAAGGAGAAGAGCATAGGCAGCTAGCACACCAGATCAAGGTTCGATGAGCATCGAACCTTTAGAGACCCAACGATCGAATTTAGATCAACAGTTAACTGATGTGGTGGTCCATGTGGCAAGTCCAGTGGAGTGCACATTGACACCTAACATCTTTTTAAAAATCACTACTGACACATCTGCGAAGATAGATGTCCGATGTACTAGACCAAACACTGTTGGAAGTCCGGTGCACCCGAATTCAACATAACTTTTGGGAGTTGGTTCCAACGGCTATTTGAGTGGTTGGAGGCTATAAATACACCTCCAACCAGCTCATCCAATGCACAATGGCTGAACAATAACTTCAGTTCAATAGAGCAACACTCCAAAAGGGATAAAAGCCTCCCAAGTACACGCAAAAGAGAAATGAGCATAGAGCTAGCCATTCTTGTGTAGAGATGGAAACGAGTACATATCTGTTAGGTAACACCTCCCAGTACACGTACCCGTCTTACAAAAACACACTTGTTACAATACTTGTATTCAGTCGTGTACTCGTGTGTACAAAATTTTCTCAAACCTACACCCGTGCGAGTAAATTCACCTGACGAATCACCCATACCCGAGTTGAGTCTTTCCTACGTCCCATCAACTCCAGCACCTCGCTCGATCGCTGGGATTGACCAAGAGGCATGGACTCCCCTCCTATGAATTCGTTGCTCCCTGCATCTGAGAACACCTAGAGGGGGTGAATAGGTTATCCAACAAAATAGACTTAAAAGAATCCAAACTTGGTCTAAACAAGAAGTTAGTGTAACTTAAACCAAGATTGATAGAGGGAGAAGAGAGACAAAGTTCCCTTCACTTGATTGCTCTTCCAAGATATGAATGATTCTACGAGCAATTCACAAGTGAAGTTAAGAACTTAGGAATAGGAGAAATCACAATAAAGCAAATGACAAGAGACACAACGATTTTTATCTAGTGATTCGGTCAAGCGTAATATGCTTGCCTACTCCACGTTGTGGTGTCCCAATGGATAAGGGTTGCACTCAACCCCTTTCAAGTGATCACAAAGATCAACTTGAGTACCATAATCTTCCTTTCTCACTTATATCCTGTTTGTGAGGAATCTCCACAACTTGGAGTCTCTCTCATCCTTACACAAGATCTGACTTACACTTTAGAGTAAGGGAGGGAGATAGAACACACACACAGATAAGAGCAAATCATATCAACACACGCAAGAAATGCAAAGATAAGAGCGCAAGAACAAGTCTACACAAGAACGACTCAAGAACGATTCTCAAATCTCTCTAAAATCATTAGAATGCATGGTTGCGAAGTTTTGGAGTGTTGGTGTGCTCTTGAGATCATTGTGTATTTGTGTGCTGATTGAAGGTGCCTAGGGGTCCCTTTTATAGCCACAATGGGGCCTAGGAGTCGTTGGCTTCTCCATTTGGAAGCTCATTATTGTTGTCAAGGTCTGCTAGTTATCCTACATTGTATTAATTTGTTGTTTCATTTAAATTTCATATTATAGATTGATCATGCACAACTAGATGTGTTTTGCGTGCCCGTTGCTACATGCCACAACATGCAGTTGCAACATATGTATGCAGTAACTCAAGAGTCTGATAAGTATCTGGCACCCTGGCTTACATGTCTTAGTTGTGTCATTTGTTTTGGTCCTAATACATGTTTGTGTGCATGAGCTTCGACTAGTGGTTACAAATGTTTCCAAGGTCATGAGTATGATACATATTGTAGCTTAGATCTAGGATGTTTCTATGAACAGCTTACCATTTATCTCGCCCTGGTTTTGGCATATGGTGTGCGTAATCTTGACAACTCTTAGGCCCATTTCCCTGCCTTTGGTTGTGCGCATGGTATGTGTCGATTTAGGACCAATGATGATCTAAATCATGCTTTAGGCAAGTTTATTTGCTATTTATAATTTTAATTTATGCTTATTTACTTGTTTTAGCTGACTCAAAAAACAGGGCAGTCGGCTCAAGAGAGCCAATTCGTGCAACCAACACAGGCTAATCCATGTGTTTGGGAGACATTTGATGTTTTCTTTGTTGTTTTGCATTTGTAGAGCTATTCACCAATCTCCACACACCCTCTCTGGCTAACAGATCAAGCCAAGTTGCACACCTAGAACCTGACTGCTTCTAGCACTCGAAGGTGGTTAGAGTGCATTCAAGAGAGACGATCGCATCAATAGTATATTTTCTAGCTCCATGTGTGTCGGTCGCCCAGATGACCGCTTGCTAGTTTCCCACGACGACACATTTCTAGAACGCTAGATGGGAACCTACATTGGCTCTTCATCAAAATGACTACTCAAAAGAAGGACTCAACTAGGACTAGTGATAACCAAAATGCAAGATTATGCTGCCCTGACTCAAGGACCTCAACTAGGAGCTACGTGAGTACTACGACTGTGTCATCAAGACTCTAACCGATGAGCGCCTTGCCCACTTCATGTGGAACCGTATCGATAGTGTCAAGGTCATTGTGCACCTAGAGACACTACTAGAGCAAGTCAACCTCGCCCCACCCTCAAAGGAACGTATCACCACCCTTCGGTAGGAGATAAACTACATGATCCATTAGGCAATGGTATGGTAGTCAGAGATCCTCCTCAAATCTATGTTGGGGGTCATTGCATGAGTGGCCAAATTCATTTTGGTCAGTAACTACACTACACCAAGGATGATGTTTAGGTCACGTCAAGAAGAAAAGATGTTCTTTACTCGACCGACAGAGTTGATGTAGATCTGTGCACTCGAAGAAATGAAGACAAAATTCATCATTTACCACCATGGAGCACCACGCAACATCCTCACCAACCACCGACATACATACCAGAGGGATTTGAGTGCAAGTTACAATACATGCTGCTATGTAAGGGGCAACAACCACCTCAGCGACCGTTACTTGTCGTCATGATAAAAATAAGATTGATGATCATGAGTTACTTGAGTGGCAATCCAAGTACAATAGCAGACCATCTTTTAGTAGCCATGCCACATTTTTGAGGCATCAGCATGGACGACATGCATGAGCATCTAGTAGAGCTCCTGAAAGACCAGTTTGGGATCCTTTAAACAACATCTTTGAACGATACGTGTCCTTGGACATCTTGTGTTTCAATGGAAGGACATCACTGATCAAATCTATAATCTCCTTGTAACATTTACAAGAGAATGCAAACTTGGACTTGTTGAATATAAGACAGGTCAACAAAAACAAGGGTGTACATTGTTGTGTGTTCATGTAGTGGCTCTTCTGAAGCTCTGGGGAGCTGTAAGAACCTTTTAACCTCCCTTGGTATTGAATCCTTTGAATCTAGATGGTACTCTAGCAGTATATCACTAAACATATCATACATCATATCATCATCATTCATATTATCATCTGTTGTTTATGTTGTCGTGTGTGTTACCCCTTGTGATGCCACTTGTGTCTCATGCTGACGATGTGACTCGTCGTTAGGCCTACAAATGGGGTGGGTGTAAATGGGTATTTTAGGTGGGTTTAAGAAATGAGTTTGTTTTGGTGCGTTGTGATGGGTTTTAATTATGAACGGGTTGGGTTGGGTGGGTTTATTTTATATTGCGGGTCAAAATGGTTGATACCCATGGGTATAGATGGATTTGTATAGGTATGGGTTTCCATGGGTCTTCACCAATCAGACTACCACCCTAATTAGTACCATTTTATTTTAGGTTCAGAGAAGTCTTTGATTTCTTTAGTCGCACACAACACACTATACTTATCGCTTTCACGCCATCTGCATAATCCAGTGACATAATCTAGTGACATAACAGAATTGTATCCAACACACTATACTTATTGCTTGTTTGGAATTTTTGATGAAAATTTCATTTTATTGGGCGTCTCTGCCTTGTCGGCTCTACAGGTTGTACAACTACTAATGCTACTACAGGCTGAACACAGGATAATTCAGCCACAGCACCACCACATGCCATTCAGTTATTTTACTCTAAGTCTTCTACTTCACGTTTAGCAAAGGCTTTTTTGTATGTATCTCCTTGTTAATTGAATTGTTAATTTTGTTTATTTTTCTTTTAAACATAGATGGATTAAGGATCTTTAACAGATGTTTTTTGTTATTCTCTCGAGACCTAAATGTTCATCGACCAAATTTATCACTGTGTATGCAACTATGTTTTTGTATGTCACTGAAACTACCTATAAAATTATCGTTGTGTATCAGTGTATGCATTTGGCTTGATGTGAGACAATAAGCTACACCCACGGGTTTTCCATGGGTTTCCACCCAATTACGGGTTGGTTTGGGATCAATAATGTTATTGGATGGGTTGGGTTTAACTTCCTTCTAATATTTTTGGGTGGGTGTGGGATGGATATAAAGTTATTAGATTTGGGTATGGGTGGGAGTGGATTGGATTTTTTGCCATTAGCAGGCCTACTCGTCGTGGTGCAGCCACACCTTGTAGCTTGGTATGAAACTATAGGTGCAAAGGTGGAGTGTCATCGTTCTTTTGTCCTTGCATTTATAGTTGCAACAATTTGTACATGGGCTTAACACATTGGTACCCATTATAGTTGCTGAAAAATTGAACGTGCAGTAAATAAATTCTTGAGTCTTCACTATCGACTCATGGGAGTGAGCCCCACTCTTATTCCAACCATCAAACATACATCAACAGTCCTCACCCATAATAATCTTATAGTCATAAGCAAGAGTTATTATTCATGCATAACCTCTAGAAGTCCACATGCATAAACCATGTTGAATCATCAATGCGAATTGAACATTCATATGCACATAAAAATAGTTGAGAGCATGTGTTACCTTGTCAATAGAAGAGGACGAGGCCAAGGCGAGGCAGTAGTAGGGACATGATGGCACGGTGGCGAGGACACGACTGTGTGGTGGATGGGATGCGACGGGGCGGTGGCGCGGTAGTGGAGATGTAGCCGCGTGGTGGTCTAAATACGGATTTCTATCAACATGAAAAACAATTTAGAGAAACTTTCTAGACAAACATCTAAATGATCATCTCTTTCTATTAAAAAAATTCTAGATAGATAAACATCTAAATTATCATCTCATGTTTAATAGCTACTTAAAATTGTATACTATCTTTGCAAGATTACCTACGACTAGCTAATATGCAAAAAAACAAGGGAAATACATATATATTGGAGCCAGCAACCAATGGAATTAATACTATTATGTCCAGGCCTGCCCTAGACTATTGGACATAAGCGGGGTGAGACCTACTAGACGCTGTTAGAGCCATTTTCTGGCATTATTGCCAACAACCATTATCGATCGTAGAAAATAACCTAACTCCAATAGTAGTCATTGGAAATGGGCTTATTTCTGACCGCTCACGATTGACGGATTGGTGTCATAAAAAATAAGTCATAAGCCATCTAAAATAAGCTATTTCTGACGGTTATTGGCTTATATCCGACAGTTTAAGTAATTAGGTTTTATATAGTTTACTATTGTGATGTATGATGTACATGACTCTAGAAGTGTATGGATGGCAAGCTAAATTGCATTTTTGCCATAGGTCTTCTTTTAGACCTACTCCAATAGTGCCCCTCCCACTTCCCTATCAACAACAGGGTGTATGATGATGCCCTCTCGCGCTCCAACGGTTCGCTCTTTGAACCATGCTGATTAGGGGAAGAGGGGCTCCACCCCCATCAGTCCATCACACAGGGGAGCTCTAATCTTGACCCTTTTATTAATCGATGCTTTTAACTATAAAATGAATTATTTTCAAGTTTAATTACCTAATAACAATATATATTATAGCACTACAAATATTGTATAATTTTTTAAACTCTAAAAATCGATGTAGAAACGTCAAATATCTTAGTTAAAGTATAAAAGAGGGTTGAATAGGGAGAATGGTTGCAGATGAGGTGAAATAGGAGAAATAATATTTGAGGGGGAGGTATTTAAATATGAATTTGAATTATGAATAGAGTGATTTGGGAGAGGTAGAATAGTTCCAATTAGTTTTAGACTCTCTCCAACAATTTTCCCATACAACTCCCCTTTTATGTGCTACCAGATATATTTTGTTTAATCCCCCTAAGGTCTAGTTTGGATACTTTGGGATTAGAGTGTTTTTGAGGGATTGGAGAGGGTGTAAATCCCGAATAGATCAAATACTCTCTCAATACATCTCAATCCACTCCAATCCCACTTATTACTAGAGTACCCAAACTAGGCCTAAAAGATCCCCACATACAGTTTCTCTCCGACCATTCCACTTATCTATCTTCCCCTATATGAACTATCTCGTTAAAAAATGAAAAAAATCATCTATTCATCTTCATGTCGTTCCAAATACTGTACCTTGTTTTATCTTTCTCTCCCGAGTCCCGATGCCGCGCCTTCCACCACCCAATCGGCGGTGGGCACCGACCCCAAGGACGTCGACCAGTGCCACCGTAGTCCGTAGTCTTGCTTGCGCTCCTCCGCCTCCGCACCATGTGCCTACGTGACCTCTCCCGTTGGGATGGCCTTGCCTCCAAACTCCTCATCCCTCGTCCCACTCCCCAGTCATCAGCTCCGTTGTTCCAATCCCTAGGGTCGACCTCCATTCTGTGCTCCGGCGGCGCTAGCTTGCTCTCCCTGAGTCTGACCTCCGTCACGTGCTCCGACAATGCCTCGCAGGCTAAGGCTAACCTTCCATAGTGTGCTCCGGCTGTGCCCTCCACCAATCCATCTAGAAACTTCAACCTTCTACAGGATGAGCGATCAAGCGACTTATAAAAAATGGGTCAGGCTCCTTGTGGCAAATAAAATTCCATGCCCGTGTGGAATAATATTCAATAATATTAGGGTGTGGAGGATTTGAACCTTGCTTAGGTCTTGTTCGTTTATGTCGGATTGGTGGGTCGGAACGATTCTTAACCAGATTACTTCTCTAATTTATATAAACTTTAATTAGCCGGAACGATTCCGGGTGCAATCCGACGTAAACGAACAAGGCCTTACTTGGTATAAAGCGTTTGGCTTTTATCACTATAATTGATGTCTATTTTGTGTTATGTAAATGAGATATATTGTAAATATATACATATACAATAATTGGAAAGTTAAAAATATAAGTATATTTGAATAAATATATGATTTAAGCAAGATTTACCTATATAATACTCCTTCCGTTCCAAAAATATAATGTGTTTTGGACTAAATAAATATTCATTAATTAATCTATGAATATAGTTTGAATGTATGTACATATTCATTATTATTCGGATAAATATGGAGAAAAAATATAGGTAGAAAGAACCATATTTTGCAACCGAAGGAGTATATAAAAGTCGTGGTCCCATGAAGTATCTCTACTACTTATTAAGGTTGCAACGGTAGTCTGTTATTCCACTCTTCACACAGTCCATTCTCATGTTCTGTCACCCTGTTCTATCATTCTTATTCCTTGTTATGTCATTCTCATTCCCCTCCCTGTAAAGTCCATTCTCATCCCCCGTACAACCCACGTCTAGCTAAAATTTAAAAAAACTCACACATGGCCCCCCAAGGGGATTCAAACCTGCGACCCCTCAGGCAAATGTGAGTAGTAGCTACCGCTACATCACATGTGTGTTTATGTCTACATATATGACACGAAAAACAACTACTACATCTCTCCCTAAGCTCACCTGCTACCCTTGCACAATGCGTAATAGTAGATAAGTATCACCGAGATTCTTAAATTGTATTTTTGGATGGGGTAGTATTTAAAGAAGAGCCTTGCATGCAATTTTTTTTTGTTTGAATAATGTTTTCAACTTAAATTCTTTTTTTGCATGCGTGGCATTTATTATCCGTAATATTTTTTCCATGGATCTGACTTGTGAGTCATTTTCATAAACCAACGCCAAGGATGAATCAATATTTCTTACTTAGAATCCCCGAACAAACACCACTAGCAGAAGGCGCTAACGTTGGCGTCGTTCATCGACGACGAGAAGAAGCTTGACAACTGCTAGTTCGACCTCTCGAAGCAATCATACTTGGTCGCATGCGCCACTGTGTACGACAAGCTCCGGCGCAGCCGTCGCTTGGACGTTGTCCAGAGCGGGTGCACCGTGCTATCCATCGTCAAGCAGGGGGACCTCATGATCGTCGCCAACATCAGCGACTCTCGGATTGTTCTGAGCACCGCATCCGACGACGGCGCCATCATTGTCGTCCAGCTCATCGTCCACCTGAAACCCAACTTGCCACGTAAATCGTTACTGACCGGCCATAAATTCTTGTGCGCTGGGACGACGACCGTTGTTGACATTGTATGAGCGTCCTCGAACATGATGTATGTAGAGTAGCGCATCTGGTGGTGCAACGACCAAGTGTACTACCTTGCTGATGAGCCCGGGATGCACTTCGTCTGGTAGCCCAGCCAAGAGTCATCGGTACTCACCATGTTGGGGGCGTTCGATGACTACTATATCAAGGACTGTGGCGTCATCTCGGCGCCGGAAGTGACGTAGAGGAGAACCGACAGCAATGACTAGTTCGTCATTCTCGCCACCGTCGGGGTAGCTTTTTGTGCTGGTCTGTCTTTAATTCTCTTCGCAAACACACATACTTGCCTTTTTGTTTAAGCAAGCGCGCATGGTGGTGCGTGACTGATGACTGACGATGTACGAGGGAACTTCTTCCGGCAGGTGTGGGACGTGCTCTCTAATGATGAGACAATACAAAATCGTGGCATATATCGAAGTCCGCATGATACTGATGGTTGCAATGTAGTTGTGAAACGACTAGATTAAAATAACAAAATTTATGTATGACCAGGATCATAAATAGATTATGAAACATTCATTATAACAGTATAACACACATTTTGTATATAAGTTATGGTGGTATTATATGTTCCCGTTACAACGAAGGATCAGTCAACTAAGTATATATACACATCGACACTGCATTTGTTGTAGGGCTGGACGAAATACTCGTGGCTCGATAACTCGCTTGACTCGGCTCGTTAGTAGCTCGGCTCGACTCGGCTCGTTTTAATTTTGTAGCGAGCCAAGCTAGAATTCTAGCTCGGTTCTGTAATGAGCCAGCTCGTGAGCTAGCTCGCGAGCCAAACGAGCCAAGCCACAACACAAGTTTTCTAGTCGTTGGTGTCGTCTCATCTCTCATAGTCTTGGTTTCTCGTAGTTATGATCTGTGATATGGACATATGTGGATGTGTCATGTGCTTAAATATTTGCATTATTGTATGGCTACATACCTACATTGTATATTTAATATTTGATTATTGGTTATGGTTTTGTGAACTTGGTTTCTAGCAGCATATGATGTTAGGGTTGTGCAATAAAATGTTACATGTTTGTGGAATGGATGATGAATTGCTTATAATGATGCTTGTTGCTATCTTATTATAACTAGTGGTTGGCGCGCGCCCTGCGCGCGTAACTTTTGATTGTAGGATACTTTTATGCGAAGAAGGGATATAACCAAACTTGAATTATAACAATATACAATTAGTAATCTTCATGGTAAAGAAA
The DNA here is from genome assembly GCF_902167145.1 of Zea mays. Classification (NCBI taxonomy): domain Eukaryota; kingdom Viridiplantae; phylum Streptophyta; class Magnoliopsida; order Poales; family Poaceae; genus Zea; species Zea mays. The sequence goes on from NC_050105.1 coordinate 115,235,474, forward strand.
GTTTGAAAACAACAAATTGGATCATTAACAAATATGTGGAAAAAAGATATTAGTTGAACATGTCTGCGTCTGCAGCCACATAAGCTTTTACCAGCATAATACCTGTTTTTCAAAAAAAAAACTTGTTTTTGAGCCACGAGGTTCGGCGGCTGTTGCTACGAAGGTTCTAGGAGCATAACAAACCCGATACATGCACAAGACAGTAGTGAACATTGTAAACAAGACAACAGTTATATGTTACAATGAGTTACTCACAATTTGAGTTTAATGAGTTGTTCACAACTTGAGTTTAAAGTACAGTCAACAAAATCACCACATGACATATCTAGGTGTAGGCATTGAATCATTGATCTCACTGTTTCTACACAGTTGAACACTTATTTTTTAGCTTGTATATATAGGAGAAAGAAGCTATAAAATGCATTGTTAAATTTATATTATATATAAAGGAGGCAAACTATGTACTGACCAGTTTCCTAGTGAAGGGCATAATAGTATTGTTTGAACTCATTAGTTATTCCTTTTTTTTGTTGTCTATTGTTAGAAACGCAGTCTGATGAAATCTCAAAGAGGATGAACATCACATGAACTAACGGTTAGTGTTTCTAGAAACAATATGCCAGAGTTACACTTTGTTTCAATTTGTATGTAGTGCAGTATGTGTTCATATATAGGTAACAAAACACCCTTTTTATGGTCATTCTTAATAAATAAATTCAGGTAATGAAACAAACCGCTGATGTATTCACATATTCTTGCTTATGTACGATAGATTAGAGGTGTATGTCAATCAAATGCTACATTGTGGCCATTCTTAATTGGGATAGACAATAAAACTAATTGCTATTGTATCCACACATATCCATATGGTAAAAAAACTAGATGCTTGAGGGCATGATCGTAAAGGTCATGCTATAGTCATTGTAACTAAACCAAATTGTGGTCACTGACAGCAAGAACCTATTGTGAAAGTAAAAGATTGTGATCTAGCATATACTCACACAATGCATATTTAAAGAAATCATACTGGCATGTAGAGATACACTATCTTGAATTTGGGCGATTCAGCTCACTTGAACTACAAAGTGGTTACCTGATGGTGTTTTACTAAGTATTAAGTGGCTCCCTTCCGTACACTGTGAATCTGTGATTCATTCATATATGAACTTGATCAAGAGTCGCTAAGAATATCTGGCACTCATTATCAACATGTTTTAAATTATTGAAATCGACCATGGCTAAGGAGATTGCAGGTCTAGGAATAAGAGACCTGAATAAAGTTGGTAGAGTATTTTAACTACAGTGTCTACAGCAAGACTGAGTGGACCAAATGAAAGTTTGGGCTGGAATCGACGTTCACTATTTTGTGTGAAGCGAACAGATCGGTAGAACAATGTATTTAAAGAAATCATACTGGCATGTAGAGATACACTATCTTGAATTTGGGCGATTCAGCTCACTTGAACTACAAAGTGGTTACCTGATGGTGTTTTACTAAGTATTAAGTGGCTCCCTTCCGTACACTGTGAATCTGTGATTCATTCATATATGAACTTGATCAAGAGTCGCTAAGAATATCTGGCACTCATTATCAACATGTTTTAAATTATTGAAATCGACCATGGCTAAGGAGATTGCAGGTCTAGGAATAAGAGACCTGAATAAAGTTGGTAGAGTATTTTAAATACAGTGTCTACAGCAAGACTGAGTGGACCAAATGAAAGTTTGGGCTGGAATCGACGTTCACTATTTTGTGTGAAGCGAACAGATCGGTAGAACAATGTAACAGGAAATTTAATAGTCCTGTACATGTTGATGTCTGTTCTAAGGTAGAGATAGTAGCAGTTCATATAAGAGGAGCATGCATTCATAAAATTCGTAGACAGCTGTGCGATGAACATCAACAGTGCAGACAGGAATCACAGGATTTTTTAGAAGCAGACCTGCTCGAGCACACGGAGATTGCTCTTTTCCATCTCCCTGGCGAGCTTCTCCAGCTTGCTGAGCATCCCTGCGTACATGTCATCAATCTCGGTCGCCTGCCCCGCAGCAGCGCCGAGGAGCTCCTGCATCCTCCCGATCCCAAACCCGTCCACCATTTCATCCACTGCCTTCTGCTCCACGAGGGTGTGAGCGTGCCCAGGCGCCGGAGCCGACGGCAGCCAGGGCATAGGCGACTCAGCGGTGAAGGTGTGGTACTGGTCCCGGAATCCAGGCCCGACGTTGACAATGGCGAGCGAGGCCGGGACGAGGCGGCCGCCGTGGAGGAGGAAGGCGCGGTAGTCGTAGGAGTGGGTGGAGTGGTTGGGGGAGGCGGAGGGGGAGACGAGGATGAGGAGGAGCGGGTGGGCGGAGGCTAGGGTTGCGGAGAGGGAGTGGGCGAGGACGGCCTCGCGCATGGAGGGGCGGAGCGCGGTGCGGCGGCGGGAGGAGAAGAAGCCGATGGGGGCGGGGGCAGAGGCGGGGGCGGGGGAGGAGTGGGGTTGGAAGCGGCCGAGGGAGTCGGAGAGGGAGCAGTGGCCGGAGACGGAGATGGAGAGCGCGGGGGCGGGAGGAGCCGCCGCCGCCGCGGCGTCGTCGTAGTCGGAGAGAACAGACGAGCGGAGGAAGGTGAGGTTTTTGGGAGGAGAGAGCGCGAGATTGGAGACGTTGGGAGGAGGAGGGAGCGTGTGAGATTTGGAGACGCTGGTACGAGGAGAGACCTAGAACTTTCTACAACGACGGACGGGAGGAAGAAGCTGCCACCACTGGATAACGATCGTACGGCGAAGGAAATTTTTGGCGACGTGGACGCACGTGGAAGCTGGATTCCTTCCTGCTTTAAAGTATAGGAAATAAGAGTTTGTAAAACTGTAAGTTAATACATATTTGGTTATTTAATTTAATATCAAAAGTTATAAGTTAGTACGATGATATGATAATAATATTATAAAGGTTTTGAGTTTGTAGTACACTTAAAATATGATTTTTTGGTTATATATATTTATGTACATAGATCTTTGTATTTAGCTGTGTGACTCGCGAGTCTAACGAGCTGACTCAAGCTTTCTAACGAGCCAAACTGAGCTAGATGTTTAACTTATTAGTATAACAGGCTAAGCCATAGCGAGCCGAGCGATATCCACCCCTAATTTGTTGTATACCAGGGCATCAATGCGCGTTCGGCGGCACGGATGTACTACGGCCGGGGAGCCCATACTGGTGCATCAGAATCAGTGCAAGATCCTGTGCATGCCCACAAACACCCAAAGCAAGGTACTACATGGTACATGCATGATGCATGTGCATCGATCTCCCGTACTGCCATAAGCAGAGTCGGAGACGGTCAGCCGGGGCCCGGGTCACATGCACGACGAAGACCACCCCAGCTTTGCTACTTCACTCCCGCTCCCGCAGTTCGCTGCTGTGTAGTGCAGCTCCAGTGCCCCAGCTACAGCAAGCTAGAGGGGAGGAGCCATGGGTGCATGCGGTGGGTTGATAGTTGACACCCTCACCCTGCCTACTCCCTCAGCCGTACTATTATTTGTCGTTTTAGATAAAATTTAAGTCAAACTAAAGTCTTGTTTGGTTTCTTTAGTCCAGAGACTAAAGTTTAGTTAGCAGACTAAAGTTTAGTCTCTACTCTATTTAGTCAAGAGACAAAGTATTAAAAACATTAAATAAATCATAAAAGGACCAAAATACCCTTTAATATTCTCCCACCAATAGTGCAACTGAGGGACAAAAGGTGAAATTAATATGATTTAGTTCCTTTTAGTCATCCCTTGAGAGACGAGAGACTAAAACAATTTAGTTCATGTTTTAGTCCCACCGTTTAGCAATTTAGAAACTAAATGAGACTAAAATAGAGGGACTAATCTGTAGTTCCTTAAATCAATCGGGGCCTAATAAAAGTTTAACTATGAGTTATTTAGTTTTGAAACCTAGTATTTATATGCACCAATTTATCTTAAAAATTATTTTTTATATAAAAGTATAGATGTATTAATAGTTTATTGACATTTTAACAAAAAAAACATGGTCAAAGCTATATTTTAGAGACCATGTCGTTGGTCTAAACGACAAATAATAGGACATCAGAGGGATTACTCTACAACGCACGCTCTGGGTCGCGGTCCTCTTGAGAGAAAGGTAAGAAATAAGAGGCTATAAGCTGGCTAACACAACAAGAGCTACAGTCATTTTTTGCGGCCCCCACTATTTTCGGCGGCCAGGGGAGGGCCGCCGAAAATAAGTTGCTACTTTTGGCGGTCTGGCACAGCCGCCAAAAATAGTCCTATTTTCGGCGGCTTCTGACACAGCCGCCGGAAATAGGGTGCTATTTTCGACGGCCCTACCCTAGCCGCCGAAAATAGCGTTTTTAAAAACCGTCGGGTCCCTTCTTCTCCATTGTTTCTCTCCTCTCTTTCTCTCACCAGAACGCCGCCGCGCGCGCCTCCTCTCGCCACCGCGCCTGCCCCTGCACCGCTGCCCGCACCCTGCCCCTGCGCCGCCGCCCGCGCCAGCCCCTGCGCGCGCCGCCCGCGCGCGCCGTCCGCCGCCCTGCCCGTGCGCACGTCGCCGACAGTCCCCACGCCGTCCGTCCCCGCGCTGCTCGCCCGCCGGCCTGCCCGCCACTCCACCGCCGTCGTCGAGCCGCCGCATCGAGAGAAGGTAATTTTTTGCGTATTTTATTTCTTATTTTCAGCGGTTGTTATTTAGGTGCCGCCGAAATTATTATATATTTGTAATTGTATTTGTTTGATTACTATTTGTGATTCGTATTATTGTTTAATTTGATTTCATTAATGTATTAGTGAATATGTGATTTAGGGATTAGGGGCATATTGTATTTAGGCATTACTTTCATATTAATATGTTGTACTATTATATTATTAGCTTTAATAGTATATTATATTGGTACGTAGAATAGTTGCATAATTAGTGTATGTGGTACTTAGTTTGATTTGATTAGTATTATATCATTGTTTGTTTTGTATATAAGTAATATTATTCAGTGGCAGCGAAGTTATGCTGCCGAATTTTTTTGGGTCCTGCTAGGTTCATGTGGGTTTAGAACCTATCCTTGCCTATACATGTAGGACTGATACCCTTGACAAAGTTGAATAATATTTTCACGATATGGTTCTGTTTAACAGTCTCAGGAATGGTTGACGATCGTGCATGGATGTACAATGGTTGGAGTAGGAATGGACGTCATTCTGATGATTGGGTAGCCAAACCAAAGATTTTGTGGACCACGTATTCTCCTTGTCATTAACCGGCACTGTCAGATGCCTTTGTAGGCGACACGAAAACAATATATTTCTTAATAAGGAAAGAGTTAGTCTAGATCTTTGTCAGTTTGGATTTATGCCCGGATATGAGGTGTGGGAACATCATGGTGAGGTAGTACCCAACCAGAATGTAGAAGAGGAGGAGAACAATGATTGGGCTGGCGATGATGCGATGCATGAGATGCTAGATTCGCTACATCCAGAATTAAACCTAAGCTCCGAGGATCCTGCCACACCAGAGGTTTCCAGATTTTTCAAACTACTAAAAGACTCTGAAGAGCCGTTGCATGAACACACAGATGTGAGTATACTCTCTTTTGTGACTCGGCTCATGGCCATTAAGTCCAAGTACTTTTTCTCGAACAATTGTTACAATGAGATTTTAAAGTTATTAGGATATGTGCTACCAAAGCCCAATAAGTTGCCTAAAGACATGTACCATTCAAAGACAATTATCAAAGGTCTCAGTATGGATTATGAGAAGGTTGATGTGTGCAAAAATAATTGTATGCTTTTCATGAAGGAGCATGCGAAAGAGAAAAATGTCTGAAATGTGGACAATTTAGATTTGTGGAAGTTGTTAATGATGAGGGTGAGAAGGTGATGACAAATGTTGCACATAAGCAGCTCCACTACTTGCCACTAACTCCTCGAGTGAAACGGATGTTTCTATCTAAAAAAACCGCTATGCACATGCGATGGCACAAAGAAGGTGTCCATGATAACGATGACCTAATCGTGCACCCTTCAGATGGGGATGCATGGAAGGCTCTCGACACGTTTGATCCCGACTTTGCAGCTGATCCGAGGAATGTTCGAATCGGCCTCGCGACTGATGGCTTCACACCTTTTGGTCAAATGGCATCATCATACTCATGTTGGCACGTCTTTGTTATTTCATACAACCTTCCACCTTCTCTTTATATGAAATATGAATTTATATTTCTTTGCTTAATCATTCCTGGCCCAGACTATCCTGGAAAGAACCTCAATGTTATGTTAAAACCCTTGATTGAAGAGTTGAAGGAGCTTTGGAAAGGTGTTGAAGCATACGATGTTTTTACAAAACAGATATTCAAACTTCGAGTTGTGTATTTGTGGTCGGTGCATGACTTTATGGAGTATGCTATTTTTACCGATTGGAGTACACATGGTAGATTGACATGTCCATATTGCGGTTCAGATACAGATTGCTTCCGCCTTGCTCATGGTGGAAAGATCACTTACTTCGATTGTCATCGACGCTGGTTGCCCAGGAAACACCCCTTTAGGAGCAATAAGAAAAACTTTATAAAGAACATTGTGGTCACCAAAGGACCGCCTATATGCTCAGCTGAACAATCTTATCCTAAATGAAAAGGGGGACAAGCACGAAGGATTCAGAGTGGACCACAACTAGACACATATATGTGGTCTCTAAAGCTCGGGTACTGATCATCCCGGTTGGTGATAGGTACTCACGTTTGGTCACTTTGTTCTTACTTATTTGTTTATTGTACACTATATATATGACATGACTTCCTTGTTTTTTTGTCATGCAGCCAATGGGATGACACGTCATTCGACGGTCGAGGTCACCATAGACAGGTTAATCAAGTCTTAGGTAACCTCTGTCGTCTACATAATCCAGGAATTGTCACCGACCCGAAAGGTGTGGTGGTTCCTTGCACTAGCTGGTCGCACTTCACACTAGCTCCACATGCTACATATGGAACAGCTCAAGGCGCCATCAAGCACGACTTTTGGGTAAGAGTAATGTTTCAAACTAACATTTATTAGTTGTTTTCAAACTAATTTTATTTTCGATGTTGGACAGAGACGCTATCGTGTGGAACCTGAGGCTCAAGAGCATGCAGACCGAGTATTAGAGAAAAATGCGAAGAAGGTATGCAGGGATGCATTTTCCAATGCTCGCCAAAGTCATTCTATCAACAACTTTCGACAATAATCGGATGTCTACTTGACTGTAGACCAGTACATGGAGGTAAAAATCTAATTTATCAGCTCATTCAGATGTGAATGTAATTTTGAGCTAACGCTTTATATGCAGGTAACTCTTCCATGGATGGAACACCGGCCGCAGGCTTACAAGGCTTTGTGTGAGATATGGGCTTCACCCGAGTGGATTGAGAAGTCTAACAGGAATCGACATAGGCAGCGCCATCAGCAGGACGAGGACGATGATGAGGTCGTAGTCAACCATACCTATGGGGCTGATGGACACATTCGGTTGGCGAAGCGAATGGTGAGTATGTAGTATTCTGTTTTACTCAGAAATGAAACCGGATTAAACTCATATATTTGCAGGAGGCTCAAACTGGAGTTGTCCTGAGCCCAATCGATGTCTATAGGAGAGGGCATAGAGCGAAAAACTGTGAAATCTCCGATGAGCTGTGTAGTCAAGCGGCCGTTGAGCGTATGGTTAGTTGTTGTTAGGACTAATGTTTTCTTGCCATATAGCTAATTACATGTGTGTTGAACCTTCATATTGTATTGCAGGAGACATACAGGCAGGAGATGGTTAGGAAGTATGGAGAAGACTACGATTGGCGAGGAGCGCCTACCATCGACACTGAAGTTGTGCATTCTATTGGAAGAAAGGCGCATGGACGGTATGAACTTGTGATTTTTTTCAATAATATTGGAACAATGACCAAATAGCTACTTTTCTTGTTTTCAATATATTCTATGTTTACCGGTGTGATCGATTCGACGGAGTTGCGTTCTCATGGCGGCTCTTCATCGCAGGCGGGTTGTGGTAGTAGCAGCCGTAGTCGGCGCTCTGTATCTAGCATGGAGGACGCTATGAGAGAGCGGCAAGAAAAGTTTCGTGAAGAGCTGCGGCAACAACAAGTGGCATTCCTCCAACAGCAATCAGAGTACATGGCTGCTTACAACGCACATGTGCAACAAACAATGAACGTGAGTGTCTTATTTATTCTCAACACGCTCGATATTGGTTCTATAACTAATATATTATATTTGCAACAGTCTTGGTTTCCACAGCAGGCACATCAGCAACCATTTGTTTTCCCTCAATTTCAGCCGCTGATGCCTCAGTGGGGATTACATGCTCCGTCACCTCCACCTCCACCTCAGATGCTTCAATTTAGTTAAGACTTGTCGTTTGTATCAACCTTTCAAATCTTGACTAAACTTGATTTTATAGGGATCCGGGGTCATGGGCCAAAACACGCCACCACCGGTGATACCAGCACCAGGAGGAGCTATTGCAGGAGAGGGAGCTACTCCAGGAGAGGTTAGTTTGACAAACAATTTGTTTGAATAGTGGTCATGCATGTAAACACTGCCGTTATTAATGTCTTCTTTTTTCCTTTAGAATCCAAACCCGTTACACGACTTCGTCAATGAGTTTTTCGCTTCTGGAGGTAGTGGTCACAACTCCAACGACCCCGATATGTGATGGTTTAGTTTTGTGTTGAATTGTGCGTTGTAATGGACTATATGTGAACTTTATGTAGTATGGACTATTTGTGAACTCGGATGTTGTAATGGACTCTAACTTTATATTGTGGACTATTTATGAATTGTGCAATTGTGGATTTATATTTCTGTCATTTTATTGTGATTATAATGTTGATGATTTTTCTGTTATTTTTTTGCATTTTATTAAAATTTTTTGTCTGAAATTATTAATTTTCGGCGGCCTCAGTAGACCGCCGAAAATAAGCAGCTGGCCGCCGAAAATAAGCTATTTCCAGCGGCCACGTGTCCGCCGCCGATAGTCAACAATTATTGTCGGCAGCTGAGCAGCTGGCCGCCGAAAATAAGCTATTTTCGGCGGTTGGTCCCTGTCCGCCGAAAATAAAGGCTTATTTTCGCCTGATTTTTTCTGGCGGCCAGAAACCGCCGAAAATAAGCCTAAGGTCGCCAATAATAGCTTATTTTCGGCGGCAAAGACCTTATTTTCGGTCGGCGGTTTCTGGCCGCCAAAAATAATTGTAGTTTCCGTTGTGTAAACGCTGAGATGGATGAGACAGAAGAGAAGAGAGTGAGAGTGGAGACGTTTGCAGCCTATTTTATTGTCGATATATATAATAATTTTCATAATTAATATATAGTCAACTTGTCTCTCTCATAATTTTTTTTTGGTTCCAGTGTATAAGCTGGCTATTAATTTGTAGCCCGCTTCTACTCTCTCCTCGTTTATCTTTTTCATGTCAAATTTAACCTGCTTACAGCGAGTTGTTATATTTGCTCTCACGCTGTGACCAGACTCGTGTCGGCCCAGTGGCACTGGCACCAAAATCGTCTGTCATGAGTAATCACGATGCAACCGCTCGACGACCATACAGCGACGCCCGGCCGGGGACCATGCATGGGCATGGCGTAGACGACGCGGGCACAGTATTCTGTTGGCCGTCACACGCCGTAACACTCGGCTGCCATGCCATCCCATGTGCAGCAGCTGTCGCCTCCATGCACGGTCCTATTTGTTGGCAGGGTGCTTCCACTGGAGGATTGCATGCATGCCAAATTGCTACAGCGCTGCGGCTGTGCATTGGTCGTCGTAGACTCGTGGCTGCTAGAGTACAGAGATCCATATGGCGCCATGCGGCTGCCTTGCACTGCTCCAGCATCCATGCGGCCATGCCGTCCCCTGCAGACACATCCGATCCATCCTCTCGCGGCGTGCTACAACTTTTTTACCCACTGCCATGCTTTCACTTCTGTGCAAGCGCCCCGTACGTGCAGCGGCACTGGCACTGCGGTGGGTGGGAGCAGCTGGGGTGCAGGACCAGGATTGCGCGCGGGAGATCTAGGGGCCCCGGTCAGATCGGCAACGGATTTGGATGTTGTGGACTGCAGTCTCGCAGTACGAGTGTACTATCAACGACAGCAGTTGCACTGTGTAGCCTGCGCTGCTATCGATTATGTTGATAAAGAAAACAAAGCTTAAACTAGCCAAACAACTTCCACTAAAATGAGTTCTAGCTAATAATGTAAAATAGTAACATATGCAACTGTAACAACCAAGACACGCTCTCCCAACAAACATATAATTCACAATTTGAGTAATAATGACAACTCAAACGATCACAGTGAAGGCACCACATAAATCCGTCTCACCACCAACGCGACTTTCTCCCACCGCGAACTCTCACGTACACGAGCGACTGCTCCTCCACCGCGAAAAAAAATGAAGCGTGTAGCGCTGCCTTCAAACCCGATCCGTTGCATTGCTATGATTTTTATATATAATAGGATAAATTTTGTTTTAATAAAATACAATATATATATATATTTATTGATTAGATGGGTGTGATTTCAATACTCCTTTCCTGCGTCCAATGGTCGTCTAATACAATATATAATAGGAAATATTCACCGCGACGTATGCTCCCAATACTCCTTTCCTGCGTCCAATGGTCCGTCTGATTTCACGCTGCTATATGCACCTTCTCGTGGCTTGATACACTCTGGCGTACCAATATAAATGGGCTGTGTGCAAGTAAATGGGCAGCGCTGGAATCGATGTATGTAAGTGGGCACAAGTATTCTTGCTGTAGATACAACAACATAAAAAAAAGGAACAATTGGATCTATACCATTAAAAGATCCAAACTTTAGATATATATCATGGACCCCACATGTCATTGACTCATGTGAACCCACATGTAAGTGAGATAGTAATGGTATGGATCTAAAGTGATGATCTTTTAATGGTATGGATCCAAATTTCCCTAAAAAAAACTAGTAACTGACGGCGGCTGATGAATCTAGATACAATGTTAAGGTTCTTCAAGCATTGGATATATCTAAAAAACTCGTTCATACAACCCAATATACACTACAGGAAAACGACCAGTTTCCGACGGCCTACACTGTTTCCGACGGTTCCTAGGGTACCGTCGGAAATAGTCTTATTTCCGACGGCCTAAGGCCAGCCGTCGGAAATACGTCTATTTCCGACGGCCCACCACCTTGGCCGTCGGAAATAAGGAGAGTCTCTAACGTCCGTTACCCCGCGCACGCACGCACACAACGCACACGCACCCACGTCCGCGCCGCACGCACAGCGCGCCGCCGCCGCCCGGGGGGCTCGCCAGAGCCGCCGCCGGTCGGGGGGCTCGCCAGAGACGCCGCCCGCGCCCTTGGACAGCGCCGCCCGTGGCCGCCGCCGCCCGGGGGGCTCGCGCGCCAGAGCCGACGCCGCCGCCCGTGGCCAGCGCCGCGGTGGACGCCGCCGCCTCCCCGCCCCTGGCCAGCGCCGCCCGTGGCCGCCGGGACCTCCCCGCCGTCGTCCACAGCCTCCGCGGCCGTTGCCCGAGGCCGCAGCGGCCCGCCGCCGCGTTACCCGAGGACGCAGCCGTCCCCGAGCCCGAGGCCGTCGTCGAGTCTTGTCACGTGAGCGCGCGCACGTGGCCGTTCGCACGGGGCCGAACGCGGCCGCACGTGAGCGCGCGCACGCAGCTTCACACCGGTCGCCAGCCGTCACTCCTGTGGGCAATTCAGGTAATTTTGAACTTTATTAATGTCATGTTGTAGTATAATGTGATGCTGTAGTATAATTTGATGTGATGTTGTAGTATAATGTGATGTTGTAGTATAATTTGATGTGATGTTGTAGTATAATGCGATACTATACTAAAATAGGTTTAAACTTATGCGTCACTCGTTTCGGTCCAACACATTGCTTAATAAAGTAGTGTGTTGTACCGAAATTGTCCCTTTTTGGACAGCCTTAGAGTGAACGACATATCAAATATGATTTATGATTAGTCAATGAGTTTGAGTGAGATTTCGACAGCATAACCCTCTTGTTCTCCGTTGCACCATTACGGGCGTGCAATGGAGAACAACGGGGTTATGCTGCCGAAATTTCGTTCAAACTCATTGACTTATCATAAATCTGTGATATGTCGTTCACCCTTAGGTGGGTTTAGGACCTATCCTTTCCTATAAGTGTAGGACCACTGGCTGATAATATATCTAGAAATTAATGAACTTGTCTTGATCTTTAATTAGTCGAACGATGGGTGATAGTCGTCGCTGGATGTATGAAGGCTGGCGAAAAAATGATCCTTCGCTTGAGTGGATACAGAAAACCGAAGATTTTATCAATCGTGTTTTTTCTTCGTCAAGAAATGGTCGAGTGTGGTGCCCATGCAGTGTTTGCAAAAATTATCAACGTCAAACCAAGAAAGAGATGTCTGGTCATCTTTGCAAAAATGGCTACGTGCCAAATTATGAAGTTTGGGTGCATCATGGTGAGGAGCTTCCCCGTGGATATGCTCCAGAAGGTCAAGACGATTTTGACCCGGATTTAGACCGAATGGAGGAGATGGTTCAGGATTTAAGAGAGGATCCCGATTTAGTGTTTCCAGATAATCCTGAGGATCCTCAACCGCCGGAAGTTAAAAAATTCTTTGAACTTCTCAAAGCAGCAGAAGAGCCGTTGCACGAACACACGAGAGTAACCATTCTTGCTTTTGTGACGCGACTTATGGCTATCAAGTCTAAGTTCGCATTCTCCATCAACTGCTTAAATGAACTTTTGAATTTGATCAGCGACGTATTACCACCAGATCACAAAATGCCCAAAGACGTGTATCAGTCAAGAAAGTTACTCTCTGGCTTAGGTATGGAGTATCAAAAAATTGATGTTTGTCCAGATAACTGTATGCTTTTCTGGAAGGAAAATGAAAAATTAGACAAATGTTTGAGATGCAGCAAATCAAGGTTCGTTGAGGTCGTAAATGAAGATGGAGATAAATTGACAACAGAAGTAGCAAAGAAGCAACTTCGTTACATGCCTCTCACGCCTCGTGTAAAACGGTTGTTTCTCTCAAAAAACACCGCTAAGCAGATGAGATGGCACAAAGAACGTGACCGCGAGAACCCTCAAGTTATGATGCACCCATCTGATAGTGATGCGTGGAAGGCGCTTGATGATTTTGATTCGGATTTTGCTAGTGAAGCTAGAAATATTCGAATCGGGTTGGCGACGGACGGGTTCTCACCTTTCAATATGACCACATCGCCGTATTCTTGTTGGCCTGTATTTGCAGTTCCATACAATCTTCCACCTCACCTTTGCATGAAATACGATTACATGTTTCTGTGTCTAATCATTCCTGGACCAGAACACCCTGGAAAACATCTCAATGTAATGTTGGAACCTTTAGTCGATGAGTTGAAAAAATTGTGGGAAGGAGTCGAAGCTTACGATTGCTACAAGAAAGAGAGATTCAATCTTCGAGTTGCGTACTTGTGGTCGATTCATGATTTCATGGCCTACGGTATTTTTGCTGGATGGAGTTGTCATGGAAAGTTGACATGTCCAATATGTGGTAAGGATACAGATTGTTTTCGTCTTGAGTTTGGTGGGAAGATCTGTTACTTTGATTGCCACAGATGTTTCTTGCCTCTCGATCACCCGTTCAGATTTGAGGCAAATCAATTTCGAAAAGACACCATTGTTACCAAAGGCCCACCGAAGCGTTTGAGTGGCGCAGAGATTCATGCTGCGCTCGATAATTTGAAACCAGACGGTACTTGTTACCTGGGATTTGGAATAGAACATAATTGGACACATAAATGTTCTTTGTGGGAACTCCCTTATACGGAGGCCTTGATTCTGATGCACAACATTGATGTCATGCACCAAGAGCGGAATGTTGCTGAAAGCATTATTAGTACATGTATGGATTTTCCCGATAAAACCAAAGATAATATAAAGGCCAGAAAAGATTTACAGAAAATTTGTAACCGACCAAGCCTAGTCTTGCTTCAGAGTGGTGCTAAGCCACGTGCGTCATTTTGTCTAAAATCTAAGCAAAAGAAAGAGGTGATGGTGTGGTTGAAAAACTTAAAATTTCCAGATGGGTATGCCGCGGGATTCAGAAGGTCCGTGAATTTGAGGACAGGAAAAATGAATGGATTGAAGAGTCATGATTATCACATTATTATGGAAAGATTACTTCCTGTAATGTTTCGGGGTTACTTGAATAATGATGTGTGGACGGCGTTAGCTGAGTTAAGCTACTTCTATAGACAACTTTGTGCTAAAGAAATTAAAAAAGATGTGATGGAGAAATTAGAGAAGGAGATTCCGGTCCTTATTTGCAAATTGGAAAAAATATTTCCCCCTGGATTCTTCAATCCGATGCAACATCTACTTGTACACCTTCCATATGAAGCTAAGATTGGGGGTCCTGTGCAGTATAGATGGATGTATCACATAGAAAGGGCACTTAAGAAGCTTAGTGCAATGGTTGGCAACAAGGGAAGAGTTGAAGGGTGTATTGCTGAAGAATTTAAATATAAAGAGATATCAGCCTTCACGAGTGTATACTTTGCAGAAGAACACAATGTAAATGCACCTACATTAAGGTATAATGTTGATCAAGCTGGTCCATGCAGTAAACTCAAAATTTTGTCATTCGAGGGAAAGACAGTTGGAGCATCAACTGAATATCACATTGGACGTGAAGAAAAGTTGGATGCATTACTCTACATGTATGAAAACATGGAAGAGATGACTCCATACTTCAAGTAAGCATAGATTTTCAAAATTGAAGAGCAACATGTGCTCATTACTCCTCGTAACTCTTTTATTTACTTTTTTTCAACAGAGAGTACGAACGACAGAATAAGGGTAAACTGTCGACGAGGCTGTATGAAATCATGCTTCGCGAAGGAAAAGAAGGCACTCCCAATTTCATTAATTGGTTTCGAGTTCATGTAAATATCACATCCGTTTTCTTATGTGTTCATATAGTTTATCTTTTTAATAGTTCCTCCTATTGATCTATATTCGTAACTGACAGTGCGAAAAAACTTCCAACGTTGACGAGGACTTACGTCAGATGTCACGTGCACTTGTCAAAGTCAGAAGCTATGGTCGTTATGATGTCAAGGGATATCGTTTTCGTTCAACCAAGTTTGAATGTACTCGACCGTTAGCTGCGACAACAAATACTGGTGTGGTATGTTGGTCTTTTGATGAGCAAGGAAGGGAGATGAATTATTATGGAACTATCAAAGATATATTGGAATTCGACTTCGCTGGGGGAAAAAATCTGAAAGTTATGTTCTTCAAATGTGATTGGATCGATCCTAAACATGGGATACGACAAAACCAATTTGGTATGGTAGAAGTCAAACACGAGCGTATAATGACTCGTGGTTGTAGTAAATTTGTTCTTGGTTTTCAAGTGGACCAAGTGTATTATATGTCATATCCCTGTATCGATCTTAAAGACTGGTGGGTAGTGTACAACGTAAATCCCCGTGAAAGATTATATTTAAAGGGTGATACAAGTTATCAACAAAATGAGGTGGAAGCTGATGTTGAAGAAATTTATCAAGAAATTGAAGTTCCACCCGTTTTTAATATAGAAACAACAATGGAGCCAGATTCAGTAGCGGGCGATCTTAATGATGTAATAGTTCCTCCAAAAAGGAAACGGAAGTCGAAGAAGAAAAAGACGCCCGAGAGAAAGTCGACGCGCTTGAGAAGACAACAAATTAATCCTGATTTCGAATATGATTAAGAAGTAAATATTTATTTTGATGAATTAAAATTTAATTTATTGTTATACTATGTTGTTATCTCTTTATTGTTATACTAATATAATTTTCAATATGCAGGATGGCGGCTCGAAAGTTGAAGAATTTTGTGAAGGGCATGACGAAGGGCTCTTCTTCTTCTTCAGGAAGAAGCAAAGCACAGGAGTGTCTGTTCCAGGGTACCGAGTCGCTCTCGAGCAACAGACGACAGGCTTTGATGGAACATCTTCCACCTGATATGCATGGACAGGTGTGATTACTCTAAATTATTATTTTATTTCAATATAGTAATGTTTATATGAATCTAATGATTAAAGTGTTTCATGTGCAGGATGTTAACGAGACTCGAGAGGAGGAGGCGAGGGGTGAGGATGCGGCCGATTACGATGCGGCCGATGCAGACTATGAGCAGGAAGATGATGCTGGAGGTGGAGGTGGAGATGGGTGGTCTTCCGGTGGTGGTCAGTTTGAGGGTGGATGGTCAGCAGGCGGATGGGACTCATGGCCTAGCAGTGATGCTGGAGCTTCTAGTGGTGGAGGGTCTTCTCGGGCACGGAAGTCGAGGAAAACACATTGGGTGCCTCCTCCTAAAGTTCCTGCTCGTGAGGAGGATAAGATTTTGATCGTACCGTGTGGCGACGAGTGAGTTGATTCTAATGTTAAATATTTGTTCATGCATTATATGAAATTTGTTAATGCTTCTTTTGTACAATGTGGTTGCAGGTCTTGGATTGATGCATCTTTTCAAGGTCAAGGACGTCGCACACAGGTGAATAAAGTTTTGGGAAGTATATGCAAATATCTCTGGCCTGGTGTAGTGATGGAGAAAGGCGTTGAGGTGCCTTGTATGTCTTGGGATCAGTACGGGCTCGCGTTCAATGCGGAACATAGGAATGCCCAAGGTGCTGTGTGGCATGAGTTCTGGGTATGTTCTCTAGCCCAACTTGAATTGATTCAACTATACAATGTGCTAAAAATCTTGTTTCTTGTTTTTTCAGAAACGTTACAAGTTGCCTGAAGATGGAAGTATGAACGATCGTGCACGGATCGTTTTTAACAAGAGCGCGACTACCTTGGTTAGGGATCAGATGTATTATGCTCGGATCCAGGTCACTTCTGATTACATATTAAGGCAGGAAGGACGTCGGCCACGTTCCAAAAGTGAGGCATCAAACAAATACTTAACCGAAGAAGAATATCTTGAGGTAAATTGTTTTTATCCTAATTCATGTCCAAGTGTTAGTACTAACAATACATTGGATCGAAATAAAGTTTTCAGACTCGGTGCCATGGATGGCATCAAATGAGGCTGGTTGGCGGGCTGTATGCAAATATTGGGCAACAGATGGATTTAAAGGTGTTTCAATGAGAAACAGCTCAAATCGTGGGCATGATGTTCACCACAGATATGGTGGTGATGGCCACGTTCGTTTGGCAAAGCGCATGGTAAGTGTAATTTATGGTCGTGCATATCATGAATCTTCTATGTGTTTATGTTATTTTCTCTTGCTTGTAGGAAGCTAGTTCTGGTGTTACGCCGAGTGATGTTCAGGTTTACCTTAGAGGTCACAGGGGGTCGGATCCTACAAATCCAGAACAGTTGTGTTCTCAGTCAGCTGCTGAGCGTGTGGTGAGACTTTCGCAACTAGTTACAATGCACTTCTATTCTAAGAGTCGAGAAAAATATAACTGCATTATTTATTATTTGTCAGGCCTCATATGGTGCTTCCATGATGTCGGAGCATGGGCAAGACTATGATTGGATGAATCAGCCTATCGATCCTCAGGTTGTGTATGCTAGTGGAGGCGGAAAACCTCATGGACGGTGAGTTTGCTATTATTAATTCGTCGATTTGATCTTTTCTAACATGATGTGTTGCGTGTTTAACTTCTTTCTATTTTTTTCTAGTTACCCCATGTTTGGTAGTGTTATCGACTCGACTCAGGTGAGGCCTGAAAGGTCTCGTCCATCGAGGTCGTCTAGCCGTGGTCCTCGCTCTAGTACCCAAGGAAACGCCGAGCTGATCCGGATGCAGGAAGCTTTGAGGCGGCAGGAGGAGTATAACAAGCAACAACAAGAGTACTGGGCTGCTCAATTTGCACGACAGCAGGAGATGATGCAGGTAATTAGATCCTCGTGAGCCTCTACTATAATTGGAGCACATATTTTCTAATATATCCTCGTAACATAGCTTTCAATTTCTTTCAGCAAATAGCACTAGGGCAACGTCCAGATTTTTCAGCGATGACTATGCCACCTCCTCCACCTATCCCGCAGTTTGTACCGACTCCACAATTTAGTTGGCCCACACCTGCACCTCAGGTTATATTACTTGACTTTTTCTTTTGACGTTGCATAACAAGAATTTAACTACTAACACATTTTTTTGAATGTTGTAGGTCCCTCCAGGAAACTTGCTAACTCCGGGAAATGAGGACTCTGAAGATGCGGTCGCTTCTTTTGTGGACGGTCTTCTAAACAGTGGAGGAGCTAGCGGATCAAATCAACCACATCCATTTGATCAACCTCCTCCATTTGAGTAGCCTGTCTGCTTGTGTTTTTCTCGTACTATGGACTTGTGAACTTGTGGTATTGGGAACTTGTGTTATTGTGAACTTCTGAACATGTGAACTTGTGAACATTGTGAATTTGTGCTTTAACTTGTGAACTTGTGCTTTAACTTGTGAACTTGTGTTATTGTGTGTTTCATGTGGTATTGTATGTGATTCTGGATGAAAACTGGATATTGTGTGCAGATTGAATTTGTGTGATTGTTTGTAAAACAAAAAGCAAACAAATTCTGTTTCTCTGTTTTTTAATTACTTCCGACGGCCGCTTATTTCCGACGGGGCCGTCGGAACTAAGCTGTGACGGCGTCAGGCGCCGGCGGCCGGCCGTCTGCGGGGCCCACCTCGCTTTATTTCCGACGGCGCCACCCTGGCCGTCGGAAATAAGTTTACTTCCGACGGAGCCGTCGGAAACGCTGATACTTCCGACTGGGTATCCCCTACGGCGTTACTTCCGACGGGACCCGTCTTAAGCCGTCGGAAGTAACTACTTCCGACGGTTCAGGACTTATTTCCGACGGTTTAGGCCGTCGGAAACTGGTCGTTTTCCTGTAGTGATATGTATCTTATTCACTAAAATCCATCAAGACACGACTCATTGGGTTGTATGTATGGAATTGTATATAAACTTATAGAACCGTGCTAGATACGTTCTTTCACCAAGATACTTCTCTTGTGTGTTTTTTACACTTAACCTCTTGATACCCCTTAAGATACGGATCACTTATATGAGTTATACATGCCCTGAGGGTGCGGCAGAGATTTGAAAAAAATCCGCAGAGATATGAATGGACCTATAATAACTAATTCAAAAAGATTTTTAGGGAAAATTAGGGGTATGTTGGAATGATTGCTTTCTTCTCGAAAAAGAGGAGTTTAGGAAGATCCCAAATTGGAAAATATGTTTTTAAGAGCTCTTGGAGATGCTTTAATAATAGCTTGATGGCAGGCAAGCTAGATAAGGGGTCAAAAGATATGAAACGGTAGCAGCAAGTTGTAAGGCTAATGGTATCAGCGTTTTTAACTGGTTTTTTTTATTTTAAACTCTATTTTTGTAAATAGTTCGATCTACTATACAAAACAGTATTTTAACCGTTTATACACCCCTTGTCTTTCAAGCGTCCATCCCACCGTATGGTCATAAACTCTCCGCGGTCCGCAAGAACAGCTGATGTTTGTTACGTATCGTGAGGTGAAGGACCGTGAACGCCTGCCACTTTCAACAGCAGTGATGCATCCTGCAGACCACGGCCGGAGCGTCGTGGGCTTGGCCCACTGCCGAGTGGTGCCCTCAGCCCTCACTGCCCTGCGTGGTGGCATCTGTGCCGTGCGTGGAGCGTGGGTGGTGGGGCGTCGACGAGGCGCGCGGGCGACGGGACCATCGTATTTTTGGCGTTTGCTGTGAGCGCGAGTGTGCGAGTGGGGCGACTGGCAGGCAAATCTGCAATTCCTGGCCACGGATCGTCGCTCACCAAAGGGCAAAATCAAGGCACAATAATAGCCTTTTGGCCACGTGGACAAGTTTTGACTGGGAGACACCGTCCTGTTTCCATTGCCACCACTTCTTCACATGGATTCGGTAGTGTCAACAGCTACCGCCTACCGTTACAGTAGTAGTTGCTTGATGTCGCAGCACACAGTAGAATTGATGACCGTGATTATTCTGCGTTCCG
The DNA here is from genome assembly GCF_902167145.1 of Zea mays. NCBI lineage: Eukaryota > Viridiplantae > Streptophyta > Magnoliopsida > Poales > Poaceae > Zea > Zea mays. Next base: position 115,255,527 of record NC_050105.1, read on the forward strand.
ACCAAGCTGCTAATCAGGTCTATAGATGTTCAAATAGTGCATGCCATCCATTTGTTCCAATAGACGATGGTGGCACACAACCCCTCTACAAAGATTAAACTTGAGTACCACAATTCTTTCTTATATCACAATATCCTATTTGTAAGAAATATACAAAAGTTAGAGTACCTCATGCCTTACACAATATGATCACAATTAAAATCGAGTAAGGGAAAGTAAGAAATACGTACACAAGAGCACAACGCAGCAACAACACGCATAAAAGCAAATGAGAGAGTGCAAGAAATAAAGACAGAGTGATAGTTCAGAAGCGCGCTCAAATCTCTATCAAACACTAGAACAACGTGGTCGCGGAGTCTCGTAGTTGTAGAGTGCTCTTATATAGCCCGAAGAGGCCTAAGAGCCGTCGAAGCTTCATTTGGAAACTCTCAGCCTTCAGTGGCGGAGGATGGATAAAAATTTAGGTATGACTCTACGTCGTATAATATTTAGTACGCAACTAACTAAATTATAGAATAAAAATGCACAACATATATATATAAGTAAAACACTGTCTAAATGAGAATAAATTGCTAAGAAACATGACCTATATGGAACTCATTGGTTATACATTTACCATTGGCATCTTCTTCACATTGAACCTCTTCATCATTCTCTAACTGAGATCTAATAGCTTCCTCCACTATTGGTGGATTGTCCTCCTGGCCAACTCCACTCCCATAAATACATGTGTTTGTGCTACTAGATGCTCGACTAAAATAACTATTCAAATCTACGAGTTTGTGATTTTCTTTTGTTTCTTCTCCCTATCATCTTAAATTGTGCTAACCTTGTGCTTCTATGGCTCGTCTAATAAATTTTGTTTTCATATGTAGGTATGGCTTGGGCTATACCTAGCCATAATGGCTCCTCCGCCCCTGCCAGCCTTCCTCTATCCGCAGTTGCACCGGACTGTCCGGTACACACCGTATAACTCATGTGCAACGACCACAAAATCGTCGTTTGGTTGCTTTCCTTCTCGAGTGAGCACCAGACTGTTTGGTGGGGACCCAACTAGCTGTTGGAGCCTGCAGACGTGGCCGAATAGTCATTGGTCGCCTGTCACACCGGACTGTTCGACGCTCTGCATGGACTGTCGGTGACCCAACTAGTCGTTGGAGCCTACCGACGTGGCTGAATAGTCGTTGGCCACCTGTCACACCGGACTGTCCAGCGCTATGCACGGACTGCCCCATGCATTTTAGCCGACGAGGCTGAGCAGAGGCCAAGGCTGGCCAGTTGAGCCGTACAAGCCTCAGACTGTCTGGTGGCTGGCACCAGAGACCAGACTATCCGGCATTGCCCAGACCAGCCCAAACTTGTCCACTTCTTATTACTCTTTTTGAGATGATCCCTAGCATTTAAACAAGCATAGTTAGCAACTAAAACAATTGACTAAGTGTTAGAATCATACCTTTTCACTCCATTTCAAAAGGATTTACAATATGTGCAAACTCAAGCCGAAAATGTGATCTTCTCTACAAAATGTGTTGGAGCCCAAACACAAGTATTAGAAATATTGTAAAGGACCTATGCAACATGTTTAAAAGTGCAAACCTCACACTAGTACCATTTTACACAAAGTTGCATATTTAGGTCCATGTTTGGATTTGATATCTTCAATTTGCTTTCTTCTACATGTGTGCTTCTGCTCTTATCAAAATAGTTAGTTATGTGTTGAGCAGTTAATCACCAAAACAACTAGAAATTGACCAAGGGAACATTTCTCTTTCAGGAAGCACTAAAAACTACAGTTGTTATGAAATGATTGAATCCAAGAAAGACATCAAGAGGCATGCACTCTTTAATTGTTCCAAAAGTAGCGTCAAAACTAACAGCATCACCAAACTGTGCATAGTCCATGATCATTTTAGCATCAGCCCAAAAAAATATTTGTTATTTGTTCTTCGCAATCCATTTGCAGTGCATATTGGAACGAGGGATTTTGAGCAGTTTCGTCTTGAAAGTACTGAAGCATGCTACCTACCCGGCCATATGCCATCTCTCGTTAGTGCTTCGTCCGTAAATAATTCTTGTGATCATAAAGGGTGTAGCTAACACTACCGGAATCCGGGCCTTTGCCGAGTGCCGGCGGCTTTGCCGAGTGCTTTTTATCGGGCACTCGGCAAAGACGACTTTGCCGAGCGCCGCACTCGGCAAAGTCCTACGCTCAGTAAAGATCTTATTTACCGAGTGCAGGACACTCGGCACAGCCAAGCACTCGGCAAAGACTGCTTTGCCGAGAGTCAAACACTCGGCAAAGATGGCTCTCGGCAAAGGGCCGTTAGCGACCGTCTACAGCTGACGGCCGTCAGTCTTTGCCGAGTGCCAAATATTGGGCACTCGGCAAAGGACGCTTTGCTGAGTGTCTTCTCTAGACACTCGGCAAAGTATATTTTTATTTTTTTTATTTTGTCTCCCAAACTTTTTGTGGCATGTTCCTACACTATGTAGACCTATATGTATCATTTGTGGACAATTATAACAGAGTTTTCAATCGTTAGTAGATTTAGTTCGTTTATTTGAATTTCTTCGGAAAATTCAGATTTGAACTGCAGGTCACTCGAAACTTGGAAAACTGTGCATGCAAAATGATATTCATGTTACTTAGCATAAGTTACAACCGATTCCAGGAGCGGACCGGAAACTTCGAGCAACATGCTTGTCGGGGACCATAATTAGGGGTACCCTCAAGACGCCTAATTCTCAGCTGGTAACCCCCATCAGCATAAAGCTGCAGAGGCCTGATGGGTGCGATTAAGTCAGGGATCAGTCCATACGAGCGACTCGATCACGCCTCGCCCGAGCCTAGCCTCGGGCAAGGGCAGCCGACCCCGAGGGGTTTCCGTCTCGCCCGAGGCCCCCCTTTTAACGGCGGACACATCTCCGGCTCGCCCGAGGCTTTGCCTTCGCTAAGAAGCAACCCTGACTAAATCGCCGCGCCGACCGACCGAGTCGCAGAAGCATTTAACGCAAAGGTGGCCTGACACCTTTATCCTGACGCGCGCCCCCCGGCAGAGCCGAAGTGACCGCCGTCACTTCGTCGCTCCACTGACCGGTCTGACAGAAGGACAGTGCCGCCTGCGCCACTCCGACTGCAGTGCCACTTGACAGAGTGAGGCTGACAGGCAGTCAGGCCTTGCCAAAGGCGCCATAGGAAACTCCGCTCCGCCCGACCCAGGGCTCGGACTCGGGCTAGGCCCCGGAAGACGGCGAACTCCGCTCCGCCCGACCCATGGCTCGGACTCGGGCTAGGCCCCGGAAGACAGCGAACTCCGCTCCGCCCGACCCAGGGCTCGGACTCGGGCTAGGCCCCGGAAGACGACGAACTCCGCTCCGCCCGACCCAGGGCTTGGACTCGGGCTAGGCCCCGGAAGACGGCGAACTCCGCTCCGCCCGACCCAGGGCTCGGACTCGGGCTAGGCCCCGGAAGACGGCGAACTCCGCTCCGCCCGACCCAGGGCTCGGACTCGGGCTAGGCCCCAGAAGACGACGAACTCCGCTCCGCCCGACCCAGGGCTCGGACTCGGGCTAGGCCCCAGAAGACGACGAACTCCGCTTCGCCCGACCCAGGGCTCGGACTCGGGCTCAGCCTCAGAAGATGACGAACTCTGCTTCGCCCGACCCTAGGGCTCGGACTCCGCCCTGGCCTCTGCCGAACGACCTCCGCCTCGCCCGACCCAGGAGCTCGGGCTCGGCCTCGGCCATGGAAGACAGACTCGACCCCGGCTTCGGAGGAGCTTCCACGTCGCCCGACCTAGGGCACAGGCCCGCCACGTCAACAGGAAGCGCCATCATCACCCTACCCCGAGCCGACTCGGGCCGCAGAGAACAAGACCGGTGTCCCATCCGGCTAGCTCCGCCAGATAGGCAATGATGGCGCCCCGCTAGCCCTGTGACGACGGCGGCTCTCAGCTCCCTTACGGAAGGAGGGGGACGTCAGCAAGGACCCAACCGCTCCGACAGCTGTCCCTCCGCCAGGCTCCGTTGCTCCTCCGACAGCCACGACATCACACCAGCAGGGTGCCAAGATCTCTCCGGCTGCCACATTGGCATGTACCTAGGGCGCTAGCTCTTCCCCCGCTAGACACGTAGCACTCTGCTACACCCCCATTGTACACCTGGATCCTCTCCTTACGCCTATAAAAAGAAGGACCAGGGCCTTCTTAGAGAAGGTTGGCCGCGCGGGGACGAGGACGGGACAGGCGCTCTCTTGGGGCCGCTCGCTTCCCTCACCCGCGTGGACGCTTGTAACCCCCTACTGCAAGCGCACCCGACCTGGGCGCGGGACGAACACGAAGGCCGCGGGATTTCCACCTCTCTCACGCCCGTCTCCGGCCACCTCGCTTCCCCCCTTCGCGCTTGCCCACGCGCTCGACCCATCTGGGCTGGGGCACGCGGCACTCACTCGTCGGCTTAGGGACCCCCCGGTCTCGAAACGCCGACAGTTGGCGCGCCAGGTAGGGGCCTGCTGCGTGTTGACGAGCTGTTTCCCGTCAAGCTCCAGATGGGCAGTCTCCAACAACCTCTCCAACCCGGGACGGTGCTCCGTTTCGGGAGTCTTGAGTTCATGTCCCTCGACGGCAGCTACGACATGATACTCCTTCCACCGCCGCGCGACAACGACAATGGCGGCCGACAACCCGCCCGCCGGCGGCGGAATCGACGACATCTTCTCCGCGTGGTGGAAGAACGACATTCGAGCTTGCCCCGTCCTCTCCCCCGCCAACGGAGGAAGAGGCGGGGCAACCAAGGCCAAGCGGGAGGCCGCGCTTCGTCGGCTGTCGAGCGAATCGACGCCCCCAGCGCACCAACGGGGGGCGCGTCGGGCGTCGACCTCGCGTTTGAGACGAAGGCGAGCGCCGTCCCCCCGCGACACGCCAATCCCGAGCAAGTGGACGACGCCAGCACGCTCGCGGAGGGCCTGCAGGACGTCGCCCTCGTACCTAAGACGACGGCACGATCAGTCCCCGACGTGACTACGTCGCTCCTCGTCGACCAAAAGGTACTAACTGATTCCCATCCTACGTCATTTTGACTCGGCCTCAACCCGCCTAGCGACCTCGCTTTGGCGGGCACTCTCGTTGAGGCGAGTGCAACCCCTCTGGGGTTTTGTATGCGGTCGCCTTGGGACCGATTGACGGACGTCTCGACCTATGGACCCTCTGGGTCCGAGGAAGATGACGATCCCAGCATCTGCTGGGATTTCTCTGGATTTGGCAACCCCAGTGCCATGCGGGACTTTATGACCGCATGTGACTACTGCCTCTCCGACTGTTCCGACGGTAGCCGCAGCCTTGGCAACGAGGACTGCGGCCCAAGCCGCGAATGTTTCCACGTCGAGCTAGGGGATCCCTTCGAAGGCAACCATCTCGGCATGCCGGAGGACGGTGATCTCCCTAGGCCGGTGCCTCGCGCCGACATCCCGCGGGAGCTAGCTGTGGTCCCCGTTCCGGCGGGGGGTCACGACCCACAGCTCGAGCAAGTCCGCGGGGCGCAGGCCAGGCTCGACGAGGGAGCAGGAGCGCTCGAGTCGATCCGCCGGGACGTCGGGCAGGTATGGGCGGGCCAACCCCCGGCCGGAGAAATACGTCACCTGCCCCAGGGTCTCCAGCACCGCGTCGCCAACGACGTCAGGGTCAGGCCGCCACCCGCATCCAGCGGGGTCGGTCAGAACCTGGCAGCCGCAGCGATGCTCCTCCGCGCGATGCCGGAGCCATCAACCACCGAGGGTCGGCGAATCCAGGGAGAGCTCAAGGATCTTCTGGAAGGCGCTGCGGCCCGACGGGCCGAGAGCTCTGCCTTCCGAAGGCAGGGATACCCCTCGGAACCTCATGCCGCGACTTCCCGATTCATGCGGGAAGCCTCGGTCTACACCGGGCGCACGCGCAACACCGCGCCTGCGGCCCCGGGCCACCTCGGCAACGAGCACCATCGTCGCGACCGTCGGGCCCACCTCGACGAAAGGGTGCGCCGAGGCTACCACCCCAGGCGTGGGGGACGCTACGACAGCGGAGAGGATCGGAGTCCCTCGCCCGAACCACCCGGTCCGCAGGCCTTCAGTCGGGCCATCCGACGGGCGCCGTTCCCGGCCCGGTTCCGACCCCCGACTACTATCACAAAGTACTCGGGGGAAACGAGACCGGAACTGTGGCTCGCAGACTACCGCCTGGCCTGCCAACTGGGTGGAACGGACAACGACAACCTCATCATCCGCAACCTCCCCCTGTTCCTCTCCGACACTGCTCGCGCCTGGTTGGAGCACCTGCCTCCGGGGCAGATCTCCAACTGGGATGATTTGGTCCAAGCCTTCGCCGGCAATTTCCAGGGCACGTACGTGCGCCCCGGGAATTCCTGGGACCTCCGAAGCTGCCGGCAACTGCCGGGAGAGTCTCTTCGGGACTACATCCGGCGATTCTCGAAGCAGCGCACCGAGTTGCCCAACATCACCGACTCAGATGTCATCGGCGCGTTCCTTGCCGGCACCGCCTGCCGCGACCTGGTGAGCAAGTTGGGTCGCAAGACCCCCACCAGGGCGAGCGAGCTGATGGACATCGCCACCAAGTTCGCCTCTGGCCAGGAGGCGGTCGAGGCCATCTTCCGAAAGGACAAGCAGCCCCAGGGCCGCCCGTCGGAAGAGGCTCCCGAGGTGTCTACTCCGCGCGGCGCCAAGAAGAAAGGCAAGAAGAAGTCGCAAGCGAAACGCGACGCCGCCGACGCGGACCTTGTCGCTGCCGCCGAGTACAAGAACCCTCGGAAGCTCCCCGGAGGTGCTAACCTCTTCGACAAGATGCTCAAGGAGCCGTGCCCCTACCATCAGGGGCCCGTCAAGCACACCCTCGAGGAGTGCGTCATGCTTCGGCGCCACTTCCACAAGGCCGGGCCACCCGCAGAGGGTGGCAGGGCCTGCGACGACGACAAAAAGGAAGATCACCAAGCAGGAGAGTTCCCTGAGGTCCGCGACTGCTTCATGATCTACGGAGGGCATGCGGCGAATGCCTCGGCTCGGCATCGCAAGCAAGAGCGCCGGGAGGTCTGCTCGGTGAAGGTGGCGGCGCCAGTCTACCTAGACTGGTCCGACAAGCCCATCACCTTCGACCAAGCTGACCACCCCGACCACGTGCCGAGCCCGGGGAAATACCCGCTCGTCGTCGACCCCATCGTCGGCGACGTCAGGCTCACCAAGGTCCTGATGGATGGGGGCAGCTGCCTCAACATCATCTACGCCGTGACCCTCAGGCTCCTGCGCGTCGATCTGTCCTCCGTCCGAGCAGGCGCTGCGCCCTTCCACGGGATCATTCCTGGGAAGCGCGTCCAGCCCCTCGGACGGCTCGACCTTCCCGTCTGCTTCGGAACGCCCTCCAACTTCCGAAGGGAGACTTTGACGTTCGAGGTGGTCGGGTTCCGAGGAACCCACCACGCGGTATTGGGGAGGCCATGCTATGCGAAGTTCATGGCCGTCCCCAACTACACCTACCTGAAGCTCAAGATGCCGGGCCCCAACGGGGTCATCACCGTCGGCCCCACGTACAAACACGCGTTCGAATGCAACGTGGAGTGCGTGGAGTACGCCGAGGCCCTCGCCGAGTCCGAGGCCCTCATCGCCGACCTGGAGAACCTCTCCAAAGAGGTGCCAGACGTGAAGCGCCATGCCGGCAATTTCGAGCCAGCGGAGACGGTCAAATCCGCCCCTCTCGACCCCAGCAACGACGCCTCCAAGCAGATCCGGATCGGCTCTGAGCTCGACCCCAAATAGGAAGCAGTGCTCGTCGACTTTCTCCGCGCAAACGCCGACGTCTTTGCGTGGAGTCCCTCGGACATGCCCGGCATACCGAGGGATGTCGCCGAGCACTCGCTGGATATTCGGGCCGGAGCCCGACCCGTCAGGCAACCTCTGCGCCGATTCGACGAAGAGAAGCGCAGAGTGATAGGCGAGGAGATCCACAAGCTAATGGCAGCAGGGTTCATCAAAGAGGTATTCCATCCCGAATGGCTTGCCAACCCGGTGCTCGTGAGAAAGAAAGGGGGGAAATGGCGGATGTGTGTAGACTACACTGGTCTCAACAAAGCATGTCCGAAGGTTCCCTACCCTCTGCCTCGCATCGATCAAATCGTGGATTCCACTGCTGGGTGCGAAACCCTGTCCTTCCTCGATGCCTACTCAGGGTATCACCAAATCCGGATGAAAGAGTCCGACCAGCTCGCGACTTCTTTCATCACGCCCTTCGGCATGTACTGCTATGTCACCATGCCGTTCGGTTTGAGGAATGCGGGCGCGACGTACCAGCGGTGCATGAACCATGTGTTCGGCGAACACATCGGACGCACAGTCGAGGCCTACGTCGATGACATCGTAGTCAAGACAAGGAAGGCTTCCAACCTTCTCTCCGACCTTGAAGTGACATTCCGATGTCTCAAAGCGAAAGGCGTCAAGCCCAATCCCGAGAAGTGTGTCTTCGGGGTGCCCCGGGGCATGCTCTTGGGGTTCATCGTCTCCGAGCGAGGCATCGAAGCCAACCCGGAGAAGATCACAGCTATCACCAGCATGGGGCCCATCAAGGACTTAAAAGGCGTACAGAGGGTCATGGGATGTCTCGCGGCCCTGAGCCGCTTCATCTCACGCCTCGGCGAAAGAGGTCTGCCCCTGTACCGCCTGTTAAGGAAGGCCGAGTGCTTCACTTGGACCCCTGAGGCCAAGGAAGCTCTCAGGAACCTGAAGGCGCTCCTTACAAAGGCGCCTATCTTGGTACCCCCAGCTGATGGAGAAGCCCTCTTGGTCTACATCGCCGCGACCACTCAGGTGGTTAGCGCCGCGATTGTGGTCGAGAGGCAAGAAGAGGGGCATGCATTGCCCGTTCAGAGGCCAGTTTACTTCGTCAGCGAGGTACTGTCCGAAACCAAGATCCGCTACCCACAAGTTCAGAAGCTGTTGTATGCAGTGATCCTGACGAGGCGGAAGTTGCGACACTACTTCGAGTCTCACCCGGTAACTGTGGTGTCATCCTTCCCCCTGGGGGAGATCATCCAGTGCCGAGAGGCCTCGGGCAGGATTGCGAAGTGGGCGGTGGAAATCATGGGCGAGACAATCTCGTTCGCCCCTCGGAAGGCCATCAAGTCCCAGGTATTGGCGGATTTCGTAGCCGAATGGGTCGACACCCAGCTGCCGACGGCTCCGATCCAACCGGAGCTCTGGACCATGTTTTTCGACGGGTCGCTGATGAAGACGGGAGCCGGCGCGGGCCTGTACTTCATCTCGCCCCTCGGGAAACACCTACGCTACGTGCTACGCCTCCATTTCCCGGCGTCCAACAATGTGGCTGAGTACGAGGCTCTGGTCAACGGGTTGCGGATCGCCATCGAGCTAGGGGTCAGACGCCTCGACGCCCGCGGTGACTCGCAGCTCGTCATCGACCAAGTCATGAAGAACTCCCACTGCCGCGACCCGAAGATGGAGGCCTACTGCGATGAGGTTCGACGCCTGGAAGACAAGTTCTACGGGCTCGAGCTTAACCACATCGCTCGGCGCTACAACGAGACTGCGGATGAGCTGGCAAAAATAGCCTCGGGGCGAACGACGGTTCCCCCGGATGTCTTCTCCCAGGATCTGCACCAACCCTCCGTCAAGATCAACGACATGCCCGAGCCCGAGGCACCCTCGGTCCAGCCCGAGGTACCCTCGGTCCAGCTCGAGGCGTCCTCGGTTCAGCCCGAGGTACCCTCAGCCCCCGAGGGCGAGGCGCTGCACGTACCTGCAATATCTCCGCCAAGGAGAGCTACCCCTCGACCAAGCCGAGGCTCGGCGGGTAGCGCGACGCGCCAAGTCGTTCGTCTTGCTGGGCGATGAGAAGGAGCTCTACCACCGCAGTCCCTCGGGCATCCTCCAGCGATGCATCTCCATCGCCGAAGGTCAGGAACTCCTCCAAGAGATACACTCGGGGGCTTGCGGCCATCACGCAGCGCCCCGAGCCCTCATCGGGAATGCTTTCTGGCAAGGCTTCTACTGGCCAACGGCGGTGGCCGACGCCACTAGAATTGTCCGCACCTGCGAAGGGTGTCAATTCTATGCAAAGCAGACCCACCTGCCCGCTCAGGCTCTACGGACAATACCCATCACCTGGCCCTTCGCTGTGTGGGGTCTGGACCTCGTCGGTCCCTTGCAGAAGGCGCCCGGGGGCTACACGCACCTGCTGGTCGCCATCTGTTGGGGCGAAGGCAAAGACGCCACCCTTCGCTCGAGGCCTTCGCTGCAGCCACTGGTCCGACAGAGACAAAGCGGGCAGGGACACCCTTCGCAGGACTCGGCACTTTGACGAAGGCCTGCGGCGACGTCCTACCACGACGCGTCCTCGTTCAGTCCCAAGGCCCACGTGTGATCTGGCCCATTGTAACGGGCCCCGCATGGCCGCCTCTGTATTACGGGCCTAACTTGTAAAGGAATACTTGTAATTACGGTTTGTAACCCTGCTTTATGGGAATATTCTGGGGATAAAATAGGTGTCTGAGGGCACATGCGTCCTTAACACAAGACGCTGGGCACTCAGATACCTATAAATACCCCCGCACAGTGCCCGTGAGAGGCTAGATCAACAGAGCTATTGCCCCCGTGCACGTAACCCTGTTGTCACCACTGTTCACCCTTGTTGGCCTTCTTGCTGCTGAGAGCGAGTTCCAACATTTGGCGCCCACCGTTCGTGCTACGACAAAACCACCCGCGATGGCACCCAAGAGAGCTAACCCCAAGGCTGACGAGGCTGCGAAGGCAGCACTGCTGGCCGCAAGAAAGGGCAAGGCCCTCGTCCTCACCCAATCCACCCACCAAGAGCCCACTGAAGACAATGTTGCCCACACCGGCGAAGACGACACCTTCCGCACCTGCGGAACCGAAGGACAGTCACAGCCGCCCCCAGGCTTCGCCCCACTGGAAGGCGCGGACCTCACCGAGGACGGTGAGGTCCTCGGCGTCTCAACAGAAGAACAGCTGCAGCTGCGCGCCCTGCGCCTCAGGAACCGCAATCTCCAGAGGCAGAAAGAGATACTGGAGGCCAAGCGCCAGCGTGTGTCCGCATTAGCCAAAGTGCGGCAAATGATACGCGACGAGGAGCAGAAAGCCCAAGACCTCGAGCGCGAGATCGCGCTGATGCAGCGCGAAGGCCACCTCGGTCTACAGCAAGAGCCACCCCTCCAACAGCGCACACAACCGGAGGACACGCGCGAAGGCCACCTCGGCCGGCAGCATGGCCCACCCCTGCAGCACCGGGCGCAGCCGGAGAACCCGCGTTTCCCCCAGCATGACTACGTCTCCCAGCACGGCGCGCCATTCCAAGGGGTCAACTACCTCGACGAGCGAAGTCCCCTGGCGCCACACCTACAAGTGACGCCTTGGCCAGCTAACTTTCGAGCGGGGGCATACCCCAAGTACAACGGCAGCACCGACCCGGCGCAATACATCATGAGTTATCAAGTCGCCGTTGCATCAGCTGGAGGAGATGACGCCACAATGGCGAAGTCTTTCATCATCGCACTAGAGGGCCCAGCACTCACCTGGTTCACCAGATTGCCTCCGCTGTCCATTGATTCGTGGAGAAGTCTCAGGGACAAGTTCCTCCTCAACTTCCAAGGGTACCGTCCAGACACCGACGCTTTGGCCGAGCTCTCGCTTTGCAAACAGCTGGAAAAGGAGACTCTGCGGGAGTATTACCGCAAGTTCTTAACACTCAAGTCGCAGCTGCCCTCTGTCGACGATCAGATCGCTATCCACTACGCCATCAGTGGCCTTCGGGCCGGCGTCCTCTACAGCCATTGTATCAGAGATCCACCCAAGAGCTTGCAGGAGCTATATCAGCTCTTCGAAAAATATGCCAAATCCGAAGAGCTCCACCAGCGCAAGGTCGAGTCACAACGGAAACCCAAAGATGCCCCGCAGTCCAGCCGCACGTGGACAAGGACTCCGCAGCCAGACTCCGGTCGAGATGGCCGCAGTCAGCAGCAAGTGCACAACATCGTCAACCAACAGCCTGCTGCTGATCCCCCTCGCCGCCAGGAATATCCCCCCCAGGGCCGCGGAAATGGAACTCGCGGCAGGGGTCGAGGGCGGGCGCAGCAGCCGCCGCGCCGATTCTATTGCCTTTTCCACGGCGAAGACTGCGCCCACCAGACCAAAGACTGCCCCGAGACGAAGGCCACCAGAGACAGAATGGCGCGGGCGCAGCCAGCCGACAATCCCAGAATTGTCGCGCATAATTACCAGCCACCCCCTCCACCATATATCCACGCTCCCGCTCCGCATCCACCGCACCACGCTTACCAACACCATCAGGAAGTACAAATCGTACCTCCTCCACAACCACCACCACACCAGCAACACCAAAACATCCCCCATGCCCCAAAGCAGGAAGACTTCGCCGATCAACCATATCGCGGAGTCATTCACATGATAACAGGGGGGTCTAGCACTGACTTCGACACCAAGCGGCAGAAGCGGGACCACTACCGCAGCATCAACCATGTCGCCGTCACTGGCCCAGTCGTGCAGACGAAGTGGTCCCACATACCGCTAACCTTCGACGCACGAGACGTCGACCTGCGCAGCGCCCCCCACATCGACGCTATGGTCATCAATTGCAGCGTGGCAGGCTGGGACTTACACAAAGTCCTAGTCGACAACGGCAGTCAGGCGGACATCATCTTCCTCCACGCCTTCGACCGCATGGGTATAAGCCACAGCTTGCTGAAGCCTTCGGACAACCCGTTGTATGGTTTCGGCGGCAAGGGCACCTTTCCAGTTGGCAAGATAGAGTTGCCCCTCTCCTTCGGTGTAGCGCCCAATGCCCGAAGTGAGCAAGTAACCTTCGACATTGTCGACATGGTATATCCATACAACGCCATCATGGGTCGGGGCTCCATCAACAAGTTCGAAGCTGCCATCCACGGGTTGTACCTATGTATGAAGATACCAGGCCCGCTAGGCGCCATCACAGTCTACGGCAACCAGCAGACGGCGCGCAACATTGAGCGGGACTTCGTGCCCGGTCAGAGAAACGTACACTGTCTCACGACCCAGCGCGAGGTCCCTGCGCCGGCCAGCCCAACCGACAAGCAGCACGACAAGGCACAGTTGCAGTGCCAAGACGGGACCAAGACTGTCCCCCTCGATCAGGCCACGCCCAAGCAGACAGTAACTATCAGCGAAGACCTCACCTCACTTGAAGAAGAGAAACTTCTCTGCTGCCTGGCCAAGAATAAAGATGTCTTCGCCTGGTCTGCCCTCGATCTGGTCGGAGTCAGCCGAGCCATAATTGAGCACAGCTTGGGGATTGACCCTTCGGTGCGACCCAAAAAGCAGAAGCTTCGCAAAATGTCAGACGAAAAGACAGAGGCCGCCAAGGCGGAGGTGCATCGCCTCCTGGAGGCTAAATTCATCGAGCCAGTGGCTTACCCCACGTGGCTCTCCAATGTTGTGATGGTGCAGAAAAAAAGCGGAAAATGGCGCATGTGCATAGACTTCACCAGTCTCAATAAGGCCTGCCCAAAGGACAATTTCCCGTTGCCGCGGATCGACAAAATAGTCGATAGCGCGGCCGGATGCGAGGTCATGTCCCTCCTCGACTGCTTCTCCGGCTATCACCAGATATACATGAAGGAGGAAGACAAGGCTAGCACCAGCTTTATAACACCCTTCGGCACTTATTGCTTTGTCAGAATGCCGGAGGGTCTCAAGAATGCCGGATCCACCTTCTCCAGACTCACCAAAACAGTGCTCGAGGGGCAGGTCGGCAGAAATATATTCACATATGTGGACGACATCGTCGTCGCCAGCAAGAATAAGGAGGACCATCTCGCCGACCTGGCAGAGACATTCGCGAACATGCGAGATGCACGACTCCGCCTAAACCCGTAAAAGTGCGTTTTCGGTGTTCGCCAGGGCAAGATATTGGGCTACCTGGTGTCCCGCCACGGCATCGAGGCCAACCCAACCAAGATCCAGGCCATCGTCGATATGTCGCCTCCGCAGTCCGCCAGGGACGTCCAGCGCCTGACAGGCAGGATGGCCGCTCTCAACAGATTCATCTCCAGGTCCGCCGAGCGAAGTCTCCCCTTCCTCAAAACACTCCGCGGCGCGAAGGACTTCGCTTGGGGACCGGAGCAAGCAGCGGCCTTCGCCTCACTAAAACAGTACCTGTCGGAGCTGGCCATCCTCACGAGCCCCGACTCCTCGCTCCCCTTATTGCTCTATGTCGCGGCTTCGCCGCACGCGGTCAGCGCGGCACTGGTACAGGAGCAGACAGTCGAGGGCGCAGTCAGACAGTGCCCTGTCTACTATGTCTCCGAAGTCCTGACACCGTCCAAATGCAACATGACAGAGTTGGAGAAGATTGCCTACGCAGTTGTTATGTCCTCGCGCAAGCTGCGCCATTATTTTGAAGCATTCAAGGTCCGAGTCACCTCAGACAGGGGGCTCGGCGAACTATTCAGGAACCCGGAGGCATCAGTGAGGATTGCCAAGTGGGTAGCCGAACTCTCCGGCTACCACATCAGCTTCGAGCCCAGAACAGCTATCAAGTCGCAAGTCCTGGCAGACTTCGTCGTCGACTGGACTGGGCCAGTAACACAGCCGGACCCATCCACAGAAAAGGTCTGGACTATCCATTGCGACGGTGCATGGTGTCATGCGGGGGCAGGCGTCGCTGCAGTCGTCACCTCGCCAGCCGGAATCAAACACAGATATGCAGCACGCCTCAGCTTCGCTCTGGAATCCGACAAATGTACAAACAACATAGCAGAGTATGAAGCAGTCATCCTCGGCCTCCGCAAGCTAAGGGCCCTCGGAGTCACCACATGTATCATCAAAACAGACTCCAAGATAGTTGTCGGTCAGGTCGAGAAAGACTATGCAGCAAAAGACCCCGCGCTCATGCAATACCTCGCGGCTATCCGAAGTCTCGAGAGACAATTCAAGGGATTCACCCTACAGCATGTGGACAGGGCCAAGAACGAGGAGGCCGATGCATTAGCCAAGGCCGCCGCCAGGGGCGAGCCCTTACCCTCCGACGTATTCTTTCACACCATCGGCACGCCAGCCGTCCGGAGCCCCGAAGGGCTCCAAATAACTAATGATAGCGAGGACCATCGTATAGTCAACCTAATCATGACCGAAGACTGGCGGGCCCCATTAACCCTGTTCCTACAGGGATACTATCATCCAGCCGACGTCAGTGAGGCAAAGCGCCTCAGACATCGAAGCCGGGACTTCGCACTGATCGAGGGCCAATTATACAAGAAAGGGGTCAGTCAGCCAATGCTTAAATGCGTCACCGAACCCGAAGGCATGCAAATCCTGCGCGAGATCCACAGTGGCACGTGCGGCTCGCACGCGGGGCCAAGGGCCCTGGCTGCAAAGGTGATCCGACAAGGGTTTTACTGGCATGCAATGATCTGCGCCGCAAATCGGGTCACAAGGTCCTGCGAAGCCTGCCAGAAGTTCTCTCCTCGGTCAGGCAACCCCTCGCAATACACAAAGCTGATTGCCCATACATGGCCTCTTCAGCGCTGGGGCCTGGACATTGTCGGGCCCCTGCCCACCGCTCAGGGGAACCTTAAGTTCGCCTTCGTAGCCGTCGAATACTTCACCAAATGGATTGAAGCGAGGGCCGTTTCCACAATCACATCAAAGACTGCCCAAAAATTCTTTTGGCAGAACATTGTTTGCCGCTTCGGAGTACCGTCCGAGCTAACAGTTGACAACGGCAAGCAGTTTGACAGCCAAGATTTCAAGGATTTCTGTTTTTCCATCGGCACCAAGCTTGCCTTCGCTTCAGTCTATCATCCGCAGTCCAATGGGGTCGTGGAGCGTGCCAATGGGAAAATCTTCACAGCTGTCAAGAAGATGCTCCTCGATGAAAAAAAGGCAGATGGACCGACTTGTTACCGGAGGCAGTCTGGGCGCTAAACACAACCGAATGCAGGGCGACCGGGTTCACTCCTTTCCGCCTTCTATACGGATCGGAGGCAATGACCCCGCAAGAAATAAAGCATGGGTCTCCACGCACAGCTCCGTCAGCCGCCCCTGACGTGGATGAGCCAACCTCCAAAGATCTCATTGACGGAGACCGGGTCTTCGCCCTGCAGGCCTTAAACAAATACCAAGCCCAGACCAAAGCATGGCGCGACCGCGCAGTCATCCCAAGGGAGTTCAGCGCGGGGGACCTCGTACTCATCCGAACAGCTTGGACGGAGTCCAAGGGCAAGTTGGAGCCCAAGTGGGAGGGCCCCTTCATAGTCAAAACAAAAGCCTCCCCCAGCGCTTACAGGCTCACAACGCCAAATGGCGAGGACCTGGAGCACTCCTGGAACATCGGCAACCTTCGTAAATTTTTTGTTTAAATACTTAGGGCTGAGTTCGCCCTTGTAATTCACCACAAACAATCTTGTACCGGCCCGCACTCTTTTCCTCCCGGGGGGTGAGGTTTTTAACGAGGCGGAGCCATGTAATATATGTGAGAAAAATCCCCCGCAAAAGCATGTGTCGAAAAAAGACCGCGACAACGGTCTTCGGCATTCGACCAATTCGAAGTCACCGCGAGGCTAAGCGCTAGCCACCCTCGCGTGCGACCAATCCACGCAGAAGTCGCCTAAGGGTGCAGCCGGACTAAGCACAACAAGTGCGCAAAAATCCGAAGTCTATCGCCAAGACTATCCGAGCAGAAGTCGCCTAAGGGTGCAGCCGGACTAAGCACAACAAGTGCGCAAAAATCTGAAGTCTATCGCGAAGACTATCCGCGCAGAAGTCGCCTAAGGGTGCAGCCGGACTAAGCACAACAAGTGCGCAAAAATCCGAAGTCTATCGCGAAGACTATCCGCGCAGAAGTCGCCTAAGGGTGCAGCCGGACTAAGCACAACAAGTGCGCAAAAATCCGAAGTCTATCGCGAAGACTATCCGCGCAGAAGTCGCCTAAGGGTGCAGCCGGACTAAGCACAACAAGTGCGCAAAAATCCAAAGTCTATCACGAAGACTATCCGCGCAGAAGTCGCCTAAAGGTGCAGCCGGACTAAGCACAAGCGCGCAAAAATCCGAAGCCTATCGCAAAGACTTCGCGCAAGAGCCGCCTAAGGGCGCAGCCGACCCAGTACAACAAAAGCAGAAACGACACCAAGACCAATTATAATCATACTGGCACAGCATAATCAATCACACCAGACAAAGTACACAACGCCCTCGCAGGCACAGGCACGCGAGGGCACACAACTCCATTTTACAAGCCCTTACACATACACAAGCGAGGGCACCACGCCCTACATCGGCTCAACCTTAGGAATAATCCCCATCCCTCTATAATTAAACAACATTATCCTAAGCTCCTCACCCGCAAAAAGGCTTCGCAGCTCCCCTTCCCCTGCACCCGCGGCGGCCGGCAAAGACAGCAGCTCCTACCGATCAGCCCTACTAACGCGAAGCCGGGCCCCTTCCTCCGCACTAATCCTACGCTTTGCAACCGCCCTTCGTCGTCGGTGCCCGGTGCTAGGACCGGGCACGTCTGGCGCGTCCGCAGCGTGCGGCGCAGCCTCCGCCGCAGCCACGTCCAAGGCCGCAAAATAATCCAAGTCCTCCTCCGAAGACTCCTCAGTCCACCCAACCGAGCTCCCAGAGTCAGTAAAATCAAAAAACTCAGAAACAGACCCACCATATTCATTTCCATCTTCCGCGGTCGAAGCCGCCAAAAACTCAGTAGTAGCGGTTGCGTGCGCAGGCCCAAATTCTTGAACCTGCGCAGCAACCAAAATTCAGTACAACATCCAAAAATTCCTCAACCCTAAACACCACCTATGCCACCTGCGAAGGCCCTGCCGCTGCGGGAGCCTCCGCCGAGGCCTCCGCCGCTGCCTCCGCCCCCACCTCCGCTGGATCTTCAGCGCTCGGCACAGCAGCTGCGGGGGCATCGGGCGCGCCTTCGGCCACCTTTGGGGGAAGGTCTTCGCCGGCCGCAGCAGGTGCAGGGGCGCCTGGTGCATCTTCCGTAGTCTCCGGGGTCGGTCCCGGGGCGACTCCAGTCGCGGCCTCCGCAGGGGTCGTCTCCGGGTCAGGCAGCGCGCTGTTCAGCGCCCCGAAGTCGTCCACCCGCTCGCCGCGCTCCGCCTAAGACAAAACGCACAAAAATTCAGCAAACACACGCACAGACCGCATCCAGCAAACGCCGAGCAAACGACAACGTTACCTGAGCCCTCGCAGCCTCGGCCCGCGCCCGGACCACCTCACAACCGTATGAACCCCACATCCGGTCATAGAGGGCCCCGGCGGACTCCTTCACCACGGGGTCTTCGACCTCAAAGATATCTCGCCCAAAATCCTCATCTGCCTGGTCGAGGGCCTCAAAGTGCCGGCAGCCTTCGCGAGAGAGCGCGTTCATCGCTGCCTCGCAGGTGACCAGGGAGGTGAACGACATCAACCCCGCCAAGACAGTGGGGAGCTCCTGCAGTTCCTCCTGCACCCATTCCAGACAGCGAAGTCCGGCCTCACGCTCCGGCACCTCGAAGTCACCCGTCCGCACACCCAGCTCGCGATATGCAGTCATGAGCTGCGTGCGCGTCCGTTCGGCCTCCGCTCGCATCGCGGCCTCGGCCCCCTCCGCGCGGCTCTCCAGGGCAGTAAGCCGCCGCTGCAGCTCTCCGGCGAGCTCCTTGGCGATATTGCCTTCCGCCCGCGCCAGCCTGGCCTCCGCCTGAGCAGCCTGCTCTTTGGCGATGGCGTCGTTGGCCTCCCTCCTCTCCCCCGCCAGCTAGCGCCGGAGGTCAGCCTTCTCCTTCTCCAGGGCGGCCACCTTCTGCGCCAGTTTGCGGCACTTGCTGTCGGAGGCCGACTTCTCACGGACAGCGTCAGCATGTTGCGTCCGAAGTCTCTCGACCTCGGCAGACAAAGCTGCCGTAAGGGCCCCCGACGCGGTGCGGCTGGTGAAGTCAGCCACCTGCAGAGCACACGTAAGGCCGTTGCGTAAAGAAAAAAAGAGGGGGGGGGGGGGGCGGAGAGGGCATAGCTCGGCGGACCTGACTCAGCGCCTCCGTCGCTCGACTCAACGCCTCCGTCGCTCCCTTCAGCCGGCGGGTCGCCACGCCCGCCTCGTCCCTGACCAGTGCGAGGGCAGACACCTCGCCTCCGGCGCCAAGGGTCTCTCCCCCCGCCTTCGCGATCGCCGCGCCAGGCATAACTAGAGCAAGCGGGCCCTCGTCCGACCCTGCAACGCGTCAACAAATTAAAAAAAAATGTGTATATATATTTATATAGACTTACCCCCAAGATAATCCTCCACATTAATCTCGGTGCCGAAGTCGGCAACGCGTTTGCCGGGCGGCGGTAAAGTTCGGGCCGCCTTCGCAGCCTCCGCCACTCCGCTGACAGACGGCACCACCTTCGTCAGCTTGGGGCCTCCGGCGCCCACCGTCACCTCCGGCGCCTTGCCAGGCGCAGAGGCGCCCACCTTCGCCGGCAGCGGCGGCTTGCCTCCGCCGGAGGCCTCCGCCTTCGCCGTTCCCCGCTGCCTTTTCGGCCGAGCTTCGTGAACCCTCACAGTCGCCTGGCGTTTTCGCGCCGCCCCTTGGCGATCCTTGTCCATCACTGCCCACACAACATGACCGATATTTCGCCCATAAGGAAAAACTCTCCACCGATGAACCATACGAGATGTAAAACAGTCCTCCTCAGCCGCGCAGGGGATAGGAATGTCTTTAGGCCAACAACCCCCGGTAACCCTCAGCATCCGAGCCGAAGACTCCCGGAGCTCGGGCGAAGACATCCTCTCCCCCGGGGCCGCACACGTCCTCATTAACTCTCTAGCGAAACTATCAGACACCCCAAGTCTTCCCATCGCAGTACCTAATTTTCTCTTTTTCGAGGAGGCGGCGGCCACCAGCGCAGGGTCGCCTCCAGTCTCCACCGCCGGTTTCTTCCCACGGCGGTCCGCTTTGTCTTGACCAGGGTAGCCGTCGTACGGCAGTTGATTTAATTCGAATACCCTGTTCAAACGTTCATTTGACCCGCGGATGTCAAAGCTGCGCTGGCCTTCCGTCCTCGGCACGTAACGCCCCACGAGCCGCACCGCCAAGTCCTCCGCATCACGCACAAAGGCGGCCGGGTCACGGTTTCGCAAATTCAGTGCGAAGGCAGGACTTCGCACCACCCTTCCTCCGTGAAAGGGCATCTGGCGAGGGCATACTTCGCCCAGCGCCCAGCCGTGCGCCAAGGGCCAGACCCCGTACGCCACGAACTCTTCAACTAAATCTCGACCGCTGCTCTGACCGGCGGCGCACCGAAGGGCCCCTTCGTCTGCATCCTCTTCTGCCACTTCAAAAGGCGGATACGCAGAGTAATAGTGAGAGCACATTTCGGACACGGGGAGCCCTTCATGGCCTTCGACAGTAGCCTCAGCAACATAAAACCAAAATTCATTCCAATTGCCCCACTTGTTGCGGGCGCACGGGACCAACTCCACTACTGGCATTGTGGTCTTGCCGGTCTTCGGCGTGAATGTGCATGACCCGAACTGGGCAACTCCGTCCTCAACCATCCTTTTCTGCCAATGCAAACAATAATTCTTCGCAAAAACTTCAACTGACGGCTGTCCGCCGTACGAAGTCGTCGCCCAGACATACTTCGCCAGCGCCACTATGGCGTTCGGTGTCAGCTGATGTATTTGAACGCTGAATCTACGCAGGACTTCGCCGACAAACCGGTGCGCAGGCAAGCGGAGTCCGGCGACGAAGAACGCCTCGAAAACAACCAACTCGCCCTCCGGCTCGGGGACTTCCTCCGTCCCCGGAGCACGAGCGACTCCGCCGCCAAAGTAGCCCAACCGCTGCATATCTTCAATACGGGCTGACGTCATCCGTGACACACCAAATTCAACAGAGTCGCCGGCGCGCAACTCCTCCACCATCACGTTACTCAACGTCTCCTCAGACGAGGCGGCGGCCGGCGGCGTGGCGTCGGCGGAAGAAGAAGAGGATGGCATTGCTACGTACCGTCGTCGGCGGCGGGCGGTCTGCTTCACTCGAGCCAGAACGCCGGCGAGCAAAGGGAGCAGCGGAGGAAAAGGAGCAGCAAGACGGCGGGCGGCTAGGGTTTTACGGAGCGCGGAAGGCAGAGTTCAAACAGCGCCGCCCCTGCCCCCTTTTATAGGCAGGGCGCGGCTCTTCGGGAAACCCGCAATCCGACAGGCCGCGACGCTTCGGGAAACCCGCAATCCAACAGTACGCCGTCCATCAACGGTCACATCAAAAACCCCCGCGGAACCACTTCGAGCGAGGGCAGCGTCTCCGCCATCTAGCGACGTCTTCGGCACCAGGTGACTTTGTCGAACTGGTCCCTCGGAGGGCAAATGTTGGGGCGAAGGCAAAGACGCCACCCTTCGCTCGAGGCCTTCGCTGCAGCCGCTGGTCCGACAGAGACAAAGCGGGCAGGGACACCCTTCGCAGGACTCGGCACTTTGACGAAGGCCTGCGGCGACGTCCTACCATGGCGCGTCCTCGTTCAGTCCCAAGGCCCACGTGTGATCTGGCCCATTGTAACGGGCCCCGCGTGGCCGCCTCTGTATTACGGGCCTAACTTTTAAAGGAATACTTGTAATTACGGTTTGTAACCCTGCTTTATGGGAATATTCTGGGGATAAAATAGGTGTCTGAGGGCACATGCGTCCTTAACACAAGACGCTGGGCACTCAGATACCTATAAATACCCCCGCACAGTGCCCGTGAGAGGCTAGATCAACAGAGCTATTGCCCCCGTGCACGTAACCCTGTTGTCACCACTGTTCACCCTTGTTGGCCTTCTTGCTGCTGAGAGCGAGTCCCAACACCATCGACAAATTCTCCAAGTGGATCGAGGTCCGACCCCTGAACAGCATCAGGTCCGAGCAGGCGGTGGCATTCTTCACCAACATCATCCATCGTTTCGGGGTCCCAAACTCCATCATCACCGACAACGGCACCCAGTTCACCGGCAGAAAGTTCTTGGATTTTTGCGAGGATCACCACATCCGGGTGGACTGGGCCGCCGTGGCTCATCCCATGTCGAATGGGCAAGTAGAGCGTGCCAACGGCATGATTCTACAAGGGCTCAAGCCTCGGATTTACAACAACCTCAACAAGTTCGGCAAGCGATGGATGAAGGAACTCCCCTCGGTGGTCTGGAGCCTGAGGACAACGCCGAGCCGAGCCACGGGTTTCACGCCGTTCTTCCTGGTCTACGGGGCCAAGGCCGTCCTGCCCGCTGACCTGGAATACGGCTCCCCGAGGACGAGGGCCTACGACGATCAAAGCAACCAGGCTAGCCGAGAAGACTCGCTGGACCAGCTGGAAGAGGCTCGGGACAGGGCCTTACTACACTCGGCGCGGTATCAGCAGTCCTTGCGGCGCTACCACGCCCGAGGGGTCCGACCCCGAGACCTCCAGGTGGGCGACCTGGTGCTTCGACTGCGGCAAGACACCCGAGGGAGGCACAAGCTCACGCCCCCCTGGGAGGGGCCGTTCGTCATCGCCAAAGTTCTGAAGCCCGGAACGTACAAGCTGGCCAACAGTCAAGGCGAGGTCTACGGCAACGCTTGGAACATCCAACAGCTACGTCGCTTCTACCCTTAAGATGTTTCCAAGTTGTTCATATACCTCGCACCTACGCAAAGTTTAGTCAACAAGGAAGGGTCGGCCTCGCCTCGGCAAAGCCCGACCCTCCCTCGGGGGCTAAAAGGGGGGAAACCCCCTCTGCGTCAAAATTTTCCTCGAAAAAAGATCTCTTTTACCAGAATATCTTTCGTGCTTTTTGACTACTTCGAAAAGTGGGTCCTGGAAACGACGGAGTACACGTAAGCAGCCAAGGCTGACCGAGCCGAGGGACTCCTACGCCTCCGGGATACGGATACCTCACTCATCACCTTCTGCGATAAGTAACTCGCGTTCGGATAAAGTGGCTCCGCGGATCGAACAAGTCTTTACGTTCGGAAGCCCTTCTGCCGAAGCGATCCTTCGAGCCTTCTCGACCGAGTCGGTGACAGGGCCTCATGGACGGGTGAAAGTACGCGTAAGCGGCAAGGCCGACCGAGCCAAGGGACTCCCATGCCTCCGGGATACGGATACCTCACTCATCACCTTCCGCGAGAAGCAACTCTCGCTCGCACAAACATCCCTGTTGCCGACTCATGCTTGGTGAAGCGATTACAACGCAGCGAGGGTGTGTGTTCTGGCCTCGGCGGCCGCAGAAGGCACACGCTACAAGACACTTTGACCCTGCAGGCTCGGGTCTTGACGCTGGAAGGGGGCAGCAACACCCTCGGCATCGACGACACCTTCGGCGAGGCCCGACCTAGCCTCGGACGGCGACGCGGTCCGAGGATCTCCGCTCCGAAGGACGATGTCATCACCACGCCCGGGCAATCGCTGCCAGGGACTTCTCCGGGAACCCAGCCCGAGCAGGCGGCTCGGCCGGTTACCCCTGGGGCCTCGGCCAACCATCTTCCAAGGGCGCCAGCCCGGTCCGAGGCCTCGGCTGATCAACTCCGGCATTGGTCCCGCTGACGGACAACCCGGCTAGGCTCCGGCCAACCAGGTTTTCATTTTCGAGCCGACTCCGCCTCTGTTCATGCTGATACCGCTACCCCTGGCCTCGGCTCGTCGAAGAGCGGCCGAGGGGTCTCTTTAACTAAGCTAGAGGAGCCCCGGATAGCAAGGCCGACCGAGCCGAGGGACTCCTACGCCTCCGGGATACGGATACCTCACTCGTCACCTTGACACGGGGCGACTCATGCTTGGTGAAGCGATTCAGATAATCAACAGACGAGTCTTAGCGCTCGAAAATGAGGAAAAAACACGACTCCGTGCCGTAATTACATACATGTTCAGGCCCCGAAAGCCGCAATGAACAAAAACACTGGCATTCGAAGTGCCATTACAAACGGAACTCCGGTTCCCCCTCCGCAGGTACGAACAAACCCCACTCCATGGGGGAAGGCCTGCGGAGCAACGGAAGACCGACGAACGGCGCGCCGTCACCTACTCTGGCAGTGGCGACGACGACGACTTCTGCTCCGGGGGGCCGAACAGCGGCGGCACTGACCTCAGGGCGGATGCTGCTGCCAGGAGGCCCCCACCCATGCCAAAACTCGTAAGGCAAGGACGGGCAGAAGGCTGTAGAGTTGGAGGTCGGTCCGTGGCCAGCCTTGGCTATCCCGCCGGCGGAAGAACCTCTTCCAGCTACCGTGGCAGACGCCGGCGCGGCGAGCGGCTCCGAAGCCACTCGCGTCCGAAAGCCAGGCACTGTGCAGCTGTCAGCGCCACGGACGGCAACCGCTCCTCCCTCCGACCACTGAGTGAAGGAGCGGGCCGCCGCCCACGCGGGGGCCGACCTCAACTCGGCACACTCCCCTCCCCAGCCCTGGTGATGAAAATCCTTGAGGCTGAGGGAGGGGCAGAGGCCGCAGCCCGGCTCGCTTTCCCCCACCATCAAGCCGGAGGTCACCATCTTGGGTGACCGCCGGTGGAGGGGTGCAGCCGGGTTGCATGATGAAAATCCTTGAAGCCGAACGATGGCTGAAAGGTACCAACTCCCACGGAGTTGCGTCCCTCCAACGATGAGGCAAAAAGACGGCGGGCATCCCCCATCCGGGGGCTTGGAAGGTGGAAAGACACGGTGCATAAGGGAGCGAGAAGACGCGGTCGCCTTTCGAAAGGGGTCACCCTCCTTTTAAAGGCAACTCTCCCTGCTTGCACCCCCAACTGTCACGGGCTGAGTCTTCTCCAACACGCTCCAAAGCCCTCCCCTACGGCACGGGGGCTGGGTCCCGCATGTCATGCAGACCGGCTCCGAGCAGAAGAAGCCAAACCGCCGCGCTTGGTGCACGCAACCGCCCAGTGGTTACAAGTGGCCCTCCACTTTTGCCCAGACCAATGGGCGAAAGGGCGAGCAGCCATGCAGGCGGCATGCAACCACGCCAAGTGGACGCGCTTCTCCGACTCCCGACACGCCAGCATGGAGGCCCAGGCCCACGCGTCGCGCAACCGGCGCGCCAGATGCTGCATGCAAGCAACTGCACCGCCTGCGCCACCACCGCGCCTCCTCGATTGCGGAACCAATGCTGCGACTCGAGGCGACCCAACGCGCGACCCGGCAGCGCCAGCCTGACGCGGCGGCCAACGCGGCCAAAAGTGGGCCGGCAGTAATGACGGTGGCAGGCGCGCGGGAGCAGCGGTCACGTCGTCAGCCAAGCTCACGTCCCATCCGGGGGCAACAAAAGAACCCCCTCTCACGGCATGAAGACAACACGCCCGTGGTCCGCTCCTCGAACGGCTTGCGCACGCGCAACGGCTGCCCCGCCAACTACTCGCCCCGTCGCATTAACTCCACGGCTGGACAGGCGGCGCTTCTGGCAGGAGCAGCGGGCGACGCTTCGCCTTCGCCGGAACAACCGCGCCAAAAAAGGTACGCCGCGTCGTTCGGTTTCGTATCCTTTTTCCTTTTTTCCTCTTTCTCTATCTCTTGCAACAGGGACCGGGAAAGGGGGATACCCCGAAAGGGATCCTTCCCCGTGAAGGAACCAGGCTCCGAGCCTCCTTACTGATCAGGGGTTCGAAGGCTGGCCCCCCAAAGGGTTCAACAGCCGCCTCAGATCGCGTGGGCCCTACACCCACTACTGGTCAGAGGTTCGAAGGCCGGCCCCCCGAAGGGTTCCACGGCCGCCTCAGGCTACTCGGGCTCCGTGCCCATTACTAATCAGGGGTTCGAAGGCTGGCCCACGAAGGGTTCACAGCCGCCTCAGACGCCGAGCGAGGGATGACCAGGGGTACGTTCGATACATAACCAAGGCTCGGGCTGCGCTCCCGAGGTACCCTAGGACATTTCCGAGACCAGCGGGAGCGATCTTGTAACGGAATCCCATCGGAGGGAGGCATCGAGCCCTCGGACCCCGTCGCCAGGGGACCGGGTCCGGCAGATCACCCGCAGGTACTTTTGGGCGTGCCTCTGGGCCCCTAGCCGACCCCTAACGAACGGGGCACGGACGTCCACTCGGATCACCCGCTTGCAGCTCACCGGAGACACCATGTTCGGTGCCCATCGAGGGTAACATGGCGCTCTCCCCCCTCCTCCTTGCGGAAAGGCGACGTAGGGGCGTATGTAAAAAAGCCGAGTCTGTCCCTGATCGCCCTCTCGCCCTGTGCGGAGGCTCGGGGGCTGCTCTCGCAAACCCGGCTCCGACCGAACCGTTGACAGCGTCAACATACCAGCCCGAGAACTTGGGCCCCGACCGTGCACCCGGGCTACGGCCAGTTCGCATGAGGGAACCACCAGACCAGCCGAAGCATTACACAAGGCATTAAGACCTCGAAGGAGTGAAACCACTCCTCCGAGGCCTCGGGGGCTACACCCGGCGGGTGCGCTCGCGCGCACCCACCGGAACAAAATGCAACCGAGAAAGGCTGGTCCCCTTGCAAAAAAGTGCGACGAAAGCCTCCAAGCGAGTGCTAACACTCCCTTCGAGGCTCGGGGGCTACTGTCGGGGACCATAATTAGGGGTACCCTCAAGACGCCTAATTCTCAGCTGGTAACCCCCATCAGCATAAAGCTGCAAAGGCCTGATGGGTGCGATTAAGTCAGGGATCAGTCCATACGAGCGACTTGATCACGCCTCGCCCGAGCCTAGCCTCGGGCAAGGGCAGCCGACCCCGAGGGGTTTCCGTCTCGCCCGAGGCCCCCCTTTTAACGGCGGACACATCTCCGGCTCGCCCGAGGCTTTGCCTTCGCTAAGAAGCAACCCTGACTAAATCGCCGCGCCGACCGACCGAGTCGCAGGAGCATTTAACGCAAAGGTGGCCTGACACCTTTATCCTGATGCGCGCCCCCCGGCAGAGCCGAAGTGACCGCCGTCACTTCGCCGCTCCACTGACCGGTCTGACAGAAGGACAGCGCCGCCTGCGCCACTCCGACTGCAGTGCCACTTGACAGAGTGAGGCTGACAGGCAGTCAGGCCTTGCCAAAGGCGCCATAGGAAACTCCGCTCCGCCCGACCCAGGGCTCGGACTCGGGCTAGGCCCCGGAAGACGGCGAACTCCACTCCGCCCGACCCAGGGCTCGGACTCGGGCTAGGCCCCGGAAGACGGCGAACTCCGCTCCGCCCGACCCAGGGCTCAGACTCGGGCTAGGCCCCGGAAGACGGCGAACTCCGCTCCACCCGACCCAGGGCTCGGACTCGGGCTAGGCCCCGGAAGACGGCGAACTCCGCTCCGCCCGACCCAGGGCTCGGACTCGGGCTAGGCCCCGGAAGACGGCGAACTCCGCTCCGCCCGACCCAGGGCTCGGACTCGGGCTAGGCCCCGAAAGACGGCGAACTCCGCTCCGCCCGACCCAGGGCTCGGACTCGGGCTAGGCCCTAGAAGACGACGAACTCCGCTCCGCCCGACCCAGGGCTCGGACTCGGGCTAGGCCCCAGAAGACGACGAACTCCGCTTCGCCCGACCCAGGGCTCGGACTCGGGCTCAGCCTCAGAAGATGACGAACTCTGCTTCGCCCAATCCTAGGGCACGGACTCCGCCCTGGCCTCTGCCGAACGACCTCCGCCTCGCCCGACCCAGGAGCTCGGGCTCGGCCTCGGCCATGGAAGACAGACTCGACCCCGGCTTCGGAGGAGCTTCCACGTCGCCCGACCTAGGGCACAGGCCCGCCACGTCAACAGGAAGCGCCATCATCACCCTACCCCGAGCCGACTCGGGCCGCAGAGAACAAGACCGGTGTCCCATCCGGCTAGCTCCGCCAGATAGGCAATGATGGTGCCCCGCTAGCCCTGTGACGACGGCGGCTCTCAGCTCCCTTACGGAAGCAGGGGGACGTCAGCAAGGACCCAACCGCTCCGACAGCTGTCCCTCCGCCAGGCTCCGTTGCTCCTCCGACAGCCACGACATCACACCAGCAGGGTGCCAAGATCTCTCCAGCTGCCACATTGGCATGTACCTAGGGCGCTAGCTCTTCCCCCGCTAGACACGTAGCACTCTGCTACACCCCCATTGTACACCTGGATCCTCTCCTTACGCCTATAAAAGGAAGGACCAGAGCCTTCTTAGAGAAGGTTGGCCGCGCGGGGACGAGGACGGGACAGGCGCTCTCTTGGGGCCGCTCGCTTCCCTCACCCGCGTGGACGCTTGTAACCCCCTACTGCAAGCGCACCCGACCTGGGCGCGGGATGAACACGAAGGCCGCGGGATTTCCACCTATCTCACGCCTGTCTCCGGCCACCTCGCTTCCCCCCTTCGCGCTCGCCCACGCGCTCGACCCATCTGGGCTGGGGCACGCGGCACTCACTCGTCGGCTTAGGGACCCCCTGGTCTCGAAACGCCGACAATGCTCACTAAACATGGCCGTGAACTTGCCATCCACATGTTTAAAAATTGTATAAAACACAAACAAAGTCAGAAAATCATGAAACTTGTCCACGTGTCATGATATCATATGTACATGCTTGATAAAAAATTGAAAAAATTTCGAGAAAACTATGACGCGCTATGTGTACAAACCTAAGAGATCCACATTGAAACTCTATGATTTCATGTGTAGTTCTCTTAGGTTTCTACACATAGTGTCTCACAACTTTCTTTAAACATTCTCAATTTTTTATCACAGCCTGTACATATGATATCATGACACGTGGACAAGTTTCATGATTTTCTGACTTTGTTTGTGTTTTATACAATTTTTAAACAGCTGGATAGCAAGTTCACGGCCATGTTGAGTGAGCATGGTGCTCGAAGTTTCCGGTCCGCTCCTGAAATCGGTCGTAACTTGTGCTAAATAGGACGGGTATCATTTTTGCATGCACGGTTTCCCAAGTTTCGAGTGACCTGCAGTTCAAATATGAATTTTCCGAAGAAATTCAAATAAACGAACTAAATCTAATAGTTACAAAAACACTTTTATAATTGTACCAAAATGGTACTAGTAGGTCTAAATAGTGTAGGAACACACCACAAAAAGTTTGGTTGCCAAATATAAAAAAAATAAAGTATACTTTGCCGAGTGTCTGCCCTTTGACACTCGGCAAAGTATAAAGAACAGAACTTTGCCGAGTGTTGTACACCTAGCACTCGGCAAAGCAGCCTTTGCCGAGTGCCCGTGATCCGGTACTCGGCAAAGTTTAGTTTTAAATTTAAAAAAAAATCTTTGCCGAGTGCCGGATCGCGGGCACTCGGCAAAGAAAGTGACTTAACCGGCCGCGCGGCCGCCTTTCTTCTTCCTTCTCCTTTCCTTCTCCTTTCGCTTCTCCCTCTGCCTCACCGCCGCCACGCCCGCAGCCCGCCCCGCGCTCCGGCAAGCCGCCGGCGCCTCCCCACCGCCGCCCGCGCCCACGCCTCACCGCCGCCCGCGCCCGGCTGCCCGTGCCTCACCGCCGTCGGCGCCCCACCGTCCGCCCGCCCACGCGCCGCCGTCCGCCCGCCGTCCGCGCCTCCGGCCGTGCCTCCGCCGTCCTCGCCTCCGGTACGTAATTGAAGAACAAACGATGGTTTCTTCTAGTTTCCACTACAAATAAACAGTAAACATAAATAGGTTCTGCCAGTTTCTGTTAATTAGCCGTAGAAATTAATACCGATCTGTTCAAGTAAACATAAATGGGAGTAGATGTGGTCTCATGGACACTTCAGTACGGTTTAGTATTAAAAACGGCTATCAAAGAGTGCGCTTTAGTACCGGTTGATAACAATCTGTACTAAAGCTTTGAACCGTTTAGTATTAGTTGGTGATGGTGGATATGGATGTCGATTAAATGTGATTGTCGGCCATCGTGCCGTTGATATATGTGTGGATGTCAGCCATTGTGTTGTCAGTTTTATTTGCAGGTTTTGGAAACCTCCCCGTGCAGGGGAGGTGTTGCCGAAATTTTTTATTGACAGGCTTGTTTGTTTTTTGCAGAGGTCTTCCTAGCCGTTGCGGGTCTGCCTGCACCGCGTCGAGTCGCCACTGCACCAACCCGCCACAACCCC
Organism: Zea mays; assembly: GCF_902167145.1. NCBI lineage: Eukaryota > Viridiplantae > Streptophyta > Magnoliopsida > Poales > Poaceae > Zea > Zea mays. The sequence continues at coordinate 115,285,560 of NC_050105.1, forward strand.
GCTAGCCTGACTCCACCGTCACCCTAGGTATAACCTCAATTTCCGCATCATAGTCGTAGATCACGTAACCTAGTTAGTCGTCTCCCGTTTGAAAGAGATACGATGTAGATATGCAGATCTTTGCATATCTACAAATGTATCTGTTTCGAATTGTCCATGTTTTTTGGATAGCCCGCGGTTGCGTAGATGGTGTTAGTTTCCATGCTCTACTCCGGTCCGAGACAGAGTTTCGGCGTCACCTCCCTGTTGTTCTCCGGACAGTACACTCTCCCTGCCAGGACGTGTATCCGGAGAACAGCGGGGAGGTGCTGCCGAAATTCTATCTCGGATCGGAGTAGAGCATGGAAACTAACTCCATCTACGCAACCGCGGGTGGGATTAGGACCTATCCTCACCTATTAGAAGGTAGGAACGTAGTGTACATGCATTACATGTCTATATTAAACTATACTCGGTTATATATGTTAGAGGATGGAGGACCATGAGTGGATGTACATGGGCCGCGTTCAACGTAATGATGTCACCCCTGAATGGATTAGGAAGACCGATGCTTTCGTGGAACGGACATTTGGCGAAGCTGCTAAAGGAGCTAGTCTAGTCTCTTGTCCGTGCAGCAAATGTGCCAACAGGAAAAGGAAAACAAAAAAGGCCATGGTAGAACATATTTGGAAGAATGGATTTACGCCGGACTATACTCGGTGGATCTTCCATTGTGAAGCGCATCGCACGAGAGAGGAGGTGGTGAGACAACGCGTCGAGGATTACGATGCTGATGCCGGGGTAGCGGACATGTTGAACGACTATCACGAGGCACAGTTCGCCGAAGGACGTATGGAGGACGAGCTAGAGGCGACCGCAAAGGCATTCTACGACATGTTTGACGCGGCACAGAAACCCCTTCACGGCAAGACAAAGGTTTCTCAACTGGATGCCATTGGGCGTATAATGGCGTTCAAGTCGCAGTATAGCATGAGTCGAGATGCCTTCGATGATTTGTTGACAGTTATTGGCAGCCTGCTTCCGGAGGATCACGTTCTGCCAAAGAGCATGTACGAGGCACAAAAACTCCTTCGTGCACTCAAGATGACGTATGCGCAGATACATGCTTGTCCGAAGGGCTGCGTCCTATTTAGGAAAGAACACACTGAGGCAATGTACTGTCCGAAGTGTAAATCGTCTAGGTTCATGGAGGTAGACTCTAGTGATGGACAGAAGAGGCAGCTCGACATCCCCGTGACAATCCTACGCCACCTTCCGTTCATACCAAGGATCCAGCGTCTATACATGACAGAGGAATCCGCGAAACAGATGACATGGCACAAAAAAGGCAAACGATACAATCCTGACAAGATGGTTCACGCATCTGATGGTGAAGCATGGACCCACTTTGATGCCATTCACCATTCGATGGTGAAGCATGGACCCGTGTTACTGTGTAAGCTGGAGAAGATCTTTCCACCCGGCTTCTTCAATCCGATGCAGCATTTGATTCTTCATCTCCCGTATGAGGCACGAATGGGGGGGGGCCCGTGCAGGGACGTTGGTGCTATCCAATCGAGAGATGTCTAAAGACTATCCGAAAGAAATGTAGAAATAAATGCAAAATCGAGGCTTCCATTGCAGAGGCATACATACTAGAGGAGGTGTCAAACTTCACAACAACTTACTATGGTGACAAACTGTCGAGCGTGCATAATCCACCCCCTCGTTACAATGATGGCGGCAATGAATCGAACCTCAGCATTTTTCGAGGGCAACTCGGAAGCGCGAGTGGTTCGACCACCAAGACCCTGAGACATGAAGAGTGGCGCCATATCATGCTATTGTATTGACCAACCTTGAAGAGGTGACGCCATACATGGAGCAATTTCTTCATGAATTCTGGCATCGATCAAGGGACCCAACTCCACAGGAATATGATACCCTTCTTAGAAAGGGTGCGGGAAATGGATTGCCCGATTTCATTTCCTGGTTTAAATGTAAGGTACGTGCTTAGTTTGTCATTTGAAGTTGCTCTTATGTGCGAATAATATAACAATCTAGCGTGTTTGAACTTGCAGGGCCAAAGAGAGCCGTCTATGAGTGCCGAGTTGAGACAAGTAGCCAATGGCTTTGCCTATAGGGTCAGGAAATTTTCTGGGTATGACGTCAATGGATACCGTTTTCGCACAACAAGCTACGACCAAAGTCGGCCCAATCGAAAAACCACGTGTTCTGGAGTCTTTACGCCCGAGCTTGACGAGGTCGAGTATTATGGAAGAATTGAAGAAATATATGAACTCAATTTTCATGGTTCCAAACCTCTTAATCTAGTGATATTCAAATGTCATTGGTTTGACCCTGAAGTTACGAGACGGACACATTCTAATCTTGGGCTAGTCGAAATTCGACAGGATTCCACCTTACCAGGAGACGATGTCTATATTGTGGCCCAACAGGCCACGCAAGTGTATTATCTTCCATATGCGTGCTAAACGAAACAACATCTTAAGGGTTGGGATGTTGTGTATAAGGTATCACCGCACGATAAATTACCTGTTCCAAACGATGAAGATTATAATTTAGACCCAGACACATATGACGGAGAGTTCTTCCAAGAAGATGGGCTAGAAGGGCGATTTGAGATAGACTTAACCGAAGCGATCGGAATGGAAGTAGATATTGAAATGGTTGTTGATGAGAAGGATGATGAGGTGCAAAATGAGAATGACTTAGAAATGCTTGAAGGCAATGCCAATGACGAAATTGCGCCTTCAGATGGTGTTGACTATGAAATGGTTGATAGTGATGATGACACTTATGATCCGGCTAACCCGGACACATATGAAGATTATTTTTAATCGATGTAATGCTATATTTCATTTATTTTGCATATGTTTCTAAATACATATTACCTGTGCTTAATTGCTTACTCTTAATTGCAGGTTGTTGGACAAAGATGGTGGGCGGTGGGACGAGGACGAGGAGGGGGAGGGGGAGGGGGAGGAGGAGCACCCGTAGGACGGAGGAGGAGGCGCAGCAGGACGACGTCGTACAGCAGCAGGTGGAGCAGCAAGCCGCTGTCGATGCGGCGCAGCAGGACGACGACGACGTCGCTCAGCAGGACATCTCAGGTCTCGCTCCTCAGGTTCGAGGAGCATCTACCTGCGAGGTCCCGCGAGTCTCCCTCAGCGACCCATACTTCGTGACAGACGTCCGCTGATACGACCCGATGGAGAGAGGTAGGTAACTTTAGATGTTGTTGCTGCTTTTTCATATTATATGTTCAAATTAATAATAGAAACTAATACTTTATCTTAATCACTTGGACAGGTCTTGGATGGTTTTGGAGAGTGTAGGGGGTCACGGCCGCAACCCCAATGGCATCATCGGCCTTCTATGCAGGGAACACTTCCCTAGACTTGTCGAGTACGCCGGAGTGACGAGCCCAGCCTACACCTTCGACCACTACGTCGTCGCCCCCGATGCAGTAGATCGGGACGGCAGAGAATTCAACAACAAGGCGGAGCGGGTGAAGCAAGAGCTGTGGGTAAGTCTTCATCGCACTATATTGTTTAATAAGTCGCATTTGTTGCATATTCTTGAAATAATGTATGGATACATCGTCTTTGTATGTAGGATTTCTTCAGATGCGAGGCTGGATACGAGGCCAGGGCGAATGTGGTGGCTACCACGAGCTGTAAGAAGCTCGTCGTGGACATGCACTATGAGGCGCGCATCCAGGCCATCGTCACTTACCACGGCTCCATCCTTGGGGAGAAGGTGAGCAAGAAGGACGCCCGAACCATGTGGTTGACTCCGGACCTGTACTTGCAGGTAAATACAAAACTTTATTATTGGTACTAAATATGCTTAATTTTATCTTCTGATATGTCGTGTACTTGTATTTTTTTAGATGATTCCTCATTGGTGCGCCGCGCATCCTGAGTGCTGGGAGCAGATGGTGCAGAGGTGGTGCTCGGCTGAGTGGGACGAGGCGCACAACGCTAGCCGGGAACGGCGTTTGATGACGCAAGGTCCCTCCCACCATCAAGGCAGCCGCAGCCTGGGCAAATACGTGGAAGCATGGGTACGCACTCTTTTTTATTTAGGTATATAACTTTCGATTAGACATGATTTCTAACCATCTCGTTGGTTTTCTCGCAGTCGGCGGCACATGGTGGCGCGCCTTGCTCCACGTTCTCGGCATATGCTATGGCCCACAAGGGGAAGGCGACGTCCGACGTCACCTACAACCCGGATGACGGGCCCGAGGCGTACACCAACCCCGTCGTCCACAGCCGCCTCAGTGAGTACACCGCCATGGCCAAGGAGGTCCACGGGCCAGATTACGATCCAAGGACCGAGGACATCGACGGAGATGTCCTCATGAGGGTCGGAGGAGGCAAGAGGCATGGGCGGTACTGGATTGCCGACGGGGCAATCGACTCGTCCTCCACTCCCACTCTATCTCAGGTGCGAGCAAGGAGCACGAGCGCGAGCCCAGCCATACGACCTCGGCAGGACAACTCACAGCATCGTATCCAGCAACTCCAGGTTATTCCTTATCTATTCATCGTTCATTGATTATTATATATCTTCTATTTGCATTATTGTAACATTATGGCGAAATATTACAGACTCAGCTAGATGATGAGAGGAGGCAACGTGAGGAGCTGGAGAAGAGGATGGGGGAGATGTTCGCGTACATGCATAGCCTTGGCGCCGCACAGGGTCATGCTCCACCACCTCCGTTGTTCCCTGCAGCTGACCCTGCTGAGTTCACTACTCCTGTGAGTATCAAAATTTTAGTACTGCATGATATATATTCATATGTTCTCACACATGCAATCTCTTCTCTGTGCAGGGTCAATCGGCGGCGTCGAACAACCCTCACGCTTCGTCCAGCCCTTCGCCGAACCAGTCTAGATGCCCACCTTGTTGATGACCTGTTTTGTGATTATCCAGACTTATATTTGTGAGTGTTGGTAATGTTAGTTATACTTGGTCTTGTGAGATACTTAGTGAGACTTATGTGCTGTGAAACCTGATTTATGTGGTGATATTTGTGATATATATGGTGTTGATGATAAATGTGTTGATTCTGTGATGCGAATGATATATAATGTGATGTGAATGATATATATCTTTTGTTTGTTTGGATGGAACAGCAAAAACGAATAAAAAAGGGACTTCCTGGTCACTTTGCCGAGTGTAACACTCGGCAAAGGGTATCTTTGCCGAGCGCTATGACCATGACACTCGGCAAAGAAGGGCACCTGGGAACCGGTAAAGCCTTCTTTGCCGAGTGCTGTGGTCAAGGCACTCGGCAAAGAAGCTACCTTTGCCGAGTGCCGTCCAGCGCACTCGGCAAAAGGACTGGCAAAGGGGCCCACTGGAGGACTCTTTGCCGAGAGCCAGTCCACTAGACACTCGGCAAAGAAGCCTCCTTTGCCGAGTGCCTACGAGAGCTCTCGGCACAGGGACTGGCGGTGGGGCCCACTGGAGCGGTCTTTGCCGAGGGCCATGATAGCAGACACTCGGCAAAATTGGCCTCTTTGCCGAGTGCCAAAGAAGACACTCGGCAAAGGATCCGTCACCGTCACTTGGCGCCGTGACGACGACTTTTCTTTGCCGAGTACCAAATGGCACTCGGCAAATTATTTGCCGAGTGCCCGACAAAAAGTACTCGGCAAAGAGGCCGTTGCCGATGTACAGTTCGCCGAGCGTTCTTTGCCGAGTGTTTTCTAGGTTTTGCCGAGTGCCTAAGGCACTCGGCAAAGCAGCTGTGTCCGGTAGTGTAAGGTGTTGTTAGGTTCGTTTCAGGGACCGTTAAGGTAAATGGAAACAAAAAACGCTGCTATCGGTTATAGCTCATCAAATAACAGGTTTTGCTTGGTTACCTTTGTTAACGATTTCTACTTCTATTACTGTGTTTGGTTGAGATTAGTTAGTTGGAAGCCAAACTCGTACTCGCGAATAACAACTCACCTGCAGGAGCAATAGCAGATCAACGCACGAGAGAGTTCCCGAGCGGCAGCCGTATCCAATAACACCCGAGTCAGGCGGAATCGCAAGTGAATAGGCCGCTATCGGATTACAAGGTTGTGGATTGAAGGCTGGGCTGAACCAAAAAGCTGTATTGATATCTATTCTCCTCTATAATCTGATTACGTTACAATTTGCTGAACCAAACGCCACCTAAGATTCAGTGCTGCCAACTTGACGAGTAGCCAACTCATGTGCAGCTTTTGGTCCAATTCCTGCATCATCCGCGGTTTCATTCTCAAATGCTCGTAAATCTGAAATTTTCCTTTGTGAAACCAATAAGCGAAGTGTTTTCAGGCGAATGAAGCACATGTTTGCGTTCCAAAACTAACCCGAACACTATCAGATTTCCCTTCTTACGATCCCATAATTGGAGATTCATGTGGACTGGACAATCATTTCTAGTTTTGGCTCAAGGGCACTTAGTTAAACGATCTCTTTTATCTTGCAACTGATGACCCTCGTTTCCACAGACAAATCTCATGATGTAATTCTGCCATCGACTGCCCCCTTTTGTCTGTATACTTCTTCCTGACCTCAAATCCTTTTTTGCTCACCGTAGTTAAATCAATATAGCCAAGCTAGCTTCATTTGAATTGCCAAATTCCATGCCAATGTAAGGTACCAGATTGGACATCAAGCTTCCGCTAGCTGTATCCAAAACAACAGCATCATGATACAAATAAAAAGCAGAAAAAAATTGATGAACCATATCGTGCATATTACAAACACATATTTAAAGAGAATGCATACTGTTATCTTTCGATCATTGGACTGTTTTGATTTGCTTCTATTCGGTTCCACTGCCTGATTATGAGTACTAGGATTTGAATCCACTGCTTCTTCCATAAGAGCAGAGAAAGCTTGCTAGTTTCATCTTCCATAAGAGCAGAGAAAGCTTGCTAGTTTCAGAGCACCATGAGGATAAATACAGGAGAAAGAACATCGTTTCTTGGTCCATTAGATTAACGTCAACGGTTGTCTCAGTTTTTCAACGGACATGCATATAGCTGCGCCCCCATCACCCCACATTTTCTCGCACCGTCTTGCCATCGCCATCGCCATATATCATCATCATGGTCCGTGGGGTCGCTGCCTGCTGGAAAGGTGACAAGGCAATTGGAAAGCTGAAAGCAGCGCGAGATTCGTCCGTGCGCACGTACACCACTACCATCCCCATCCATCAATCAGACTGGTCCTCCGTCGGTGTGCGGGGCCCGCCGGCGCATCGCTAGCTAGCTGCTCGGAATCGGAGCCAGCGGCAAAAGCCCAAAGCATTCCGCGGCCAGAGCACATCACATGCGGCTACAAGAACGAAAGATCACATGTCAAAGCTTGCATCAGTCATGTGCTGTGCTTTGCATAAGCATAACCCCTGGCGTACAATTTTTTTTTCAAAACAAAAATATCGCGTACAACTTTGCATCCAGAAGGAGAGGATTGCCACGTTCTTATAAATAAATAAATAAATAAAACTATTTTACTTTTTTTTATATAGGTTTGCTCGAACTTGGTATAGTCTAATATTTAGAACTATGCTAAAGCTATACTCCCTCGGTACCTCAGTCTCATATCTTAACGCCACGAAGATTGATACTAAGCCAATGTTTAAAACTTTGACCAACAACATCTATAAAAGATAATTGTTTTTAAATTACAAAAATCATATACTGTGGAAGATGTTTTAATAACAAATATAATGTTTCATCTTTATTTAGTTAGTATTTATGAATATTTTGTTATTAACGGTCGAACTTGAAAAACACTTGATTTATAGGCATACCTTCGTGACCTTAAGATAGGGGACGGAGGGAATATCGTTTTTGGTGACAATGAAGTAGTTGATATGGTCCATGCTCTTTGGTGACCCACATGACTATCTCCGAGCCAGGCGACAATCTGGCGTTCCACTTCCCGTGCCTTCATCATAAGCGCCTTCACCAACACTTGTGTTTGAAAACATCTGCATTACATATACTAGCATATTGTCTCGTAGAATCAAGATGGCATTCGAGTAGGTGATAGATCATTATCACTAGATACGCAGTGTATCAGAAGAAGAACATGTCGATATAATACAATTAGTTCAACGTCCTCGCACACCACCACCACCACCATGTCCATCTACCCCTCTCAAGTCCATAGCTTATCAACACCGCAACAATAGCTAAAACATCTCTATGGCATCAAACACGTACAAGGATGAAACACCACAACACCGGTGTGTTAGAACCATGTGCGTAGCGAGAGAAACAACAATGTCTTGAGGTCTACACCAAATCATCAAAATTATTTGTTATGTCCCAATTCATATTCTCCTCCTATGCTTTGGAGTTCATCCACTAGTATGTTTGATTATCCTTCATTTCCTTATTTTGATCCTTGACATAGGTTTTTATATTATGGAGGGTTACCAAATTATTCTGTTTATTGAGGATTTTCTATTTCAAGAGCCAAAGTATTGTATTTTAGATAAGCATGCTCATCAGCTCATGTGGATGAATTCATATGACCAATATTTTATTACCTCCTTTAGCATAAATACATAGCCGATGAGTACTTGCACCCATTGTGTTAAGCCTCCATAAAAATTCACTACACGACGGTTCACTTACAGCGACCTACGGTTGGTTGCTAAAACGGCCTTCAGCGACCTACGGTTGGTCGCTAAAAATCTTTAGCGACCCATAAGGATGGTCGCTGTAAGTGTCGTCGCTAAAGGCTTTAGCGACCGACATCTTTTTAGCGACCGACCGTCCGTTGCTAATATTGTATATTTAGCGACCGACCGTGAGTGGATGTACTATAGATTTAGCAACCAACCGTCAGTCGTCATACTATACATTTAGCAACCAACAACAAGTTGTCATCATTTCCTCTTTCAAAATGAGTTGTCTCAGTAGCTAATGCTACCCCACTACTTTGGACAGACATATTCTCATCATATGACTGTGTACGGAAGTTGAATCCATTTATTGAGTAGCTGTTATACTGATGTGCAATCATCATTGGTCCCTTAGCTAAAATTTTGATCTCTCCTGAGGCCTCCTCACATGTTTCCTCGACCTGTGGTACCAATACTATTGTTAAAGTGAAAGACTTTATGAGATTGTAAATTCAATTCTCCTTTTATACTTACATGTAACCTGAACCACTCATGGAAGGTTTTATGTTGCATGTGGTTGATCTCACGCTGATTTCGAACACCAATTGAGGAGAGGTATTGAGCATGTTTGCTGAAATGGCCAACATGAATTTTCTTTGAAGTATGGTATTGAGCAAAACGAAGAGTAAATAATCACACGATACTCGTTGAGTTAGATAGCTTACTTTAAATATGTTTCTATGTTGGAATAGTTGAAAAGGACATATCTATGTGCTTGAAGCCATGTCTTGTGATCTAAATTGACAACACACTTTCCAGCCAATGCTCGACCAATTTTGTGAAAGAATGGAGTTGTAACACAAATTTGTGTTGGTAAGCGATTTCTAACTCTATGGTTGAAGTGGGTCTCATCTTGTAAATACCGAGAACAAAGCGTGAGAGCCTCATCAAACAAAGAACCCTCCATAATTGATCCTTCCGGGTGACTTTTTGTACGCACATAGCCCTTGCATTTTTTTAGAAACCTATACATGTAAACGACATCACTCATCATGTTATTGAAAATTTATATCGTTATTTGTTTGCTATGTAATATACCAAAGAAAATTACCTCTCCACCGGCCACATGCTTCGAAAATGGATCGGGCCTGCCACTCTTGCTTGGGTAGGAAGATGTACCATCAAATGTACATTAATGGTAAAAATGATGGAGGGAAAATAATCTCTAAAAGGCTCAAGATTTCTGCTATCTCAAATTCTAACCTTTGCATGTCACTTATTCGAATAACAGGAGAGTACAATTTTCTAAAGAACGTGCTTAAACGAATCAGCACAGCACTAACTTCTTGAGGGAGAACTCTCTGGATAGCAAGTGGCAGTAAATCTTGTAGAAGAATGTGGTTGCCATGAGTATTAAGATTAACTATCTTTTTTCATTGACAAGAACATTATGTCGTATATCAGCGGCATATCCATCAGGAAACTTGACCCCTTTTAATACTTGACAACAATTTCTTCTCAACAGAGCTCATTGAGTAGGGTGCAGGAGGCAAATAAAATTGATTAGCTTCTAGTTCAATAGGATGAAGGTCGCTTCTAATACCTAAAGCTTGAAGATCCAAGCGAGCATTCAGATTATCCTTAGATTTTCCAGCAATGTCCAACAAAGTATTAATTATATTTTCACACACATTCTTCTCTATGTGCATGACATCAAAATTATATCGAATTTTCAAGTTCTTCCAATATGGAAGAGTGAACCAAATAGGTCTCCTTTTCAAAAAGACTAATGGTTTCCCATCCTTGCGTTTCTGATTCCTTATTGACTTACCTGATGGCTTCTTGCCATAAATTGTTTTCAAATTTTTTGTACAATCCAAAATTTCCTCTCCTGAAAGAGGAGTAGGTGCTGGCCTCAACTCACTTTCACCAAATGAATCAACATCAGACCTAAATGGGTGGTTTGGATGTAAGAACCTACGATGTCCCATGTAGCAAGACTTGCTACCATTTCCAAGTCTGAGAGAACAAATCAATGAGTGGCAATCAGGACACGCTGCTTCACCAGAGGTGACAAATCCGGATACACTGCCTAGACCAGGGAAATCAGTGATGGTCCAAATTATTGCAGCACGCAACTGAAAATATTCACCCTTTGAGGCATCATAGGTCTTCACACCATTAACAAACATATCAAGCAGATCATAGACAAGGGGCTGAAAATAAACGTCCATATCACTACCCGCAGAAGATCGACCAGGAATTAAGACAGACAAGATAAAATTTGAATCCTTCATGCACATTGATGGTGGAAAGTTGAGTGGAATCAATATGCCAGGCCAAATACTATAACTAACATTCATTGTCCTATATGGATTGAAACCATCTGTAGTAAATGCTAGGCAGATATTACGACTATCCATAGCAAATTCTGGATACTTTTGATCAATATCTTTCCACAAGGGTGAATCGGCAGGATGCCTAAGCAAACCATCTTTTACTCTATGTTCATCATGCCACCTTGTGAGACTTGCAAATTTAGAAGAAACAAACAATCTTTGGAGTCTTTTTTTTAATAGGGAAATAACGAAGCACCTTCCTAGGAACTTTGTACTCACGTTTCTCATCTAGACTCTTCTTTTCTGATTTCCAACGTGAGACACTACATACCGAGCATGAATCAAGTTTTTTATGCTCCTTCCAAAATAGAATGCAATCATTTTCACATGCATGAATTGTAGTGTACCCGACTCCTACAGATTTGACCACTTTCTTTGCTTCATGAAAGTTTCTAGGAAGTGCCGAACCCTTAGGTAGTGCATCAACAAGTAAATCTACCAACAAATCAAAACTTCTATCTGTCCATCCTCCAAGAAGTTTGATGTGAAGCAAACGAACTAGGAAACGTAGCTTTGAGTAGTTTTGACAACCCGGATATAATTCTTGACTATTGTCTTCTGCTAGCTTACGAATGGCTACTGTGTCTTCATTAGGTTCTTCAAAAGACCCATCATCCTCCATATCCCCTCCATCATCTAAACCACAAGCTAGATCCTTTAACAACTTAGATATTGCATCATCTTCTGTAGGATGCTCGCTAAACTCATCATCATTGTTACCATGATTCACAAAAGAGGACGAAGCTTCTCCATGTAAGGTCCATGTTGTGTACCCTTTTAGAAAACCATCACATATCAAGTGTTCTCGCACTTCACCGGCCTCTCTCCAAAATGAGTTAACACACTTCTTGCAAGGGCATAGTATCTTGTTTCCTATTGCTGAATGTCTAAATGCAAAAGCTAGAAAACCATTCACCCCTTGTTTATAAACCTTTGTCTCCCTACATACAGTTCCTATGTTACATATCAATATAACTATAGAAAAACATAAGAGTTGCTATGAAAAGTTGCTTTGTACCTAGCCTCACTTGTGATCCATGATTTATCCATACTCTTTATGTAGGATTTGAAACGACTTTCAACTCGAATCTAATATCATATAAGCACAAAGAACACAGTTGCATACTATAGTCATGTCCATACATAAACAAACCATGAAATAAACATACAAGCAATATTAAAAAGAAATAAATCACCACGCAAATTTTCTAAAGAGGTATAGAGCATATGCACATGAGAAAGAAATATCGATTTTAGAGGATCATAGATGATTACCAGCTGAATAGCGAAGATTCCTTGCCTATTTCCTAACACGTCCTAAAAAACAATTCATAACTACTTTTAAAGTAAATAAACCAACCCAGGAGAAAGGAAGCTTTGATTACAAAAAATAGACATGATATGACAAGGATTAATAACTTAGATCACCTAGGCCTAGGTTTAGTACGAGCAACAAGTCATCCTAATTTGGAGTTAAAAGGCTAGACACAACCACTCGATCAGGTTGTTCATGCAACAAAGAAGTTTGAACCGTGACAAATAAGAACCTACTGTATAAATCAAGCACAACACTAGACTTGTTATTCATTTGCAACCAAATTAATGCCATAGTATATTACCTCCACAAGCTAAGTAAAACATATAAAATTATCCTTCATACTAGTATTGTTTCTTTATTCTCTCTGCACAAGCACGCAACCATTGGCCATGGCGCTACGGCAGCAACAACACTGATGTGGTCTAGTGGGCTACTACTAGCTAGATAAGCCATCAATGAGCTAGGGTTGACATGGCGTATGGCCTGGTGCCTCTCGTCACAGGCTTGACCGCCCAAGGAACAACCTGATGTGCGTGCGGGATGAACAAGCGACGAACGAAGAGAGGAGGAGGGAGGTCTGCATACCGGTGATGGATAGAAGCCAAAAAGGGTTGTGCTCACCAGATCAGAGGATGACGACGGCTGGATCTAGACGGGGAGTAGTGTCTTCATCCTAAGCAATCAACCCTCGGATCCATGTCTTAGATTTGCGTCTTCTTCCTCAGATCGGGTGGACGAGGCAGGTGGCGACGGCGGTGGGTGAGAGCAGCGGCGGTGACTTAATCCATAGAAGGCGGCGAGATGGGGATTGGAGGGTGCTGTGTGTCCGGCCTTGGAGCCGTGTTTTCTCTGCCTGTGAGAACCGGCCTCGACCCGGGTGACACTTTCCCCTCTCGTGGGCTTCCAAACACCCTCACACGGGCTTTCCCGTACACAGGTACGTTCAGGTTGCTCTATAGCGACCCACCGCTAGTCCCCGACGATATCTATAGCGACCAACAATAAGTTGTTAAATTTCTAGACTTTTAGCGACCCACCGACCGTTGCTACAAAAGGATTTAGCGACTGACCGTCGGCCCCTAACCTTTAGCAACCAACAATTGGTACCTAATAAGGGTCGCTAAAGATCAACCGTCGTGTAGTGATTATTTTGATGGCTTTAAGGCTCTAGAGGCATGACACGTGCATTTAAATTTTACCTAATGGATGTGACAATATGATTAATACAAACGAGGCCAAAGAGCTGGAATAATCATTATTTTTCATAACGCTGTTGTTTGAGATGTCTTAAATTACGTTTGAACCACCTTTTAATTTGAATTTATTTTTTTATTCGACTTGGGAATATTGCAATCCATAGAGATTTAGTGTTGATTTGGTGACCCGGGATCACGAGAGGATTGGAGGGGATCGAGAGGGAATTTAGTTCATTTTCCTCTCGATCCCCTCCAATCCCCCGTGATCCCCTTGTCGCCAAATCAACCCTTAGTATATGCTATAAATTTTGGTAATTCTTCCTGATTGTATAACAAGTTACTCCTGCTGTTTACTAATGTTTATAAGGACCACTAATTATTTATCTTGGCAAATGCATAGATACTATTGCATGTTTTGCCGAATTCTAAATTTGGCATATTCTAAGCCATGAGAACATTGAATCCAATATATTATCTAAACGACAAGCATAAGGCTATGATGTCAGTGTGGATGCAATTTTGAAAACGTGATGCAAAAGGGTGTTATTTATTTTGAATTGCCAAAACCGGCCAATTGTGGTTTCTTCTAAAACTGGCCAAGCTGGTTTCTAAAATCGGCCAAGGTCGGTTCTTCTATGTATGCAGGTGATGCGTTCAAATATGTTTTGCATATGATGATGAGTTATACCAACGGACGTACCACCAAAGATTTTGTTGCTAAAATGCTTGGATGATGATCAAGCTAGAGTGGCTATATGGGTTAAGTTCATGATATAGCTATCATTTGGTGTTCGATTTGTTCTTTTGTCTATATAGGCAGCTGGCCGCGTGTGACTTATTGGTGTACGATCTAATTCGACATCAACAACGACATATAATCATTGTATTTTTTTAAAAAAAAATAGAGAAAGTGGTGAAGCCGCCTACTAGGATTAGGAATGCCTTCAACGGGCTTAATTTTGTCCTAACACGCGGAGGCAGGAAGTAAAATTTGCTGGACGATATCCCATGTATATATGTCGCGCAGGGCACTTTCCATGTCCCTCTCAAATCTCTCAATTTGCTATTCCATGGTCCAAAGCTGGGAAATAATAATGGCGCACCCGCCCATTGCATGTGGGCCTCAGATTGATCATGTGCCCAATATCATTGTACACTCGCTCGTTGCTTTGCAATGTGTGTACGTACTCATTGACGCGATATATTTGTAAAAGCTACAGTATTTGGTCCACCTAGCTTTCCATGCCTGGTTGGTCGGCACAGTAGGGCATTATTTGCTCGCCTTGAAGTCAGTTCATGGAGTTCAGTCATGTGCAAGCCAATGCGGCGACTGCGATCCCTAAATAACGAATCCAAGGAGGCTGAGCACGTTTGCTCTTTACTTCATCGATCGGTGCTTCGCCGCGCCTGATCTTCCGCATCCACCACCGACGCCGCGTCATTCGCCACCCCAGCCACGCCCCCTGCAAGTCCTCCTGGATGGCCAGCCGCGGCACCGGCCTTGGAGAAGAAGGCCAGCACCTGACGACAAGGGACAAAGAAAGAGACGAACGGACAGCATCCACCTAGCTACTCTGTTCTGCTGCCACAGTCGTTGCACCTGCTGCACGCGAGGGATAGTGCGTGCGTGGCCCCCATATGGATATGGTGCCTCCGAGTCATTTGCCGTACGTCACCACCGACTGGCTGCCTAGCCCGATATCTTCTTACTTGCTCAAAGGCTCAAAGCACAAGCTTTGGCGTCAACGTACAGGTCGCGCAAGTCGCGCGCGCGCGGCATGTGAATCCATAGTTTACGAGTCCAATCAGGCGTGCCCGATTAATTATTTAAGAGAAGAGACAGGCGACGACGACTGACTGATCCGTGGCGCTAGCTGCGTAGCCTCGTGTTCGGCGTTGAAACTTATGTGCAGTAAGTGATCTCACGAGGACGACACCACACCACCACTGCACTGCACCCCAGACAGCGGCGGCCAGTACTGCACAAGTGTAATAGATCCGCCAATGTGCGCGGCAGGTTACAGGCAGTGAAAGGGTCCATAGACAACCATGATGCAATGAATTTAGCAGGCATGGATCTAAAGGGTACCTAACTTGTATGAAAATATCTAGACAGTGTAATATTGGTCCTATATTTTTGCTTAGGCAACGACTACTACGTAAGCAACTATTAGGTGCAAGCAGGTCTTTTGGTTCATTAGATCAATATCGAACTGTATGTCATATAATTTAGCACTAGAACTCTTTCACCACCCCTTCGTGTAGCTTTATAAAAAAAAACTCCCTAACAAACCACGATTGCATCTATGGTTGGATCTAAATCTAACGGACTAAGAAGCCTGCTTGCGTTGCTTGCATAGTAGTCGTTGTCTTTAGCTTATAGTAACTTAGATGAGTGAAAAAAACAACTTTTTACTCTAGCTTCCCAATTTTCATCTTCCCGGGCCCTCCCACTAGGCCCACCGAGGCACTCCACCCCTTCCTGACCTGATCTCGTGACCCCGTCTCCCCTCGGCTTCTCGCACTCGCACGAACAGGTGTGTGATGACTACTGACCCTGAGTTCCCTCTATGTGGCTAAACCTAGACCCAAGGCCCTAGTCAATAGCGATGGGTGACCAGCGATGCATGGTAGTGCAAGCTATGGCAAGCGACCGACAAGCAGCGGCACAAGGTACGACAGGCGACCGGTAGACTGAGCGTCGGGTGGCAGGGCCAGAGGCCTAGGCCGCCAGGAGCAAGGCAGGGCCATAGGGTGCTCCGGGTCTTAGGTCTATACTCTAGATTAGAGGAGGATCATCCAAGGGTATTTTCAGGTATTTCTAAAAATATCTAACTATTTAAGGATATTGTCGTCAGATGTGATACCATGTTACTAAGGGTACGTACTAGAAAGAATCAAAGAGGGGATGGGACGTAGGCCTACTACAATAAAGCACTAATACGCTAGTATGCACATGCACAATGTAGATATTTTAGGACGTCTGAGTGTAATACCCTACATCCTCCATATGGTGGTAGTATAGATGCAAGCATGGATGTAGTTTGTAGGAACTGTGACACCTAATGGACGGGGTTGAATTAGACAATATATTTCATAAACTAAGGCCTCTAATTTATGTCTAGTCGAAATCTATGCAACAAATAAGCTAACTATATGCAACTACTATTTTGACTAAGTGTGTTTGTATCTCTAGCATAAAGAGTTATAGAACCTATGTTCCAAAATATCCACCAACCTAATAACTGAGCTAAGATGGTAAAGCACACAACCAAGATATACAATATAAATACAGAATCTTAAAGGCGATATAGATACAAACTCATGTTAATGACTTTGGTATTTTTACTGAGGTATCAAGAAGAGTGCAAGCTTCCTTGTCCTCATTGGAGCCCCTCGCAAGGATGCTCATGCAAGAGCCAAGATCTTGGTCGGGTAACTCCGTGGATAACACAAGAGCTTCCTCACACGCAAGTGAATCTCTTGTGTAGCTTCTCCTGGATGCTCTCGACTATCTTCACTATTGAAAGTCGCCTAGAGGGGGGGGTGAATAGGGCGAATCTGAAATTTACAAACTTTAAGCACAACTACAAGACGGGGTTAGCGTTAGAATTAAATTCGAGTCCGAAAGAGAGGGCACAAACAAATCGCAAGCAAATAAGGCGGATGACACATTGATTTGTTTTACCGAGGTTCGGTTCTTGTAAACCTACTCCCCGTTGAGGTGGTCACAAAGACCGGGTCTCTTTCAACCCTTTCCCTCTCTCAAACGGTCACTTAGACCGAGTGAGCCTTTCTCTTCAATCAAATGGGACACTAAGTCCGCTACAAGGACCACCACAACTTGGTGTCTCTTGTTTTGATTACAAGTGAGTTGAGCACAAGAAATAGAAGGAAGAAGAAAAGCAATCCAAGCGCAAGAGCTCAAATGAACACAAGTATCTCTCTCTCACTAGTCACTATTTGATTGGAATTGTCTTTGGGCTTGGGAGAGGATTTGATCTCTTTGGTTGTGTCTTGTATTGAGTGTTATAGCTCTTGTATGAGGTGTGAAGGCTGAAAACTTGGATGCAATGAATGGTGGGTGGCTGGGGGTATTTATAGCCCCAACCACCAAACTAGCCGTTTGGTGGAGGCTGTTGTCGCATGGCGCAGCGGACAGTCCGGTGCGCCACCGGACACTGTCAGGTGCGCCAGCCACGTCACCCAACCGTTAGGGTTCGACCGTTGGAGCTTCTGTCTTCTGGGCCACCGGACAGTCACTGTTCACTGTCCGGTGCGCCTTCTGGCTCTGCTCTGACTTTTGTGCGTACTATAGCGCATTAACTGCTCTCTGCAGACGACCGTTGGCGCGAAGTAGCCGTTGCTCCACTGGCACACCGGACAGTCCGGTGAATTATAGCGGAGCGGCCCCCAGAATTCTCGAAGGTGAGCAGTTAGGAGTCGAGTTCCCTGGTGCACCGGACACTGTCCGGTGGCACACCGGACAGTCCGATGCGCCAGACCAGGACACACTTTGGTTGACTTTTACTCTCTTTGTTTGAACCCTTTTTTGTCTTTTTATTGGTTTATTGTGAACCT
Source organism: Zea mays (assembly GCF_902167145.1). Classification (NCBI taxonomy): domain Eukaryota; kingdom Viridiplantae; phylum Streptophyta; class Magnoliopsida; order Poales; family Poaceae; genus Zea; species Zea mays. The sequence continues at coordinate 115,303,686 of NC_050105.1, forward strand.
TTGGCACCTGTAAAACTTATAGTCTAGAGCAAACTAGTTAGTCCAATTATTTGTGTTGGGTAATTCAACCACCAAAATCAATTAGGAAAAGGTGTAAGCCTATTTCCCTTTCATTCTCCCCCTTTTTGGTGATTGATGCCAACACAAACCAAAGCAAATATATAAGTGCAGAATTGAACTAGTTTGCATAATATAAGTGCAAAGGTTGCTTGGAATGAAACAAATAATTATTTCTACTGGATATGCTTGGATAGCTTTCTTCTAATTTAAAATTTTGGACCACGCTTGCACCACTTGTTTTGTTTTGCTAAGTTTTGGAAATTCTTTTCAAAGTCCTTTTTGCAAATAGTCATAGGTATATGAATAAGATTTTGAGAGGCATTTTCAAGATTTGAAATTTTCTCCCCCTGTGTCAAATGCTTTTCCTTTGACTAAACAAAACTCCCCCTTAATGAAATCCTCCTCTTAGTGTTCAAGAGGGGTTTAGATATGAATTTTGAAGAGGGTATACCAATTTGAAAAATCTATCAATAATAAGATACCAATTTGAAACACTACTTTAAATATAAATTGAAAGACTAAATTTTTGAAATTGGTGGTGGTGCGGTCCTTTTGCTTTGGGCTAATCCTCTCTCCCCCTTTGGCATGAATCGCCAAAAACGGAGTCATTAGAGCCATTTTGACTACTTTCTCCCCCTATGGTAAATAACATATGAGTGAAGATTATACCAAAGTTGGAGAGTGGAGTGACGGCGAAGGATGAACAATTCGATGGAGTGGAGTGGAAGCCTTTTCTTCGCCGAAGACTCCTTTTCCCTTTCAATCTATGACTTGGTATGAAATTTACTTGACAAACACATTAGTCATAGCAAAGAAAGATATGATCAAAGGTATAGATGAGCTATGTGTGCAAAATATCAATCAAAATTCCTAGAATCAAGAATATTCAGCTCATGCCTAAGTTTGGTAAAAGTTTGCTCATCTAATGGCTTGGTAAAGATATCGGCTAATTGTTCTTTGGTGTTAACATATGCAATCTTGATATCCCCCTTTTGTTGGTGATCCCTTAAAAAGTGATACTGAATGGCTATGTGTTTAGTGCGGCTATGCTCAACGGGATTATCCGCCATGCGGATTGCACTCTCATTATCACATAGAAGAGGAACTTTGGTTAATTTGTAACCATAGTCCCTAAGGGTTTGCCTCATCCAAAGCAATTGCGCGCAATAATGGTCTGCGGCAATATACTTGGCTTCGGCGGTAGAAAGAGCTATATAATTTTGCTTCTTTGAAGCCCAAGACACCAGAGATCTTCCCAAGAACTGGCAAGTCCCTGATGTGCTCTTTCTATTAATTTTCCGCCCTGCCCAATCAGCATCGGAATAACCAATTAAATCAAATGTGGATCCCCTGGGGTACCAAAGGCCAAACTTAGGAGTATAAACTTAATATCTCAAGATTCGTTTCACGGCCCTAAGGTGAACTTCCTTAGGATCGGCTTGGAATCTTGCACACATGCATACGGAAAGCATAATGTCCGGTCGTGAAGCACACAAATAGAGTAAAGAACCAATCATCGACCGATATACCTTTTGATCTACGGATTTACCTCCCGTGTCGAGGTCGAGATGCCCATTGGTTCCCATGGGTGTCTTGATGGGCTTGACATCCTTCATCCCAAACTTTGTGAGTATGTCTTGAATGTACTTCGTTTGGCTAATGAAGGTGCCCTCTTGGAGTTGCTTCACTTGGAGGCCTAGAAAATACTTCAACTCCCCCATCATAGATATCTCGAATTTTTTAGTCATGATCCTACTAAACTCTTCACATGTAGATTCGTTAGTAGACCCAAATATGATATCATCAACATAAATTTGGCATACAAACAAATCATTTGCAAGTGTTTTAGTAAAGAGAGTAGGATCGGCTTTTCCGACTTTGAAACCATTAGCAATAAGAAAATCTCTTAGGCATTCATACCATGCTCTTGGGGCTTGCTTGAGCCCATAAAGCGCCTTAGAGAGTTTATAAACATGGTTAGGGTACTCACTATCTTCAAAGCCGGGAGGTTGCTCAACATAGACCTCCTCCTTGATTGGTCCATTGAGGAAAGCACTTTTCACGTCCATTTGATAAAGCTTGAAGCCATGGTAAGTAGCATAGGCAAGTAAAATGCGAATTGACTCAAGCCTAGCTACGGGTGCATAGGTTTCACCGAAATCCAAACCTTCGACTTGTGAATATCCCTTGGCCACAAGTCGGGCTTTGTTCCTTGTCACCACACCATGCTCATCTTGCTTGTTGCGGAAGACCCACTTGGTTCCTACAACATTTTGGTTAGGACGTGGAACTAAATGCCATACCTCGTTCCTTGTGAAGTTGTTTAGCTCCTCTTGCATCGCTAGCACCCAATCCGAATCTTAAAGCGCTTCCTCTACCCTGTGTGGCTCAATAGAGGAAACAAAAGAGTAATGTTCACAAAAATGAGCAACACGAGATCGAGTGGTTACCCCCTTATGAATGTCGCCGAGGATGGTGTTCACGGGGTGATCTCGTTGGATTGCTTGGTGGACTCTTGGGTGCGGCGGTCTTGGACCCTCATTATCTTCCTTGTCTTGATCATTAGCATCTCCCCCTTGATCATTGTCCTCCTCTTGAGGTGGCTCCTCTTGATCTTCATCATCATCATCTTGAGCTTGATCCTCATCTTGAGTTGGTGGAGATGCTTGCACTGAGGAAGATGGTTGATCTTGTGCTTGTGGAGGCTCTTCGGATTCCTTAGGACACACATCCCCAATGGACATGTTCCATAGCGCGACGCATGGAGCCTCTTCATCATCTAGTTCATCAAGATCAACTTGCTCTACTTGAGAGCCGTTAGTCTCATCAAACACAATGTCACAAGAAACTTCAACTAGTCCAGAGGACTTGTTAAAGACTCTATATGCCCTTGTGTTTGAATCATAACCAAGTAAAAAGCCTTCTACAGCCTTAGGAGCAAATTTAGATTTTCTACCTCTTTTAACAAGAATAAAACATTTGCTACCAAAGACTCTAAAATATGAAACATTGGGCTTTTTACCGGTTAGGAGTTCATACGATGTCTTCTTGAGGATTCGGTGTAGATATAACTGGTTGATGGCGTAGCAAGCGGTGTTGACCGCTTCCGCCCAAAACCGATCCGAAGTCTTGTACTCATCAAGCATGGTCCTTGCCATGTCCAATAGAGTTCTATTCTTCCTCTCCACTACACCATTTTGTTGTGGCGTGTAGGGAGAAGAGAACTCATGCTTGATGCCCTCCTCCTCAAGGAAGCCTTCTATTTGTGAGTTCTTGAACTCCGTCTCGTTGTCGCTTCTAATCTTTTTGATCCTTAAGCTGAACTCATTTTGAGCTCGTCTCAAGAATTTCTTTAAGGTCTCTTGGGTTTGAGATTTTCCTGCAAAAAGAATACCCAAGTGAAGCGAGAATAATCATCCACAATTACAAGACAATACTTACTCCCGCCGATGCTTATGTAAGCAATCGAGCCGAATAGGTCCATGTGGAGTAGCTCAAGCGGCCTGTCGGTCGTCATGATGTTCTTGTGTGGATGATGAACACCAACTTGCTTCCCTGCTTGACATGCGCTACAAACCCTGTCTTTCTCAAAATGAACATTGGTTAGTCCCAAAATGTGCTCTCCCTTTAGAAGCTTATGAAGATTCTTCATCCCAACATGAGCTAGTCGGCGGTGCCAGAGCCAACCCAGGTTAGTCTTAGCAATTAAGCAAGTGTCGAGTTCAGCTCTATCAAAATCTACTAGGTATAGCTGACCCTCTAACACTCCCTTAAATGCTACTGAATCATCACTTCTTCTAAAGACAATTGTTGGGCCTGTGCTTCGTCGCCGAAGGTCCTATAGGAAGAAGCGGTCTTCGGCTGAAGCTGTTTGTGTAAGATGGCCGAAGGTTCCTTTTCATGAAGCTTCGGTATTACAAACCGACTTAAAGATAGAATGACCTTTTAGTACATAAAGGTCCGAGTCAGTGTTGTAAACTTTTATGAGGGGCATAATTGTAATTCCTCACAGGCTGTGTCCTGTGCCTATAAATAGTGAACAGTATTCCTTTACTGTTCAGGCATTCTGATAATTGCAATCGCATCTTTCGGAAACCAATCTTTGCCAAGGCAGAGGTATTAATGTATTCAATGATTCAATACGTTAAATGAATACATATAATTTGTCTATGATTAATTTACTCCTTTTTGTACCCTTTATTTATATTATCTTATAATGTCTATTGAAATTTTATTACGAAGACTTAAGCTTCGTAATTATATTCTCATTTACCTTCGTCCAAGGCTCATTATTCTGAAGGGAATAATGTTTCATGGACGAAGGACATTAACATTTAACACTTTGTGTTGCCTTGTTCTTAATTTATAGCATTTGAGAACAAGTCCCCAACATTGGCGCCCACCTCCGGTAAACTCACTTCCACTTTTTGAGCTGATGGCTTCGTTCAAAAATCAACTGGAGCTGCTTCAGACCCGAAGCTAGTGCTCCCGATCACAGGTGGTTCGTCCTCAGAACCAGCCAACAAGAAACAGAAGAAGGAAGCACAGAGAAGGGTACAACATGTTGGGGTGCAAGGACCCTTCATCAAGTCAAGATGGTCTCACATTCCTATTACCTTCTCCCAAGAGGACCTTCAGCTCAAGGATTACCCACACAACGATGCCATGGTTATCTCTTGTGTTATCAAAGGATTTCTGGTCCACAATGCCATGGTTGACACAGGCAGTGCAGCTGATATCATATTTGCTAAGGCCTTCAGACAAATGCAAGAGCCAGAAGATAAGATTCATGATGCTACACATCCTCTCTGTGGCTTCGGAGGAAGACAGATTGTGGCACTGGGCAAGATCACCATGTCAGTGACCTTCGGGTTCATCAACAACACTAGAACTGAGCAGGTTGTGTTTGACATTGTTGACATGGAATACCCTTACAATGCGATTATTGGTCGTGGCACACTCAATGCTTTCGAAGCAATTCTTCATCCTGCCTATCTTTGCATGAAGATACCTTCGGATCAAGGACCCATCGCTATTCATGGAAGTCAGGAAGCTGCCAGAAGGGCCGAAGGCAATTGGACTGACTCAAAAGCAATCCATAACATAGATGGAGCTGAAGCTTGTGAACAGTACAAATTCAGAAGGGAGAAAGCAGCTTCAGCAGATCAGCCGAAGCCTATGCTCTTATGTGAAGACATAGCAGAACAGAAGGTGCTGTTAGGCTCTCAATTATCCGAAGAGCAGGAGAAAACCTTGATAAGGTTTTTGTTCAACAACAAAGATGTTTTTGCATGGTCAGCCAATGATCTCTGCGGAGTAAATAGGGATGTTATTGAACACTCGCTCAATGTTGACCCATCTTTCAGACCCAGAAAGCAGAGGCTTCGGAAAATGTCTGATGATAAGGCCGAAGGTGCTCGTAACGAAGTCAAAAGACTCCTCACTGCAGGAGTTATTAGAGAAGTAAAGTACCCAGAATGGTTAGCTAACACTGTTATGGTAAAAAAGGCCAATGGCAAGTGGCGAATGTGTATCGATTTCACAGATCTCAATAAGGCTTGTCCGAAGGACGAGTTCCCATTGCCAAGGATAGACTCTTTAGTTGATGCAGCAGCTTCTTCAGAGCTCATGAGTTTGCTAGACTGTTACTCAGGCTATCACCAAATCTGGATGAAGAAGGAAGATGAGCCGAAGACTAGCTTCATAACCCCAAGTGGCACATATTGCTATCTTCAGATGCCTGAGGGGCTCAAAAACGCTGGAGGAAGTTTCAGCAGAATGACTGCGAAGGTTCTCCAGTCTCAGATAGGCAGGAATGTGCTAACTTATGTTGATGACATCATTGTAAAAAGCACGAAACAGGAGAATCATATTGCTGATTTGCAGGAGACCTTTGCCAGTTTCAGGCAAGCTGGTTTAAAGTTGAATCCAGAAAAATGTGTCTTCGGAGTAAAGAAGGGTAAATTTCTTGGATGCTTGGTTTCAACAAAGGGAATTGAAGCTAATCCAAGTAAAATTGAAGCTATACTTCGGATGGAGCCACCAACTACAAAAAAGGGGGCTCAAAGATTGACAGGAAGATTGGCATCTCTCAATAGATTCATATCCAGATCAGCAGAGAGAAACTTACCATTCTTCGAAGTGCTGAAGTCAGCCGAAGTTTTTCAATGGGGACCAATCCAGCAAAAGGCCTTTGAAGAGCTGAAACAGTATTTGATAGATCTAACAGCATTAACTCCACCTACGCCAGGGGCTCCTTTGTTATTATATGTGGCAGCTTCGCACTCAGTGGTAAGTGCAGCACTTGTCCAGGAGAAGCTTGATGGTCAAGTCAGAAAGCAGGTTCCAGTGTATTTTGTATCTGAAGTTCTTAGTATATCAAAGAAAAATTACACAGAATTAGAGAAAGTGTTATATGCTGTTTTGATGGCATCCAGGAAGCTTCGGCACTATTTTCAAGCTTACAACATAATTGTTCCTTCTTCACAACCTCTGAAGGATATTATGAGGAACCGAGAAGCTACGGGAAGGATTGGAAAATGGGCCGCAGAGCTCAACGAATTTTGTATTGAATATGTTCATAGATCTTCGATACAGTCCCAGGCGTTAGCAGACTTCATTGCTGATTGGACGCCAGGGGCTCAGGAGGAAGAAACAAATAAAGACGCCGAAGCATGGACAGTGTTTTGTGATGGATCTTGGGGAACCTTCGGAGCGGGGGCGGCTGCTGTGCTGGTTTCACCTTCCAAAGTTAAAACTTGTTATACGGCAAAACTTGATTTTAGTTGCACAAATAACATTGCTGAGTACGAAGCCTTGCTTCTGGGTCTTCGGAAGCTAAAAGCAATGGGAATCAGAAGGGCCATACTTAAAACTGATTCCCAGGTTGTTTCGGGTCATATTGACAAGAGTTGCAAGGCTAAAGATCCGAAGCTTGAAAAATATCTGGATATGGTTCGAAGAGTTGAAGCTTCCTTCGAAGGATTTTCTGTCAAAAATATCCCTCGAGGACAAAATGAGCATGCTGATTTGCTAGCTAAGTCAGTAGCACAGGGGCTGCCTTTACCTTCGGATGTGTTCTTCGAAACAATAAAAGCACCTTCGGTGGAACTTCTTGAAAGAGCAGTCCTCAATATATCTCCTGTTTATAGCGAAGATTGGAGAACTGAGATCATCTCTCACCTTCAGGGAAAATTCCTTTCAGATGACGAAGCTTATAACAGGAGGATAGAGGCAAGAGCTCGTCCATATGTCATGATAGAAGGGGAGTTGTACAAGCATGGAGTTTGTGCTCCGCTACTCAAGTGTTTATCCAGAACCGAAGGTATAGAGTTGATGAAAGAAATACATGCAGGCCTGTGTGGATCTCACATTGGATCTAGGCCGTTACTTGGAAAAATTTTCCGCCAAGGATTTTACTGGCCGAAGGCAGCTTCGGATGCAGCGGAATTAGTCCAAAAGTGCGAAGGTTGTCAGAAATGTGCAAGAGATCAAAAACAACCTTCGTCCTTAACACAGCTCATACAACCCATTTGGCCATTGCAAAGGTGGGGCCTTGACTTGTTAGGTCCGTTACCACCGGCCCAAGGGAACCTAAGATATGTTGTAGTGGCGGTGGAATATTTTTCTAAATGGATTGAGGCAAAGCCTTTAGCCATAATAACTTCGGCCACCGTCCAAAAGTTTTTCTGGCAGAATATTGTTTGTCGTTTCGGGGTACCAAAGGCTATTACTGTGGATAATGGAACACAGTTTGACTCCGAAGCTTTCAGGGATTTCTATGATCAAATTGGTATGAAGATCCATTTTGCATCAGTCAGACATCCGGAGTCAAATGGACTCGTTGAAAGAGCCAATGGCATTATAATGACAGGAATAATGAAGTTAATCTTCAATCAACCTAGGGGAAAGTGGCCAGATCAGTTAACCAAAGTGGTGTGGAGCCACAATACAACAACATCAAGGTCTACATGCTTTACTCCATTCAAGTTATTATTCGGTGACGAAGCAATAACTCCGGAGGAAGCTAAAACCGGATCAATAAGAATAGTAGCTTCGGCAGAATCAGGTTCCGAAGCTGCTTATTCTGTGGAAAAAGATGCTTTAGAGGGGATCAGGCTGCAAGTCATGGAGAATATCAATAAATATCAAGCCGAAACAGTCAAATGGCGAGATAGAAAGGTTCGGCTAAAGAATATTGAGCCAGGACACTTGGTGCTTCGGAAAGTTGCCAACCCAGAAACAGTGGGCAAGTTGCAGTTGAAATGGGATGGACCTTTCTTAGTAGCATCTTCGTCAAGACCCGGTTCATACAGATTGAAGGATATGGACGGCAACGACATTCCTAGATCTTGGAATGCGGATGAGCTTTGGCGATATTATGTATAACTCGATGTAATTTTTCACATTTTTTATTTTTCTTTCATGGCACCCTTTTCCTTTCTGAAGGGGGAGAAAGGTTTTTAATGGGGCCATCACATGTAATTTCCTTTTTTTTAGTTTTATAAGAGCAAAATCCCCCAAGGAATGTAAATGTAAAAGCTGAGAACGCACCATCGAGTGCCAAAAAGTAAAGGCGAAGAAGCTCCAAAGTCGTTCCTAAGGGAATGCAGAGCTTACAGCGAAAAGTCAACGCTGATTCCGCCAAAAGTAAAGGCGAAGAAGCTCCAAAGTCGTTCCTAAGGGAATGCAGAGCTAAGGTGTGACTGTTTTTTAAGGAAATAATGGCTATGAGTATGGCTTCGGATACGTGTTTGGACATTCATTTGCACATCACATTACATCATAGCATTTGCATTCATAAACATTCATCCAGGCATATGTAGGATAATCATCATCATGGCATAAGTGTTTGTTTCACCAAAATAAATAAAAAAGAAAAAGCTTCGGAAGGAGAGCTTCGGAAAAAAGGGAAATGTTCTTTTCTATGCTTCGCTGCGTACGAAAAGAAGGGAAGGTGTTTTTTCGCCTTTGGCTCAAAAAAGAAAATTTCGTCCACATCAAAGCACTTCTTATACGTCAATGGAAGGATAAGAGTATGTTACAAGGAGCTTCAGCTTCGGCGTCATTTTTAATCATCAGCTTCGGCTTCGTCATCCTACATGAATTAAATTGTTGTAAGTCAAAATCGAGCTTGAAGGAAAAGGTAAGCACAAGGTATGATTTCTTACTGGTTCAAGGTGACTACGAGCTTCGTCTCCAGCCTTTTCTCGTCCACCTTTTGTCCATATCATTTTTATAAATCTATTAGAGATACTTCGGGCGAGATCAGGAATGTCGTCTAGGATTGATGGTGATAAAGTGAAATTTGGCCTATTGACAATCTTTCCATGATCGCAACCAGCTTTTAGGAAAGCTGCAGCAGTGCCCCGAGAAGCCACCCAGGCGCAGAAGTCACCGTGCCCAGCTATGACTTCGTCGAGCTCCTCAATTTCACCCTCAATATGTTCGAAGGTCTTCGGTAGATCTTCAGCTGAGGGGGTGAATCTTTCACTGCTGGCTCCAACTGAGTGGAAAATCTTTCTTAGTCGTTGAATGCATTTGTTGCTAAATTCCAAACATTTTTCTTGAAGGCTCGTCAATAGTTTTCTCAAATCTGAATTTTGTTGAGCTTCGGCTTCAAGTTTTGCATTAAGGTCTTGCTTTTCTCGTTCGAACTGCTCAGATTGGCGGAGAAGCTTTGTGTTCAGTTCTGTCATTTTTGCTTCGGCTTCCGCCAATGAACCTTCGGTTGCCTGGAGCTCGAAGTTCTTTTTCTCGATAGCATCTGATTGCTCCTTTATTCTGCTTTCTAAATTTTCAATTATAACTTCGTGCTTCTTGTCTTCAAAATCTTGCTGCATTTTCAAGGCTTTGCTCAACAGCATGCTCTGCACGAAATCAACCTTCGTCAGACGTGTTTTCATTATTAGAAGCAATAAAAGTTAAGGGAAAGCTAGTTCACCTTGAAATTGGAATAGAATAAACTACCAACGATATGTTGTCGTCGGTAGCGGCTGATGTCTGTCTCCAGCTTCGGGAAACCGATACTCTTTGACAGAGTACCGATAACTTTGGCTCCAGTTTGATCTCGAATACAATCTAATTTTTCATCATCTATGCCTCCGAAGAGGAGTGCTCCAGGTTTGTATCCGCAGGATTTGGCATCCTCTCTAAGCTCTTCTATTTCAGCTTTTGACAGTTTTTCTCCAACTAAATTCTGGAACATGAAGGCTTCGTTTTCTAAAGCTTCATCAGCAATTTCCTTCCCTTTCTCCGACGCTGCGGTCACGGCCTCTTCGGCGGCGGTGGTAGCTTCTTCCGCAGCCATATCTTGCAGTATTCTGTCAATGTTTTCGATTGTGCTCTCCAGGTTCAAATCTTCAGCTGAGGCAGCTTCGGCAGCTGCGTCCTCCGAAGGTGTAATTTCAATATCTGCCCCTTCCGCAGACGCTGGTGTTTTTTGAGCTGAAGCTCTTGGCGGTGTCTTGTCAATTACCTCTGTCACAGTGATAATTCTTTGTCTCTTTGCTTTGATTGTTTTCTTCGATTTCTCGGGCTCCTTGTCCTTCTGAAAAAACTTTGTCAGTTGGGGCCTCAGTGGACTTAGCTTCGCAGGTAAGGATTCAGTCATTACCTTCAGAATTTCCTCAACGTCAGCGGCAGAGGGTGATGCGGGGGATTTTTTCTTCGTCGGATATTTTCCGTTTCGGAGAAGACGCTTTCCTCTTCTTTAGAATTTTCTTCTTTGGTGTCTCTTTTTCATCTTCATTTGAGGCTTCGGTTACCCTTTTCCTTTTCTGGCCTCCGGCACCTTTGTTCAGATTTTCATAGTCAGGGTATTCGAAACCCAAGGCGTCCAACACTCGGTTCAGTCTTCGCTTCGAACGGGTGCCGAAGGCCGCAGTCATTAGTTGATCTTCTTTTTTGGAATAATTGCCAAGTATTTCATTACACATTACTTCAATTGTGTCTAGCCACTCTTGGCAAGGCGCTTTAAAGTATTTCTTAAACATGAAATGGTAAGGTAAACGTACAAGTTCACCTTCTTTTTTCTCCCCCTTTAGCTTCGGCATTTCCCATTCTTTCAAACTGGGAAAAACTTTGAAAGCTAGAAACTCCTGAACCAGGTCCCTTGTACTGATATGCTCTGCAATAATTCTGAATTCATTCATTGCTTGTTGTGTTGGACCTTCGGGTGTCATGTTACAGCGAGGTCGGGTTTCTCCGAAGATTAGTTCGAGTGGACTTTGCACAAGCTTCTCCTTGTCGTCATCAACCTTGACATAAAACCACTCCGACTTCCAGCCTGCTGCCCATTTGCTTCGATAGCTGATTACAGGAAATTTTGTGGTTTTCCGATAGGCGAAGTTATAGCAACCAAAATTGTCGTGCAATCCATCCTTTCTAGCCTTCGTCTGATAATGCAGCTCGTGAACCCGGCAAAAGCTGTCCGAAAATGGTTCCACTGCTTGGCTTCGGAGTGCCCAGATATAAACGCTAAGCCTGACGATAGCGTTAGGGGTCAGCTGGTGAAAATAGATACCGAACCTCTTCAGTACCTCTGCAATAATCCCATGTAGGGGGAATCTTAATCCAGCCTTCAGAAAGCTTTTGAAAATAACAATTTCATCCTTCTCCGGCTTTGGGGTAGTCTCTTCTCCCCCGAAGCGTAATAGCTTTTTCTGATTTTCAGTAAAAAAGCCTGACTTTACCATCTTGGACAGATCAGCCTTCGAAACAGTAGATTTCCCGAAGTCCAAGTGGCTGGGTTTGCTTGGCATGGCAATGCGATAATCATCTTCGGGATCAGTTTCCTCAATATCTTCTTCTTCTGCTTCAGCAATTGCTTGTTCTGCTTGTTCTGCATCATCACTAGGGATCTTTTCCGAAGTCACCAGCCCGGATCGTTGCATAGCTTCGGAGATGGGAACAGTCTCCGAAGCTTCAGTTTCGCCCCCTTCACGTTCAACCCTGGCGGTAGAACGCACTCTGGCCATTTAATTATGAATGTGTGGAAATTTAATACTTTCTTCTTCCGAAGTTTTTTCTGACGAAGCAGGCTTCAAACTGGAGCTTCGTTTGATTCCGACAGACAAGCTTCGGCGATGGTTAAAAATTTTGGCAGCAGAACAGTGCAAATAGCAATGAATGCTGTGGTAACTTCACACCTACTCGTCTGTTTATATAGTACTGCAGGTAAGAAGGCGAAGCGCCAGGATTTTTACACCAGGCGGACACCCGCTTGCACTCGCTGTGCGGTGGACCGCAGAGACCAAACAGTAACTCTGCAAGGTGGGACCGCTACACGCTAGGAAATTGAATCGTTTCTCGACAACGAGCTCAGGGAAGGTGTTTTTTGGACCTTCGGCTCCCCGAAGCTTAAGAGACTTTTTTCACGGATCAAGCTCGTTACGAAAAACGATCTAGCACCGCGAAAGGGGCTACTATTGGGCCTGTGCTTCGTCGCCGAAGGTCCTATAGGAAGAAGCGGTCTTCGGCTGAAGCTGTTTGTGTAAGATGGCCGAAGGTTCCTTTTCATGAAGCTTCGGTATTACAAACCGACTTAAAGATAGAATGACCTTTTAGTCCATAAAGGTCTGAGTCAGTGTTGTAAACTTTTATGAGGGGCATAATTGTAATTCCTCACAGGCTGTGTCCTGTGCCTATAAATAGTGAACAGTATTCCTTTACTGTTCAGGCATTCTAATAATTGCAATCGCATCTTTCGGAAACCAATCTTTGCCAAGGCATAGGTATTAATGTATTCAATGATTCAATACGTTAAATGAATACATATAATTTGTCTATGATTAATTTACTCCTTTTTGTACCCTTTATTTATATTATCTTATAATGTCTATTGAAATTTTATTACGAAGACTTAAGCTTCGTAATTATATTCTCATTTACCTTCGTCCAAGGCTCATTATCCTGAAGGGAATAATGTTTCATGGACGAAGGACATTAACATTCAACACTTTGTGTTGCCTTGTTCTTAATTTATAGCATTTGAGAACAAGTCCCCAACAATAGTAACACCTATATCTATAAAGAGACAGTTGTAGCCCATTTTGCATAATTGAGAAACAGAAAGCAAATTGTAATCTAAGGAATCTACTAGAAAAACATTGGAAATAGAGTGGTCAGGAGATATAGCAATTTTACCCAATCCTTTGACCAAACCTTGATTCCCATCCCCAAATGTGATTGCTCTTTGGGGATCTTGGTTTTTCTCATAGGAGGAGAACATCTTCTTCTCCCCTGTCATGTGGTTCGTGCACCCACTATTGATGATCCAACTTGAGCCCCCGGATGCATAAACCTACAAAACAATTTTAGGCCTTGTTCTTAGGTACCCAAACGGTCTTGGGTCCTTTGATATTAGAAACAAGCACCTTGGGTACCCAAACCCAAGTCTTTGACCCCTTGTGTTTGCCCCCAACATATTTGGCAACTACTTTGCCTGATTTATTAGTTAAAACATAAGATGCATCAAAAGTCTTAAATGAAATGTTAGGTTCATTTGATGCAATAGGAGTTTTCTTCTTAGACAATTTAGCATGGGTTGATTGCCTAGAACTAGATGTCTCACTCTTATATATAAAAGCATGATTAGAGCCAGAGTGAGACTTCCTAGAATGAATTCTCCTAATTTTGTGCTCCGGATAACCGACAGGGTACAAAATGTAGCCCTCGTTATCCTGAGGCATGAGAGCCTTGCCCATAACAAAGTTAGATAATCTTTTAGGAGGGGCATTGAGTTTTACATTGCCTCCCTGTTAGAAGCCAATGCCATCCTTAATGCCAGGGCGTCTCCCACTATAGAGCATACTACGAGCAAATTTAAAATTTTCATTTTCTAACTCATGCTCGACAATTTTTGCATCTAATTTTGCTATATGATCATTTTGTTGTTTAATCATAGCAATGTGATCATGAATAGCATCAATGTTAACATCTCTACATCTAGTGCAAATGGTAACATGCTCAACGGTAGATGTAGAGAGTTTGCAAGAATTTAGTTCAACAATCTTAGCATGTAATATAACATTCTCATCTCTAAGATTGGAAATGGAAACATTGCAAACATTTAATTCATTAGCCTTAGCAATTAATTTTTCATTCTCATTTCTAAGGCTAGCAAGAGAGGCATTTAATTTTTCAATCTTAGCATTTGAACTAGCATTATCATTTCTAAGATTGTCAATTGAATCAATACAAACATTTGATTTCTCAGCCTTGGCAATTAATTTGGCATTTTCATTTCTAAGGTTGGAAATAACATCATGGCAAGTGCTTAGCTCTCTAGATAATTTTTCACATTTTTCTACCTCTAGAGCATAAGCATTTTTAACCTTAACATGCTTCTTGTTTTCTTTAATTAGGAAGTCCTCTTGGGTGTCCAAGAGTTCATCCTTCTCATGAATAGCGCTAATCAACTCATTTAATTTCTCCTTTTGTTGCATGTTTAGGTTGGCAAAAAGCGTTAATAAATTATCCTCATCATCACTAGAGCTAGCCTCATCACTAGATGTTGCATACTTAGTGGAGGATTTAGATTTTACCTTTTTCTTTTTGCCGTCCTTTGCCATGAGGCACTTGTGGCCGACGTTGGGGAAGAGGAGGCCTTTGGTGACGACAATGTTGGCGACGTCCTCGTCGGAGGAGGAGGAGTCGGTGGAGCTCTCGTCGGAGTCCCACTCCCGGCAAACATGGGCATCACCGCCCTTCTTCTTGTAGTACATCTTCTTTTCTCTTCTCTTTTCCTTCTTGTCGTCGCCCCTGTCACTATCACTAGACAATGGACATTTTGCAATAAAATGACCGGGCTTACCACACTTGTAGCAAACTTTCTTGGAGCGGGGCTTGTAGTCCTTCCCCCTCCTTTGCTTGAGGATTTGGCGAAAGCTCTTGATGATGAGCGTCATTTCCTCGTTGTCGAGCTTGGAGGCGTCGATGGGGACCCTACTAGGTGTAGAGTCTTCTTTCTTCTCCTCCGTTGCCTTGAATGCCACGGGTTGCACATCGGGTGTGGAGGAAGCGCCTTGCTCGATGATTTTCTTGGAGCCTTTGATCATCAACTCAAAGCTCACAAATTTTCCTATTACTTCCTCGGGAGACATTAGTGTGTATCTAGGATCACCACGAATTAATTGAACTTGCGTAGGGTTAAGGAAAACGAGTGATCTAAGAATAACCTTGACCATTTCATGGTCATCCCATTTGGTGCTCCCGAGGTTGCGCACTTGGTTCACCAAGGTCTTGAGCCGGTTGTACATCGCTTGTGGCTCCTCTCCTTGGTGAAGCATGAAGCGACCGAGCTCCCCCTCGATCGTATCTCGCTTGGTGATCTTGGTCACCTCGTCTCCTTCGTGCGCGGTTTTGAGCACGTCCCAAATTTCCTTTGCGCTCTTCAACCCTTGCACCTTATTATACTCCTCTCGACTTAGAGAGGCGAGGAGTATAGTAGTGGCTTGGGAGTTGAAGTGTTGGATTTGTTCGACCTCCTCCGAGTCATAATCCTTGTCTCTCTTCTTTGGTACCTGCGCTCCATACTCAACAATATCCCATATGCTTTTGTGGAGTGAGGTTAGGTGATGCCTCATTTTACCACTCCACATAGAATAATCTTCACCTTCAAGCATAGGTGGTTTGCCTAATGGAACAGAAAGTAATGGAGTGCGTTTTGAAATACGAGGATAGCGAAGGGGCATCTTACCATACTTCTTGCGCTCATGGCGTTTAGAAGTTGTGGATGCCGATTCCGAGCCGGAGGTGGAGGGTGACGAAGAGTCGGTCTCGTAGTAGACCACCTTCTTCATCTTCTTCTTCTTGTCACCCTTCCATTGGGACTTGATGGAGGAAGAGGATTCCTCCTTGTGCATGTGGGCGGACTCCCTCGAGTGCGTTCTCCCCGAGCTTGCGGACTTGTCGCCGGTCCCGATCTCCCTCTTGGCGGATGCTCCCGACATCACTTCGAGCGGTTAGGCTCTAATGAAGTACCGGCTCCGATACCAATTGAAAGTCGCCTAGAGGGGGGGTGAATAGGGCGAATCTGAAATTTACAAACTTTAAGCACAACTACAAGACGGGGTTAGCGTTAGAATTAAATTCGAGTCCGAAAGAGAGGGCACAAACAAATCGCAAGCAAATAAGGCGGATGACACGGTGATTTGTTTTACCGAGGTTCGGTTCTTGTAAACCTACTCCCCGTTGAGGTGGTCACAAAGACCGGGTCTCTTTCAACCCTTTCCCTCTCTCAAACGGTCACTTAGACCGAGTGAGCCTTTCTCTTCAATCAAATGGGACACTAAGTCCGCTACAAGGACCACCACAATTTGGTGTCTCTTGTTTTGATTACAAGTGAATTGAGCACAGGAAATAGAAGGAAGAAGAAAATCAATCCAAGCGCAAGAGCTCAAATGAACACAATTATCTCTCTCTCTCACTAGTCACTATTTGATTGGAATTGTCTTTGGACTTGGGAGAGGATTTGATCTCTTTGGTTGTGTCTTGTATTGAGTGCTATAGCTCTTGTATGAGGTGTGAAGGCTGAAAACTTGGATGCAATGAATGGTGGGTGGTTGGGGGTATTTATAGCCCCAACCACCAAACTAGCCATTTGGTGGAGGCTGCTGTCGCATGGCGCACCGGACAGTCTGGTGCGCCACCGGACACTGTCCGGTGCGCCACCCACGTCACCCGACCGTTAGGGTTCGACCGTTGGAGCTTCTGTCTTCTGGGCCACCGGACAGTCCGATGGTGCACCGGACAGTCACTGTTCACTGTCCGGTGCGCCTTCTGGCTCTGCTCTGACTTTTGTGCGTACTGTAGCGCAATAACTGCTCTCTGTAGACGATCGTTGGCGCGAAGTAGTCGTTGCTCCGCTGGCACACCGGACAGTCCTGTGAATTATAGCGGAGCGGCCCCCAGAATTCCGAAGGTGAGCAGATCGGAGTTGAGTTCCCTGGTGCACCGGACACTGTCCGGTGGCACACCGGACAGTCCGGTGCGCCAGACCAGGGCACACTTCGGTTGACTTTTGCTCTCTTTGTTTGAACCCTTTCTTGGTCTTTTTATTGGTTTATTGTGAACCTTTGGCACCTGTAAAACTTATAGTCTAGAGCAAACTAGTTAGTCCAGTTATTTGTGTTGGGTAATTCAACCACCAAAATCAATTAGGAAAAGGTGTAAGCCTATTTCCCTTTCAACTATCGAGTTTCCATCAAAATGTCATGAGCCTTGTTCTCTCTAGTTACGATGGTGGCCACACTACAAACATATTTACTGTGATCTCATAACACTACAAGCTCATCTAATACAACTATAATAATGGTACATGAAATTACATTGGGTTAAGAGGTGTTCTAACATCACTCAAACACCAGGCCTAAACCTAGTGTAAGCAATACAAATAGTAGTCTAACTAATCTAAGCACTTCACAAAGCACCAACGCTGATCATCAAGTGATTAACTAAACAATTGTGTGTCTAGAGCTACTATAAATGAGTGTCGGAGAGGAAATCTCCCTGGCCGGGTGGTGGATTGCACCCGCCCTAAATCCTAAAGAGAGGAGGGGCCTAAGCGTTTTGCTTGCTACGAGGCTGGTGGATCAACACACGAGAGCACGCGAGGGTTTAGAGTGGTTCGGGCCGCCGGAGCGTAATACCCTACTCCACTATGTGATGTATTGCTTGGGAGCTTGTATGAACTTATGAGTGTTCGCCTAAAGCTAGGTCTGAGAGCCTCTCTTTGTAACGTCGTATGCCTCCCCTTTTATAGCTGAAGGGGACATGCACAAAAGGACTTGGCCCCGATATGTGGGCCCAGGGACATAAAGAATATAGTGCTTGGATCCTCTAATGTCTTTTGTCGAGGCAATCTTCTTGTGCCCTGGCGCTCGAGGTCTGTGTATCCTTGGCGTGCAGGGAAAGCTTCTTGCGTAAGAGAAGATGAGTATAGTGCGCCGCTCGGCACGGGCGCACTGTTTGCCAGCAGACCCAGCAGGCGCGCCGCCTGCTGGATGACCTTGACGCCGCCTGCCAGCGGATGGGACAGGACACATTAAATGCTGAGAGGGCACGTTGCCCGTCAACGCAGTGGCAGGCGGCGCGTCTTTTCCTCAATAAATGCAGGGGCTGCACGACTTCTCGTCACGTTTGGTCCGGTAGCTTATGTCATGGGCCACAAGCAACGGGTCTCCACCTGAGCGGGAAGTGGAGGGCAAGGCCCGCACACGTGTCAGCACTGGACCCCTGCACACACCAGGGTCCTTCTCGTTCCGGGACCCTGCTGGAGTTCGGACCTACCCGGAGGCTTCGGACTTGTATGTATATAGGGGTCCGGTGTCTTTCTGTGGTGGTCCTGACTTACTGGGGTGTGGTGTCTTTCCTTGCCACGTGGCGCCCTTTGGCGTGCCCATCCGGTGAGGTCAGGCGCGGTCCTCCGCGTGGCTAGGAGACGTCACATGAGTGCGGTGTCTCCATGTTGTAGGAGAGGGTACCCCTGATTTAGGGTACCGACAGTGGCCCCCGGTCCCGCCTCAGGGGAGGATGCGAGCCTGCAGGTGGGACCAGAGTCTAATTGGCGGTTGGACCGCTGCTTCCGTGCGCCTATTGCTGCAATTACTGTCGGCCCGCCTATGACCACGCCAACTATCGTGCCTATTCCTACGGCTGACTGACCCGTGACCGTCATACTTATCGGCACTGTTGGGTCATGCGCGGGGCTGCCTCGAGTCGCTGCACTGGTTCTGAAAAATTTACCTTTTTAGAATCTCGTGACAGTCCCGAGAAGGCGTGGCATTGGCGCAGGCGGCGGTGCGGTTTCTTTGCACACGGTAACCGGCGTGCCGGTTACATGGCGTGTGGGCCTGGGCCCCTGAGTTGGACCGCCAGTTGCGGCGGAGCTGAGGGAGCGCACAACCGTGGGACGGTTGTACGCTTCTTGCACGGCGATTCGCCTCTTTGACCGCTGGATGCGGTGAAGACGAAGGGGCGCCTAACCGTGGGGTAGTTGCATGCCCTATGTGCGGCGGTTCGCCTTCCTGACCGCTGGTTGCCCCGAAAATGGAGGAGCACGTAACCGCAGGGCAGTTGCACGATCCTTCTTAGGGTTTGTCTGTATGACATGTGGGGCCTGGCCCCTGTGTCATAAGGTGGAATCCTTGGTGTACGCTGGGGGAGACTTTACCCGTGACGCTTCAGGGGCGCGAGTGGGAGGATCTGCCTTTAAAAAGGGGTCGATCCCCCGGGCAGTAGACATACCTCGCTCTTCTTGCGACCACCGCGCCCTTTTGCCTTCCGGGCCTCTAGATGGGGTGCGTCGATGTTCTCTGGAGGGATCCGCGCCAAGGTCGTCTCTTCTGGCGACTTCACCGTCGGAGAGCGTGCGCTCGCGGTGGTGTCGCCGATCTTGTCTTCTTCCTGCTGCCGTTGGAGGGGTGCAACCCCATGGGGGTTGGCATCCTTTCACCACCATTCGGCTTCAAGGATTTTCATCACGTAGCCCGGCTGCAGTCCCCCGCCGGTGGTCATCCAGAAGGATGACTACCAGCCTTGTGGTGGGGAGAGGCAAGCCGGGTTGTGGCCTCCCTCCTGCCCTCAGCTTCAAGGATGTTCATCATCCGCGCTGGGGAGGAGGGCGAGCCGAGTGGGAGCTTCGCCTTCTGCGTGGGCTTGGCGGTCTGCTTCTTCCTCCAGCATTTGGGGGAGAAGGGCGTTCGCCGGCCTCGCGGAGGAGGCAAACTCTGGTACGCGGGACCGACCGTCTGTGGCGTCGTCAGCTGCCGCGTGTCTGGCTCCCCGGCCTGGGCTGCTCTGGTGCCGCCTCAGGCGCTGGGGCGGAGCGTGGCTGCCCGTCCACCGCATGGGCGACGATCGCGTCGTGCGTGGGTTGGCCACATCCACGGCTTCTCCCACGCCACCAGTCGCACCGGGAGGTCGTACAAGACGTCGTACGCCGTGTGGGTGGAGGCGGCGTTCTTGGATGGTCTTGTCCCCACTCCCGTAGTGAGGACGGAGCGAAGACCTCTTCGTGCGCGCTGGTGCAGCCGCTACCCATCGGTGCAGAGGTGGTCGCTGCCACTGGTGGGGCTGATGTGGCCGCTTCCGCTGGTGAGGCTGCCCATTGCAGAGGTGGTCGCCTCCGCTGGCGAGACCGTTAGTTCCACCTGCCGCTGGACCCCTGGTTCTTTGGCTTTAATGGCCTCGCTGTTACCCCCCGTAGGAGGACGGGGGCGAGGACCTATTCGCAGTAGCGCTCACCCGGAGGTGATCGCTGCTACTGGCGAGCCGCTCGGAGCAGAGGTCGTTGTCGCTGCTGGTGCAGAGGTGGTCGTCGTCGTTCGTGGGGCTGTTCGGCGTCAGCTTCCAACGTGACTCTTGCCGGTGCAGCGTAGTTCATTCCTGCAGAAATGGAGCTGGGGTCCCATTTGTAAGGGAATGTAATGACATTTGCTTGAGAGCAAAATGTAATAACATATGAATGTAGGATTTTAGCATGGGAAGCCCAGTTGTGTGTCTGAACCCCCTAGATGGTGGCTTCAAGTACTAAGACACCTGCCGCAGGGCAGTGGAGTATGCAGGCTCACGGTAAGGGACCAGGCTGAGCGGCTACATGGCTTCCGGACCCCCCAGGAGACAAGTGCATGTTCTTCAAAGCCGGACCTCCAGGCTGTTGGATGCACAGGACTTTAGTTTTAAATACTAGGACACCCGCCACGAAGTGGTGGAGTGTGCAGGGTTTTGGGTACGGAACCAGGCTAACCGGCCACACAGGCTCCGGACCACCCTATGGAACGGGCATCCGTTCTTTAGAACTTGCCCCCAGGCCTTCCCCTGTTTTTGTAAAGAAATAAATATTGCCTTCTAAGTAGCATTTAGCACTTATCTGTGTAACGCATGTTCCTGTTGTCCGCGATGTTGTTGACTCCTCCTTATTACCTGGTCCCCCGCCTAGGATGCAGGCTTAGCGTGTTGAGGTTGGATACCAGCGTTTCTAAAAAGGTTGTCAACAATCCTCGGGAGGTAACTCGCTAGGACCTGTATCTATTCACAGCTTTTAGCTAGGAAGCATTAGTAGTACACCTCATAGGGTTCTGTCTGACATTAGTCGCCCTTTGATACATGCTCGGGACCTGCAGGTTTTAGTCCGGGTGGCCAAGTTGCGTGTCTGGACCCCCTTGGGTCGCGGTTCTAGATACTAGGACACCTGTCGCAGGGTGGTGGAGCGTGCAGGCTCACGGTACGGGACCGAGCTGAGTGGCTGCATGGGCTCCGGACCACCCCAGGAGACTAATGTCCATTCTCTAGCTCCGGTCCCGAGGTTGTCGGACCCGCAGGACTTGTAACTCTAGATACTAAGTTCCCGTCATGGGGTGGTGGAGCATGTAGGCCCACGGTACAGGACCTGGCTGAGCGGCTACACGGGCTCCGGACTACCCTATCGAACGGGGTCCCGTTTTCTAGAGCCGGCCCCCAGGCTGTCGGACCTCCCCACTTTCGTGTCAGGGGCCCTAAACTGCAAGCCTGGCTGTTCAATTCGGATGTCGCCATGTCAGACAGATGGAAACCATACGGGTGGGTTAGCTGAAAAGGTATTATCTGAAAGACTGCAAGGTGGGACCATGAAGCAGCAAGATGGAACTATCACAAGAGCACGACTGAGGGGGGTAGTTTCTTCTTCATAACATGTCGTGCATGTATGCAGACCAATAGTCCGGGTTCATGGGGGCAGACCCCACCGGGTTATCATACACGTATGCGTCATTTAGTTACAACAAGGAAACAAACTCGACCCCTTAGTCTTGCTCTATGGATAGAACTTACGGAGATATTTGGCATCGGGGTAAGGTACTCCTCCAGTCGTAGCTAGATGGTTGCCCCTGGGTCGGTGCACTCCCATTACCTTGAAGGGTCCTTCCCAGCTGGGGGAGAGTTGCGGAGCACCTCTTGGTATGGCACTTGCCGCGGGGATAAGCCCCGACCCAGGGTTCCTGTCTGCATTTGACATGGGAGCCCTTGTCTCTGGCTGTGATCACTTCTGCATGTACTTGTCAGCAGCTCGAACCCGTGGGGGCCCGGAAGGGCCTCCGGAGGAAGGCGTGCTTCAGCTTCATAGACCGGCGGACACGGAGTTCCCCCGAGGTCCGTCTAGTTGTCTTCACCGGAGTAGGAGCCTCCGGCGAAGATATCCTTCAGGTCCCCCTCGGGCGACTGATACTCGAGGTCCCGTTCAGCCGCGGCCACCTCGCCGTCGTCCACCTTTTCCTTGCTGGGCCAGCGGCGAGGCGGGGAGCCGTCTTTGGAGGACTGCTCGTGCCGCTCGCTGACGCGTTTTGCGAGGTCAATGATCTCACGACACTTCGTGGCGCTGTGGCGACCATGCAGGTGACAGGGCATGAACCACTGCTACCCTTCTGCGGTCGCGGGCGTTTGTTGCGGTCGCCCTGGCCTCCGGTCGCTGCCACGACCACTAGAGCGGTGGACCGCGGCTTCTGTAGTCGTGGTCCTTCTTCTTTTTCTTCTTCCCGTCCCAGAGGACGGCCCCCGAGCCACCCGACTGGGCAGCTCCAGTTTGTGGGGCCGAGTGCCATGCACGGCCCTCGGCGGCTCTGGCGCATTTGTCAGCCAGAGCGAAGAGCGTGGGGACAGTTTCCACGTCATGTGTGGCCAGCTTCTCCAACATTTTTTCATCACGTACTTCCTGTCGGAAGGCCGTGATGATAGAAGCATCAGAAATACGAGGTATCATACCTCGTACCTTGGTGAAGCGGGAGATGAACTTCTGGAGGGTTTCCCCGGGCTCCTGCCTCACTGCATGGAGGTGGGCCTCCACACCGTGCTGCTGGTAAGCACTAGCGAAGTTCGCCACAAACCGCGCACAGAGTTCTTCCCAGGAGTAGACTGATCCCGGGGTGAGGTTCATGAGCCAGGTCCGGGCAGGTCCAGACAAGGCCACATGAAAGTATGATGCCATCATAGTGGTATTTCCACTTGCTGCCGTGATGGCGGTAACGTACACCTGCAGGAACTCTGACGGGTTTGACGTTCCGTCGTATTTTTCCGGCAGGTGCGGCCAGAACTTGGGTGGCCAGGACGCCGCGCGGAGATGATCCGCTAGTGCGGCGCAGCCTACGCCGGCCAAGGGGACACCCGTTGGGGATCGGGTGCCTATTGGTGTCTGCGGTGCTACCGCATCGAAGTCCTAATCGAGGTCGCGGCCATCGATGTTTTGGCGGCGCTCGCGCGCCCTTTCCAAGGAGACTCGGGCGTCTTCTCCCGTACGCCTACGGTTGAGCTCCACCCGGAGGTCGTCGGTCTGTGCACCCCTTACGGAGGGCGAGTGCACAGACGTCGTCGCCTCGCGTTGGCGCCGGGATGACCGAGGCCTCGACCTGGTCGAAGTAGAATGCGCCATGGCGAGCAGCCGGTCGACGTCGTCGCGCCACTGCTTCATGGACCCCGGTGATGCCGTGGAGCTAGGGGGTTGGCGTAGCAACTCTCTGGCCACAGACAGCGCCGTAGGCGCTGCCCTCAATGGAGTCTGGGACGCCTGCGCTGGCGTGTGCTGCTGCACGGCATGTACGACAACAATCCCAGAGTCCGGGCGGTCGGGCACTCGTGGCGCGGAGGATGCAAACTCTTGCTCCATCACGAAAGCCTCCGAAGTTTCGGCGCGGTGCTCGATGATCCGCACCATCATGCTGAGCGAGAAAACAAGCAAAAACTCAAAGCCTAGTCCCCTACCTAGCACGCCAAATGTCGGAGAGGAAATCTCCCCGGCCGGGTTGCGGATTGCACCCGCCCTAAATCCTAAAGAGAGGAGGGGCCTAAGCGTTTTGCTTGCTATGAGGCTGGTGGATCAACACACGAGAGCACGCGAGGGTTTAGAGTGGTTCAGGCCGCCGGAGCGTAATACCCTACTCCACTGTGTGATGTATTGCTTGGGAGCTTGTATGAACTTATGAGTGTCCGCCTAAAGCTAGGTCTGAGAGCCTCCCTTTGTAACGTCGTATGCCTCCCCTTTTATAGCTGAAGGGGGACATGCACAAAAGGACTCGGCCCCGACATGTGGGCCCAGGGACATAAAGAATATAGTGCTTGGATCCTCTAATGTCTGTTGCCGAGGCAATCTTCTTGCGCCCTGGCGCTCGAGGTCTGCGTATTCTTGGCGTGCAGGGGAAGCTTCTTGCGGAAGAGAAGATGAGTATAGTGCCCCGCTCGGCATGGGCACACTGTTTGCCAGCAGACCCAGCAGGCGCGCCGCCTGCTGGATGACCTTGACGCTGCCTGCCAGCGGATGGGACGAGACGCATTAAATGCTGAGAGGGCACGTCGCCCGTCAGCACAGTGGCAGGCGGCGCGTCTTTTCCTCAATAAATGCAGGGGCTGCACGACTTCTTGTCAGGTTCGGCCCGGTAGCTTATGTCATGGGCCACAAGCGGCGGGTCTCCGCCTGAGCGGGAAGTGGAGGGCAAGGCCCGCACACGTGTCAGCACCGGACCCTTGCACACACCAAGGTCCTTCTCGTTCCGGGACCCTACTGGAGTTCGGACCTACCCGGAGGCTCCGGACTTGTATGTATATATGGTGGTCCGGACTTATTGGGGTGTGGTGTCTTTCCTTGCCACGTGGCGCCCTTTGGCCTGCCTATCCGGTGAGGTCAGGCGCGGTCCTCCGCGTGGCTAGGAGACGTCGCATGGGTGCGGTGTCTCCATGCTATAGGAGAAGGTACCCTGATTTAGGGTACCGACAATAAGCCTCCACTCTCTTGATATGTTCTTTGGCTCTCATACCTCTCAAATGTTTGGTTGGGATCCTATTTATAAATCACAAGGAGAGATACCATATCACCCTCAACAACCAACATTATGCCCTATCCGACCATCCAATGAGTACACTCACGGACCATTGTGTCATGGTCTCATGGCTCTCAATGACTACAATGCCAATACTATGTTAGCACTAGTTGTTCTTGATAGTTGGCTCCATGCTTTATGGCGTATAGTATGACACCTATCATCATACCAGTCTGACGCACCAATTCCTTCTCTAGAACCTTTTTATCCAATGCCGAACTCAACGTTGATGGTTTGATGATCTCGTGTAGGGACGGTCCGATGCTCCTATTGATTACGAATAGTGGGAATGTATGCTCTGATGACATTTCTATTATGGGTCAAACACCTCGGTCTGATGCTCCTGCTCTTCTACCGACCAGAGTAGATATTGTTGTATGTTCTGATGCCCCTTAGAATGGTTTGACGCCTCGATTTGACGCTTTATGCCTTCTCTTTGTTGGCGCCGACTACTGTGCAAGCGGGAGAAAGGTGCAAGCGTGAAAGCGCGCGATGTGAGCCTTTAGATGAAGATCCAACTGTAGATGCATCTTTTGCATTTAAATCCCCCCGCGGCGTACCAGCCTTCACAAAAACCACCCTGCTTTTACCCACCGCAGCACTTCCTGTTCCCATCCTGCCGCCATCATAGCCCCTGACACGCGCATGCCTACAGTACTGCCCACTACCGTTTGCGTGGAGACATGAACAAGGAGCATGCTAGCTCATGTACGCATGTCACACACTAATTGTCACACCCGGTTTTAGAAGGCAAACCGAATGCGAACCATGTACGTGCCAGGATCAGTTATTCACGTACACAGCAGTTACATAACATGGACATCATCACACAGTGCTCAAAATAGTATTAAAAGGGAATAATAGTTGATTACATCATACGTCTGAGACGTCCATATAGTTCTTACAATAAATCAAAGTGCGGAAAAGAAACGTAGATAACTGCGGCCTTCACAGGCAGCCGACTGGGGGTTGCCGCTAACCCACTCCTAGAACTCGTCGTAGTCTTGGAACTCCTGGAAGTCTCCTTCCAAAGCTTCATCTTCGCCTGAGCAGTGGTTGCAATGCTGACAACCTGGGGATGGGGGGGGTTTGGTGTGTAGAGCAAGGGTGAGTACACATCAACATACTCAGCAAGTATCCTGTTTGGCTGTAGTGGACTAGCTTTATGTGGGGATAAGTCAAGCAGTTGCTTTTAGTTGGTCAGATTATTACTTACTAGTAGAAAGCCAAGTTTTAGCATTACCCAAGTTATTAACCCGATGTACCCTTTCCAAACGGAAAGAATACCACTTACCAGCACCATAGTCATAACCAAAACCATCGATTCTCATAGCCACCTGTACCACAATGTCTCTGATCAAGTACCACTAATCACTGGAGCTCCCTTGGCCGCTCATAACCGCGAGCACGGCTGATATATCAGTTTTCAAACACTCTGCAGAGGTTGTGCACTTTACCCACAAGCCGTGATTCCCTTTCTGCCCGGAGAGAGCTACTCCCCATTGACCACTACCTAGGTGGCCTAGCAGGGCATCACTACGTAGCCTTTACAAAGATTCCCCGGGGCTGTAGCCACCCGTTAGGTTTCCTAAATGTACCGCACTCCTCCCTAAGGGACAAATCAACCTTGGCAGAGCGAGCCGCATACACCGAGCCCCATTGACGGCACGACGGCTAAGTGAACTACATCCCGGATCCTCTAATTATTCAGCTAAGGGCACCCCATTCTACCCTCATGGTTGCACTGTTTTCCCGGGCGGTCATCCATAGAACAGGTCCTTACGGAGAGGCACTCGAGAAACCGCTCGAGCCCCCTTAAAGCCACAAGTACAACATCATAATAAGAGAAGGGAAAACAGCGTATCATAGATAATCTCATCATGTTCATTGATTAGAGTTGAGCAATAGCATAAAGCTAACTAATAATAATAATAATCCAACCCAGATAGGTAAACAAGGACATGGACAACAAAAGCTAGTCAATCCTTAGGTATAAATGTGTAATGCGGGAGGTGAATTAAATAATGAATAGGACAGAGATAGGTCAAAGGACACTTGCCTCCACCAACCGACTGCTGCTCAAGGGCTTCTCCTGCGAGTTCCTCGGGCTCTTCGACCGGATCGTTCTCTACGCGATTGCAAGCATACATACATTCATCCATTCAAATTGGGAAACAAACAGTACATCATACAAGGGAACAAATAAAGTGAATATGCATCAAGTATGACATTCGATATCGCATTCATTATGGTTAGAAAGAAACGGGAAAAGGTCTCGCAGGGGTTAAAGCTTATGCACTAACGATTAGTTACAATTGGTTCAAACAAAAGATTTTAGTTATATGCACTAATGGGAACCTAGTCATTTTTAGTTGATCAATATTGAACTGGATAAACAATTGATTATATGAATCAACTAGCGTAACAGAATTCCAAATTAAATTTCCTGTTTCAATAACATGAACAATGATTAACCTGCCTAAAATAAAACACATACCAGTAATAAAAATAAAATGAAAATAAAAAAAAGAGGGGGGGGGGCGGTTGAACCGGCCTGGGGCAGGGGCGGCTGGGCAGGGCGCGGGCGCGGGGCAGGGGGGCGGCCGAGCTGGGGCGCGCAGGGGGCGGCCGGGCTGGGCGGCCGAACCAGCGGGGGGGGGCGGCCGAGCTGGGCGGGCGGGCGGCCGAGCTGGGCGGGCGGGCGGCCGAACCGGCCAGGGGGCGGGGCAGGGCGCGCAGGGGCGGCGGCGGCCGAGCCGGCCAAGGGCGGCCGAGCTGGGCAGCGGTTGGGTCGGGGAGGGGGAGGGAGGAGAGGAGGGGGAGAGGGAAGGGAGGAGAGGGGGAGGGGGACCTCACCGGGGACGGGGACGGGCGACCGAGCGGCGGGGCGGCCGAGCTGCAGGGGCGGCCGAGCTGCAGGGGGCGGCGGCTAGGGCAGGGGGGCGGCGGCTGGGGTGGGGAAGAGAGAGAATGAGAGGGAGGGAGAGGGGTTTTGGGAAAAATAAAGGGAGGGGCGGCATGGGCCAACTGGGCCCAAAGGGGCGCGCGGGGGGCGGCTGGGCCGGCTAGGGCGCGGCCCACGGCGCGGGGGAGAGAAAAGGAAGAGGGAGAGAAAGAAAAAAGAAAAAGAAAAAGAAAGAAAAGGTTTTTCTTCTTTTCGAAATCCGATCTTCTTAGATGAATGCACTTACATTCCTAAGCAATCAAAGAATGCATAGTTCGGCATGGTGCATCAAACAACATAAGGTAATTTAGGGTTTTTCTTAACACGGGAATTCCAAGCCAAACCCCGCTAAAACTTTGGAAAAGGTCAAAGTTTAGCGAGGGAACGAGAAAAGAAAAGAGTAACGCCCGAATTTGGTGAGAGAAAAGAAGAAAAAATTCTACCCCCAAATTCAGGGCGTTACAAACCTATCCCCCTTAAAAGAATCTCGCCCTCGAGATTCAGGGCTGGCTAGCAAAGAGCTCTGGGTACTTAGCCATCAGATCATCTTCACACTCCCAGGTTGCTTCTTCCTCAGAGTGGTGATTCCATCTGACTTTGCACATTCTGATGGTTTTCCTTCGGGTGACTCTGTCTGCAACCTCAAGGATTTGCACTGGCTTCTCAACGTAGGTCAAGTCCTCCTGGACTTCAAGACCTTCCACTGGCAAATGCTCTTCTGGCACACGCAAGCACTTCCTCAACTGAGACACATGAAAGACATCATGCACAGCAGACAAATTCTCTGGCAAACTGAGCTGATAGGCCACTTCTCCACGTCTTGCAAGAATCTGATACGGACCAATGTAGCGGGGTGCTAACTTGCCTTTCATTCCGAATCTTCTGACTCCTCTGATCGGTGACACTTTCAGATAGACAAAGTCTCCGACTTCGAAACTCAGCTCTCTTCTTCTTGTGTCTGCATAGCTTCGCTGCCTCGATTGCGCTATCTTCAGATTCTCTCGGACCATCTTGATGTTCTCTTCGGCTTCCAGCAAAATGTCTGGCCCAAACACTTGCTTTTCTCCAGGCTGATCCCATTGCAATGGAGTTCTACAACTCCTTCCATAGAGCGCCTGAAATGGTTACATCTTCAAACTGGCCTGGTAACTGTTGTTATAGGAAAACTCTGCATAAGACAATCTCTTGTCCCATCCGGACTGATCCTGCAACGCACAGGCTCTCAACATGTCTTCAAGAATTTGGTTGGTCCTTTCGGTCTGGCCATCTATCTGCGGGTGATAAGCTGAACTGAAATTCAGATGCGTGCCCAAGGCTTCATGCAACTGCTGCCAGAAATGAGAGGTGAACTGCGTTGCTCTGTCTGACACTATCTTCTTTGGCACACCATGAAGACAAACGATCCGAGACATATACAACTCTGCCAATACTGCACTGCTGTAGTTGGTCTTGACAGGTATGAAGTGGGCTGACTTGGTCAAGCGGTCCACTACTACCCAAATGGAATCGTAGCCGGCTCGAGTGCGAGGCAATCCGACTATGAAATCCATACCAATTTCATCCCATTTCCACTGAGGGATCTGCAACGGTTGCAACAATCCAGCAGGTCTCTGGTGCTCTGCCTTAATTCTTCGACAACTATCGCACATAGCCACATGCTCTGCGATTTCCCTTTTCATTCCGTACCACCAGAATTTCTTTTTCAGATCCTGATACATCTTCTCACTGCCAGGGTGAATCGAATAAGCTGTCTCATGAACTTCCTTAAGAATCAACTCCCGAATGGACTGGACATTGGGAACACACAAGCGGTCTTTGAACCATATCACGCCTTCTGCATCTTCTCGAAAATCTTTGCCTCTGCCATCTAGAATCAGTCGCCGGATCTCACTGATCTTCTCATCATTCTTCTGCGCTTCTTTGATTTCGCGCTCCAGGGTAGGTTCCAACTCAACTGTGACTCCTCGCGAATTGTTCAGAAATCCGAGACTCAACCTGTCGAACTCCTTGGCCAACTCATAAGGCATCGAACGAGCGACCATCAGATTGACTTGACTCTTTCTGCTCAAAGCATCTGCCACTACGTTTGCTTTGCCTGGATGGTAATGAATCTCCAACTCATAGTCTTTGATCAACTCTAACCATCTTCGTTGCCTCATGTTCAACTCTGACTGAGTGAATATGTACTTCAGACTCTTGTGGTCTGTGTAAACATCGCATTTCTGTCCATACAGATAGTGCCTTCATGTCTTCAGTGCGTGAACCACTGCTGCCAACTCTAGATCATGGATTGGGTAATTCTTCTCATGAACCTTCAGCTGTCGGGACGAGTAAGCCACAACTCTTCCCTCTTGCATCAACACACATCCCAAACCTGTGTAGCAAGCATCACAATACACCGAGAAGGGCTTGTGCACATCAGGCAAGACTAGGACAGGCGCTGTAGTCAACTTCTCTTTCAGCGCTTCAAAGGCCTCTTGGCATTTCTGGGTCCACTTGAACTCAACCTTGTTGCCTAGCAACACTGTCATAGGTTTCGCAATCTTCGAAAACCCTTCAATGAATCGCCGATAATATCCGGCCATTCCAATGAAACTCTTGATTCCTCGAGCATCTGTTGGCGCTTTCCAGTTCAGAATGTCTGCCACTTTCTTCAGATCCACAGCCAAACCTTCTTTGTTGATTATATGACCCAAGAACAGGACTTCATTGATCCAGAACTCACACTTGCTCAACTTTGCATACAACTGGTGCTCTCGCAATCTCTGCAATACCATCCTCAAATGATCTGCATGCTCTTCTTCGCTTTGAGAGTAAATCAGAATGTCATCAATGAATACCACCACAAACTTATCAACGTAATCCATGAATACACTGTTCATCAAGTTCATAAAGAACGCTGGCGCATTGGTCAAACCAAAAGACATCACTGTGAACTCGTACAAACCATACTTGGTAATAAATGTCGTCTTCGGAATGTTCGAAGGTCGGATCCTGAGCTGATGATAACCTGACCTCAGATCAATCTTGGAGAACACACTGGCTCCTCTCAACTGGTCGAACAGATCTTCTATTCTAGGCAAGGGATACTTGTTCTTGATTGTGACTTCATTCAAAGCTCGGTAATCGATACACATCCTTTTGGTGCCATCTTTCTTTTCTACGAACAAGACAGGGGCGGCCCAAGGCGAGGTGCTTGGCCGGATGTAACCTTTCTCTGACAGCTCATCAATCTGCTCCTTAAGCTCAACCAACTCTGGTCCAGATATTCTGTAAGCTCTCTTAGAGATAGGGGCGGTTCCAGGAAGAAGCTCTATGGCAAACTCAACTTTCCGCTCTAGTGGCATACCCGGTAAGTCCTTTGGAAACACATCTAGGAACTCAGACACAACCTTGATACTCTCAATTGGGTCTGCTTCACTGCTATCAACGGCCATCTGATAACAACTTCCTTTCTTTGGCTCAGGCGGGACTAACTCGGTCACCACTTCCTCTCCTAGTGGAGACACCAACTTGATTGTCCTTTTATCACAGCTGATAACTGCCTGATACTTATCTAGCCAATTCATCCCTAGGATGACATCTATTCCCTGAGTACCCATTACTATAAGGTTGGCGGGAAACGCTATCCCCCTTATTTCCACACTTATATTCAAACAAATGCTATCGGCTCGAATTCTACCACCGGCTGAGTCAATTTGAATGGGGGTTGACATGGTAGTAATTGGAAGATTATGTGCTTCTACCCATGATGCAGTAATGAAAGAATGCGTTGCTCCGGTATCAAATAACACTTCTGCAATATGGGAGTCGACTGGGAACATACCTACTATCATGCCGGGGGTCTCCTGAACTGCTTCCGCCTCCAAGTGATTCAGTCTCCCATGATTGTAACGCGGCTGAGAGCGATTGCCTGCTCCAGGCTGAGACACGTTCTGCTTCGCTGGGGCATTGGGGCCTGACTGCTGCTGGGCTGCCTTCTTCGGACATTGCATCACCCAGTGGCCTTGCTCTCCACAGTGGAAACACGCCCTGTTTCCAACCTGAGCTGGTGCTGCCTGATTGTTCTGCTGGTTTGCTGGGGCAGGAAGACGAGGTGCTTGCTGATTCTGCCTCTCAAACTGACCTCCTGACTGATTGCTCTGACGGTTCTGATACTGATGCTGAGGATACTGCCTTTGGAACTGCTGATGCTGCTGAGGTGGACGCTGGTTCTGCCTGAACTGCTGAGGTTGATTGCCTGAGAAACGAGGACGACTGCTGCTTCCAGGCCGGGGTCCACTGATCTTGCGCTTACGATCCTCCATCTCCTTACGCTTTCTTTCTGTCATGATTGCTCTGTCAATCAGGTGCTGGAATGTCGGGAAGGTGTGATTCATCAGTTGGTACTGCAGAGGGTCAACCAAGCCTCTCAGGAAACGGTACTGTCGCTTGGCGTTGGTGTTGACATCTTCAGGAGCATAACGAGACAATTGCAGAAACCTGTCTCGATACTCACTGACAGACAACGGCCCTTGCTTGAGAGCCAGGAACTCCTCCTTCTTCACTGTCATCAGACCTGCAGGGACATGGTACTGACGAAAACTACTTCTGAACTCTTCCCAAGTGATAGCGTCAGGGTGGGCATGGGTGGCGAGGTAAGACTCCCACCATGATTGGGCTGCTCCTCTCAACTGACGGGGACCATACAAGACTTTCTCCCTGTCATCGCACTGAGCGGTATGCAACTCCCGCTCCACAGTGCGCAGCCAGTCTTCAGCATCCATGGGGTCAGAAGAATGAGCGAACGTTGGTGGATGACCTCTCATGAATTCAGCACGCTTGTCTCTGGGCATCTGAGGCATCTGAGGCTGAGGTGGGGCCTGCTGCTGTTGCTGCTGCTGCTGCTGAATGGCGGCCAAAGTCTGACCGATGGCTTGAACTGCCTGAGTCTGCATCAGAAACATCTGCTCGATGGACATCGGGGGCGGGGGCGGCAGGTGCTGCTGCTGGGGCACCTCATCCTGTTGAGCGGCTCGCTCCTGCTGAGCACACCTTCCTCCTCTGTGCCTGTTCTCTAACATCTGCAGAATGCAACCACACATCAGAACTGATCTGGCAAGTCTTGCAGCATAAGAAAAGAGTAGAGGATTCTTCAACAGCACTGAACAGATGAGCATCTTCACTGATCTTCAACACAGACCACACAGCTTCTCAGATAAAGAGGAAAGGGGAATAAAAGGTTTCCCAACTATATAACTAACTCCATTAACATAATAGGTAAACCAAAATGCAGGGGATACCCACACTCTGGTGACAATCATTACAAAGATCCAAACCAAACATAGTTCATCATGACAAACATAAATGCACAGGATATAGCAAACTACCCTGTCTAACTAAGACTAACTAAAACTGAGACTAACGCTAAGACTGAAGCTTCTATGTATATATATATTTCGTATTAATTACAAGATCCAACTCTGACGATCTATGGTTCTAGAGTTATCTTGGTCTTGCAGTCGGGATTGCCATAAGACTGGGATCCACGTCGAGGTGAACGGTACAGGTGCTGAGTCCCGACGGGAGCGGGGGAACCATCCTACAGGTGACGACGTTCCGCGCGCTCAGCCCGCAGCAGGGTGATCTCAGCACGAGCCCTACTCAGCTTGTCCAATGCATGGTCCAGCTCCGTGTTTAGCACGGCGGCTAGGTTCACTGTGCTGCTCAACCTAGGATTGCCCTCACCGACGGGTGAGACAATCACGCCTCCTGTGCTGCCAGATGAACGGCGGGGGTAATACCTCAGGTCAAGACCGTCAGCTACCCCACCGAAAACCGAGCAGTAGTGCGAAAGCGCACGCCGTGCAGCATCTTGCATGGCTGCCTCAGCTGAGTCCCGCTCAGAGATAGAATAGTGCTCTGAGCAGGCCTCCGCACCCTGGAGACTGTTCTCCGGGCGGCGCACCAAGCAAGTTGCCTCCCAGCGGTCCGGGTAGACCCCGCGACAGTGCTGGTAGACCACACAGCGATACTCGATGGACCAAGTATGCCGGTTAAGTGCCCGACGTAGCAGGGTATCGAGCGCATCGTGGAAGTGACACCCGCGAGCAGCGTCGCGAGTGATGGATCGAGCAAACCATCCTTCCAGCTCATGGTTAGCAGAGAAGTCGGTGTCGTGGCTCGAGCTGTCGTCGCCATCTCCGTCGTCTGGATCTCCTCCAGCAGCTGCTCCAGGGGCTGGGGCGCCCTGTGGTGGTGCAGGGGGCGCCTCCAGGGGAAGCACAGGGGAGCAGCTCCTCACAGACTCTATCTCCTGGTGGAGCGAGAAGGAAGAGCCCTGCTGCTCCTGCTCCTGTCGTCGACGTTCCTGCTCCTCATGCAGGCGATGGTGCAGTCTCTCCAAGTGGCTGGACTGTCCGGCCACGGGACGGCGAAGCGGACGCTCAGCAAGGCGGGAGGGTAAGAAGGGGATGACGGACTTACGTGCAGTGTGTCTAAGTCGAGCCATCTATAAAAGACATCGCAAGCAAAAGGGTGAGAACAGAATTAATATGACCAGCAAATAATGAATCATAAGTAAATGAAGGATTAGAATAAAACATGATTTTCAGCAAGGTATAATATATAGTAGAACATAGGTTTGATCGGTATGACCAACTTTTGAAGGGATATCAAAGTCAAGGAAGGGACAGAGGTCTATAGTCCTTAGAACGACCATTCTACTCTAGGTTAGCGGTCCTACAGTCAGCACGGCTTTGATACCACTTATGTCACACCCGGTTTTAGAAGGCAAACCGAATGCGAACCATGTACGTGCCAGGATCAGTTATTCACGTACACAGCAGTTACATAACATGGACATCATCACACAGTGCTCAAAATAGTATTAAAAGGGAATAATAGTTGATTACATCATACGTCTGAGACGCCCATATAGTTCTTACAATAAATCAAAGTGCGGAAAAGAAACGTAGATAACTGCGGCCTTCACAGGCAGCCGACTGGGGGTTGCCGCTAACCCACTCCTAGAACTCGTCGTAGTCTTGGAACTCCTGGAAGTCTCCTTCCAAAGCTTCATCTTCGCCTGAGCAGTGGTTGCAATGCTGATAACCTGGGGATGGGGGGGGGTTTGGTGTGTAGAGCAAGGGTGAGTACACATCAACATACTCAGCAAGTATCCTGTTTGGCTGTAGTGGACTAGCTTTATGTGGGGATAAGTCAAGCAGTTGCTTTTAGTTGGTCAGATTATTACTTACTAGTAGAAAGCCAAGTTTTAGCATTACCCAAGTTATTAACCCGATGTACCCTTTCCAAACGGAAAGAATACCACTTACCAGCACCATAGTCATAACCAAAACCATCGATTCTCATAGCCACCTGTACCACAATGTCTCTGATCAAGTACCACTAATCACTGGAGCTCCCTTGGCCGCTCATAACCGCGAGCACGGCTGATATATCAGTTTTCAAACACTCTGCAGAGGTTGTGCACTTTACCCACAAGCCGTGATTCCCTTTCTGCCCGGATAGAGCTACTCCCCATTGACCACTACCTAGGTGGCCTAGCAGGGCATCACTACGTAGCCTTTACAAAGATTCCCCGGGGCTGTAGCCACCCGTTAGGTTTCCTAAATGTACCGCACTCCTCCCCAAGGGACAAATCAACCTTGGTAGAGCGAGCCGCATACACCGAGCCCCATTGACGGCACGACGGCTAAGTGAACTACATCCCGGATCCTCTAATTATTCAGCTAAGGGCACCCCATTCTACCCTCATGGTTGCACTGTTTTCCCGGGCGGTCATCCATAGAACAGGTCCTTACGGAGAGGCACTCGAGAAACCGCTCGAGCCCCCTTAAAGCCACAAGTACAACATCATAATAAGAGAAGGGAAAACAGCGTATCATAGATAATCTCATCATGTTCATTGATTAGAGTTGAGCAATAGCATAAAGCTAACTAATAATAATAATAATCCAACCCAGATAGGTAAACAAGGACATGGACAACAAAAGCTAGTCAATCCTTAGGTATAAATGTGTAATGCGGGAGGTGAATTAAATAATGAATAGGACAGAGATAGGTCAAAGGACACTTGCCTCCACCAACCGACTGCTGCTCAGGGGCTTCTCCTGCGAGTTCCTCGGGCTCTTCGACCGGATCGTTCTCTACGCGATTGCAAGCATACATACATTCATCCATTCAAATTGGGAAACAAACAGTACATCATACAAGGGAACAAATAAAGTGAATATGCATCAAGTATGACATTCGATATCGCATTCATTATGGTTAGAAAGAAACGGGAAAAGGTCTCGCAGGGGTTAAAGCTTATGCACTAACGATTAGTTACAATTGGTTCTAACAAAAGATTTTAGTTATATGCACTAATGGGAACCTAGTCATTTTTAGTTGATCAATATTGAACTGGATAAACAATTGATTATATGAATCAACTAGCGTAACGGAATTCCAAATTAAATTTTCTGTTTCAATAACATGAACAATGATTAACCTGCCTAAAATAAAACACATACCAGTAATAAAAATAAAATGAAAATAAAAAAAGAGGGGGGGGCGGTTGAACCGGCCAGGGGGCGGTTGAACCGGCCTGGGGCAGGGGCGGCTGGGCAGGGCGCGGGTGCGGGGCAGGGGGGCGGCCGAGCTGGGGCGCGCAGGGGGCGGCCGGGCTGGGCGGCCGAACCGGCGGGGGGGGGGGCGGCCGAACCGACCAGGGGGCGGGGCAGGGCGCGCAGGGGCGGCGGCGGCCGAGCCGGCCAAGGGCGGCCGAGCTGGGCAGCGGTTGGGCTGGGGAGGGGGAGGGAGGAGAGGAGGGGGAGAGGGAAGGGAGGAGAGGGGGAGGGGGACCTCACCGGGGACGGGGACGGGCGGCCGAGCGGCGGGGCGGCCGAGCTGCAGGGGCAGCCGAGCTGCAGGGGGCGGCGGCTAGGGCAGGGGGGCGGCGGCTGGGGTGGGGAAGAGAGAGAATGAGAGGGAGGGAGAGGGGTTTTGGGAAAAATAAAGGGAGGGGGGCGGCATGGGCCAACTGGGCCCAAAGGGGCGCGCGGGGGGCGGCTGGGCCGGCCAGGGCGCGGCCCACGGCGCGGGGAGAGAAAAGGAAGAGGGAGAGAAAGAAAAAAGAAAAAGAAAAAGAAAGAAAAGGTTTTTCTTCTTTTCGAAATCCGATCTTCTTAGATGAATGCACTTACATTCCTAAGCAATCAAAGAATGCATAGTTCGGCATGGTGCATCAAACAACATAAGGTAATTTAGGGTTTTTCTTAACACGGGAATTCCAAGCCGAACCCCGCTAAAACTTTGGAAAAGGTCAAAGTTTAGCGAGGGAACGAGAAAAGAAAAGAGTAACGCCCGAATTTGGTGAGAGAAAAGAAGAAAAAATTCTACCCCCAAATTCAGGGCGTTACACTAATGCATTGTTTAAAAAATAATAATTCTAGACAACAAGGCATGTTAGACAACAAACTGCAATTAAATGTATAGTGTAAACAAAATTAGATCCCTTCAACATTGTGTGCATCTTTCTTTGGACAATTCCGCCT
The DNA here is from genome assembly GCF_902167145.1 of Zea mays. Classification (NCBI taxonomy): domain Eukaryota; kingdom Viridiplantae; phylum Streptophyta; class Magnoliopsida; order Poales; family Poaceae; genus Zea; species Zea mays. The sequence continues at coordinate 115,341,074 of NC_050105.1, forward strand.
ATCATGCTCAACAACCCTACATGTCGTGCATTTACGTTTTGGGTGCCTTTTATTTTTGTCAGCATGCCCTAGTATTCTCTTGCATTTCCCTTTTGAACGAATGTCACTAGGCGGATGGACTTGCACGTTTTGTGGAATAGATATCCCAATAAAACTTTCTTGTTCTTGTTGTCTAGTGCGAGGAGTCGACTGAAACAGCAATGATAAAGATTCCAAATTCTGTATCAAAATATCCATCGATTCTTCCGATGTCTTCGCCATTTGAAAAATATCTTCAAATTTATTGTGGGCGGTTGACATCTTCCTTCTTATAACATCATCGACTAGTAGTGTTGACTTCTCCAATAGCAAGTTGCCCCGACTATCATATGCTTTTTCTCTGAAATTAAGAAAAATCGAATCTAAGTGGTAAGAATATATGTTGATCTAAAAATATATGAATAAAATTTACCTTTTACAATTTTTCGTCCATCTATTTGTGATGTATTGAATGGGTAATTCACTTATCCTTGCACCTCTAAACACACGTATAATATGACGACATGGTATTCCTATTAACTCAAATAGCATGCATGAACACTTATATAGCCGATCATCATTAAAGCAAATCACCTCTCTGACTCTGTCAGACTTGCCCGCTATATAAACAATTTTTCTATCGGCCATTTCATTCGTGCGTTGCACATCACAATGCTCTCTTGCTGCCAAGACCTCCTCTTGGAATTTTATAAAAACCTTAGGCGTAAAAACAGAAGCACCATGGCTCTCTAAATCCCATGATGTATATAACTTTGGGTGCGAATGCAGAGAAGTATTGTCATCTAGCAGTTCCTCTTGTCGTTGGCATTTCAATGCGGTGTCGAATCGTATCCAAAACTCAATTAGTGCAAGCTTACGACCAATAAACCAGTTGAAAAATGAATTTGCACTCTCTGACCTTGACGTTGTTCGAAGAATGCCGCCAAGAGAAATGCCTCTAAAATAAGCTGGAATCCATGACTCACGGATGTGATACCGTCCAACCAACCATTCATTATTCTCTAAGTGATATGTTGTTATCCAAGCTTGCCATCTAGTCTCAAACTCTTTTGTAGTCTCTGAATCCCATACACACGAATTAATCATTTTTCTAAACTCGTCGTCCTTTAGTAGATGAGCATCAATTTTCTCAGGCAACTTCTTCATAATGTGCCACATGCACAATCTTTGTATTGTGTTAGGAAGAACAATAGCAATAGAAGCTCTCATACTAGCATCCTCATCGGTGACAATTAATGTTGGAGCCTTCTGTCCCATAGCTCGTAGAAAAGTCTCAAATAACCAAATATAACTTTCAATCTTCTCATCAGCTAAGAAAGAAGCACCAAAGAAAATTGAACGCATATGATGGTTGACCCCAGTGAAAGGTGCAAATTTCATATCATACTGATTTGTGTTGTAAGTAGTATCAAAAGACAATATATCACCGAAATGCATGTAGTTCTTTATGCTAGTTGTATCAGCCCAAAACACTCGAAACAATCGACCATCAATCACTTCATAATCAAAGAAAAAATTGGGGTCCAATTCCTTTAGTGCATAGAAATTATCAATAAACATCTGGGCATCTGCATCTTTTATTTTGTGTCTGAAATCACAATAGTAGTTTTGCAAGTCTTTTTTTGTGCAACCAACATACTCAAACCCTCCCGCACCCACCTGAAGGAGCCTGTATGCTTGTGATGTTCCAATGCTTGCTTTATGACAGTTGAAAAGAGTTGTCTTCGCCTTCTCACTAACATAACGGTTGGATCGAAGCAAATGGTGTTTGCTAGGTGTCACAAATGCATGGTTGTGTCCCTCATTTAGTGCTGCAATTTCATACTTCCCCTCATTGTTGCGCTTAATATAAATATAAGCTCCACAACCACATCTTGTCTCTCTAGTTCTGTGCATCTTCTTGGAAGAATCATTTGTTTTGTAACTTGCCCTTGCACATAGGAACCGCTTCCATCTAACTACTCCATTGTCATCACATCTATGTTGTCTGGTACGAACTGAAAAACCGGCATTATGTGCATAGTCTTTGTAAAATTTATGAGCAGCTTGGACATCATCAAATAACATCCCTTTCTGAAAATTGTCTAATGTCAGTAAATAATCTAATGGATAAATGGTATATGTACATGTTGATAGGATAATATGTCACCTTGAGCACATTATTTTTTTTCTTCGTCGGCGTCATAAATGCCTGATGGTCATCTACATATGTATTCTCACCTAATGAATGATACACGTCGAGTGAATAAATATATGACATATGTTAACTCGAAAATACATAAATATATGTCAATAAATATATGTCAGTAGCTACCTTTCTCCGTGACATCTTCTTGTCGAATTGGTGATGATTCAGTCTGAAAACTTATATCTAGGAGCCCACAAGCATCTACTTCTTCAATAGAAATTATTTCATGCGGCAGAAAAAGCATCAGAGAAGATTCATCCGGTACCATGGCATGTTGCTTCGCGTACTGATCTACATCTGTGTCCAACATTGAGCGGTCGCCCTCAACTGATTCCTGTGGTCCATGCATGTCCATGCCGTGTCCTGTAGAAGGAGCAGCCACACCTACGACAAGGGCATGTGCGTGTCCTGTAGAAGGAGCAGCCACACCTACGTGCAAGGGCATGCGCGCGTCAGGGGTCAGGGGCTATGATGGCGTCTAGGCTAGGGCATTTCAAGGCGGCGGCAGGATAGGAACAGGAGGTGCTGCGGCGGGTAAAGGCAGGGTGGTTTTTGTGAAGGCCGGTACGCCGCAGGGGGATTTAAATGTAAAAGATGCATCTACAGTTGGATCTTCATCTAAAGGCTCACATCGCGCGCTTTCACGCTTGCATCTTTCTCCCGCTTGCACAGTAGTCGGCGCCCTCTTTGTTTCCCCATGATCCTGCACTTCTATATATGAAGATCTTTTACGTTTCATCTAAAGTCTTGCTTGATGTGTTGATCATCCGGATCACCCATTGCCTTCATCCAACTTTGCATACTTTGAAGTATAACCAAAGACACTAGCTAATAATATTAGTCCAAACGGTCATATTGTTCATCAAACACCAAAATTTTACTATAAATGGGCCTTGGTCCATATTCCTTATAATCTCCCCATTTTGGTGATTGATGATAATGCAAACAAAGTAAGCACATAATAAATACCAAAATATAAAATACAATCTACATTCTAGGATACTATGCAAAGGCAAGATCATATGTAACTTAGAAAGATACCAGTTGAAGAATTAAGATGAAACTTATTTTGACCTTGTTAATGTCCCTATTATGGTATTATGGACTTAAGCCTCACTTTAACTCCATAAACCATGTAACATCCCAAAATTTCAACCAAAGGTTTGGAACCCTAATTTCCTAACCTTTTTTTTAATCTCTCCCTAAACTCCATCCCATAGGTCATCTCATCATATGCATACACTTTGATTGTTAGAAGCACCTCACATAGATTATTTTTAGCACCTAAGATTATTTAGCTAATTATTTGTTCAAGAGAAAAGGAGATAAAAGAATTAGAAATAGAAAATAGGATTAAGAAATAGTGTCGGGGACCATAATTAGGGGTACCCTCAAGACGCCTAATTCTCAGCTGGTAACCCCCATCAGCATAAAGCTGCAGAGGCCTGATGGGTGCGATTAAGTCAGGGATCAGTCCATACGAGTGACTCGATCACGCTTCACCCGAGCCTAGCCTCGGACTCGGGCAGCCGACCTCGAGGGACTTCCGTCTCGCCCGAGGCCCCCCTTTTAACGGCGGACACATCTCCGGCTCGCCCGAGGCCTTGGCTTCGCTAAGAAGCAACCCTGACTAAATCGCCGCACCGACCGACCGAGTTGCAGGGGCATTTAACGCAAAGGTGGCCTGACACCTCTATCCTGACGCATGCCCCCCGGCAGAGCCGAAGTGACCGCCGTCACTCCGCTGCTCCACTGACCGGTCTGACAGAAGGACAGCGCCGCCTGCGCCACTCCGACTGCGGTGCCACTCGATAGAGTGAGTCTGACAGGCAGTCGGGCCTCGCCAGGGGCGCCATAGGGAACTCCGCTCCGCCCGACCCCAGGGCTCGGACTCGGGCTAAGACCCGGAAGACGGCGAACTCCGCTCCGCCCGACCCCAGGGCTCGGACTCGGGCTAAGACCCGGAAGACGGCGAACTCCGCTCCACCCGACCCCAGGGCTCGGACTCGGGCTAAGACCCGGAAGACGGCGAACTCCGCTCCGCCCGACCCCAGGGCTCGGACTCGGGCTCGGCCCCGGAAGACGACGAACTCCGCCTCGCCCGACCCCAGGGCTCGGACTCCGCCCTGGCCTCTGCCGAACGACTTCCGCCTCGCCCGACCCAGGGGCTCGGACTCGGCCTCGGCAACGAAAGACAGATTCGACCCCAGCTTTGGAGGAGCCCCCACGTCGCCCGGCCTCGGGCGCGGGCCTGCCACGTCAACAGGGAGCGCCATCACCACTCTACCCCGAGCCGACTCGGGCCGCAGAGAACAAGACCGGTGTCCCATCTGACCAGCTCCGCCAGATAGGCAATGATGGCGCCTCCCAAACTCCATGACGGCGGCGGCTCTCAGCTCTCTTACGGAAGCAGGTGGACGTCAGCAAGGACTCGACCGCTCCGACAGCTGTCCTTCCGCCAAGCTCCGTTGCTCCTCCGACAGCCATGACATCACGCCAGCAGGGTGCCAAGATCTCTCCGGCTGCCACATTGGCATGTACTTAGGGCGCTAGCTCTCCCTCCGCTAGACACGTAGCACTCTGCTACACCCCTCATTGTACACCTGGATCCTCTCCTTACGACTATAAAAGGAAGGACCAGGGCCTTCTTAGAGAAGGTTGGCCGCGCGGGACCGAGGACGGGACAGGCGCTCTCTTGGGGCCGCTCGCTTCCCTCACCCGCGTGGACGATTGTAACCCCCCTACTGCAAGCGCACCCGACCTGGGCGCGGGACGAACACGAAGGCCGCGGGACTTCCACCTCTCTCACGCCCGTCTCCGGCCGCCTCGCCTCTCCACCCTTCGCGCTCGCCCACGCGCTCGACCCATCTGGGCTGGGGCACGCAGCACACTCACTCGTCGGCTTAGGGACCCCCCGGTCTCGAAACGCCGACAAATAGAAAAAGAAAAGAAAAAGGAGAAAGAAACCCCCCTCGGCTGGGCCGCTTCCGGCCCAAGCCAACCCCCTCTCGCGCGCCCGCCCCTCCCCCCTCTCCCTCCCGCAGCCCAAGCAGCCCAGCATCACGCGCCCGCGCCTGACACCCCGGCCCCACCCGTCAGTCGTGCTCCCCTCCCGTGCGCCGCTCCCGTTGGCAGCCCGGCCCCGCCTGTCAGCTTCTCCCTCCCCTCGCCCGTGACTAAGCCACCGGCGCGTTCACCACCGACCACCGCCCGCCCCATCTCCTCGCCATTAACGCGCTCACCAGCTCGGTTGGCACCATGCGCCCCGCTCATTGTGCCCGAGCCGTCCCTTCACCCCCACCCCCCCCCCCCCCCCCCCGCCTGCCCGAGTCGTCCCGTCGCCAGTTTGCGCCATCACCACCGTCATGGCGAGCTCGTCGGCGCTCGCCACCCCTCCTCCCTTCCCCCTCCCCGGACGCCTATAAAAAGGACCACCCGAGCTCCGCCTTCCCCACACCAGCCTCAGCTACCTCCCCCTCCCCTTCCCCGAGCTCGATTAAGCCAGCGCCGCCGCGCCCTCCCTCCGCTCCGGTAAGCTCCCCTTCCACCATCTGGTAGCCTAACACTAAATTGGGTAGGCTCGCAAGGTTCACCACTCCTTCACGATCTTGCCACACCCTTTTCCACCTCCTATTCCGCTCGGCTGCCTCGCCGGCGACTTCACCGCCGCGAGCACCCGCCACCGCGCCATGGACCGGCCACCCCATGCACCCTCCGGCCGAATTGAACCTACCCCCGAGATCCCCTACCCCTGCCCGTGCCTCGCCACCACTCACCTGTCGCAAAATCCGGGCTCCCGGTGGAGAACCGCCGCGGGATTTCACCGGCGGTCGAACCCCGGCCGGCTCCCTCCCCCCCCCATCACCGTTCCACGCCGTCACCCCCCTTTCTCTGGCATGTGCGCCCGCACCACAACACCGTACCCGCGCCATCCCCACGTCGTCTCCCCCACTGGCGGGCCGAGTGGGCCGCCTGCCCACGCGGCCGCGCACACGCTCGCGCTCGGCTGGGCCAAAAACTCCCCCCGGCCCAGCTAGATGAGAAACCCTTTTTCTTTTTCCTTTTCCCATTTCCTTTTCCTATTTTCATATATATATTTATATGCTGATATTTTATGCACCAAAAATAGTTTAAATAAATTATAGGGCACAAAAATAATAAGGTATAATAATTGGCACACCCCACCAAGTCACTATGATTGATGTATTGTTCCTTATCTGTGTTTGTTAGCGGAAGAGGGATCTGATCCTCCGGAATTTATAGCTCCGGAAGAAGGGCAGGAACCTGACCCCTCTAAGATAAACCTTTTGTGCCAGGAAAGCTTCGACAAAGGCAAGTCCATCCTTCCCTTGATGCATAATTTACCTATTCTCTCTACCACTACCTAAGGGATGGAATGATTGAATTGTGAGCAGAGAGATAGCCCCACATTAACAAACATCTTTTGAGCACAAAATATGGGATGGGAAAAAGGGGCAGTGGTTTTGACCAAACGATGTTTTCAAAAAGTGTGCGATGAAGGGTATTCACCCTCATCACCTGGTGAGTGGGATGATCAGGGACTCCCTGGTTTAGGGGAGGACCTAAGGTGATGGCTCAGCTGGTTTAGGTGTGAGCAGAAGGATTGTCCCCTCATATAAGGACCGGTTTGTCATCCTTCACTACCTGTACTCATGAAAAGTACAACCACTCAAGGCTGTGTGGGCAGTCACTCGTTCTGAACTCGTACGGTCCAACCCCAGGGTTATGAAGGCTGGGGAGCACCGGGAGGATAAGGAGGGGGAATGTTTTGTCCGGTTTGGACATGGCGGTGGCCTGACTCCTTCTGGTATAACCGTTAAGGTTAGGACATGCGAGGAAGGAAAGAGATTCGGATTCAGATCTCATTGGCCATGAGATCGCAGAGCCGGACTAGTGGGTAAAGTGTACCTCCTCTGCGCAGAGTTCAAACCTATTCGAATAGTCCATGTCCACTGGAATGGACGAGTCTGGCGTGGTATGATAATTAGTGTTTTTACAACCTCCGTGAACAGGGAAATGTGTGAGTGTGTCTCTTGGAAGAGAAAATGGTGCCATGGGAGCGGGAAGCTCAGTGGTGGTTAAGCAACATGTTATTTCTATTTCTTCGGGAAAACCCTAAAAAGTACTGTCTTTCTCTGAGAAAAAGAAGAGTGACTTCAACTCCACCATATAAAGCATGTATGATATAGGTCCCTTTCTCTTTACGGGAGCGGGGTGGGCTTGCGGAATACCTAGTGTATTCACCCAGATTTATTTATGTTTTAAGCAGCTGAAGACTTCTTTTCTGCTATGCTTGATTGAGGGGGCTGTGTCTTCACCCAGTTCTGCTTGTGGTTTGGGCTAGTTTATCTTCTATTACGCTTTGTATTTCTGGCTCTCTCAAGCTTGTACTCTGGTATTGTAATATCTTTTATTCGAACTCTATACTATTTGAAGTAAGGAATGTGGTTACTAGCCTCCTAGGACTAGTAATTGTATCACATTTGAGTCCTAAAGGATTGGGGCGCTTCAGGTGGTATAAGAGCCATAGGACTGGCCGTACATCGCAGCCTTGACCTTAAAAGTTGCCTTAACAAGAAAACACCTCTTACCCCTAAGAAAAACTTTCTCTCCTTTCCCCGATATTAACGGGCCCTTCTTTTATTCTACCAGATGGAAGGCTCTTGGGTCATTAGGACATCCTACTGCTCAGAGGAGGAAGGATTCCCTCATCTCTTATGGAGTTGCGCTCTACGCATGGGGATCCGCAAGAAGCCGGAATATGTCTCGAAAGAATACCGTGAAAATGGAGTTGAGAAGTGCTCTATGGCAGTCTACCTGGGAGAAAGCCGAAGCTACCCAAACCACCCTCCCTTCCAAGTCACCTTCATCGGGCACCGCTTCCCAGACACTTGCCAAAATGTTGCCCGAAAAGCCCTTAAACAGCTATGCCAAAACTACAGCAGAGAGGTTTTTGAAACCCCCTTTGTTACTTCCCACCTAGCAACAAAAATACCCCCACCTGGAGGAAAAGACTTCAGGCCCTGTTAGGGAGAGATCCTACCGAGGATGACCCCACCATCGTCTACATGGCCGGATATCTCCACACTCTCAATAACCACTACGATGACCATTCCTCCCACTGCACCCACCTATACTCCCGGGTGGAAAGCTTAGAGCAGCAGGTCAAGGAACTTAAAAAGGAGAAGGCGTCCCTCCAAGAGTGTCTCGATATAGCAGAAGGCGAGGAGGCCAACACTCGTGAAGCCTACCGAACCCTGAAGATGGATTACGACAAGAAGCTCAAGAAGCTCGCACCCACGAAGAAAATCCAAAAGAAGACCAAGAGCCAAGGATGCCAGACTGAGCGGAAGAAGAAAGCCCCTCCAGCACCACCTCCCCTAGGATAGAGAACTTGCCCGACGTCGAGGATATGTCCCTAGCTAGCCTTGATGACCTTCTCAAGGAATTTGGGGACACTTTAGAAAAGGAGTTCGGAAGTACCTCAGAGAGCGCTCGCATGTAGTGAGACTTGTAGTAGTTGTATGCTTGTAATGAACTGGTGTAATGAATAAAATAACTTGGTTGAATTTTTTTTGGCATATGCATAATAGTAACTCTCTCCCCTTGGCAGATGGCTTCGGATAAAACCACGCCTACCGCCTCCAGGATTGGAGCAGGGTTTCCCCTAAGAGCTGAAGGAGAAGCCGATGGAGAAGGGAGTGAGATCCACCTCCACGCACCTCCGGAGCTACCTTTAGATTTAGCCCAAGTTCTAGCCAACCAAACCCGACTCATTGAGGTCCTCACTAGAAGTCTGGAGAATCAACGCCCGAATGGTGGAAGACCACAAGACAGGATGGGAGATTTCCTGAGGCTCAAGCCTCCCACATTCGCTGGATCTAGCAATCCCCTCGATGCTAATGATTGGCTGCGCATGATCAAAAGGAAGTTAGAAGCCATCGGATGCCCAGAGAATCAGCGTGTTCAATTGGCTGCTCATCAACTTTCCGGAATGGCCTTAGCTTGGTGGGATACCTTCAACGCTGCCATCAGAGATGCTACCTGGACAGAGTTTGAAACTGCTTTCCGAGAGCACCATGTGCCCCAAGGGATTGTTCAGCTCAAGGAAGATGAATTCCGGGAACTAACTCAAGATGGAAGATCTGTCCGTGAATACGTGCACAAATTCACAGAATTGGCCCGCTACGCGCCGGATGACGTCATCACTGAAGTCAAGAAGATGGCCCGCTTTTTGAAGGGGCTCAGACCAGAACTCAAGACCATCCTAGCCAGCCAAGATTTCCTCAGCTTCTCGCACCTCTCAAACAAAGTCATGCAAGTGGAAAGGGCAAGGGAAGAAGAAAAAGGTCACCTCAAGAGGAAATTCCAAGTCCTCCGAGCTCAGCAGCAAGACCGGCACCAGGGAACTCGATCCTTTGGGTTTCCACCCAAGGGACCAAGCTTCATTAGACCAGCTGGACCCACTCCGTCACGGTTCAGTTAGTAGAGTCAGAGCTCCTTTCATGCCTCCTCAGTTGCAAGCAACCAACCGCCAGCAAATGCCTGTTGGCACTACGGAGACCCCAGTCACTTCAAGAACAACTGCCCCCAGTTGAAGGCATCAAGACCTGCTTACTCCAACTCGGTGAATGGCCCCAAGAATACCTCAACACTCACCCGCAAGGCGCCCTCCTCCATCAGCCAGCAGAACAAGACCCAGTATCAAGGAAGGGCACGAGTAAATCACGTCAATGCTCAGGAGGCTCAGCAAGCTCCGGGAGTAGTGCTCGATGAGTTCCTTGTTGAATTTACTCCCGCTACTGTACCTTTGATTCAGGAGCATCCCATTCTTTTATAGCCACTAGTTTTGTGGAAAAGCATGGCATCCCCTATACCCCTCTAGAGATTCCCTTGGTCACCCGAACCCCAGGGTCAGACCTTCTATGCCAGCTCAAATGCTCCCAAGTCAGAATTCTTTTAAGTGGGGTAGTTTTTCTTGGCAGACTTAACCGTCTTGCCATCCCAAGGGATTGATGTGATCTTAGGAATGGATTGGTTAACCAAGCACAAAGGTATCATAAGTTGCGCAAACAAGACAGTCCTTCTCACAGACCACCAAGGAAAGTCAGTCTCTTGTCAGGCTCAGCCACCCGCCAATGATCCAATGATGTTTAATCTAGCAACAGAAAGCATATCAGTTGTAGAAGAATTCATGGATGTATTCCCAGAAGAGTTGCGAGGAATGCCGCCAGAAAGAGAAGTGGAATTCTACATAGATCTGATTCCTGGTACGGCGCCCATCGCAAAGTGACCATACCGCATGGCTCCTACCGAGTTAGCAGAATTAAAGCTCCATATCACAGATCTTCAACAAAAAGGGTACATCCGTCCCAGCTCATCCCCTTGGGGAGCACCAGTCCTTTTCGTCACTAAGAAGGATGGAAGTATGAGGATGTGTATTGATTACCGATCTTTAAACGAAGTTACAATAAAAACAAGTATCCACTCCCTCGAATCGACGACCTCTTCGACCAGCTTCAAGGGGCCAAATACTTCTCCAAGATAGACCTGAGGTCTAGTTATCACCAGCTGAGAATCAAGGAAGCAGATATTCAGAAGACTGCATTTGTCACTCGGTACGGACAGTATGAATTCACAGTGATGCCTTTCGGACTGACAAACGCACCCGCCTTTTTCATGAACCTCATGAATAAGGTATTTATGGAAGAGCTGAATAAGTTTGTCATAGTCTTCATTGACGACATCCTTATCTACTCCAAGAACCACAAAGACCATAAGCGTCACCTCCGAACCGTCCTCCGAAGACTCAGGGCACACTAACTTTATGCTAAGCTCAGCAAATGTGAATTCTGGTTAGAAAAGATAGCCTTCCTTGGTCATATCTTGACTGCAGAAGGAATAGAAGTAGACCCATCCAAGGTAGAAGCAGTATCAAAATGGAGGCACCATCCAACATCAGTGAAGTTCGAAGCTTTCTAGGAATGGCAGGATATTACTGTCGCTTTATCAAGGGATTCTCCAGCATAGCAAGACCTATGACCGAGCTCCTCAAGAAAGACAATAAATTTGTGTGGACCCCGAAGTGTGAGGAAAGTTTCCAGATCATAAAGGAGAAGCTCACGATCGCGCCCATTTTAACACTACCGGATATACACCAGGATTTCGTCGTCTTTTGTGATGCCTCAAGGCAAGGCTTAGGGTGTGTTCTGATGCAAAACGAGAAAGTCATTGCTTATGCATCGCGCCTACTCAAGTCACATGAGCAGAATTATCCCACCCATGATTTGGAATTGGCAGCCATAGTGCATGCCCTAAAAATATAGAGGCACTACCTAATTGGGAACAAATGTCACATCTTCACCGATCACAAGAGTCTGAAGTATATCTTCACTCAGTCAGATCTCAACCTCCGTCAGAGAAGATGGCTGGAACTGATCAAAGACTATGACCTTCAGATTCATTATCACCCCGGAAAGGTCAACGTGGTAGCAGACGCCCTCAGCCAAAAACCTTTCGGGATAAAGGGAACCAACTTTTTAGAAGATTGGAAGAAGGAATCAGCTCAGCTGAATGCATGTTTGGGAAACAACGACAGCCTAGAAGTCAAACCAATGCTAGAAGACCTCATATGCAAAGCTCAACGCCTGGACTCGGAGACAGCAAGACTTATGGAAAAAGCTCACAAAGAATAACTTCCGGACCTCAGGACAGATGAACAAGGAGTCCTTTGGTTCAAGAACCGTCTGTGTGTACCAAAAGGGAAGGCACGAGAAGTCCAGCTCGATGAAGCTCACAACTCAGCCTACTCCATCCACCCAGGAACCACCAAGATGTACCTAGACCTCAAAACTAGATACTGGTGGAGAGGGATGAAGAAAGAGATAGCACAGTATGTGGCCTAGTGTGACACTTGCCAACGAACGAAAGCCGAGCACCAGAAGCCTGCAGGCCTATTGCAACCCCTTCCAGTGCCCGAATGGAAGTGGGAGGAGATAGGCATGGATTTTGTAACTGGACTACCCCGGACGCAAAAAGGGAACAACTCTATCTGGGTAATAATAGACCGTCTTACCAAGGTAGCCCACGTCATCCCAGTGAAAACTACCTTTGGAGGAGCCACCCTCGCCCGGATTTATCTCAAAGAGATAGTCAGACTCCATGGCATCCCAAGGAAGATAGTGTCAGACAAAGGAACCCAGTTCACCTCCAAATTTTGGGCGAGCCTTCAGAAAGCTATGGGCACCAAGCTAGACTTCAGCACCGCCTATCACCCCCAGACAGATGGTCAGATAGAAAGGGTCAACAAGGTCCTCGAAGATTTATTAAGAGCCTGTGTGTTAACATTCGATAGAAGCTGGGAGTCTAGTTTGCCTTATGCAGAGTTCTCGTATAACAACAGCCATCAGGCCAGTATCAAGATGTCACTGTTCGAAGCATTGTATGGACGAAAATGCCAGACCCCTCTCATGTGGTCCAACGTAGGGGAGAAGACACTAGAAGGGCCTGCCTTTGTTAAAGAGGCTGAAGAGAAAGTTTCCCTGATCCGCAAAAGATTACTTGAAGCTCAGAGTCGGCAGAAAAGTTATGCGGACAACAGGCGGAGAGAACTCAGATTTGAGGAAGGAGACTTCATCTACCTCAAGGTCTCCCCGATGCGTGGTGTCAGAAGGTTCCAAGTGAAAGGAAAGCTGCACCGTGATTTGTCGGCCCCTATCCCATCATTGGCAGAGTGGGACCCGCAACATACCGTCTTGAATAACCAGAATCCATGTCTGATATCCACAATGTGTTTCATGTGTCCCAACTCGGCAAATGCCTGCAAGTACTAGAAAGTCACATCGAAGAAGAGGCAATCCAGATTCAGAAAGATCTTCAGTACCGAGAGAAGCCAATAAAGATTCTTGACTCAGCAGTCCGGAAGACCCGTAACTCAGAAGTGAGACTCTGTAAAGTGCAGTGGAGCAGAGAAGGAGGAGAGGAAGCTACCTGGGAGAGTGAGGACTCTTTGAGGAGAGAATACCCTTACCTTTTCTCAAATCCAGTCTAAATCTCGAGGGCGAGATTCCTTTAAGTGGGGTAGGTTTGTAACATCCCAAAATTTCAACCCAAGGTTTGGAACCCTAATCTCCTAACCCTTTTTTTATCTCTCCCTAAACTCCATCCCATAGGTCATCTCATCATATGCATACACTTTGATTGTTAGAAGCACCTCACATAGATTATTTATAGCACCTAAGATTATTTAGCTAATTATTTGTTCGAGAGAAAATGAGATAAAAGAATTAGAAATAGAAAATAGGATTAAGAAATAGAAAAAGAAAAGAAAAAGGAGAAAGAAACCCCCCCTCGGCTGGGCCGCTTCCGGCCCAAGCCACCCCCCTCTCGCGCGCCCGCCCCTCCCCCCTCTCCCTCCCGCGACCCAAGCAGCCCAGCATCGCGCGCCCGCGCCTGACACCCCGGCCCCACCCGTCAGCCGTGCTCCCCTCCCGCGCGCCGCTCCCGCTGGAAGCCTGGCCTCGCCTGTCAGCTTCTCCCTCCCCTCGCGCGTGACCAGGCCACCGACGCGTTCACCGCCGACCACCGTCCGCCCCATCTCCTTGCCATTAACGTGCTCACCAGCTCGGTTGGCACCATGCGCCCCGCTCACTGTGCCCGAGCCGTCCCTTCACCCCCCCCCCCCCCCCCCCCCCGCCTGCACGAGCCGTCCCGTCGCTAGTTTGCGCCATCACCACCGTCATGGCGAGCTCGTCGGAGCTCGCCACCCCTCCTCCCTTCCCCCAACCCGGACGCCTATAAAAAGGACCGCCCGAGCTCCGCCTTCCCCACACCAGCCTCGGCTACCTCCCCCTCCCCTTCCCCGAGCTCGATTGAGCCAGCGCCGCCGCGCCCTCCCTCTGCACCGGTAAGCTCCCCTTCCACCCTCTGGTAGCCTAACACTCAATTGGGTAGGCTCGCAAGGTTCGCCACTCCTTCGCGATCATGCCACACCCTTTTCCACCTCCTATTGCGCTCAGCTGCCTCATCGGCGACTTCACCGCCGCGAGCACCCGCCACCGCGCCGTGGACCGGCCACCCCAGGCACCCTCTGGCCGAATTGAACCTACCCCGAAATCCCCTACCCCTGCCCATGCCTCGCCACCACTCCCCCGTCGCAAAACTAGGCTCCCGGCGGAGAACCGCCGCGGGATTTCACCGGCGGTCGAACCCCGACCGGCTCCCTCCCCCCCATCACCGTTCCACGCCGTCAGCCCCCCCTTTCTCTGGCATGTGGGCCCGCGCCACGGCACCATCCCCGCACCATCCCCACATCGTCTCCCCCACTGGCGGGCTGAGTGGGCCGCCTGCCCATGTGGCCGCGCGCGCGCTCGCGCTCGGCTGGGCCAAAAACTCCCCCCAGCCTAGCTAGCTGAGAAACTCTTTTTCTTTTTCCTTTTCCCATTTCCTTTTCCTATTTTCATATATATATATATATATATATATATATGCTAATATTTTATGCACCAAAAATAGTTTAAATAAATTATAGGGCACAAAAATAATAAGGTATAATAATTGGCACACCCCACCAAGTCACTATGATTGATGTATTGTTCCTTATCTGTGTTTGTTAGTGGAAGAGGGATCCGATCCTCCGAAATTTATAGCTCTGGAAGAAGGGCAGGAACCCGACCCCTCTGAGATAAATCTTTTGTGCCAGGAAAGCTTCGACGAAGGCAAGTCCATCCTTCCCTTGATGCATAATTTACCTATTCTCTCTACCACTACCTAAGCCGGGATTAAGGGATGGAATGATTGCATGGTGAGCAGAGAGATAGCCCCGCATTAACAAACATCTTTTGAGCACAAAATATGGGATGGGAAAAAGCGGCAGTGGTTTTGACCAAACGATGTTTTCAAAAAGTGTGCGATGAAGGGTATTCACCCTCATCACCTGGTGAGTGGGATTATCAGGGACTCCCTGGTTTAGGGGAGGACCTAAGGTGATGGCTCAGCTGGTTTAGGCGTGAGCAAAAGGATTGTCCCCTCATATAAGGACCGGTTTGTCATCCTTCACTACCTGTACTCATGAATAGTACAACCACTCGAGGCTGTGTGGGCAGTCACTCGATCTGAACTCGTACGGTCCAACCCTAGGGTTATGAAGGCTGGGGAGCACCGGGAGGATAAGGAGGGGGAATGTTTTGTCCGGTTTGGACATGGTGGTGGCCTGACTCCTTCCGGTATAGCCGTTAAGGTTAGGACGTGCGAGGAAGGAAAGAGATTCGGATTCAGATCTCATTGGCCATGAGATCGCAGAGCCGGACTAGTGGGTAAAGTGTACCCTCTCTGCGCAGAGTTCAAACCTATTCGAATAGTTCGTGTCCACTGGAATGGACGAGTCTGGCGTGGTATGACAATTAGTGTTTTTACAACCTCCGTGAACAGGGAAATGTGTGAGTGTGTCTCTTGGAAGAGAAAATGGTGCCACGGGAGCGGGAAGCTCAGTGGTGGTTAAGCAACGTGTTATTTATATTTCTTCGGGAAAACCCTAAAAAGTATTGTCTTTCTCTGAGAAAAAGAAGAGTGACTTCGACTCCACCATATAAAGCATGTATGATATAGGTCCCTTTCTCTTTACGGGAGCGGGGTGGGCTTGCAAAATACCTAGTGTATTCACCCAGATTTATTTATGTTTTTCAGCAGCTGAAGACTTCTTTTCTGCTATGCTTGATTGAGGGGGCTGTGTCTTCACCCAGTTCTGCTTGTGGCTTGGGCTAGTTTATCTTCTACTGCACTTTGTATTTCTGGCTCTCTCGAGCTTGTACTCTGGTATTGTAATAACTTTTATTCGAACTATGTACTATTTGAAGTAAGGAATGTGGTTACTAGCCTCCTGGGACTAGTAATTGTATCACATTTGAGTCCTAAAGGATTGGGGCTCTTCAAACCAGTTCCTCCCATTCTTGGACTATTTATCAATAGAGATTTTCTCACACAATCTCCTGCTTTATAACCTCCCCCCTATACCAAATACAGCTTCCACAAACCACTTTTTTGTTTGATACTAGATTTTGGTATTTGTTGGGTCCTTTTGGTCCCATAGATTGTCCCTCTTTAGAATAAAATACCCAAAAGGAAGATATTAAAAGCATCAGGGAAGGTTAACTTATGTGATCATACAAATTCTACACCTTTGATATAGATTTGATCAAAAAACTTTACTCTTGCATCACATAGACTAAGTTTCCCCTATATGTATGCAAACATATGATATGATAGATATCAAAGCATATGCATAAAGGGAACGTTGTTGCACAAAGAAGGTTAATCTATATAATATATGAGAAAGCATGTAAAGTTTCACAAAGAACATGATATCAATTGAAAGACTACATAATGACATTGGTTTAAAGATGCCAAATATAGAAAATCACATGAATTTGATTCCAATTTTCATTATACCACTTGAAATTTGAAGCATGTTGTTTGTCTCTTATGACTCTATTTTCCTTTCAATAAGATTACAACATACTTGATAAGCTTGAGAAAAGTGTTCATCTCAAAGACATGAACTCATAGAGTAACCTCCCTTTAAAAAGTGTGCCTATAAGTTTGGAATATTTGTAGGAGGCGTGCACTTAGACTTTTAAGGTCAAAATACCAGTTGAATGATACACATCATAGTTAGTGTGAACATTACTTGTTGGTGATAACAGCCACTTCTCCAAATTCAGATAATCTAGTTCTAGTCTATAACTTTGTTATCTAGATCGGCACTTTTGCTAATCCGCCTCTGTTTGTTTAGTTAGTCTGTAAGAAGTCTAGATTCTAGGAAGCAAATATTGTTTGAGTGTTTACTGATTTATAGTGCTATTGTATATTACAATATTGCTATTGGTTTGCAAAATGAATAAGAAATTGGTTACTTTGTGGACTTTGTAGCATAGAGCAATAAAGCAAGAAGGTGGAGATAGGTTCAACATCAACGCCACAACTTGTTAACATGGGGAGTGATGCTCAACCTTAGAATCCTTTTGATGAATCTATTATGACTATACCTAATGATAGTCAAGCTCATAATCAAATTATTCCATCTATTGAGCATGATATAACAACCACTAAGATAACAACTAGAATAGTAATAACACTTGAGGTAGCTAGCAATGACCCCTAACATAGTAGTCATATAACCTTCTACTTTATCCTCTATCAGAAATGTTGATGACTTAGAGTATGGATCAAGTGATGTAGTTGTTTATGACATTGAACTTCTTTCTCATGATCCTAGAAAGAGGTTTTCCATCAAAAGTTATAATGTCAACAAATGAAACTCAGTGATTAGGGAATACATTACAAAAAGGTCTTGTCAACCATGGATACATGATTTTACTATAGGCACATTGGAGGTAAGCCTTGGGGCTTCTTTTCTGATTTGTTTGATGAATTTAAATCGCTTGAATATAATGTAAAAAAGCAACATTATGTTTTGTCTGTTCTTTGTTTAAGCATAGAACTAATAGGTCTGGTGGAGATGCTTTTATGAGTTGAGGGATTAGAAATTAGCATATGAAATAGAGTATTATTAAACATTGTGATCCCAAGACTAATTCACACAAAATGGCTCAAGAGAGATTGAGGTCGGAAAGGCTTTGAATCAAAAATGGGTCTGTGAAGGCCTGAAAGTACTCCTTGGGGATCTCACTACAAAACGATTATGCGTCTTCTATCTTTGTATCGTCCAATTCGAAAAATTCACATAAACGTTGGCAATGACAGCTCTTAGGGCTTGTTTGGTTGTGTCTGTCGGTACTCCTGCTGGGTTAAGGTGAGACCCCTATGGATACTATAGCCATGAGTTCACCGGGAGGCTAGCCCAACTCTGGGATAATGCCCGCCATAAGAAGTTGTGGTCCAGCTGGGCTAGTCCTTGGGCTGGACCGCCTTCAGCACAAGTCCCATAAAGGGAGCAATCAACAACTTCAACCATAGATCGGGATTCCTGTAGGCAGAACCTGGACCTCTACAAGGGGCCCATCGGATCCCTGGAGTAAGGGGTCTAGGGAACCCCACAACTTTGGAGAAAAAGCACTCTTCGGATGCAAGATCGGTTCCAAACGTCATGAGTAGTTCTGGACCCCACGTGCGCCATCCAGACCTCGAGCCAGGAGGGGTCCAGTGCTACCACATGTCTAGACCAATGCAGTTAGGGTTCGGACCTCCGCAAGGCACAATTCGATCCCTTAGTGAGGGAGGGTTCGAGGGTGCTTCGTCGCCATGCAACAGCGGGGTTGCTCCTCGCTCGGGAAGGGGTCCGATACCAGCACGTGGTTGGGCATGCCCAACGTAAGCCGCTGGGCGATGCCTAACTTAAGCCCCTAGCATGGGGCCCACCGGTATTAGATGTGGGCAGAATGCACACTTGCCCACGACAGTGGTAAGTGGTGTATCCCCCGCATTAAATACAGGCGACATGCCCAGTCTACAACAGATGGGGTGTACTGTTACCCGCAAGTTACCGAGGCAATAGCATTGATCCAGTGCGTTGTTTGGGTTCCATTCATTATGACTTCCACTGTTCTTCGTGCGTTACGGAGGCATGAAGAGACGGGTGGAGGAGACGAGACGAGACGAGACCTCCCATACCTATGCACGACAGCGTATCAAACTACGTCGCAACCTACAACAAGGGCTACACCTGTGCTCTGGTTAGACGAGACAGGAGGATAGGATGTCAAGAGCCTGCACGACGACCAAGAAGGGATACACACTCATGAAGATCTAGCATCGCCAGCTCTATCAAACACCTCATGTTCCATACTGTAAACACTCTTGGGCCCACCTGTTGGGGCCTTAGCTCCTTTGTAACATGCCACCCTTGAACTATAAAAGGGATTACACTTGCATCAAAGAGGTAAAGTCAAAAACACATTCAGACCCACGACTTCAGTCTCTCAAGCATTACAACTCATAGTGGATTAGGGTATTATACTACAACGGCCTGAACCACTCTAAAACCTTGTGTTCTTCAGTTCATCTACATTGTTAGGCAAAACTCTAGGCTCTCTGCTCATCGGAGGATAAGAACAGTTGCGTTCCGCCACCTGATCAGAGGATTTCCGCCTCCGATAGCGTTTGGATTGAAGGAGATTAAACCCCTCTCTAGGCAAAAATGAATAGAAGGGGGTTTAATCCCTTCCAATCCCCTTCGATTTAGACACAACCGAACAAGCCTTTAAGGGGTTGATTGTTCACAGGCACAAACAATTTTGACAATATTTCAACCATTTGTGTTTGTTTTCATGGCACATTTGATGCAAATAGTACTAGGGTTCACTGCGGACTTGAATCATGTGTTGCAAAAGAAGGATCAAGGTATTGTCAATGCAGCGAAACTCATTTCTTTAATAAGCTGCAAATGCACGAATTGCGTCGTGAATTATGTGCATAACATACTAAAAGATAAGATTGCGGGTCAATAATTGAACGATTGTTTGGTTACATTTATCTAGCAGCAGGTCTTTCTACAAGTTAAGGTTAAATGCATCATCAACCGCTTCCAAATCATGAATAATCGCAAGATTAAAACAACGTTATAGTATTTTGTAGTAGATTCTCTTTATAATTTATTAGTTTGTTTCATGCATATCTTAGAGCTGATTAGTGGAATACTTTGTTATTTGACTATTATTATAGCTTGAATTACCAGTAACCTACTACTCTGAATTGTATTCTAAACCAAGAGATTAATTTTTTTTTGCTGTGGAAGTGGACGCAAGTTTTAAATGCTGGCTCTGCCACTGTGGGTTAGCGATTCATCGTGGTGCGCTTGTGCAAGTTGTGCTGCCCGATATTTTCAAGTGACTATCCCTGTTAGATGAGGTTCCGTCTAACCACTCTTGCCGTACAGCAAGTAGACATGTAAACTACCAGATGCTAAGGTAAGGACGCCGATGTCACTGGCTCACGCCGTGGTGCATGCTGCCCCGTCCCCTTTCGCATACCGGAAGCTGCTTCTTTTGAGCTGGCCGGACGATCGAGCCAAACGTTTTCTATAACTGAAGAAAGAACAATATAATTTGCTAGGTAAACATTTTTAGATTGACCAGGCTCAGAAAAACTTGTCATGTCTTGTCCGCTCAGTCCTTGTGAGCGAGAGCATATATGTTCCATGGTTTTCGCGCGAGGAGCTGCCTCTATTTGGCTGGGAACATGATAGAAGAAATGGCCGCGCATTAGCGATCATCGACGAACCTCCTCCTACTTCTCGGGGTAGTCGGTACATATGCCACGGTGCAGCGCTATCAGATTAGAGTTTTACCGGTAACCGCCACCATAGTGAAAGTGAAACTATAGTCCGTCAACGATTCAGGACCTGATTAAACGCTTGCCAATCTTCAGTTCTTCACCAACTGTGCTTTGAACATGTACTGTATATTTACGCCGTTGATTCAGTATCTAAGAAGGCAGTGGTGAGCGCTGACTTCGGCAGAGTACCCTCGCACGATTCGCTAGGACATTTCGTGCCATTGCACTTTGGCCGCAGAATCTCCTTCCCAGCATCGCCGTGTGGCACTAGCTGAAGCGCCGCATTCGCGTCGCATGTACCGCGCTCTGGCAGCGAAACAGGGAAGCCTCGTCTCCCGCCATGGCAAGAAGTCCTCCAGTTCAGGAGAAGAGGACGTGGAGCGAGCCGTTCCTGGTGGTCGCGCAGACGGGGCACGCGTCCACGCCGGCCTCGTCGCACACGCGGCACAGGCACAGGTGCCGGCACGGCAGCAGCAGCACGCACGCTCCGCCGCTGCCACACGACTTGCACGCCAGCTTGGGCATGGACGCGCCGTTGGCGTGCGCGGCCGGCGCCTCGCCGAAGCAACACGACCGCGCGTCCTCGGCCTCGGCCTCGCAGACGCAGACGGCCGCACCGCGGGGCCGCAGCTGGTCCAGCGTGGCGCGGAGGCCCGCGGCGACGGCCTCGTGGCTCCTGGCCACGCCCACCCACGCCTGGCACTCGGCGCCCGCTTGGCGGGCCTTCTCCTCGAGCTCCGCGTTGCGGTGGAGCGCGCGCTCCAGGCCTGTCTCCGACGCGCGCAGCCGCCCCGACGCAGCGCGGCCCACGGCGGCCAGCAGCGCGCGGCCGTGCCTCCGCCGCGCCTCCTGCAGCGCCGCGCGCATCCTCTCCGCCTGCACAACATATACCACAGTCCACAGATCAGACGACACCATCGGACGACCATGCGTCCCACTCCCATCTATCGTCTGAGTCTGACGACGAAGCCGATTCCGGTTAAATCACTAATTCAGGCCGTACCTCGAGTCTAACGAGCGCGTCGATCTCCATGCCGTGGTGGTGCGTCCACGACGACGGGATGTCCCGCGAGACGACGGTCGCCGCGCCAACTGCCACCACTCTCCCGCTAGTGGACGTCGCCGCGCCGGAGCCCACCGCCCGGCTCCGCGCGTCGACGAGCGGTGGCACTGGCAGCAGGCGCTCCGTGCCCGCCGGAGGCATACCAACGCGCTGATCTTGCAAGAGATCACCGCCCGCTGCTGGCGCTGCCGCCTCAAGGCGCGGCCGCTTCCTCGGCAGGAAGCCGTAGTTGCACCAGGCGAGCTCGCTGCGCGGGAAGTCGCTGAGCACCGTCGTGTCGTCCCCGATCCGGGCCGGTGCCGGCACGCACCCGGCGTACTCGTCCAAGAACAGGGAGCCGCCCGCCGCCGGGGCTAGGTCGTGCGAGAAGTGCCGCGCCTGCACGGCCATGGCAGACGCAAAGCAAGGACTGGGGAAGGGGTCGGGTGGGAAGGGCCAGTGGAAGAACTGGGAATGGGTGGGCACTGGGCAGGGCAGGGCAGGGTAGAGCTGGTTATATATATACTGCCACGCTCGGCTCAGCCATGCCACTCCGGCAGGCTTGGGTGGGGGGAAGACTGAGCGGTGCCAACAAAAACACACGTAGGCGCCGCGGATGCGTTCGAGGCGCGACGAAAGCGGATCGCTTTCGACCGGCCTGGCCGGGCGTGTGGGGGCATTGGGCGTGGAGCCGTGGACGCCCTTTTTTACTGTGTGAGCTTAGCCCTAGGCCCTAGCTAGCTGCAAGCATCGTGAATAGAGATACAGGACAATAGCCATGGGTGTGAAGACGATGACTGTGATGTTGGGCGGTGGACGTTCCCCGGACTGGCTGGCTAGCTGGACCGATACCACGGATGGATGGGCCGGCCACTCCATGTTTCATGGCCATGGCCAGTTCAATCGTCTAGCTAGTGCATGGCGCCGTGGCTTTTGTGCTTTGTTCTGGATCAGATAGCTAGCGACTAGGGCAACCGTGTCCATGCCACTAGTAAAAACGATTGCAACTGCTGTGGCGCGCGCCGGCCAGTCAAAGTCTTGGCAGTTGGCCGTCGGAGACGGCGGCTAGCCCTCTGAGAATCCGATCGATCCCAGCACCGGCCGGTCGGCCGTAAACTTCACCCTCGAAGGACGAGAAACATGGCATGCGATGCAGTCCAAACAGTGGATGGACGACGCGCTGTTGCAGTTTCAACGCACCGTGCGAGAAGTGCGCCAGATAATAACAAAATTAGGCGCTGGAAAGTCAACAAGACAACAACAATAGCTATACAAACCAGATTTGTCAGTCGATATGAATGTAGGACCGGATCGCCAGATACAGTGTCATATTGATCTCTAAAATCATAAAATGTATTTTAAAATTTCTAAAGTTTAAGACTTATTTAGGTCTAAGCGGTTGTTTATCTCTACAATATTAAAACATCAGTTTCAACAGTCGTCCTGCATCATATTTTTAGTCCTGCATCATATTTTTACAAATAACTCACTCGCATTTCTTTTAAATTAACCTGCTGCACCCCTCGGCGCAGACCTCCGTATATAGATGGCCAAACGACGGCCCGGCACAGACCCGACGCCCGCAGCTCCGGTCCAGACATGTCGGCCTGCTGACCATGTCGGGCCGGCCCGTTAGCCCATTGGACCGTTTGGTTAAATCAGCGTAAAAACGGTGCAGGAGGTGGGTTCGAACCCACACCCTGATGGAAACAGTGCGGGAGACACTAGGTGAAGTTGTCTAACTAGTACAACATCATGCTCAGGTGTTTTTAATATTGAATATAGATTGTACATCTGTATATACATTTTTGTAAAATAAAAAAAATATAATCGTGCCCGGACGGACCAGCACTACGGGCCATGCACGGCACGACGCTCGTGTCGGGCTGGCCCAGGCACAATTAAATGGGTCGTGTCCCGGGTCGGCTCGCCAGACACGACCCATTTGACCATCTATATCTTCGCACGATAATGATGGTCCTGGTCTCGGTTGTCGCCACCTCGTTTACCATTCTCGGCAGAGGGCGTGGGAGCAGGCACCTCCTCCCCGTATTCGTTCGACACCAGCCCCGACACCGACCAACACAGTGGCTATTGCACGTCCACGAGGATGTTTCACAGCATGCACGCACCATCGTTTTTGCCGTCGTCAACAAAAACACTCGGCAAATGACCAAATGCAGTCGGCAAAGTGTTTGTCGAGTGCCACACTCGGCAAAGAGCCCATGGTGAACCAAACGTCGACAATGACCTCTTTGTCAAGTACTTTATGTAGGACATTTAACAAAGTCTTTGTCGGGTGCCCAATAGGTACTCAACAAAGAAAAGGCGTCATGATGGCGTGCATCACGGTGATAGAGCCATTGTCGAGTGCCTCGTTCCATGGCACTCAGTAAAGAAAGGTTCTATGAGGCACTGGGCCCCTAGCACAGTTATTGTGCCAAGTGTCTTGAGTGACACTAGGCAAAAGTGGAGCTTTTGCCGAGTGCCATCACTATACCAAAATAAGCAATTTCCGAGAGGCCAATAACTTCCTACGGGTTTTCTTCAAAACCGTAGGACATCAATAATTTCCGAGAGGCGACTAGGACCTCTCAGAAGTTGCCTTAACTTTCGACGACCGACCTAGGTCCTCTCGGAAGTTGCCTTAACTTCCGACGACCGACCTAGGGCCTCTCGGAAATTGCATTAACTTCCGACAGCCTCTCAGAAAATGCTTATTCAGGCGTTGTTCGGTCGCGGTAGGCCTTAACTTCCGACGGCTTTACTAGGGCCTCACGGAAGTTAGCCTTTGTAGGCTAACGGCGCGTGCACCCGTCTCTGTCTTTCGCCCATTTTTCAGCCAGCAACCGCCGGTCCGCCCCGCCGCCCCGGCTGCTCGCTCGCCCCGCGCCCGCCTGCTGCTCGTACGCCACGGCACAGCCGGCTGCTCGGCCGCCCGCCGCCGCCGGCTCGCCCGGCCCGGCCAGCCGCCGCCTCCCGTCATCTCCTGCTCGCCCGCCTGGCTCCGCCAACCGCAGCGGCACGCATGGCAGTCGTCGCCGGTCCACCCCGCTCGCTGCTCGCCCAGCCCGACTCCGCCAGTCACCACCGCCCGTCCTCTCCTGCTTGCCCGGCCTCGCTCCAACACAGCTCATTCAGACCCCGAGCGCCGCACGTAGCGCCGTTGCCCCAACGCCATCGCGTCACCGTTTCGTCGCTTCAGGTAACTTTCGAGTGTTTGAATTTTAACTGATTTTAAACCGTAGGAAGTTATGTCAATTAGGCTAATCAACTTGAGAAGCTAACTGGTGCATATAATTTAATTATGTTAGCATCTTGTTTGTTACAGATTAGTAATATTTTCGCAAAATTGTCGTAATGTTGCGGAACTTATGTGTCATAAATCATTGCTCTGCGGTCTCTTATGGGTGAATCACATGTTCTACTGTTTTAGCATCAAATATGGTGGGTGAGGACCGTCGATGGATGTATGAAGGTTGGCGTATGAATGATCCCTCAGTAGAGTGGGTAAGAAAGACAGGGGATTTTATTGCCCATGCTTTTACTTTGTCAAGAACTGGCACAGATGTGCGGTGTCCATGTAGTATGTGTCGTATTTATAGATGTCAAGACAAGAGAACTCTGTCGGGACACCTTTGCAAATATGGCTACATGCCTGACTATGAAGTCTGGGTGTAGCACGACGAGGAGTTTCCCTGTGAAAATGCATCGGAAGCCCACAACAATGACGACGTGGAATACGATAGAATGGATGAGATGCTTGAAGATTTAAGGGGGGATCCTGATTTAGTGTTTCCACCAAATCCTGAGGAGCCGCCTCCTCTAGAGGTTAAAAAGTTCTTCGACCTTCTTAAGGCTGCAGAAGAGCCGTTGCACGAACACACAACAGTTTCCATCCTTGCTTTCACAACTCGACTTATGGGTATTAAGTCTAAGTTCGTGTTCTCGAACAATTGTTACAACGATCTCTTGAGCTTAATCAGCGAAGTGTTTCCACCAAATCACTAGATGTCGAAAGACGTGTATCAGTGCAGGAAACTGCTCTCTAGTCTAGGCATGGACTATTAGAAAATTGATGTCTGTCTAGATAATTGTATGCTGTTCTGGAAGGATCATGAGAATGATAGTAAGTGTTTAAAGTGTGGCAAGTCGAGATATGTAGAGGTTAAACTATGATGGTGAAATGGTCACATCAACTGTAGCCAAAAAGCAACTTCGTTATATGCCTCTTGCGCCTCGTATTAAGCGTTTGTTTCTTTCGAGGAACACAGCTAGGCACATGAGATGGCATAAAGAACGTGAACGAGAGGACACTCATGTGATGACGCACCCGTCTGACAGTGATGCGTGGAAGGCTCTAGATGACTTTGATCCAGAATTTGCTATTGAAGCGAGAAATATTCAAATTGGGTTGGCGATAGATGGTTTCACACCTTTTAATACGAACGCGGCATCATATTATTGTTGGCATGTATTTGTTATTCCATACAACCTTCCACCTCATCTGTGCATGAAATATGATTACATGTTTCTTTCCCTAATTATTCCTGGTCCAGACCATCCTGGGAAAGGGCTGAATGTGATGATGCAACCCTTGATCGATGATCTCAAAAAGTTATGGAAAGGAGTCTGTCAGTACCCTAAAATAGGGGTACCCCTTACTACCGTATGAAGACGCAGTACCCACACGGCTATCTTTAGTCGCGTGGTAAAGAAGCTGTGCGTGGAACCAAACCATGGCTCGCCCTAGCCTCGAGCGACTACTCTGGGCCAGCAACAGCGCCCGACCCCACCACGTGGATAGCTCCGGGACCGCCACGTGGCCAGAGAAGATGATATACTCCAAGGTATCAACAGTGAGTCCGGACCCCCATGGGAAAGTGTCGGACCCCTGTATATACAGACCAGGCCCCCGGGTAAGGTCTAGGACCTCCACGGGTGCAAACCGGACCCCTAGGATGGGTTCTGGACCCATCTGTGTGGGGTCCGGGCCACTCACAGCAGGGTCCCGGGATTCTGGGACAGAGAATACCCAGGCCTTAATCAAGGCCAGGCGGGGGTCTGGAGCTGTAACACCCTGATCTGTCAATTGAAAACAACTCAGTTTGAAGTATTGTTTTCTAGGTAAAAGGAGAAACATTTACGTTTTCAAATAATAAATTTGGTGATAGAAACAAGGTACACAATTTTTGAGTAAATAGAATCTATCAAGTGTTTGATGCATTCATACGGAAGCATATATTTTGTTTGATTTGAATTTCAGATCCAATTCTTGGATCTAATTGTGTGAGAAAGATATCATTTGTTAAAATAATAAAGAATTGTTAAAATAATTTTTGAAAATATATGCATTTTGATTTGTTAATAATAATATTGAGTTTGTTCTATTTTTAGGAATATTTATTCTGTTATTCAAAAAGGGAATTTCGAAATTAAAAAAAAAGAGAAAAGAATAAAAAAACTCAAACCACCACCCGTTCCCACTTCCTAGGCCCATCTGACGCTCTATTCTTTATATTTTTTTATGACGTGTGGGCCTGGTCGTCATTCTTTTTACTCTCCTTTCTTCCTATGACGGGTGGGACCACATGGAGCTTCTTCCCTCGTCTCCCTCTGCTTGCTCCTGCGCATCCGCGTGTGGTCGCCGCTGCACATCTCGGTGCTCGACGGCTCGCGTCCCAGCACTCCTCAACTCCACGCGTCGTTCCACCTCCGGAGTGGAGCACTAACGCGCGTAATTATTTCTCCTTCAGTAACGCAGCGACGTCCCTTTCCTCTTCCTACTTGTGGCTGTCGCCATTAATGGCTGTCGGTTTCCCCTCCCGGCGCTCTCTGCTTTCCTCCCGTGCCTATAAATCGATGGCCCACACCTCTGTGAAACTGTTCCCGACCCCCATTTCCCACCTCCGCACCCCTGCTCGCTGTCCACGAAGTCTCCACGTCGATCGCCGCTGTTTACCATCTCAGGAGCCCTCTGCTCCGTCCCAGTCGCTGGTGGGTAGCTCGTCGAGAAGCCTGCGTCCTCCTCTACAATTCCCCTACTTTGCCTGCTGCTGTTCGCACCGCTCGCCGTTGCCGTGTCGTCGAGCCGCCGGCATTCGCGACTCGCTGGAGCATCGTTTGTCGCAGACTCTCTGCCCTTGTGCCGTCTTCAGCGCGGAACATCGCTAGAGCACCTCGCCGGAGCTGTACTGCCATGTGCCATCGGAAGAAGCTGCTGGACGTCGTTCGATTCCATCACCGCACCGGTCCTGCTGCTTCATCGTGTCGCTGCCCGTGTTCGTTGGTTCAGCTCGCCGAAGCTATCGCCCTCGTCATCAAACTAAGGTAGAAGATAATACAAATTATAAACTACCCTCTAGACTATAGGCTAATCTCGTATAAATCTCTGCGACGATGTTTTTACTATAAAATAATTATTTACCATTTAAATAATTTATTCGAGCTGTTCACCTCATAAGTTTATGCAAAATACATTAAAATCATTATTTGCCAATGTTCACGTGTTTTTCGTAACTTCAATTTGGTTAGTGATTGTTATAATTGACTTTACGTAGTTTTATAAATAAGAAATGAGAGAAAGATTACATATTTTTAACAAAAAATTGGAGATGTTTATTCCTAACGATATTTGTATAAAAAAATGTAAAGGTATCACCTACCCTTCTAGTCTACCTTTATTTATGTGTAGATCCATGTTACAGCTTTTATTATAAAATATAAATTTAGAACCCAAATAAAATAGAAATGGTTTTGTTAGTTTTATTAATTTTGCATAAGCATTATAATTAGTGTTTCCAACAGTGCACACATTTTCGTAGTTTAATTTGAAATTATGGTGGTTATACAAGAGATATTAAAATAGCCCTTTTAAAGAGATATCATGGTTTCCTAATTTAACCATGTTCATTATATGTGTTTAAGTATGGCTTTCTTAAATAGAAATTTAAAATAAAATGTAGACCATATATTTCTTAATAAAAAAATAGAAGATAAATATATCTCCAATTAATAGATTAGTTATATTTTCTTAATGAAAAGATAACAAGGGTCATTGCCTTTATAAACTAAAATAATAGTTTATACATAGTTTCCTTTCTAACGAATTAGATCATTTGTTCCTATAATAGAATTAAAGATAATTAATAGATTAATTATCCTTTATCATAATTTATTAATCAAATCTATAGTCAATTTATTCTTAACTAGATTTATGGCATGATTAATGATTTCATAGAATTTAGTCCACATTATATATGAATCACTTAGCTTTTTCTAAGGGATAAAATAAAGTAATTAGAGTTTAAGTTCTTTTATAACTTAAAATGTTACCTTATATATGGACTTCGAATATACTAATATAGGCTATATGTTTTCGAAGGAAATTAAAAGATAGTTATTTGTTTATTATCTTTTGCATTAAAATCCACTTAAGGCCCATAACCTAACTCGTCTTAAATAGGTGATTAATAATATAATTATGATCTTTTCACATAAAACTTATTTAGACTTATATCTTAATTTGTCATAAGTGAATGATTAACAATGTGCTCCATAATGCTTCTATAATTAATAACGTGATTAGTAGCCCATTAACATTAGATATAACATATATCTTTTCTAAAAGATTAGAAATGTTTAATATGGTTATAACGTGTTCTATCATCTTATAAACCCTTAATCTTAGATGTATCACATATGACGTTTTATAAAAGATTAAATTGATGAACCTAATATTTGTATATTTTAATTAAGATATTTTAAGCTCATGTCTTATTTTATAAAGTATAGATAACATGTTTGAAAAGAATACCCTCTTATTATAACCATGACTTGCGACATATTTGAAAAGCGAACGCTCTTTTCGTTAGGCTTTCTTTTAGCTTTACATATGGTGAATGTGGTATGTTATTGAGTGGTGTTTGTTCTTCTTGTTTGTTTGTGTGATATTCAGTGGTTGATCTAGTAGTTAAGAATCAAGATCTATTCAGATCCGTGGAAGAGTCTCAAGGCAAGTGGACTTCTCCCTCTGCATATTCTGTTTGATCCCAAACAATACATTTAATAAAGTTTATTCTTTTGGATATATATGCATAATTTGACGGGTTACCTATTTAGATAACCTTTCCAACCTTATTCCTTGATCAAACCTGGGAATTATACTTTACCTTCCTAGCTATGCTATTGCTACAAATTAACTTTATGCAGTCACTCCCGCTTATGATATTAATGTTCCAAAATGGTAAGTTTACATTATTGTTGTTAACCCGATGGTTAAACAAGATCATTGCATATTAATTGGAACATGGAGTGACCACTCGGGATAACAGTGCAACCACGAGTGCTATCATGGCTCTGGCTTTGGTAATTAGCTTTATATGCTTAGTGCCTGGCAACCTTACCTGAAATATGGGCAAGAGGGGGAGCGGTAGGTGTTGGCAGCCCACGTTAACATGGGGACGTATTCTTGGCTAAGGTACCTCACCCAGGGGGCCACCACCATCGTCTTTAGAAACCTTAGCGGGTTGCTTCGTATTAAGTGTATTTTGTGAAAGCCTCATAGTGGATCCCTAGCCACTCACCTCGGAAGTGTTTACGGGTTTTGGCCGACCCAGGCTAGAGGGGATACACGGCTTGTGGGTAAAGTTGTACCACCTCTGCAGAGTGTAAAATTGATATATCAGCCGTGCTCACGGTTATGAGCGTCCTGGACTCCTCACATGATAATTGAACTTGAAGATGGAAATAAATTGAGATCCGATGATCTGCCAATGGTTTGCTTAAGTGGTTTCACTTAAGTGTTTTTGATATATTCTTATACCTTTGTTTAATGGGAATACTTGGGATTCACACTTATTAGTAAGACAGGTGTTGTTAATAAAATGTTGACCAACTAAAATGCTTACTGCTCAACCTCAGCCTCACCTTGTTAGACTTGCATTAGTTTTTCCCCCACTTGCTGAGCCCCGACCATAAGTGAGCTCACCCTTGCTTAATTTTGATCAGAAGTTGCAGATGAAGATATGATGCTGAACTCCATGGATGCTAGTCTAGTGATACCCCCGGTCATCTTCCTGTGGATGGATGTCCATGTTCGTTGTACTTTGATGAATAAAGGTTAAGACATTATGTCTGTTTGAAGTGTAATATGTTAATAAAGTCGTTATTTACGCTTTTATGCATTGTTCTTTTGATATATTACACTTGTGACGTCAACATATGTGTGGAAATAGATCCTGGCACACATATGCTATGCACCTGGCTCTGCCATTAGAAACGGGTGTGACAGAAGTGGTATCAAAGCAATGTGACCGTAGGTCGCTAGATTAGTTAGAAATGGAAAACCCAATTAGTTGTTCAAAACTTGACTTATTTGTCTCAATCAAAACTTATTTATATCAAAACTCGTCTCTTTTATTTTCAACCCTTCTTGTCTGATTCTTCATCTATCAGAAGGCTCTCCTCAGAAGCATTGCAAGATGATCAAGCTAGGAATGCGGAACTTGAAGCGAAGTTTGCCAGAAGAAACCCTTTCGAAGCTATCGACAACGCCCTATTCTCTATCTTATCCCCACTCCGCAGGAAGTTTTGTTATGGATTCCTTGGATCTATTATTTGACTTCTTGGTTAGGTTGATAGGATTGTTCTTTAGTATTAAGATTTTCGACTAGATCGGTAATTGCGATATTATACTGTATTATAAGTGGTTTTCTAATCCCTAATATTGCTATATAACCCTTGACTCCTTATACTTTTGTTTTCTTTCCATTATTGCCACCCTTGTGCAATATCTACCTTGATATATTAACTTTTGCCTCTCTACTTTTCTCCTTGATAATGCTTTCTCCCTAACTCACTTCATATCCTTGGTTGTATTATTTATCCTCACTTTAATAGTTCATGGTTATCTTATTTCACTCTTGGCCACCAACAAATATGTCATGTCTAACTCCTTGATAATTCTTACCCAACTCCTTGATGTTATAATATCTTTCTTATTCCAAACCTTGTCTCACATTTTGTTTTGGTTAGTACAATTGGATTGTGTTGTGCTGGTATGCTTGAGTTCATTGTCCTTTGTGTTCATGTTTGATTTGCTTCTTTAAAATGATTGTTGGTGTATTGTGTGACTTTTGTCCACAATGACATCAGTTAGCTAGGTAAAACCTTAGATAGATGGGTTTTCTCTGCTCTCTATAATCTATCTTTGCTCAACCCTTTCATCCCTTCCATTCTTTCATACCCATAAAGATGTCAGACCTTGGAATGTCAACTACAAGTGATGTCATTAAATGCAAAGAATGTGGTGTGTTGGCAAGTCAAAACAACACTCTAAATAAAACAGCTGATGAACAGACATTGAAGACACAAAAGGATGCACAACCAAACCAACAGACAAGTGAACTTGGAACGTGCTGTTGTTGTGAGTACTATGGAATTCCTTGTCGCCAGATAAGTACAAACGAAAGTGAAACTACAAAACAGAAGAATTGTATTTTATTTTCTGGCATAAAAAGACAAATGTCTCCCCAAGAACAACTAGTAGCAGATTCTCTCATACCTAATGCACTGTTAGTTGATGAATTGCAAAGTATTCCCAAAAGGAAACATCACAAGGATGCCCAGCCCCAAGAAGAAACACATGAGTGTTATATTGATGGATGGACTATTACTTGCACACAGTCTCAGCCTCGTGGTCGCATCAGGTCCAAGAAACAAAAAGGAAACATGGAAAAAGTCAAGAAATAACTTCAAGAAAAGCTTGCTATCTATGTGTACGTGAAGATCATTACTTCCGTAACTGTCCTGAGAAGAGTTCACTACAGATCACCTCCGAGATGAAGCTATCTCAGTCTTCAGACATGGAATATGAACAAAAATGCACAGAAACTTCTAACAACACCGTAAAGACAACTCCACCATGTAACTTGTCAAGTCGTGCTTGCTTTAGCTGTGGTGATACCGGCCATCTTGTTAATGGTTGTCCTAAGAAGGATGTGGAGATCAATAAGGTCCAAAAGAAAAGACCACACCCTCAAACCCATGCATCAACAAACAATAAACAACAGAAAGAGTCCATGGGAAGGATAAGTTATGCAGTGACAGGAATCATTCCTTATGAAAATGCAGTAATTTTTGGAACACTAGTCATTCACACAACCATCGCCACCGTGTTGTATGATCCTCGTACAACGCATTCTTTTTTCAGTGCCCAGTTTGCAACAAAGTATGGTATCTTTAAGTGTCCCTTGAGATCAAGGAAGACCATCAGTGCACCTGAAGGAAAAATGTTAGTAAACTACATATGTCCAAAAGTAAGTGTTAAAATCAACGGGATAGATTTTCCAGCTGATCTCCTAGTGATAGAATCAATGGGAAAGGATGTGATTCTTGGAAAGAATTGGTTACAAAGAACTAAAGCAGTAATTCAACATACTGAGAGAACCATATGTTTGGAAACTCCATCTGGAGAAACATTAATAGTTGAAGACAATCGACCTCCAACTCAGATTGGTACATCTGTCAAGGAAGAATAATATAAAGTTTAGCTAGAAGGTGTATGTCTCACGAAGAAAAAAAACGTCAAGGTGTTGCCTCTTTCAAGAGTTGTAATTGTGCTAAGTGATATATGAATAAATTTGGAGAATCTCTCGCACCTATTGTGTTTTGCCTCTTTATAAAGAGAATAAAGTATGGTGTCATCTGCTATATGCAAACAATGTGATGCTCCACTCTAGTTGCACTAAAATTACCCTCGAGTCTTTCTCTCAATTTAGGCTCAAAGAAATACTGTTGGATCAGAAAGATGATTTGGATATCAAGCTCTGAAATCTATAAGGTTCAAAAGATCTCTATTAAGGAATATAACACATGTAAACTCTTGAAATATGAGGAAGCTAGAAACCATCCTTGTTCCTTGACTAATCTTATCTTGGAAATCAAAAAGTTGTGTTCGCTCTTCATCTTAATGTCATACAAGCCTCTTATGCAATCTGTCTCACTAACTCTTTTATCCTCTAACTAGATGATGAACCCCAATGGAAATGAAGTAAATGGTGCCAATGACAATATTCCTACCTTAACAACTACGAACGAGAAAAATGAGTCACCGAGATATTCGATGAATGGAATGAAGAACAACAAAAGGAATAGAAAAATGTTTGGATACATGATTAGTTCACCTCAACCACAAGCAAAAGCCCCGAAACACATGGATACCCAAATAGAAGAATCAAGTCAGACTCAGCTATATGAGATACAGACACCCGGTCAACCCTCACCCCCTGTAGGTCAAGCAAAGTTGACTCGCAAAGAACTCAAAGCAAGAGGTGCTTGCTACCACTGCAAAAATGAAGGACATCTTATTCGCTAATGCCCCAAGAAGCGTCTAGACCGACTAGAGAAGAAAGCTGCCAAGCATAACCTATGCAATAATCCAGAAGACTCACCATTTTATAAGTATGATGATGAAGGACGCTTGATTAGTATACATTGCAGAGCAAAGAAGAAAGGAAGTTCCTTAATATTAGAAGAGTTCAATGTGAACTAAGAACCTACGAATAACCATGAATCACCTTTGTTTTCTTGCTAGCCTTTTCTAATCTCGAGGACGAGATTCTTTTTAGGGGGGTAGATTTTGTAACACCCTGATCTGTCAATTGAAAACAACTCAGTTTGAAGTATTGTTTTCTAGTTAAAAGGAGAAACATTTACGTTTTCAAATAATAAATTTGGTGATAGAAACAAGGTACACAATTTTTGAGTAAATAGAATCTATCAAGTGTTTGATGCATTCATACGGAAGCATATATTTTGTTTGATTTGAATTTCAGATCCAATTCTTGGATCTAATTGTGTGAGAAAGATATCATTTGTTAAAATAATAAAGAATTGTTAAAATAATTTTTGAAAATATATGCATTTTGATTTGTTAATAATAATATTGAGTTTGTTCTATTTTTAGGAATATTTATTCTGTTATTCAAAAAGGGAATTTCGAAATTAAAAAAAAGAGAAAAGAATAAAAAAACTCAAACCACCACCCGTTCCCACTTCCTAGGCCCATCTGACGCTCTATTCTTTATATTTTTTTATGACGTGTGGGCCTGGTCGTCATTCTTTTTACTCTCCTTTCTTCCTATGACGGGTGGGACCACATGGAGCTTCTTCCCTCGTCTCCCTCTGCTTGCTCCTGCGCATCCGCGTGTGGTCGCCACTGCACATCTCGGTGCTCGACGGCTCGCGTCCCAGCACTCCTCAACTCCACGCGTCGTTCCACCTCCGGAGTGGAGCACTAACGCGCGTAATTATTTCCCCTTCAGTAACGCAGCGACGTCCCTTTCCTCTTCCTACTTGTGGCTGTCGCCATTAATGGCTGTCGGTTTCCCCTCCCGGCGCTCTCTGCTTTCCTCCCGTGCCTATAAATCGATGGCCCACACCTCTGTGAAACTATTCCCGACCCCCATTTCCCACCTCCGCACCCCTGCTCGCTGTCCACGAAGTCTCCACGTCGATCGCCGCTGTTTACCATCTCAGGAGCCCTCTGCTCCGTCCCAGTCGCTGGTGGGTAGCTCCGAGAAGCCTGCGTCCTCCTCTACAATTCCCCTACTTTGCCTGCTGCTGTTCGCACCGCTCGCCGTTGTCGTGTCGTCGAGCCGCCGGCATTCGCGACTCGCTGGAGCATCGTTTGTCGCAGACTCTCTGCCCTTGTGCCGTCTTCAGCGCGGAACATCGCTAGAGCACCTCGCCGGAGCTGTACTGCCATGTGCCATCGGAAGAAGCTGCTGGACGTCGTTCGATTCCATCACCGCACCGGTCCTGCTGCTTCATCGTGTCGCTGCCCGTGTTCGTTGGTTCAGCTCGCCGAAGCTATCGCCCTCGTCATCAAACTAAGGTAGAAGATAATACAAATTATAAACTACCCTCTAGACTATAGGCTAATCTCGTATAAATCTCTGCGACGATGTTTTTACTATAAAATAATTATTTACCATTTAAATAATTTATTCGAGCTGTTCACCTCATAAGTTTATGCAAAATATATTAAAATCATTATTTGCCAATGTTCACGTGTTTTTCGTAACTTCAATTTGGTTAGTGATTGTTATAATTGACTTTACGTAGTTTTATAAATAAGAAATGAGAGAAAGATTACATATTTTTAACAAAAAATTGGAGATGTTTATTCCTAACGATATTTGTATAAAAAAATGTAAAGGTATCACCTACCCTTCTAGTCTACCTTTATTTATGTGTAGATCCATGTTACAACTTTTATTATAAAATATAAATTTAGAACCCAAATAAAATAGAAATGGTTTTGTTAGTTTTATTAATTTTGCATAAGCATTATAATTAGTGTTTCCAACAGTGCACACATTTTCGTAGTTTAATTTGAAATTATGGTGGTTATACAAGAGATATTAAAATAGCCCTTTTAAAGAGATATCATGGTTTCCTAATTTAACCATGTTCATTATAGGTGTTTAAGTATGGCTTTCTTAAATAGAAATTTAAAATAAAATGTAGACCATATATTTCTTAATAAAAAAATAGAAGATAAATATATGTCCAATTAATAGATTAGTTATATTTTCTTAATGAAAAGATAACAAGGGTCATTGCCTTTATAAACTAAAATAATAGTTTATACAGAGTTTCCTTTCTAACGAATTAGATCATTTGTTCCTATAATAGAATTAAAGATAATTAATAGATTAATTATCCTTTATCATAATTTATTAATCAAATCTATAGTCAATTTGTTCTTAACTAGATTTATGGCATGATTAATGATTTCATAGAATTTAGTCCACATTATATATGAATCACTTAGCTTTTTCTAAGGGATAAAATAAAGTAATAAGAGTTTAAGTTCTTTTATAACTTAAAATGTTACCTTATATATGGACTTCGAATATACTAATATAGGCTATGTGTTTTCGAAGGAAATTAAAAGATAGTTATTTGTTTATTATCTTTTGCATTAAAATCCACTTAAGACCCATAACCTAACTCGTCTTAAATAGGTGATTAATAATATAATTATGATCTTTTCACATAAAACTTATTTAGACTTATATCTTAATTTGTCATAAGTGAATGATTAACAATGTGCTCCATAATGCTTCTATAATTAATAACGTGATTAGTAGCCCATTAACATTAGATATAACATATATCTTTTCTAAAAGATTAGAAATGTTTAATATGGTTATAACGTGTTCTATCATCTTATAAACCCTTAATCTTAGATGTATCACATATGACGTTTTATAAAAGATTAAATTGATGAACCTAATATTTGTATATTTTAATTAAGATATTTTAAGCTCATGTCTTATTTTATAAAGTATAGATCACATGTTTGAAAAGAATACCCTCTTATTATAACCATGACTTGCGACATATTTGAAAAGCGAACGCTCTTTTCGTTAGGCTTTCTTTTAGCTTTACATATGGTGAATGTGGTATGTTATTGAGTGGTGTTTGTTCTTCTTGTTTGTTTGTGTGATATTCAGTGGTTGATCTAGTAGTTAAGAATCAAGATCTATTCAGATCCGTGGAAGAGTCTCAAGGCAAGTGGACTTCTCCCTCTGCATATTCTGTTTGATCCCAAACAATACATTTAATAAAGTTTATTCTTTTGGATATATATGCATAATTTGACGGGTTACCTATTTAGATAACCTTTCCAACCTTATTCCTTGATCAAACCTGGGAATTATACTTTACCTTCCTAGCTATGCTATTGCTACAAATTAACTTTATGCAGTCACTCCCGCTTATGATATTAATGTTCCAAAATGGTAAGTTTACATTATTGTTGTTAACCCGATGGTTAAACAAGATCATTGCATATTAATTGGAACATGGAGTGACCACCCGGGATAACAGTGCAACCACGAGTGCTATCATGGCTCTGGCTTTGGTAATTAGCTTTATATGCTTAGTGCTTGGCAACCTTACCTGAAATATGGGCAAGAGGGGGAGCGGTAGGTGTTGGCAGCCCACGTTAACATGGGGACGTATTCTTGGCTAAGGTACCTCACCCAGGGGGCCACCACCATCGTCTTTAGAAACCTTAGCGGGTTGCTTCGTATTAAGTGTATTTTGTGAAAGCCTCATAGTGGATCCCTAGCCACTCACCTCGGAAGTGTTTACGGGTTTTGGCCGACCCAGGCTAGAGGGGATACACGGCTTGTGGGTAAAGTTGTACCACCTCTGCAGAGTGTAAAACTGATATATCAGCCGTGCTCACGGTTATGAGCGGCCTGGACTCCTCACATGATAATTGAACTTGAAGATGGAAATAAATTGAGATCCGATGATCTGCCAATGGTTTGCTTAAGTGGTTTCACTTAAGTGTTTTTGATATATTCTTATACCTTTGTTTAATGGGAATACTTGGGATTCACACTTATTAGTAAGACAGGTGTTGTTAATAAAATGTTGACCAACTAAAATGCTTACTGCTCAACCTCAGCCTCACCTTGTTAGACTTGCATTAGTTTTTCGCCCACTTGCTGAGCCCCGACCATAAGTGAGCTCACCCTTGCTTAATTTTGATCAGAAGTTGCAGATGAAGATATGATGCTGAACTCCATGGATGCTAGTCTAGTGATACCCCCGGTCATCTTCCTGTGGATGGATGTCCATGTTCGCTGTACTTTGATGAATAAAGGTTAAGACATTATGTCTGTTTGAAGTGTAATATGTTAATAAAGTCGTTATTTACGCTTTTATGCATTGTTCTTTTGATATATTACACTTGTGACGTCAACATATGTGTGGAAATAGATCCTGGCACACATATGCTATGCACCTGGCTCTGCCATTAGAAACGGGTGTGACAGGAGCCGACACATGTTCGGACCTTACCGTATACGCTTCTGCTCCCCGCTCAGGCGGCGCCCCGATGCTGCCACGTGGCATGGTGCACGTGACGTAAGCCAACGGGCGGGGCCTGACGTAAGGCCTCTGGGTTGCGCGGCCTCTGCATTTATTGTGGATAAGGCGCGCCGCCTGTTCAATCCACTGGCAGGCGATGTGCCGCCTCGGCATTTATTGAGCCCTGTCCATTCCACTGGCAGGCGATGTGTCGTCTCTGCATTTAATGAGACCTGTCCATTCCACGGGCAGGCGGCGACCAGTCCATTCCGCAGGCGGCGTGCCTGTCCATTCCACTGGTAGGCAGTACGCCCATGCTGCCGCGTGCACTACGCTCATCATTACTCGCGCGTTACCAAGGAAGCAACCGCAACATATCAATACTGCATGGACTACGGATATCATGACGCTAGGAGATTGCTCAGGCGTACTCGCCTTAGTTACTTCTATAATGTATTCCCTCCGTTTTGCTCCTGGGCCCACATGTCGGGGCTCAGCATCCTTGTACGTGCCCCCCTTGAGCTATAAAAGGGAGGGCACACGACGTTACAAGGGAGACCCAACTCGGACTCTCAGACTCACAAGTTCATACTGAAAGGGAAATGTGCCCTTGGGCCATTTCTAAGTATTTTGGTGATTAAGTGCCCAACACAAATGGTTTAAGTGTAAACTGTGCAAAATGGTGGATGAAGTGCAAAAATCATCAATAAGGTATGATTCTAGACTTAGTACATTGTATTTTGTGTACTAACATATTTGTCAAAGTGCTAGAATCAGAGAAAATACAAAACGAAAAAGACTTGGCTGGAGCAGCCAATTACAGCTTCGGTCTGGGTGCACCGGACTGTCCGGTGGTGCACCGGACAATGTCCGGTGCGCCAGGACCAGTCTCGGTGAACAGTCCGCTCTCGGGACTCGACGGCGGTGTACGGCTATAAATCACCGGACTATCCGGTGGTGCACCAGACTGTCCGGTGAGCCATCCACGACGAAGTCGTCGCTCTCGGGAAGCGATCAACGGCGTACGGCTATAATTCACCGGACTGTCCGGTGAGCCAACGGTCGACTGCGCCAACGGTCGGCCGCGCAATCCGCACGTGACGTGTGGCCGAGCCAACGGTCTGATGGGAGCACCGGACTGTCCGGTGTGCACCGGACAGTGTCCGGTGCACCAACGGCTCCAATTCTTCAACGGTCGGCTGCGCCAGAATAGGAAAGCAATCAGCACCGGACAGTGTCCGGTGCACCACCCGACAGAAGGCAAGGATAGCCTTCCTGGACTGCTCTCAACGACTCCTAGCTGCCTTGGGGCTATAAAAGGGACCCCTAGGCGCATGGAGGAGAACACCAAGCATACTTTGAGCATTCTTAATAATTCACACTCCGTCTTTGCGCACTCGATTGACATTCTTAGTGATTTGAGCTCCGTTCTAGTGGTGAACCTTGTGCGATTCATTTGAGCTCAAGTCTTGGCCGTGTGTGTGCGTATTGCTGTGGATTTGTGTGTGTGTTGCTTCCCTCCCTTACTCTAGTGCTTTCACTTTGATTCTTATTGTAAGGGCGAGAGACTCCAAGTTGTGGAGATTCCTCGCAAATGGGAAAGAGTAAAGAAAGAAGAACACCGTGGTATTCAAGTTGATCATTGGATCACTTGAGAGGAGTTGAGTGCAACTCTCGTCCATTGGGACGCCACAACATGGAATAGGCAAGTGTTATACTTGGCCGAACCACGGGATAAATCCTCGTGTCTTTTGTGCTTGTTCTCACTGTGTCTATTGCGTTTCACAAGAGCTCTCCTTAGCCACTTGATTTCATTGTGCTAACTCTTAATCAAATTTTGTGGCTTTAAGTTTTAAGTTTTTATAGGATCACCTATTCACCCCCCCTCTAGGTGCTCTCACATACAAGCTCTCAAGTTCACAGATTCAATACAACACACAACAGTGGAGTAGGGTATTACGCTCCGGCAGCCCTAACCACTCTAAACCCTTGCGTGTTCTTGTGTTCATCTCGAATCCACCTAGCAAGCAAAACGCTTAGGCCCCTCCTCATCTTAGGATTTAGGGCGGGTGTGTTCCACCACCCAGCCAGAGATTTTCCTCTCCGACATTTGGCGCGCCAGGTAGGGGACTGGCATTAGGTTTTTGCTTGTTTTCCTGCTCGACACCATGGTCCAGATCGTTGAGCACCATGACTTCGATCCCAAAGACTTCCCGATGGAGGAAGAAGCTGCGTCTTCCATGCCTCGGGCCTCCAGCCGCCCTGCGCCTGGTGCTGCTGCTGTGCGCTCTGCGCGGCAGCACACTCCTGCGCAGGCGTCCAGGGCGTCAAGGGCTGCGCCTGGGGCCTTGTCTGCAGCCAGGGAGTTGCTACACCACCCTCCTAGCTCTACGGCCTCGCCGGGGGCCATGAAGCAGTGGCGTGAGGATGTCGATTGTCTGCTCGGCATGGCACATTCTGGCTCAGCCAGGCCCAGGCCTCGGTCATCCCGGCGTCAACACGAGGCGTCGGTGTTAGTGCGCTCACCCTCGGTGAGGGCCGCACCGACTGAGGACCTGCGGGCGGAGCTCAACCGTAGGCGTTCGGGAAAGGACGCTCCAGTCCCTCTGGAGAGGTCTGATGACCTACGGGCAGAACTCAACCGTAGGCGTGCGGGCGAGGACGCACGAGTCTCTCTAGAGAGGGAGCGTGAGCGCCGGCTAAACTTAGAGGGTCGCAACCTCGACCACGACTTCGCTACGGTTGCACCGCAAACTCCAACGGGCGCCCGGATCCAGGTAGGTGTCCCATTGGCCGGTGTGGGCTGCGCTGCACTGGCGGATCATCTCCGCGCGGCGACTTGGCCATCCAAGTTCCGGCCACACCTACCGGAGAAGTACGACGGTACATCAAATCCGTCGGAATTCTTGCAGGTATACGACACCGCTATTACGACAACAGGTGGAGACACTGCCATAATGGAACCATACTTCCATGTAGCCTTGTCTGGGCCGGCCCAGACCTGGCTCATGAACCTCACCCCAGGATCGATCTACTCCTGGGAAGAGCTCTGCGCGCGGTTCACAGCGAACTTCGCCAACGCTTATCAACAACATGGCATGGAGGCTCACCTCCATGCAGTGAGGCAGGAACCCGGGGAAACTCTCCGGGCTTTCATCTCCCGCTTCACTAAGGTACGAGGGACTATACCCCGTATCACCGATGCTTCCATCATCACCGCTTTCCGCCAGGGGGTACGTGATGAGAAGATGCTGGAGAAGTTTGCCACGCATGACATGGAAACTGTCACCACACTCTTCGCTCTGGCCGACAAGTGTGCCAGAGCTGCCGAGGGCCGTGCATGGCACTCGGCGCCACAAACCGGAGATGCCCAGACGGGTGTCTCGGGTGTCGTCACCCAAGACGGAAAAGAAGAAGAAGAAGAATCGCGGCCACGAGAGGCCGTTGTCTGTTGCTCCGGTCGTCGCACCGCGACTGGGGGCCGGAACGAGCGCAACAAGCGCCCACGGCCACAGGGAGGCAACAACGGCTCATGCCCTGTGCACCCCAACAGTCGCCACAGCGCCGCGGAGTGCCGCGAGATCATCAAGCTCGCGAAGCGCGTCAGTGAGCGGCGCGAGCAGACTTCCAAGGATGGCTCCCCATCTCGTCGCCGGCCTGGCAAGGAGAGGGTCGACGACGGTGATGTGGCCACGGGAGAACGAGACCTCGGGTATCAGTCCCCCGAGGAGGTCCTCAAGGACATCCTCACTGGAGACTCCGACTCCGGTGATGATACCGACCGCCGCAAGAAGTTGTACGTGATGTACGGCGGAAGCTGGGAGCTCACCTCCCGCAGGAACGTGAAGTCCCTGCGCCGCGAGGTCTTGTCGCCGACCCCAGGGGTCCCGAAGGCAGCCCCACACCAGCGGTGGCGGAGCACCACTATCTCCTTCGGGGCATCTGACTGCCCTATAGATGGCCAAACGGGCCGGCACGGCCCGACCCAGCACGGCCCGTCAGGCCCAGCTAGCGAAGCGTGCCGTGCCAGATGGGCCGATGTGCCGCTACCACGGCCCAGGCACGGCCCGTCAGCCTGCTAGTCGTGTCGGGCCGGCCCGGTGGCACTATGACCCATCTGAGTATATTGTATAATTTAGCAAAAATGTGTAGTTGTGGGGGCTCGAACTCACAACCTAGTGTATAAGAGACTTAAACGCATCCATCTAGCCAGTGTGGTTGCAGTTTTATTGTGTTATATGTTGAATTCTTATACTTAATATATGTAAACTATTATTTTTAAAATAAAAAATGTAACCGTGTCATGCCCGTGCCAGCACTACGGGTCGAGATGATGGCCTAGGCACGACACTATAGCAGTGTCGTGCCAGGCATTGGCACTATACTAGCCGGGCCGGGTCGTGCATGGGCCGTGCTTTTTCGTGTCGTGCCTGGGCTGGCCCATCGTGTTAGTGCCAAATGGCCATCTATAGACTGCCCCGAGAACATAGCAGGGGCCGACATACTGTCGCTCATCACCGCCCCTGTCATTGCCAACATCAAGCTGCATCATGTTCTGATCGACGGTGGGGCTGGGCTCAACGTCATCAGCCACGCTGCGTTTAGGCAGCTGCAGATCCCAGGGTCCCAGTCCCTCTCGTCCATTCTCTGGAGTGGCACTCAATCGGTGTATCCCCTTGGGAGCATCACGCTCCCGGTTACATTCGGGACAGAGGAAAACTTTCGCACAGAGAATGTCCAGTTCGACATTGCGAAGGTTAACCTCCCGTTCAATGCCATCATTGGCAGGCCGGCCCTGTACCGGTTCATGGCCATTGCCCATTATGGGTATCTGGTCCTCAAGATGTCGTCTCCAGCCGGGGTCCTCACCGTGTGGGGCGACCGCGCCGCTGCGCTTGCGGCTGTGGAGAAGCTGCATGCCCTGGCGGTGGAAACTGCTCGCCCGGACGACGGAGGGAGGAACCCCTCGACCTCCGGTACGAAGGCGCCTACCAAGGTGCCAAGGGTGCGACCATCCGGAGCGAACGACGTCTCCGTCAAGGCCATCCAGCTCTGTGCGGATTCCCCCCAGACCACTC
The DNA here is from genome assembly GCF_902167145.1 of Zea mays. NCBI lineage: Eukaryota > Viridiplantae > Streptophyta > Magnoliopsida > Poales > Poaceae > Zea > Zea mays. Next base: position 115,384,623 of record NC_050105.1, read on the forward strand.
GCATTGCGGGTGATCTGGAGGAAAAATAGGAACTCGCGCTCGTCGCCTTCCTCCAGGCAAATGTCGACGTGTTTGTATGGGAGCCGTCGTAGATGCCTGGGATCCCCAGGGAGGTGATCGAGCACCATCTAAAGATCAACCCTGATGCCAAACCGGTGAGTCAGAAGCCTCGGAGACAGTCCGTTGAGCGTCAGGACTTCATCCGAAAGGAGGTCCGGAAGCTGCTAGACGCCAGCTTCATCAAAGAGGTTCATCACCCAGTGTGGCTGGCCAACCTAGTCATCGTCCCCAAGGCGAATGGGAAGCTTCGAATGTGCATTGACTACACCAGCCTTAATAAGGCTTGTCCCAAGGACCCGTATCCACTTCCACGGATAGATCAAATCGTGGATTCTACCTCCGGGTGCGACCTCTTGTCCTTCTTAGATGCTTACTCTGGTATCCATCAAATCCAGATGTTTAGGGAAGATAGGAAGCATACCGCTTTTGTAACAGTGGATGGGTTTTACTGCTATGTCGTAATGCCTTACAGTCTGAAAAACGCCTTGCTGACATTTGTGCGGGCAATGAGTAAGACTTTCGGGGACCTGATTTGGGACAGAGTAGAGGTATACATCAATGACATCGTGGTCAAGACTAAGAGAGGGTCGACCCTAGTGGAAGACTCAACCCTGGTCTTCGACAAGCTGCGGGCAACACACACGAAGCTAAACTCGGACAAGTGCGTCTTTGGTGTCTCCGCAAGAAAGTTGATGGGGTTCCTGGTTTCGCACCGGGGCATTGAAGCAAACCCGGAGAAGATCAAAGCGATTGAGGCGATGAGGCCTCTAGCCCGTATCAAGGATGTCCAGAAGCTTACGGGGTCATTAGCCGCCCTTAGCCGCTTCATTTCAAGGCTGGCTGAGAGGGCGCTGTCCTTCTTCAAGCTGTTGCGGAAGTCTGACCCATTCGCTTGGTCCGAAGAGGCGGAACATGCCTTTCAAGAGTTGAAGCAGCACCTGATGTCCCTACCAATACTGGTAGCTCCAGAACCTGGGGAACCATTGTATTTATACATCGCGGCGGCTGCAGAAGCAGTGAGCATGGTGCTGGTCGTCGAAAGGACAGCACAAGAAGACCAGGTGGCGCTAGAAGGCTAGGAACCTGAGGGCTCGGCAGGGGTCCGGGCCGTTTAGAGGCCGGTCTACTACATCAGCGAGGTCCTCCATGAAGCAAAGGCCAGGTACCATGAGACACACAAACTTCTCTATGCTATGCTTGTTGCGTCCAGGAAGCTGCGCCACTATTTCCAGGCACACAAGGTCGTGGTGGTGACCTCCTTTCCGTTAAGGGCCATCCTCCACAACTCTAACGCCACAGGAAATATTGCCAAGTGGGCCGTGGAGCTTGCAGAGTTCTAGCTAGACTTCTAGCCTCACCACGCCGTCAAAAGCTAGGTCCTGGCTGACTTCATCGTGGAGTGGACACCTCCCCTGAGCGCACCTGGGGGTCCAGATCCCGATTCGGACCCCACACCTACGGAGCCCAGGGGTTCGGTCTTCACCGAGCCCCACTGGACGCTCTTCTTCGACGGATCCACCCGTCAACAAGTTGGCGGAGCTGGGGTGGTCCTCATCGACCCCAATGGAGATCAAGTGAAGTACATGGTGCACCTTGAGTTCAAGGCCACCAACAATATGGCAGAGTACAAATGAAAGTCGCCTAGAGGGGGGTGAATAGGGCAAATCTGAAATTTACAAAGTTAATCACAACTACAAGCCGAGTTAGCGTTAGAAATAATAATGAGTCCGAGAGAGAGGGCGCAAAACAAATCACAAGCGAATAAAAAGTGTGACACGCGGATTTGTTTTACCGAGGTTCGGTTCTTGCAAACCTACTCCCCGTTGAGGTGGTCACAAAGACCGGGTCTCTTTCAACCCTTTCCCTCTCTCAAACGGTCCCTCGGACCGAGTGAGCTTCTTCTTCTCAAACAAATGGAACACGAAGTTCCCGCAAGGACCACCACACAATTGGTGTCTCTTGCCTCAATTACAAGTGAGTTTGATCTCAAGAAAGAATGAGAAAGAAAAGAAGTGATCCAAGCGCAAGAGCTCAAATGAACACGACAAATCACTCTCTCTAATCACTAACGCTTTGTGTGGAGTTGGGAGAGGATTTGATCTCTTTGGTGTGTCTTGTATTGAATGCTAGAGCTCTTGTAAGTAGTTGAAGGGTGGAAACTTGGATGACTTGAATGTGGGGTGGTTGGGGGTATTTATAACCCCAACCACTAAACTAGACGTTTGGTGAAGGCTGCAGTCGACGGGCGCACCAGACAGTCCGGTGCGCCACCGGACAGTGTCCGGTGCGCCAGCCACGTCACCCGGCCGTTAGGGTTCGACCGTTGCAGCTCTGTCTTGTGGGCCCGCATGGTTGTCCGGTGGTGCACCGGACATGCACTGTAGGCTGTCCGGTGTGCCACCCGCGCGTGCTCTGCTCCTCTGCGCGCGCTGGCGCGCATTTAATGCGTTGCAGACGACCGTTGCGCTTGAAGTAGTCGTTGCTCCGTCGTTACACCGGACAGTCTGGTGTGCATCGGACACTGTCCGGTGACTCACCGGACAGTCCGGTGAATTTTAGCGGAGCGGATTCCCGAAGCTGGCGAGTTTAGAGTCGCTCTTCCTTTGAGCACCGGACACTATCCGGTGTAGCACCGGACAGTCCGGTGAATTATAGCAGAGTGCCCCTGAGAATTCCCGAAGGTGTTGAGTTGAGCTTGAAGTCCCCTGGTGCACCGGACACTGTCCGATGGTGCACCGGACACTATCCGGTGGCACACCGGACAGTCCGGTGCGCCAGACCAGGGCACACTTCGGTTATCCCTTGCTCTTTGTGTTGAACCCTTTTCTTGATATTTTTATTGGCTTTTTGTGAACCTTTGGCACCGGTATAACTTATAGACTAGAGCAAACTAGTTAGTCTAATTATTTGTGTTGGGCAATTCAACCACCAAAATCAATTAGGAAATAGGTGTAAGCCTAATTCCCTTTCAACGAAGCATTGATCTTCGGCTTGTCGGTCGCCATATCCCTGGGGATCCGCCAGCTCCTCGTGAACGGGGACTCCCGGCTGATCATCAAGCAAGTCCGCGGAGAATGTAGCTGCAACGAGCCCAGGCTCGCAGCTTACCTCCTCCACGTAAGGAAGCTAGAAAAAGACTTCACGGCCCTGGAACTGCAACATGTTCCTCGGGCTGACAACTCGGTGGCAGACGAACTCTCCGTGAGGGCATCGACTTGGGCACCCGTGTCTGAGGGCGTCTTCGAAAGACGACTGCTGAGACCCACCGCCCAGCCGGCCGAACTGGACGAAGGGGGCGAGACTAGCACCTTGAAGCTAGCAGTCCCGGTGGCGTACCATCTACAGAAGCCACTGAAGACTGTGTGTGCTACAGGGGGTCCTGCCAGCCCCTTAGCGCCACAGCCAGTATCTCAGAGTGGTCCCGATGCATGGATCTCCAAGGTCTAGGACTACCTAAAGGAAAATATCCTTCCTGAAGGTCATGTGTCCGCAGAGCGCATAGTACGGTTGGCTAAACGCTACACGGTGGTAGAGGGGGATCTTTACCGTCGTGGAGCAAATGGTATTCTCATGCGGTGCATCACCCAGGAGGAGGGTCGCGAGCTGCTCGCGGAGATCCATGGAGGAGAGTGCGGAAGTCATTCCTCATCCCGCACATTGGTCGGTAAGGCCTTCCGGCATGGCTTCTACTGGCCAACCGCCCTCCAGGATGCAGCTGAGATGGTAAAGTCCTGCAAGGCGTGTCAATTCCATGCGAAGCAGATACACACACCAGCTCAGGCTCTGCAGATGATTCCACCCTCCTGGCCATTCGCCGTATGGATGTGGATATCCTGGGACCATTCCCCAGGGCCATCGGCGGGTACCGGTTCCTCTTCGTCGCCATCGACAAGTTCACAAAGTGGCCTGAGGCTACCCCTGTGGTTAGCATCACCCAGGGTGCTGCTATTGCCTTCCTCAAGTCAATCGTCTGCAGATTCGGGGTCCCAAGCCGTATCATTACGGACAACGGGACCCAGTTTACAAGTCGACTCTTCCAGGAGTATTGCGAGGGCATCGGCACCCAGCTCTGCTTTGCGTCTGTGTCTCATCCCAAGAGCAATGCCCAGGTGGAGAGGGCAAACGCAGAAATCCTTAGGGGACTCAAGACACGCACCTATGACTACTTGAAAAAGCATGGTGCAAATTGGGTCAATGAACTTCCGTCGGTACTATGGGGGAACCGGACCACACCCAGCCGAGCCACCGGGGAGACCCCGTTCTTCCTGGTCTACGGGGCTGAAGCATGCCTTCCCCCGGAAATCCTTATGGGCTCCCCACGGGTCCAGTCATTTGATGAGTCTATGCAGGAACAGCTACGGCGTGAGGATGTGGACTTCATCGACGAGCGCAGATGGCAAGCGGTGATCTGAAATGCACGGTACAACCAAGCGCTCAGGTGCTACCATCAACGATTCGTGCATAGTAGGGAGCTCAGGGTCGGGGACCTAGTCCTAAGGCGAGTACTGAACTGAGAAGGGCTCCACAAACTCTCCCCTAGTTGGGAAGGACCCTTCAAGGTGACGGAAGTATGCCGACTCGGGTGTGTCCGCCTTGCCACAACTGAAGGAGTGCCTCTTCCCAATCCCTGGAACATAGAGCATCTCCGTAAGTTCTATCCATAGGAGCAAGTCTGAGGGGGTTAAGGTTTCTTCTTTTTGTAACTAGGTTGTGCTTATGTGTACGGCAGTCCGGTGATGTCCGCCCTCATAAGCCCGGCCTGTTGGTCTGCACCCATGCATATCAAGTTATAAAGAAAAGATTTACCCCCCAGATGTGCTTCTGTGATGGTTTTATTCTGCTACAGTTTCCAGATATTATTTTTTATCTAATCCACCCATACAGTTTCCACCCTTGCTGGTATGATGACATCCGAATTGAGTAAGCTAGGCTTGCAGTTCGGGACCCCTATCCTGATACAGGGGTCCGGCAACCTACGGGTCCGGTTCTAGAGAATGGGCGCTTGTTTCGTGGAGTGGACCGGAGCTGTGTAGCCGCTTAGCCTGGTCCCGTACCCTAAGCCTGCACCTTCACCACTCTGCAACGGGTGCCCTAGTATTTGGAGCTGTGATCTTGTAGGTCCAGGCATAAGGCTTGGTTTCCCAGGCTAAATCCTGCAGGTCCTGTTGCATGAATCAAAGGATGGCAGATACCAGACGATGGGTCCTATGGGTGTGCTACCAACACTTCCTAGCCGAAGCTGTGTACAGGTCCAGGTCCTAGTCGAGACTATGTCTTGGGGGTCGGGTCACTAACTCTTTCTTAGGTATACTGGTATCCAGCCTCGACACGTCGAGCCTACATCCCAGGAGGGTCAAGTATCAGGAAGGAGTTGGTAACATCCACACACAGCAAGAAAAAATAGCATACAGATAAGTGATGTTTGATTGATAGTTCCCAAAAGTATCTTACAAAAACAAAAGTTATTACATTCGCCTTCAAGTGGAGCCCTAGCCTCATTTCTACAAGTATGAACTACTCGGCATCGACAGGGTCGTGCTGGAAGCGCGCGGCCGCCATCTCCACGGCGTCTTGGATGCTCTCCCGGGCGGTGTCTTCTGTGGCGGCCACCGGACCATCGAGCACCAGCGCCAAGGACATGGCCGGGTCGTAGCCTCGGAAGCACGTCAGCACGTAATCCACCACCGCTCGGCAGAGCCTGCTATCCTCTGGCTCCAGGCGGGCGCTGAGGATCTGGTCTAGGCGACGGAGGCGTTTGGCGGCGGAGTCCAGCATCGGGAGGGCGTCAGAGATCGACTCAAGCGGCCCTGACACTGGGATGGGACTTATCCCCGGTGGCACCAACGCCTTGCTCGCCTCGCCGGCCCACTCAGCTATCCGCTGGACCCCGGTGCGGTGTTCTGCCTGGAGATCTTCCAGGGCCTTCTTGGCAGCCTCCGCCACCTGGGGACCCGGCGCCGCCCGCGCCGCTTCGAACTGGCGGACCCGCTCCTCCAGCGTCCGCTCCTTCTCCTCCGCCTCGAGCTCATGCTCGGCCAGGAACTTCTCCTGCCTTTCAAGCATTTCCTCCTTGAAAGCGAGATCCTTCTCCCGCCTGGCGAGGTCCGTCTCCCGCCTGGCGAGGTCTGTCTCCCGCCTATGCAAGGACTCTCCTTTCGCTTTAAGCTTCTCCTCGGCGAGGGCGGCGTCGCGGGCCTTGCCCTCGAGCTCTTGCTGCAGCTTTTGCAGCCTCTCCACAGCCACGGTATGTTGGATCCGCTGCTCTTCTAGGATCTTGTCCATGGCACTCAGCTTGTCCCGGAGCTCTGTGACGACCTCCTCCCTGTGGTTCAAGGCCTCCTCCCTCTTGGCCAACATCTTCTCCTTCCGGCTCACCTCTAGCACCCGAGCATACACCTTCTGGAGGTCCTTTTTGTAATCCTTGTGGTCCTGTTCGAGCTCGGACCGCTCTGAAGCGAACTGGCGGGACGCCACCTTGGTGCGCTCCTCCAGCTGGGTGCGCCAGTCGCTGAGGCGCTGGTGCTCGGCCTCAAGCGCCTCCCACTCCCGCAGGATCGCCGCTTTAGTCTCATGAAGAGTCTGATGGGCATGAGACAGCACCCGGGGGAGGGGAACTGGCGCTGCTTCTGGCTCGACGCCGGACCAGAGCCGCCGCCCAAAAAACACCTCCGGCTCCTCCAGAGTGGGTGGCAGGATGGAGCTGGACGCGCCCCCACGTCGCCCTCGATGGCGGGGGTAGGCACAGTTGGGCCCTCCACCGCTACCGACGGTGTACTCCACGACATCACCATCATTAAGGCTGCGGTAGCCGTCGGCGGAGTTGCAGCACCGGGGGCGGACCGCCGGCACCACTCCCAGCAGATGCCTGCTGCTGAGAGCCGGACCCACCGGTGGGAATGGTATCTGGCGGAGGAGGCGCGACCTTGGGAGCAGAGGGGGAGGAAGTCCTGACAAGCAAAGGGTGGGTTAAGACCCGTCGGCGTGATAAATAGACTAATGGAAAAAAGAGGGGGTTACACTCACTTGGAGCCCTGGACTTTCCAGCGACCCTGGAAGCAGGGCGACCGCTGCTGTTGCTGCTGTTGTCGTTGCTGCTGCTGCTGGTGCCCCTGGGGGAGATTACCCCCAAGTGGTGGTGGCGGCGGCGGACCCAATGGTGGTGGTGGTTGTGGTGGCGGCGGACCCGATGGTGGTGGTGGCGGAGGACTGACGCGCCTCTACGCGCCCTAGGCCTGGGAGCCGGCCTCCTTGGCCCCACCAGCAGTCCTCTGACACTTCTGGGGGGATTCGAAATAAATGACCCATCGGCACGGCGCAGTCGGCGTCGCCTCTCTTCCTCCGACCCCCCGGTGCAACCTGGGGCGGAGGAACTGCCTGTAGCCCCTTTGCCCTTGTCCAAGGGGCGAGGGGCCGCGACAGGGGCGCTAGGAGCCACGGCGGGGGCACTGGGAGCCACGCCGATAGACTGGGGCACCAGCCGGTGTATCAGAGATCCGAATCCCGCGGTAGGGGTCCCGGCCGCCGGTCTGGCGAACCGCCACGCCGCTCTCATTGAAGGTCTGCAGCGTAGCCAAGATCGCTGTCCTCAACCCTGGGTCGTCGCAGAGCGTAGGGATGCCCTGGGGGAGGATTAGGGACTCAGGGACGAAGGACTCACCAGTAATCCCCTTCACCAGAAGTTCCAGCTCCTCCCAGGACAGGTCGGTCCCCGGATCGCGCTGCATCCGACCGATGTTGTTTGAGCCAGCGAACCAGCAACACAGGCGCGCCCTCCTCTACAGCGGCGCGATTCGGCGCTTCAGGAAGTCGCCGACCACATGCATGGAGGTCAGACCACCAGTTGCCAAGGTCTTGATTCTGTCCAGCACGGGCAGGAACTCCGGCGCCAGGGATGGCTTGGCCCTCCATTGCTTCCGGTCGAGTGCTGGCCCATCGCTCGGCAGGACGAGGCGGTCGTTGGCCTCGGCGCTGGTGATCACCCAGTCACCACGCCAGTTCTCCCACCTTGTGCCGCCAAGGGTGGGGATGTAGGCAACGGCTGAATCTGACATTGTCTGGAAGTAGTAGGCGCTGAGGTGGTCCTTAGCCTTCCCAGACTTCACCAACACGAATAAATGGTAGAAGAGGGAGGTGCTAGGGGCCACCCCCATGAACATCTCACAGAGGTGGACGAAGATGGCCGCCTGGAGGATGGAGTGGGGTGTGAGGTGCTGAAGCTAGAGTCCGACTCCTCCAGCAGCAGCAGGAAGAAAGGCGAGATCGGCAGCGCCAACCCACAGGAGAGGTAGGAGACGAACAACACGAACTCCCCGGTGGTGACATCGCCGAGGGGAGTGGTGCCGGCGCGCTCCATCTGAGCAGGTGGCGCACCAGGTTGAGCGCCCCCTCAGACTGGAAACGCTCGGGATGAATGAAAGTCGCCTAGAGGGGGTGAATAGGCGGAATCTGAAATTTACAAACTTAAGCACTCACTACAAGCTGAGGTTAGCGTTAGAATTAAATTCGAGTCCGAAAGAGAGGGAAAACAAATCAACAAAGAAATAAAGTGGATGAACACGGTGATTTGTTTTACCGAGGTTCGGTTCTTGCAAACCTACTCCCCGTTGAGGTGGTCACAAAGACCGGGTCTCTTTCAACCCTTTCCCTCTCTCAAACGGTCACTTAGACCGAGTGAGCCTTTCTCTTCAATCAAATGGGACACTTAGTCCACTACAAGGACCACCACAACTTGGTGTCTCTTGCTTTGATTACAAGTGAGTTGGAAACAAGAATAGAGGAAGAAGAAAAGCAATCCAAGCGCAAGAGCTCAAAAGAACACAAAAGTCTCTCTCTCTAGTCACTAATTTGTTTGGAGTGATTCCGGACTTGGGAGAGGATTTGATCTCTTTGTTTGTGTCTTGGAATGAAGTCTATAGCTCTTGTATGAGGTTTGATGGCTGAAAACTTGGATGCATTGAAGTGTGGTGGTTGGGGGTATTTATAGCCCCAACCACCAAAATGGTCGTTGGTGAGGGCTTCTGTCGTATGGCGCACCGGACAGTCCGGTGCGCCAGCCACGTCACCTAGCTGTTAGGGTTCGACCGTTGGAGCTTCTGATATGTGGGCCACCGGACAGTCTGGTGGTGCACCGGACAACCACTATTCATTGTCGGGTGCGCCATCTGACGCCTGCTCTGACTCTGCGCACGCAGTCGCACACTGTTCACTGTTCTTGTAGCTGTTGCAGACGACCATAGACGCAGGTAGTCATTGCTCCGCTTGGCACACCAGACAGTCCGGTGCTACACCGGACAGTCCGGTGAATTATAGCGGAGTGGCTCCCAGAATTCTCGAAGCTAGCGAGTTGGAGGGAATCCACCTTGGTGCACCGGACACTGTCCGGTGGCACACGGGACAGTCCGGTGCGCCAGACCAGGGTAGTCTTCGGTTGCTTTGCTCCTTTCTTTTTGAACCCTTTCTTTGAACTTTGTATTGGTTTATTGTGAACCTTTGGCACCTGTAGAACTTATAATCTAGAGCAAACTAGTTAGTCCAATTATTTGTGTTGGGCAATTCAACCACCAAAATTAATTAGGAAAAGGTTTTAGCCTATTTCCCTTTCAATCTCCCCTTTTGGTGATTGATGCCAACACAAACCAAAGCAAATATATAAGTGCAGAATTGAACTAGTTTGCATAAGGTAAGTGCAAAGGTTACTTGGAATTGAACCAATTTATATTTCATAAGCTATGGATGGATGCTTTCTTCTATTTTAACATTTTGGACCACGCTTGCACCACAGTTTTGTTTTTGCATATGTTTTGGAAATTCTTTTCAAAGTCTTTTTACAAATAGTCAAAGGTAAATGAATAAGATTTCAAGAAGCATTTTCAAAATTTGAAATTTTCTCCCTCTGTTTCAAATGCTTTTCCTTTGACTAAACAAAACTCCCCCTCAATGAAATTCTCCTCTTAGTGTTCAAGTGGTTTTTAGATATTAATTTTGAAAGAGGTTATACCAATTTGAAATTATATCAAAAATAAGATACCAATTGAAAAACCTTCTTTAAATTCAATTTAAAAGACTACATTTTTGAAATTGGTGGTGGTGGTGCGGTCCTTTTGCTTTGGGCTAATACTTTCTCCCTCTTTGGCATGAATCACCAAAAACGGATACTTGTAAGTGAAATATAAGCCCTTTTTCAAACTTTATCCCCCTTTGGTAAATAATATAGGAGTGAAGATTATACCAAATTTGGAGAACGGTGCGGAGTGACGGCGAAGGATGAGTAATTTGATGGAGTGGAGTGGAAGCCTTGTCTTCGCCGAAGAACTCCATTTCCCTTTCAATCTATGACTTAGCATGAAATACACTTGAAAACCACATTAGTCATAGCACATGAAAGAGATATGATCAAAAAAATATAAATGAGCTATGTATGCAAGGAATCAATCAAAGTTCCTAGAATCAAGGATATTTAGCTCATGCCTAAGTTTGGTAAAAGTTTTCTCATCTAATGGCTTGGTAAAGATATCGGCTAATTGTTCTTTGGTGCTAACATATGCAATCTCGATATCCCCCCTTTTTGGTGATCCCTTAAAAAGTGATACCGAATGGCTATGTGCTTAGTGCGGCTATGCTCAACGGGTTTATCCGCCATGCGGATTGCACTCTCATTATCACATAGGAGAGGGACTTTGGTTAATTTGTAACCATAGTCCCTAAGGGGTTGCCTCATCCAAAGCAATTGCGCGCAACAATGGCCTACGGCAATATACTCGGCTTCGGCGGTAGAAAGAGCTACAAAATTTTGATTCTTAGAAGCCCAAGACACAAGAGATCTTCCCAAGAACTGGCAAGTCCCTGATGTGCTCTTTCTATCAATCTTACACCCCGCCCAATCAGCATCTGAATAACCAATTAAATCAAAAGTGGATCCCGTGGGGTACCAAAGACCAAACCTAGGAGTTTGAACTAAATATCTCAAGATTTGTTTTACGTCCCTAAGGTGAACTTCCTTAGGATCGGCTTGGAATCTTGCACACATGCATACGGAAAGCATAATATCCGGTCAAGATGCACATAAATAGAGTAAAGATCCTATCATCGACCGGTATACCTTTTGATCTATGGATTTACCTCCCGTGTCGAGGTCGAGATGCCCATTGGTTCCCATGGGTGTCTTGATGGGCTTGGCATTCTTCATTCCAAACTTGGTGAGTATGTCTTGAGTGTACTTCGTTTGGCTAATGAAGGTGCCCTCTTGGAGTTGCTTGACTTGAAATCCTAAGAAGTACTTCAACTCCCCCATCATCGACATCTCGAATTTTTGAATCATGATCCTACTAAACTCTTCACAAGTAGATTTGTTAGTAGACCCAAATATGATATCATCAACATAAATTTGGCATACAAACAAATCATTTGCAATAGTTTTGGTAAAGAGAGTAGGATCGGCTTTTCCGACTTTGAAGCCATTAGCGATAAGAAAGTCTCTTAGGCATTCATACCATGCTCGTGGGGCTTGCTTAAGCCCATAAAGCGCCTTAGAGAGTTTATAAACATGGTTAGGGTACTCACTATCTTCAAAGCCAGGAGGTTGCTCAACATAGACCTCCTCCTTGATTGGTCCATTGAGGAAGGCACTTTTCACGTCCATTTGGTAAAGCTTAAAGCCATGGTAAGTAGCATAGGCAAGTAAAATGCGAATTGACTCAAGCCTAGCTACGGGTGCATAGGTTTCACCGAAATCCAAACCTTCGACTTGTGAATATCCCTTGGCTACAAGTCGGGCTTTGTTCGTTGTCACCACACCATGCTCATCTTGCTTGTTGCGGAAGACCCACTTGGTTCCTACAACATTTTGATTAGGACGTGGAACAAGATGCCATACCTCATTCCTCGTGAAGTTGTTGAGTTCCTCTTGCATTGCCAACACCCAGTCCGAATCCCTTAATGCGTCTTCCACCCTGTATGGCTCAATAGAAGACACAAAGGAGTAATGTTCACAAAAATGAGCAACACGAGATTGAGTGGTTACCCCCTTTTGAATATCGCCGAGGATAGTGTTCACGGGGTGATCTCGTTGTATTGTTTGGTGGACTCTTGAATGTGGCGGTCTTGGACCCTCATCATCTTCCTTGTCTTGATCATTAGCATCTCCCCCTTGATCATTGTCCTCCTCTTGAGGTGACCCCTCTTGATCTTCATTTTCATCATCTTGGGCTTGATCCTCATCTTGGGTTAGTGGAGATGCTTGCATGGAGGAAGATGGTTGATCTTGTGCATTTGGAGGCTCTTCGGATTCCTTAGGACACACATCCCCAATGGACATGTTCCTTAGCGAGACGCATGGAGCCTCTTCATCATCTAGCTCATCAAGATCAACTTGCTCTACTTGAGAGCCGTTAGTCTCATCAAACACAATGTCACAAGAGACTTCAACTAGTCCAGTGGACTCGTTAAAGACTCTATATGCCCTTGTGTTTGAATCATAACCAAGTAAAAAGCCTTCTACAGCCTTAGGAGCAAATTTAGATTTTCTACCTCTTTTAACAAGAATAAAGCATTTGCTACCAAAGACTCTAAAATATGAAACATTGGGCTTTTTACGGGTTAGGAGTTCATAAGATGTCTTCTTGAGGATTCGGTGAAGGTAGAGACGGTTGATGGTGTAGCAAGCGGTGTTGATTGCTTCCACCCAAAACCGGTCCGAAGTCTTGTACTCATCAAGCATGGTCCTCGCCATGCCAAGTAGAGTTCTATTATTCCTCTCCACTACACCATTTTGTTGTGGAGTGTAGGGAGAAGAGAAATCATGCTTGATGCCCTCGTCCTCAAGAAATCCTTCAATTTGAGAATTCTTGAACTTCGTCCCATTGTCGCTTCTAATCTTTTTTATCCTTAAGCCGAACTCATTTTGAGCCCGTATCAAGAATCCCTTTAAGGTCTCTTGGGTTTGAGATTTTTCCTGCAAAAAGAACACCCAAGTGAAGCGAGAATAATCATCCACAATAACTAGACAGTACTTACTCCCGTCGATGCTTATGTAAGCGATCGGGCCGAATAGATTCATGTGGAGTAGCTCAAGCGGCCTGTCAGTCGTCATGATGTTCTTGTGTGGATGATGAACACCAACTTGCTTCCCTGCTTGACATGCGCTACAAATCCTTTCTTTCTCAAAATGAACATTTGTTAGTCCTAAAATGTGCTCTCCCTTTAGAAGCTTGTGAAGATTCTTCATCCCAACATGGGCTAGTCGGCGATGCCAGAGCCAACCAATATTAGTCTTAGCAATTAAGCAAGTGTCGAGTTCAGCTTTATTGAAATCAACTAAGTATAGCTGACCCTCTAACACTCCCTTAAATGCTACTGAATCATCACTTCTTCTAAAGACAGTAACACCTACATCAGTGAATAGACAGTTGTAACCCATATTGCATAATTGAGAAACAGAAAGCAAGTTATAATCTAAAGAATCTACAAGAAAAACATTGGAAATAGAGTGGTCAGGAGATATAGCAATTTTACCAAGTCCTTTGACCAAACCTTGATTTCCATCCCCGAATGTGATAACCCTTTGGGGATCATGGTTTTTCTCATAGGAGGAGAACATCCTTTTCTCCCCAGTCATGTGGTTTGTGCACCCGCTATCGATGATCCAACTTGAGCCCCCGAATGCATAAACCTACAAAACAAGTTTATGCCTTGTTCTTAGGTACCCAAACGGTCTTGGGTCCTTTCACATTAGAAACAAGCACCTTGGGTACCCAAACACAAGTCTTTGAGCCCTTGTGTTTGGCCCCAACATATTTGGCAACTACTTTGCCTGATTTGTTAGTTAATACATATGAAGCATCAAAAGTCTTAAATGAAATAATGGGCTCATTTAATGCAATAGGAGTTTTCTTCTTAGGCAATTTACCATGAGTGGATTGCCTCGAACTAGATGCCTCACTCTTATATATAAAAGCATGATGAGAGCCAGAGTGAGACTTCCTAGAATGAATTCTCCTAATTTTGTGTTCGGGATAACCGGCAGGGTATAAAATGTAACCCTCGTTATCCTGAACCATGGGAGCCTTGCCCTTAACAAAGTTAGACAAATTCTTTGGGGCATTAAGCTTGACATTGTCTCCCTGTTGGAAGTTAATGCCATCCTTAATGCCTGGGCGTCTCCCACTATAGAGCATGCTTCTAGCAAATTTAAATTTTTTATTTTCTAAGTTATGCTCATTAATCTTAGCACTAAGTTGAGCTATGTGATCATTTTGTTGTTTAATTAAAGCTAGGTGATCATGAATAGCATCAACATTAATATCTCTACATCTAGTGCAAATAGTAACATGCTGAACGGTAGATGTAGAGGGTTTGCAAGTATTTAATTCAACAATCTTAGCATGTAAAATAGCATTCTCATCTCTAAGATTGGAAATAGAAACATTGCAAACATTTAAATCTTTAGCCTTAGCAATTAATTTTTCATTCTCAATTTTAAGGCTAGAGAGAGATGCATTCAATTTGTCAATCTTAGCAATCAAATTAGCATTATCATTTCTAAGGTTGACAAGAGAATCATCACTAACATTTAATTTCTCAACCTTAGCAATCAATTTATCATTTTCAAATCTAAGGTTGGAGATAGTGTCATGGCAAGTGCTTAGGTCACTAGTTAATTTTTCACATTTTTCTATCTCCTGAGCATAAGCATTTTTAACTTTAACATGCTTCTTATTTTCTTTAATGAGGAAGTCCTCTTGGCTATCCAAGAGTTCATCCTTCTCATGAATAGCACTAATCAATTCATTCAATTTTTCCTTTTGTTGCATGTTTAAGTTGGCAAAAAGGGTGAGCAAGTTATCCTCATCATCACTAGAATTTTCCTCATCACTAGAAGTTGCATACTTAGTGGAGGATCTAGATTTTACCTTCTTCTTCTTGCCGTCTTTTGCCATGAGGCACTTGTGGCCGACGTTGGGGAAGAGGACTCCCTTGTTGACGATGTTGGTGGCGTCCTCGTCGGAGGAGGAGTCGGTGGAGCTCTCGTCGGAGTCCCACTCCCGGCAAACATGGGCATCACCGCCCTTCTTCTTGTAATACCTCTTCTTCTCCTTCTTCCCCCTCTTGTCGTCGCCCCTGTCACTGTCACTAGAAATAGGACATTTTGCTATAAAGTGACCGGGCTTACCACACTTGTAGTAAACCTTCTTTGAACGGGGTTTGTAGTCTTTCCCCTTCCTTTGCTTGAGGATTTGGCGGAAGCTCTTGATGATGAGCGTCATTTCCTCGTTGTCGAGCTTGGAGGCGTCGATGGGGAGTCTACTTGATGTAGACTCTTCATTCTTCTCCTCTGTCGCCTTGAATGCGACGGGTTGCATCTCGGGTGTGGAGGAGGCGCCTTGCTCGATGATTTTCTTTGAGCCTTTGTCATCAATTCAAAGCTCACAAATTTTCCTATAACCTCCTCGGGAGACATTAGCTTGTATCTAGGATCACCACGAATTAATTGAACTTGTGTAGGATTAAGAAAAACGAGTGATCTTAGAATAACCTCGACCATTTCATGGTCATCCCATTTTGTGCTCCCGAGGTTGCGCACTTGGTTCACCAAGGTCTTGAGCCGGTTGTACATTGCTTGTGGCTCCTCCCCTTGATGAAGCATGAAGTGACCGAGCTCCCCCTCGATCGTTTCCCTCTTGGTGATCTTGGTCACCTCGTCTCCTTCGTGCGCGGTCTTTAGCACGTCCCAAATCTCTTTGGCACTTTTCAACCCTTGCACCTTATTGTACTCCTCTCGACTTAGAGAGACGAGGAGTATAGTGGTGGCTTGGGAGTTGAAGTGCCAGATTTGGGCTACCTCGTCCGAGTCATAGCCTTCATCCCTCGTGGATGGTTCCTGCGCACCAAATTCAACAATGTCCCAAATACTAGCGTGGAGTGAGGTTAGATGGTGCCTCATTTTATCACTCCACATACAATAATCTTCACCATCAAAAATCAGTGGTTTGCCTAGTGGGACGAAAAGTAAAGGGGTGCGTTTGGAAATGTGAGGGTAGCGTAGGGGGATCTTACTAAACTTCTTGCGCTCATGGCATAGAAGTGAAGGACGGCGCGTCTGAGCCGGAGGTGGACGGTGACGAAGAATCGGTCTCGTAGTAGACCACTTTCTTCATTTTCTTCTTCTTGTCACCACTCCGGTGCGACTTGACGCGAGGACGTGATTCCTCCCTCTTCTTGTTGGCGGACTCCCCCGATGGAGCCTTCCTGTGGCTTGTGGCGGGCTTCTCGCCGGTCCCCATCTCCTCCTTGGTGTGAGCTCCCGACATCACTTCGAGCGGTTAGGCTCTAATGAAGTAACCTACTCTGATACCAATTGAAAGTCGCCTAGAGGGGGGTGAATAGGCGGAATCTAAAATTTACAAACTTAAGCACTCACTACAAGCCGGGGTTAGCGTTAGAATTAAATTCGAGTTCGAAAGAGAGGGAAAACAAATCAACAAAGAAATAAAGCGGATGAACACGGTGATTTGTTTTACCAAGGTTCGGTTCTTGCAAACCTACTCCCTATTGAGGTGGTCATAAAGACCGGGTCTATTTCAACCCTTTCCCTCTCTCAAACGGTCACTTAGACCGAGTGAGCCTTTCTCTTCAATCAAATGGGACACTTAGTCCACTACAAGGACCACCACAACTTGGTGTCTCTTGCTTTGATTACAAGTGAATTGGAAACAAGAATAGAGGAAGAAGAAAAGCAATCCAAGCGCAAGAGCTCAAAAGAACACAAAAGTCTCTCTCTCTCTAGTCACTAATTTGTTTGGAGTGATTCCGGACTTGGGAGAGGATTTGATCTCTTTGTTTATGTCTTGGAATGAAGTCTATAGCTCTTGTATGAGGTTTGATGGCTGAAAACTTGGATGCATTGAAGTGTGGTGGTTGGGGGGTATTTATAGCCCCAACCACCAAAATGGTCATTGATGAGGGCTTCTGTCGTATGGCGCACCGGACAGTCCGGTGTGCCAGCCACGTCACCCAGCCGTTAGGGTTCGATCGTTGGAGCTTCTAACATGTGGGCCACCGGATAGTCTGGTGGTGCACCGGACAACACTGTTCATTGTCCGGTGCGCCATCTGACGCCTGCTCTGACTCTGCGCGCGCAGTCGTGCACTGTTCACTGTTCCTGTAGCTGTTGCAGATGACCTTTGGCGCAGGTAGCCATTGCTCCGCTTGGCACACCGGACAGTCCGGTGCTACACCGGACAGTCCGGTGAATTGTAGCTGAGTGACTCCCAGAATTCCTGAAGCTAGCGAGTTGGAGGGAATCCACCTTGGTGCACCGGACACTGTCCGGTGGCACACCGGACAGTCCGGTGCGCCAGACCAGGACAGTCTTCGGTTGCTTTGCTCCTTTATTTTTGAACCCTTTCTTTGAACTTTGTATTGGTTTATTGTGAACCTTTGGCACCTATAGAACTTATAATCTAGAGCAAACTAGTTAGTCCAATTATTTGTGTTGGATAATTCAACCAGCAAAATTAATTAGGAAAAGGTTTTAGCCTATTTCCCTTTCAATGAACTAGCGAAGCCATGGCGACTACAGCGGCAGAAAGCAGAAGAGTGCGAATACAAAGGGGCGCAGAGAGCTCGAAGGCGAAAAGGTGCAGCAATTGGGAGAGAATGCGAAAGCGTAACTGCTGCACGCAGGGTGAATCCCTCTTCAAGGCAGACTCTCCCGCTCGCGCCCCGAGACGCTACAGGAAATCCCGACCGACGCACACCTTACGCCCAGGAGACCCAGTCTATGACACGGGGCCTGGGTCCACAAGTCATACGGATTGTGCGCTGAACTCCTGGTATGGAAAAGGTGAACCGCCGTGCGCGCCCGAAAAGCAAACCGCCGCCCGCGGTAGCGCGCCTCTTCATCTCCGCCGCAAGAAACAACAGCCCAGTCTATGACACGAGGGCCCAGGCCCACAAGTCATACTCCTTGGGTGCCGGTTCCCGGGTGCAGAAAAATCAAACCGCCGCACACGCCGGTAGTGCGCTTCCTCGAGGCTGCGACAGAAGACAGAGAAGGTGATTTTTTAAACCAATGCAGCAGTATCAAGGCGCCTCGCGCGTGGCCCGGCGAAACCACCAGGCATGGGGGCCACGGGTCAGTCAGCCGCGGGGACAAATATAGCAGTTGGCGTGACCGAAGGAGGATTGACGGCGAGTACGTCAGCAGGCGCACGGAAGCGGCACGCCAATCACCAATCAGGCTATTGACCCCACCTGCAGGCTCTCATCCTCCCCTGAGGTGGGCCCGAGGGCCACTGTCAGTACCCTAAAACAGGGGTACACCTTACTACCATATGAAGACGCAGTACCCACGCAGCTATCTTTAGTCGCGTGGTAAAGAAGCTGTGCGTGGAACCAGACCATGGCTCGCCCTAGCCTCGGGCGACTACTCTGGGCCAGCAACAGCACCCGACCCCACCACGTGGACGGCTCCGAGACCGCCACATGGCCAGAGAAGATGATATACTCCAAGGTATCAACAGTGAGTCCGGACCCCAATGGGAAAGTGCCGGACCCCTGTATATACAGACCAGGCCCCGGGTAAGGTCTAGAACCTCCACGGGCGCAAATCGGACCGTGAGGATGGGTTCCAGACCCCTCTATGTGGGGTCCGGGTCACTCACAGCAGGGTCCCGGGATTCTGGGACAGAGAATACCCAGGCCTTAATCAAGGCCAGGCGGGCGTCCAGAGCCGACACGTGTCCGGACCTTACCATGTACGCTTCTGCTCCCCGCTCAGGCGAAGCCCCGATGCTGCCATGTGGCATGGTGCACGTGACGTAAGCCAACGGGTGGGGCCTGCCGTAAGGCCTCTGGGCTACGTGGCCTCTGCATTTATTGCGGATAAGGCGCGCCGCCTGTCCAATCCACTGGCAGGCGATATGCCGCCTCGACATTTATTGAGCCTTGTCCATTCCACTGGCAGGCGATGTGTCGTCTCTGCATTTAATGAGACATGTCCATTCCGCGGGCAGGCGGCGACCAGTCCATTCCGTAGGCGACGTGCCTGTCCATTCCACTGGCAGGCAGTACGCACATGCTACCGCGTGCACTATGCTCATCATTACTCGCGCGTTACCAAGGAAGCAACCGCAACATATCAATAATGCATGGACTACGGATATCATGGCACCAGAAGATTGCTCAGGCGTACTCGCATTAGTTACTTCTATAATGTATTCCCTCTATTTTGCTCTTGGGCCCACATGTCGGGGCTCAGCATCCTTGTGCGTGCCCCCCTTGAGCTATAAAAGGGAGGGCACACGACGTTACAAGGGAGACTCGACTCGGACTCTCAGACTCACAAGTTCATACAAGCTCTCAAGCTCACAGATTCAATACAACACACAACAGTGGAGTAGGGTATTACGCTCCGGCGGCCAGAACCACTCTAAACCCTTGCGTGTTCTTGTGTTCATCCCGAATCCACCTAGCAGGCAAAACGCTTAGGCCCCTCCTCATCTTAGGATTTAGGGTGGGTGCGTTCTGCCACTCGACCGGAGATTTTCCTCTCCGACAGAGTCGAAGCATACGATTGCTACAAAAACGAGATATTCACACTTCGAGTTGCGTATTTGTGGTCCATTCATGATTTCATGGCATACAGTTTATTTGCTGGATGGAGCTGCCATGGAACTCTGACATGTCCAATATGTGGCAAGGATACATATTGTTTCCGCCTTGAGTTTGGAGGGAAGATTTGTTACTTTGACTGCCACAGATGCTTCTTGCCCCAAAAACACCCGTATAGGTTCGAGGTTAACACCTTTAAGAAGGGCACTATCGTGACAAATGGACCGCCCAGACGTCTGAGCGGAATAGAGATTGAGGCTATGCTTAATAATTTGAAAGAGAATGAAAGTGTGATGGATACATAGGTTTTGGAACCGAGCATAACTGGACACATAAATGTGGTTTATGGGAACTCCCTTATGTTAAGGCATTGATTCTGATGCATAACATTGACGTCATGCATCAGGAACATAATGTTGGTGAAAGCATTCTAAGTACTTGCATTAATCTACGCGACAAAACAAAAGACAATATAAAGGCCAGAAAGGACTTAGCAAAACTTTGTAACCGACCAACCCAGGAACTCGACGAAAATGGAAAAAAGCCACGTGCTCAATTTTGTCTAAAACCTAAATAGAAGAAAGAAGTAATGGAATGGTTGAAAAATTTGAAATTCCCATATGGTTATGCGACCGGGTTTAGGAGAGCTGTGAACTTGAAGACAAATAAAATAACTGGATTGAAGAGCCATGATTATCATATAATGATGGAAAGGCTCCTCCCTATAATGTTCTGTGGTACTTGAAAGTCAGAATCTGGAAGGCGTTAGCTGAGTTAAGCTACTTTTATAGGCAACTTTGTGCTAAAGAAATAAACAAAGATGTGATGGAGAAGTTGGAGACAGAAATTCCTGTCCTTATATGCAAGTTGGAAAAAATATTCCCCCAGGATTCTTCAATCCAATGCAACATCTACTTGTCCACCTTCCATATGAAGCTAAGGCTGGTGGTCCTGTGCAATACAGGTGGATGTACCATATTGAAAGGGCATTAAAGAAGCTTAGTTCAATGGTTGGTAACAAAGGAAGAGTTGAAGGGTGTATAGCAAAAGAATTCAAATATAAAGAGGTAGCAGCCTTCACGAGTGTATACTTTGCACACGAGCACAATATCAATGCCCCTACATTGAGGTATCATGATGACAAAGTAGGGACCCACAACAATCTCCAAATTTTTGAGATTGAGGGCAAGACTGTCGGAGCATCCACGGAATATCATCCTGAGCGTGAAAAAAAGTTGGACGCTTTGCTCTATATGTATGAAAATATGGATGAAATGACTCAATATTTCAAGTAAGATGACTCCATATTTCAATTAAGATGACTCTATGTAGTAATCGTGTTCCGCACCTCATTTGTTTAGTTGTTGTAACAGAGAATTCCAATCGCAACTTAATGAGAAATTGTCCTCAAGGCAGTATGAAAACGCGCTTCGAGGAAGACATGAGAAGCCCAATTTCATTAATTGGTTTCGAGCTTATGTAAATAACCTAACATTCTTATTCTACTTTATATATTTTGTTTTAGAAATCTAATTTCACCATCTCATTGGCAGTGTGACAAAATTCCAAATTTAGACAAGGACTTGCTTCAGATGTCTTACACAATAGTAAAAGTCAGAAGCTACGGTCGTTATGACATTAAGGGGTTTCGTTTTTGTTTGACCAAATTTGAATGTACTCGTCCATTTGCGGTGACAAAAAATACTGGAGTTGTATGCAGGGCAGTCGATGATCGTGGAAGAGAGATGAGTTATTATGGAGTTATTAATGACATACTCGAGTACGACTTCACTCGGACAAAAATCTTAAGGTGGTGTTTTTCAAATGTGATTGGTTTGATCCCAATCAAGGGACTGTACAAAACCAATTTGGCATGGTAGAAGTCAAACATGAGCTCAAAACAAGTGCATGTAGCAAATTTGTTCTTGCTCACCAAGTTGACCAG
Organism: Zea mays; assembly: GCF_902167145.1. Classification (NCBI taxonomy): domain Eukaryota; kingdom Viridiplantae; phylum Streptophyta; class Magnoliopsida; order Poales; family Poaceae; genus Zea; species Zea mays. Next base: position 115,406,236 of record NC_050105.1, read on the forward strand.
GTGTACTACATACCGTATCCATCTAGAAAGCTAGAAGCCACATGGCTAGTGTACAAAGTTAATCTTCGTGAATAGTTACACACCAAGGGTGAATGGTTCGAGGCAGAAGTTGAAGAAATTTACCAAGAAGATGAACTTCCGGCCAATTTTAATATAGATACTGAGGTTTTGCCAGAATCATTAGTGGGAGATCCTAAAGATGTAGTAAGTCCCAAAAACGGAAACAGAAGTCAAAGAAGAAAACATCGAATCGAAGAAAACATTTTGATCCTGATTTTGAATACGACTAAAAAGTAATTATATATTTATTGTTCATTTCAATACATTATGTTTATTTACATTATGTTCATTTCAATACATTATGTTCATTTACATTATGCTCATTTACTAATTTGATTTTGTTTTAATAACAGGATATCTAAAAAGGTCAAGCAGCTCGCTAAGGGACTAGCGAGGAGAGCCTCCATTTTTGGGAGAAGGAGGACTTAGTGTTCCAGGGCACTAGTTCAAGCTCGAGCAGGCATAGAGCTTTGTTGGAGCATGTTCCAGAGTTATAAGTTGCCTCATTCATATTATGGATTCTTAACTATGTTTCTTTTTTTCAGAAACATTATAAGTTGCCTAATGGAGATACTCATACCGAGCATGCACACTCCGTGTTCCATAGGAACGCGATAGATGTTGTTGCGGATATGATGTACTATGTCTGAATCTAAGTGATTAATCAAGCTATGTTGAGTAGTGAAGGACGACGTGCATCCAGTAAGAGTGAGGCGTCACACTATGGACTTTCTATGACTGGGCAAGATTTTCTTGAGGTAATTGATGTTTTTGCTTATGTTGGAAAAAATTTTGTTCCCTGTATATGTTACAGTTACTTGTAAATGAATTGTGTTTCCGTAGCATTCGATTCCATGGATAGCCGCCAATGATGCTGCTTGGCGTGCCTTATGCCGTTATTGGGCTTCGGATAATTTCAAGGCAAAGTCTATACGACAAAGTTCCAATCGTGGAACCGAGACATATCACAAGTATGGAGGTGATGATCACTTTCGTTTGGCAAAATGAATGGCAAGTGCAATTTATTTCATTTTTTGTTGATTGTATATGACTTGATGTCATTTCTGATTATAATGTTTGTCAAATGTACGTACATGAAGCTAGCAGTGGTGTAGTGCCTAGTGATGTTCAAATATACCTGAGGGGGCATAGAGGACCAGATCCTGCAAACCTAGATGTGTTGTGTAGCCAAAAGGCAGCAGATCGTCTGGTGAGTGTTTTAAAATGCTTGGTAGATTTTGTTCATATGAATTTTTGTATATGCCCAGTGATGTAAGATTGCATTGTTCTTTTGTATGGAGGCTGCATATGGTGAGGCGATGTCTAGTCAGCACGGATCGGACTATGACTGGAGGACCGCACCTATTGATCCTCAGGCTGTGTATGCAAGTGGCGGAAAACCCCATGGAAGGTGTGGACTCTACATACCTTATCTTGTTTCATCGGTTTAAGTACAATAGATTTATTTTGAATCTGTCGTGATGTTACTTGTTTGAAGGTACTCGATGTTCAATAACGTCATCGGCTCGAGCCAGGTGATGGTTCAGAGGGGAGGTTCGTCGAGGTCTGCTGCTCGTAGCTCCCGTCGCTCTACTCAGGATACTGCAGAAGTTGAGCGACTACGAGAAGAGCTTAGGCAACATCAGGAGCGGCAAAGGGTTCAGGAGGAATACTTGAGGCAACATGCTGCGCAACAAGAATACTATGCTACTCAGTTTCAACAACAGCAAGCACTGATACAAGTAAGTTCAAAAAGATCTTTCATTTTAAGTTATGTATTGATTTAAAACACTGACATTAATGTGTTCGGCAATTTGGTAGCAACTAGCACAAGCCCAAGGGATACAGGTTCCGATGGCCCCCCACCTCCACCTCCCATACATTTTCCTTGGCCTTCACCTCCGCCTCCACCTACCGAACATCAGGTATGCAAATTTATCATAATTTACTTGTTATATTACGGTGTAACTCCATGAATGTCATTTGTATAGGTATATGAGACTCCTCCAGCTACCTTGCTGGCGTAGCAACAAGATGACGGCTTAGACTTTGTCAATGCGCTCTTCGCCAGTGGAGGTAGCGAGCATCACTCTTCGCTATTTCCTGATGTTGATCGACAGTAGTGGGCTTCCATTCGATGTGTTTTGTGAGACTTGAAACTTTTGTGTCTTGTGAGACTATTATGAATTGTTATGTCGAGGTGGATTTGACTTGTGAGACATTTTGTGGATTGTTATGTCCATAACTTTATGACTTTATGTATGCGATGATATTGCTGAAATGTTGTTATTATGTATGTGAGATGTTATATGTGACATGTTGTGTATTATGGTTGTTAAATATATTTGTTATGTATGCAATGTGGTGAATTACCAAAAATAAATTGCATTTTTAGTGCCGGTCAATTTAACTTCCTAGAGGAATAGTAAACGGTAGGAAGTTAGACTGCTAACTTCCTAGAGCAACAGTGAAACGGTAGGAAGTTAGGTTGGCGCCCTCTGGGAAGTTATCCATTAACTTCCGAGAGGCCAGCTCGACTCTAGGAAGTTACCCTAACTTTCGAGAGGCCCTCGAAAGTTACCCTAACTTCCGACCAAAATGTTCCGACGGGCTAACTTCCAACGGTTTTGATAACTTCCGAGAGTTTAGCTCTAACTTCCTACGGTTTAGGCCCTAGGAAGTTAAGCATTTTGGTGTAGTGCATGGTCATAGCACTCAGAAAGATGGTGCCTTTGTCGGGTGTAGTAGCCATAGCACTCGGCAAATTAGGTTTTCGGTGCTCGGGTATCTTTGCCGATTGTGATGCTTTGCCGAGGGCGGCACTCGATAAACCCTGTTTGCGTTGAGTAACCGATAGTTTGCACTCAGTAAACATCTGAGCATTCGGCAAAGAGCGTGTCTCCGGTAGTGACTTCAAGGACACATGACGGGTCAGACATCTGGCTTAGGGTCCCATTGGAATGCAAAAACAAAAACTTTATAAAAACAGATTATTTTTATAGAAAAATATAGAAAATATGAGTGACACCATATATTTTTTATAAATATGATTCTTTCATATAGAAAATTGGACATATATAGCGAGTGGCGAGTACCATGGTGCAAGTTGAAACAACGGTTCATGCAACTGTAGTAAATATAAAAACATCTGAGCATGATGTTCTATTGGTTAGACTCCTTCACCCAATGTCTCATGCCCTTCTTTCATCAGGGTGTGAGTTTGAACCCCATCTCCTGTACCGCTTTTTAACATTCTACGCTGATTTAACCAAATGGCTCGACGGGCTAATGGGTCGTCCCGGCATGTTCAACAGGCCGGTGTGCCATGCCTGGGCTGGAGCTACGGCTCGCGGGCGTCGAGCATAGCGGGCCCATGCTGGGTCACCGTTTGGCCATCTATATGCAAGTTGGTTGTGTGGAGGGGACGGACGTGCAGCAGATTAATTTGAAATAGATGTAAGGGGTTATTTGTAAAAAGATGACGCGGAACGGCCATGCCCAAAAGAGAGAACGATGGTGTTGCTTGTGTGCGAGGTGCCCGCGTAGTCGTGTACGGTAGCTTTCGGGAATCGGTGCAGGCTGAGAGCATATCCAAGAGGTCCCCTGTCCCTAATCCAATCACCATATTAGGAGAGTTGGTTTAAAATCTCTGCTCCAATAGATCCCTCTTTTATCCTCATTATTTGGGGACCACCAAAAACAAGCCAAACTCCTCTCAAATAAACGGGGAGATGCAACTCCCCCGATATGTCGCGGCGGTTCTACGTAGCTGGGAGCAGGTTAAGGATGAAGGGATGGAGGAGTATACGGTTGGAGAAGAGAGACTGATAGAGGAGTAAAAGGAAAAAAATAAAGTATTAATATCTGACAAGTGGGTTCTAGGTTTTAGGGAGGTTTATTGGTGATCTGTTGGAGTATTTCACTCAATATTCTGAAAAAACATTATTAGTGATCACTAATACTATCCTATTAGGGATGAATTATTGGTAAACTACTGGAGATGCTCTGAATAGGGCCTCGGCACCGGTAGTGAGTGTTCGGTTCTGCTACCATGCAAAAATATGGTAGCCCCTCTAAGCGTGTCAAAATTTGTAACCAAAACACAGACAATTAAGGGCATGTTTAGAACCACTTAATTTTTTAAAAAAACTGGTTTATCGAAACTAAAGTGGTTTAGAAAATAAACCAGTTTATGTTCCAAGTCATAGAAACTGGACTCCAATTTCTTAAAAACCAAAAAGCTACTTTCTTCTAACTAAAACTATATTCTTTTTGTTTAATTATATTATGCCCATGTTGATTTCATAGGATTTACATCTATTGCCAACGCTTTTTAAAATAGAGAAAGAGTATGCTAGTAATTGTATATAAAAAGAACTAGGAACTTGGTTTCTTATAAACTGAGTTCCAAACAACTCCCCATCCAACTTTTTCCATAAACCAGTTTCTAAAAACTAAGAATAGAAATTATTTTTTTAAAAAAAACGGCATGCTTCGCCCTGAGCCTGGATGCAACCTCATCTATTTCGCTTGTAGAATTTGAGCCTGCACAAGAGCTTAGAAAAATTATGATGGATACGATTAGTCCGTAGGTTGGATTGTTCATGTAGGATCTAATTTGTTAACCATGTATATATATATTCCTCCATATAGATAGAGGTCGTTAAACCGTATCACCAAGACGACTACATTGGTTTCTGCGTTGGCAACCATAGCAAAAAAAAAAGGTCAAGTTAATAAATTTGCTATGTGATCCAAATAAAATTTGGATTAAACCTCTGCTGTGCCTGTAGGCTGTAGCCGACCTTAGTAGTCCATTAAAGATACAGTGGTCGTGGAGGAGGATCGCCGGCCCGTGTGGGACTGTAAAAACCCACAAAAAATAACTTGGGTGCTGTAAAAACACCAACTGAAACAAAATAGAATATTTACGGATGAACAACTCACGCATGTCACGTCGAGGGACGGAGGGAGACCCCCTTGTTGTCATGTGCATATAAGGCTATCCGCAACCGTTACCCCTAAATTTTTCCCCCTATATCACTTTTCCCCCCTATTTTTCCCCCTATTTTCCATCTCCCGCAGCGGTTCCCCCTAAATACTCCCCCTATACCCCACTACCACTATAAAATATCATTTTCTATACCAACTATTAATTTTTTATCTACTAACAATTACTCGTGGACCCATAGCACAGTGTTTAGGGTGATGAACAGTGACACGCTAGATTGAGGAGAGGAGAGAGGAGGACGGTGGGCTAGGAGGCGGTGCAGGGGCACCGCTGCGCGCGTGGAGCGCCCCCTGCACGCGTCATGCAAGGGGAGGGGGCTGCGTAGGGGCAGCCTTTGCGGTCAGCCTAAGCAGCCGCACCGCACGGGGAGGACAAGGAAAATGGGACCCACGGCCACGACGGACGGCGACACGATGCGCTCGTTTTGTCGCCCGGCCGGTGCCCATCACGCTTTTTGTGCGCTCTTTCTGAGGCCAGAGCCTACGACGCCTTTGTTGGCACACTTGGCAGCATCCGTCTTTTGAGAGGACCACCACACCGCCCAAGGCCATCCAATTCCGAGGCACCATCTATCACCTCACCTCACATCAGACGTGCAAACGTGATGTGGGGGCGGCGACGTCGAGCAGCTGTCGTGGCGTCTCAGGCTCTCACCTCCTCATCCATCACGTTACTGTGTGGCTGGCAGCTCCACCAGCGACCAGCGAGTGCCCTCGCGACTGCTCATCGATGCGTTCATGAGCTCATCGCCTTGTAGGATTCAAAAGGAGAACAGTACAAGGAGCGGCGCGTTCTTGGCAGCCGCGGCCGCGCAGACGAGGCACGCGTCCCGTGCGGCACAGGCACAGGCACATCGTCGGAGAAACATTGGTCACGAGAGACACAATTATGATGACTATCTATATGGCGATACTTCTTGTTAGGCAGCGGAATTGTAAGCCACGCCATGGCCACCGTTGTATAGGCCACCTCAGCTCCCAAAGTTTGATAGCTTTTGTCAGATCCGAAGAAATTATTAACATATGAAGCTACCATATCATCATATGGTGGCAATTTAGCGGTGATGGCAAAATCATATGTTACAGCAACCAGAAAACGTGACCGAAATTTGATACTCTTCTCTTCAGACGGACAACGTCTCATCTTGGCGAAAAGCCTAATATCGGATACCTAGAAACCGAGTGCCCAAGGAAGGTCCAAAATGCCTCCCAATGATGGCCCATGACTCATCCTAGCTGTCACTGTCTTTCGTTCACCTGTGTATGAACACGGTGGAGACACACGACCGTTGTTGTTGCGGTGTTGATCATCAACAAACGTGAGGAGCACGGATAAAAATGTGATCCTTGCGTCTATATATGAGCATGCAGCCCGAGGCCCGGTTGTTTGGCCTCGCCAAGCATGGCACGGCCCGGCTGGAATCGTGCCCGGCCCGGCCCGGCCCAATAAACCAGGTCGTGACTGGGTTGCCGACATCGCCCGTCGGACGACACGGCCCGACCCGCCAAAAAACGGTAGGCACGGGATCGCCCCGGTGTCGGGGAGCGGAGCATAAGTCCAGGCGCCCGCCCTCCCGCCCTCCCCACTCCGGCTCTTCCTCTCCAGCTCTCCGCTCTGGCGCTCTCCCCACTCGATTAGCTCCACCCACTGCTTCGTCACCGCCTCGCCGTCGCCACTGACGGATCGTTGTCACCGGCGACATCGGCGGTTCTCCTACTCTCCAGCTCTCCCTAGGTGCCTCCCCAATCCAAATATCCCTAACCCTAATCTACTCTTCTCCGGTTCTCCCTCCCGCGTCGTCGTGCACTTGACCGGTTGACCCTCGTCTCTGGCTCCGGGCTGCGGCTTGGCAGATACGTCCCTCTCCGGCTCTCCCTCCCCAGTCGGCAATCCCAATCCCAATCCCTAACCCTAACTCTAATATCCTCTTCTCTGGCTCTCCCTCCTGCGTCGTCGTGCACTTGACCCTCGTCTCCAACTCCAGGCTCCGGCTTGGCAGGTATATCCCTCTCCGGCTCTCCCTCCCTAGTCGGCAATTCCTAACCCTAACCCTAATCTCTTCTTCGCTGCTTTCTTGTGGGCTTTGGTAGGTCGTCGGCCGACTACGTCGTAGTTGTGCTAGTGCCACCTGGGGCCGTTGAGGTACGGTGCCGAGAAGAGGAACGGCTGGTACCCTAGAACCATCAACGATAAGATACAGTCTCTATTAACAGCAACGGAAACCGTGTCTCTTGAAGGGACTTGTTTCGCTGCCTGCATCACGCAACAGCCGGTCCAAGCGTCACTGTGCCCCGTGGAGCGCCAGGCCATACATATATAGTGGCTAGCGAACGACAAGATACGGTTAAGGATGATGAGATGATGCCCTGCAGCCTGCGGAGCCGGCTCATGCATGCATGCATGCACAGCGTCATCTTGTCTCCCACGTTACAATACAGCTGAGCAGAGCATCACCATCTCCATCTGATGATGATGGATGAGGAGGGCATCTTTTGGATCAGAGTCGTGATCAAATTCAGCACTACCACACGCGACCAGGTCGTGCATACGACGTCGATCAGCGCGCGCGCGCGCGGCGGTCCGCGTGCACGGCCACTGCCTGCCTGCCTGCCTGCTGCTGCTACTGGCCGCAGCGGTCGTCTGCACGATCACGTCCACTGAGAAAACGCCAACCCCCGATCGACAGTGTGCCCCCGCTGCGTTTCAGTCGTCGTCTTTGTCCTGGCTGCCACTGCACGCACGTCTGCACGACTGTGCACCTGCGCGTACGTACGCTAGCTGGTCGCGGCTATGTCCTCGCCAACATATGAAGGCGCGCACCGGCCGGCCAGCCCGCCCGCGCGTGCCTGGCTAGCTGGTGCATGCATATGCAGCAGTGGAGCCCGCCGCGCGCAAGCTGTCCCACGAACAGATCGACGACGCCGGCCGGCCCGCATGCGTGTGCGGCGCGGTAGAGCTAGAACCGCTGGCCGTTCGCCGCCAGCCTCCGTCGTCCGTCGGAGCCGTTGCCTCCATGGATGCACGCCATGCATGCGCTCATGCCTGTGTACGTACCCGGGTGCGTGGTCAGACGTCGCCACTGCAATTGTTGACAAGCTATAGCCGCGCCCCCACGCACGTACGTCTAGGTCTAGCTATTCCGAATCGAATTGATTGACGGAGTACGTCGATGGCACCCGCTGTCGGATCGGTCGATCGTTGCCTTGCCGCGCGCTCTATTAGTCGAACCCACACTCCTCTGCCGACGACGATCCATGCATGCATGCCACGTGCTCGTACATTTGCAGGGCCCCGGTCCGGGCCGGGCGATCACGATGCATGCATGTCGCCAACTGATGGACCTACTAGCTCGGAGCTACAGCTTAGGATCCGAGCTGCACACAAACAATGGCATACTCGCGTGCATGCTGTTCAGTCCCCGGGCCTCGTGAAGCACAGTGAGCTGCCTCTACGGACTATACTCTTTCTGACCTTGTGTATACAAAATACATGGATGAGCAGAACTTTATACTCCGACGTCGGTGAAAATACAGCACAGCTCACGTCTGCTCTGGATTTGGGTCGCAGGCCATGCCATGCCAGATGCCACGCAGACGCATTGGTGGGTTGTGGCTGGCTGCAGACTACTGTAACACCAGCAGCTGCAAACCTCTGCGATAGCTTTACCGCTGCCATCGATGTCAAGCTGGCAGCCCTGCCCCATCCACGCAGCTGATTCGATCGATGGGCGATGACTGATGTGATGAGCCATCCTTGTTGGCTCTTGCATTGGCAGCAGATCGGTCGCAGGCTCGCAGCATGCATATCCACGCGTGGTGCGTGCAGTTCTGCAGGCTGCTGCTGCTGCTGCAGTGCTGCGTCTGTTGTCTGGTGGACGCAGTAATGCATGCTAGCTAGCTAGGACTCAGGACTGCGACTACTGTAGGCGTGGATGCCTTTCACTTTCCTGTGCAAGCGCCGTGCAGCATGCAGGACCAGGACTGCAGCATATGGGGGTACAGTCAGATCAGATCATCGATGAACGTACCGGATATACAGTCGTCGGGCTGGTTCATACTCCAGGCCTGCACCTCTAATAACGCATGCATGGATCTGTCTGTTGGATGTAATGTAATGGGTCCAAAAATCTAAATTTAATTATATAATACCTGTATTTTCAAATATTTGTCGCTCCTAGTTTATTTTAAAAGTAAATCGCGACAAATAAAAAATAAAGAGGCAGTATTTATGTATATATTATGGAGGTTTATTATATGTATGACCTCTTTAATTCGCTGTCTAACTTACCATATTATCTAACTTTTTTTGTCTAAGTCACTTTCTACAATTCAATCGATTAACTTTAGATAAATTGTGATGGATTTAGCCGAGAACTAAACAGACCCGTAATAAACCAAGCGACCAAGACTTCGGGGTTTTTTTTTACGGAAGGATAATGCTATGTACATAGGTGAAATAGCACATATAAAAAAAACGTGAGGCCTCTTCTCTTTTTACCTTCACATGTGTTAACAGGAAAAAAAGGAAATAATTGCACTAGCACACGCTTTTAGGATATAGCACACCCACTCATACAACTAGCGTTATATTTGTTTTATAAAAAAAAATAGGTCCTAGAATTGTATATTTGGTTCCACCCAACTAAACTTTGGTCCATGTGGCATCAAATGTTTAATAATAATTACAAATATTAAATATAGTCTCAATATAAAACTAATTACATAGATAAAGACTAAAAGACGAGACAAATTTATTAAACCTAATCAACTCTATAATAAATTTTTATAATTAATTTTTAAATATGTAATGTGACACGAACTAAATTTTAGTGGGGTAACCAAACATCCAACACCTAACAATCCACAGCAGTGACAGGAGGCGACACGTAGATAATAAGAGAACAAAAGCCTGTGACGAGCTCAGATGCTGCCAGAGGTTGCTACAGAAGTGCAGATTTGGTGCAGTGTGACAATAAAGGCAGGCCACAAATAAGGATGACCAGTATTTTTTTAAATAAATAAACAGTAATGTGGGAAAGCTAGCTGCTCCAAATTTCACATAAGAAACAGCGTAAAAAGAAATCTTGGCTAAATGTAAAAAAAAATTCTTCTGGTGGAACATATGTCTATACCTATATTTAAGTATATTTAAGCCTTTAAAACATCTTCAACAAGGTGTCTTAAAATAGCGTCTCAAAAACTAAAATACTACACCATTTAAAGTATTTAGGGCACTAAAAACAAATTGAGCTACAACAGTTAAGCCCTAAATCATATATTTTAGAAAGTAAATTACATATTAGAAAAGAAAATCTTGACAACGATATAGAAACAAGAATATGGCACTAATATGTGATAAACTATATTTGGGTCATGTGTTATTCTAGCCCAGGTGGATTATGTGATATTCTGGTCTGATCCAAGGCCAAATATGATAGAATAATCATACTAATAAGGTGCCTCTTTTTTCGGAATCCTTGCTTGAAAAAACTTTTGAGTTAAGCATGCTTGGCCTAGAACAATATTGGGATGGATGACCGAACGAGAAGTCTTCTCGGATGCGCATGAGTGAGGACAAAGTGCGTGCAAAATACTCGTGTTGGTTTGCATGAATGATCTATGGTCATAGACGGCTGCCAAGAGTAAGTACCGCTGGACCGAGAGTGAACGGGGTATTACAAATGGTATCAGAACCAACCCTTATGGTTTTCTGGGTGTGTGTGGGTTAGAAGTTCAAGTATATGGCACATGGTGCATGTGGGTCCAGAGTGGTCACATGACATAGTATATTGATGACACTAGACACACAAACATGGCCAAAAAGGAGGTTCCTGGCTTGGGTTTTACCGATGTGAATGACAGTTTTCTAAGGGGATGGATTGTGATATCTTAGGCTCGGTGGACTGTGTGATATTCTAGTCGAAGGCCTAATAGGATTGATACAATATTTATACCAATAAGGGACATCTTCTTTTTGGGAGACCGACCTCAAAAAAAACCTTTTAGTTAAGCGTGTTTGTCCCAAAGAAATCTTGGGATGGGTGACCGACCGAGAAGTATTCTCGGGTGCGCATGCGTGAGGTCAAAGTGTGTATAAAAGACTCTTGAGGGTTTGTTAGAATGGTCTATGGTTCTAGAGGAATGCCAGGAGTAAGTATTGCTGGACCTAGAGTGGACGTGGTGTTACAGGTCACTTCATGGTGTGCCATATAGTTTTTTGATAAAATTTTGTAAAATAAGACACTGTTGGAGCTATTTTATGACTTTAGCCCTATATTTTAAGATAAGGCACTGATTTAGGACACTATTGGAGATGCTCTTACATGTTGAGTGTTTGCAGCTTTTCAAGAATCTATTTTAGGATTTAATGATACTATTCTTTCAGATAGAGGTAACATGTCTCTAGACGATTATACATTATGATAAGTTCTTCTGTTCCGCAATGGCGGGTCCATAATTTAAAAGATGAGTATCCAGAAATTAACTATCTAAAGTCTAAATATGTGGCATGTATTATGTATTATACTATAATATATTATATAGTAATAATTTTATAGCATATATGTGATATATATGAAACAAAACTAAATTTTAGTTGAGCATATAATTGGTTATAAAGTAAAATTGTTTAAATACTAGTGACAAGGGATAATCGGGAGAGGGAGACAAGTCGGGGATGGGCCTTGGCTAGACGTCGCGACGTGCGAAGGGCGGTGTTGAGCACCAAAATGAGTCGTCGGACGGTCCCCGCGCGTGCAGAATCGATTAGGGTTCTAAGTTTCTTGTTGTGTTTGTTGACAAGATTTACGGAATTAGCTCGGGGAGTTTGTTTGTAACGGGTCTAGCCTCCTCCTCTATAAATACAGAAAAATACGACCGATTTGTAATTATCAATCGAATCAATAACCAATTTATCTCGTATTTATTTCTTGTATATTTAGGAGTAGTTCTAGTCTAGTTCTAGTTTAGCCTTCCAATCCCTAAATTCTACGCTTCTCTTCGACTCTACATTGATTAGAGGAGTCTAGGTCGGCCTGCCGAGCCTAGACAACACCTAGGATCTCTCCTCCCCGACGGGGTCCCTCCCGGGAGCGAGATCCAGGCGCCGCTGACGACTTTTGTCGCCCCTGCACACGCGCGGACCGTCCGGCCGTCAGGCAGGAAACCTTAAGCCCTGCTCCAGGTTGCGGATCGTCCGGCCCCTGGCCGCGGACCGTCCGTGCCTGTGCAGAGAGCACCGCCGCCGGTTCTCACGCAGTGATTGGCACCCAAAAAAGGCACCAACACACTTTTGGCGACTCCGCTGGGGACAACACATATAGACTCATCAAATCGGCCCTCAATGGCTGGTTCAAGGGATAGCTCTGACATCTCCCCCAGCAATATTATAGAGCCGACTTGGGAGACCTTGCCGGCTGACGAACAGCTCCAGTTTAAGGAGCACAAGGAGCAGCTGATCCAAGAAGCGAAGGCGAGATTCCTGGCCAACTTCAAGGTGGACATGAATAACAAGGTCGTTCGGCAACGGGCGACTGATCCGGCTTCACTTCGACCCACACCGGACATCTCCAATGTAAGTAACACCAACGAACTCCAATCTCTTAAAACTTACATAGATGAACAACGAAAACAAATGCAACATATCGTAGGGGGCATACAAAAAGATTATAAAAGGATAGTACGTGCATTTGATAAATCCACTGTTGCAAATTTTTCGTCGCACGAGGTTGAATTAGGGGAAAATACACGTAATGCATCGGCTATAGATTGTCACGACCAGCCACAATCCCTTTATGGGATGTCGATGGACACATACCCTGAGCATCCACAAATCGGCAGCAAATTAGCCGATCTGCATATGTCTGAATCGTCCGCACGTGAGCGCGGACCGTCCGGGCCAACAACGGCCAGTCCTATTTTTAATGAGTTACTGAGATATGCGTCCGAGCCGCCACATGTTACACAAACCCTAAAGCACCCAGACAAACGGTCCGCATATGATCACAGACGGTCCGCATATCCGACCGGACGGTCCGGCATAGGGATGATGGAGGAAGATCGCTACCTAAACCCTCACCCGTCCCAACAACACTTCCCATCACACTATACAATACACCAGTCCACTAATAAGGAGTCTCAGACCCATAGGAGCGAATACTTTCCGGCCCCGCCTAGAAGACCGGAAAGAAACGATCAATCTTATGAACCATATAAGACAAATAGTAATGCACCACATAACTCAAACCAATAGAGGGAAGACAACATGTTAATATCCAGTCAACCCTACCTGTGTTTGACCAGAGAGCCAATGGTCTTGCACCGACTGCCATTGATATAATGAGGAAAGAAATAACTGGGTATTCCGAGATAAGCTCGGAGTAAGCATGGTCCCTGAAGGGCAGTCATATCGGAGGCCTTATGATAGCCAATTTGACTACCACACATACCCACAGGGAATCAGGATACCCGAATTTGCAAAATTTTCGGGTGACCAAGGGAAAAGCACAAGTGAACACATAGACCAGTTTCTAGCACGATTAGGATAATTGGCCGACACATAAGCGTTCCACGTACGTTTATTTTTGTTATCTTTGACAGGAACGACATTCGCATGGTACGCCACATTGCCTCCTAATTCTATTTCGTCATGGGGGATTTAGAACAAAAATTTCATGATCACTTTTCTCCGGTGACTATGAGTTAGATTTGGTAGACCTAGTGGCCCTACGACAGGGGAAATACGAATCGGTTAATGAATACATACGGAGGTTCCGGGATACAAGAAACCAATGCTTTCAAATTCATTTAGCAGAAAAACAGCTAGCAGGATTAGCCTTCAATGGACTACGATATTATTTAAAGGAAAGATTAGAAGGTATCCAGTTTTCTACACTAGCACAATTACATCAAAGAGCTTTGGCTTGTGAAAGACAAAGCAAAAAAACTGCTAAAACAATTCATCACAACGTGCATATAGAAGAATGCGACCAAAGCAGCTCGGATGACGAATCAATGGAAGTATATGCGGCTGAAATGGTTTGGCCAAAGCAGGCCAAATTTTCGGCTTGTTCCTCCTTACAGCCGGTTCAAAAGAAACGACAAGAGAAAGTTAAGTTTACATTTAATGTTGGCAAATCTGACAAAATATTTGATGAATTACTAAAAAATGGCAACATTAAAATAAATCATATTATTCCATCCGTCGAAGAACTAAAACGTCGTGCATACTGCAAGTGGCATAACTCATTTTCTCATGCCACTAATGATTGTAATGTATTTCGTCGACACATTCAATCGGCCATTAACAAAGGACGATTGAAATTTCAGGAAATGCAGATAGACACTGAGCCCTTTCCAATGAACATGGTCGACTTCGAGGGCAAAAAGGTCCTAATTCGGCCCAGCACAACCGATAAGGAGAAAGGCAAAGAAGTCATCATCGGCAACGCGCGGGAGGCCGATGAAAATAATAAAATTTCTTATAGGAAAGTGGTGGCCGAGAAGACTCCTGATGGAGGAGAGACCCTTAAGGTGACCATCACAACCTCCGGCATTGGGGGGCAAGTGCAGACCAAGAGGTGAGTGCAGGAGCCCATACTATGCATCTCGGACGGTCCGACGCACAGGCGCAGACGGTCTGGGACTATGCCGGACGGTCCGGAGAATTCCAGCGGACAGTCTGGCAATATTCAAGACCCGCAACGACCGCGTACCTTCAAACCATGACGACCAGAGATAGGTACGTGGAAAACTAATACATTTAAGGTAGCTGGTCGGTTGGTCAAATCCAGCCCGACCTTTGAGCAATTATTATCCAAATATGTAAAAAAGAAGGCCGCCCCAAGTGACCGACAAGCAAAGCGACCTCGCTCACCCATTCAGGAGCATCAACAGGTAAGACCGATTGGACCACCTCACCAATCAGAAAGAACGGAAGGTCATACTGTCCAGTTGAGGCCTAACATACCTGCATGGACACCTCCACCCCCATATCTATCTATGCCATATCAATATGCATATGTACCACCGCCATATGCCCCAAATCAAATATGGGGTATGCCACCATATCCATTTGGGGTGCCACAGTATTCCACTTGGGGGCACCCCAAGTATCTTCATTCAATAGGTTGGCACCTCCAGTCAAGACCGATTGAGCGCCACTCAATCTGGTCACCAGGCACAAGCCCAACAAGATTGCCGAACTACTCGATCGCAAAGGCCGACCAATCCGGCAGGGGGCATATACCTACAGCAACTAAGATAACGACAAAAAGGACATCACCAAAATAGGTACATTAGATGTCGTCATACATGAAAATAATGAAGGACCGATGATTTTTGGTGAATCAGACAACACAAACAAAAAAGAAGGTACAACTGCCATCAAAATAGCCGATCCAAAATACTCCATGCCCCGATGGTGCCCATCGGGATTGACACGGTCCCAAAAGCGAAAGTTACAACGCCTAAGAGCAAAAGAGAACCAGGAAAAGGAGAAGGAAAAGATATTCAATAACACACATCCACAATACCCGCCACCGCAAAAGAAATGAAGACCAAAGGCCGATGAGGAAAAGCAAACGACCACAAAAATGGAAAATAAAACAACAATTGTGCAGCACCCTGCAGGTATGGCAGACAACCCGGCTGGAAAGGCCGGACCATCTACACAGGGCGTAGACCGTCCGACCCTTGAGTCCGGACCATCCGCACCTCACCAGGATGCCTCCGACGACGTGCCGACACCAATGGAGGAGGACGACCTACTGGGGGAAGACCTAGTTGACTACGAAGCTTCTCCAGAGCACCCAAGTATGGATATAAATGTTATTACATTATCTGTCGACTGTAACATTATCGACGATGATGAACCTGTTGTTGCTCATTTTGACTTTGGTTCTAAAGAGGTTGCCTTCACTAAACCAAAGGAATCAGTAAATCATTTAAAGCCGCTCTTCGTGCGCGGTCACATCGATGGGATACCGATTGCTAAAATGTTGGTGGATGGGGGACGACTGTAAATCTAATGCCTTATTCATTGTACAAAAAATTAGGTAAACAAGATAACGAACTTGTCAAGACCAACTTGACCCTCAGAGGCATTGGGACTGATAGTTTGATCAAAGCCAGGGGAGTCACGTCCGTTGAATTAACCATCGAGACTAAGACCCTTGCTGCTGCATTCTTCATCGCTGATGTAGAAGGAAATTACAGTCTAATCTTAGGCAGGGATTGAATTCACGCTAATCAATGTATACCTTCTACACTACATCAAATGCTACTGCAATGGGTAGGCGACGATGTAGAACAAGTGTATGCTGATGCATCAGTCTGATTTGCTGTGGCCGATGCTCCTGTACTTTGGACCCATGAGACTGCTACGTGTCTCACAGGAGTAGACTTTTCTGATTATCAGTTTATAAGTATAGATAAAAAGGGGTTTATTCCTGTGATGTTAGAGCCGATGGAAAATCGGCTAAATCCTAAATAAAGTTTAAATGATGAATACACAGAAAATGAATGAGTCCCTAGTCACAGACAGTCTAGTTTCTAAGGCCGGACGGTCCGGTCTTTCGCAAAATAGTTCAGTCTTTAAGACCGAACATCTACCACAACATAAAGTCAGTATCGCGGATGATTCGGCCCCCGAGAGCGAAGAGTCCGCCATCACACAAAGATCATCTAATTCCTCTATGGGAGACATGATAGTGGAATTCAGAGACTCGGCAAATTAGGACAGGGGTTTACATCAGCCGATCCTTTGGAGGAGATCGACATAGGAGATGGTAAAACTCCAAGGCCGACTTTTGTGAACAAGACCCTGGAGACCGATCCTAGAAATGAAATGATTGGTCTATTGAAAGAATATTCTGATTGCTTTGCTTGGAATTACACTGAGATGCCAGGATTAAGCCGTGAGATCGTAGAGCATTGGCTGCCCATTAAGTCCGGTTTCAGACCTTTCAAGCAGAAAGCTAGAACATTTCGTCCAGACCTTCTCCCACGAATCAAGGACGAAATTCACCAACTGATAGAAGCTAATTTTATTAGACCTTGCAGATACGCAGAGTGGGTCTCTAATATTGTGCCGGTGGAGAAGAAGGAATCAGGTAAACTCAGAGTATGCATTGATTTTCGCAATTTGAATAGAGCAACTCCTAAGGATGAATATCCCATGACCATAGCCGACACATTGATCAATATTACGTCAGGAAATAGAATTATTAGCTTTCTAGATGGTAATGCCGGATAGAATCAGATTTTCATGGCCGAAGAAGATGCGTCTAAAACGGCCTTTATATGTCCAGGCTTCATTGGTTTATTTGAGTGGGTTGTCATGACATTTGGTCTAAAATGCTGGTGCTACTTATCAGAGGGCTATGAATTTGATCTTTCACGAGCTATTGGAAAACACTGTAGAAGTTTACATTGATAATATTGTAGTCAAATCGACTGAGTTTAGCTCTCATATAGCTGATTTGCGCAAAGCCTTTGATAAAATGTGTCGGTATGGTCTGAAAATGAACCCACGTAAATGTGCTTTTGGAGTGTCGACTGGTAAGTTCTTAGTATTCATCATTCATGAACATGGTATAGAGATGGACCCTGATCGAATCAAATCTATTCAGAATGTGGGACCTCCAACCTGTAAGGTTGAAGTGCAGAAGTTTCTCGGCAAGATAAATTATTTGTGGAGGTTTATTTCTAACCTAGCCAGGAAGATTGATGCCTTCACCCCTATCCTTCGGCTTAAGAATGATGCCGAATTCACTTGGGGGCAGAACAACAGGAAGCGTTTGATCTCATCAGAAAGTATTTGTCTTCAGCTCCCGTATTAAAAGCACCACAAGTAGGAGTACCGTTCAGATTGTACATTGTAGCTGAAGATAAGGTTATTAGGGCTATTCTGACGCAAGTGACCGAAGGAAATGAGCATGTGGTGACCTACCTAAGTCGGAGGCTGGTGGATGCTGAAACAAGGTACACTTTTATCGAAAAGTTATACTTATGCCTATTTTATGTATGCACCAAGTGTAGATTTATTGTCTAGTCATTGTACCGTTGCCAGTCAAACCGATGTGATTAAATACATGTTGCAAAACCCAATTATGAGTGGTAGGATTGGTAAATGGGCTTATGCACTTATAGAGTATGACTTGGCCTATGAACCATTGAAATCTATGAAAGGCCAGGTCGTAGCAGATTTTATTGTAGAACATCGGATCAATGATACTCATAAACTAGACATATCACACCTCACTTTTACTACCTGGACTTTATATTTTGATGGATCGGTTTGCAATGAAGGGCAAGGATTTGACATCGTGCTTGTTTCACCAAGTAATGTCTCATTCGACTTCTCTAGCCGATTGAAAACTTATTGCACTAACAATCAAGCCGAATATTAGGCCCTTTTGTTTGGCTTGGAACTTTTAAATTGTATAGGAGTAAAACATGTGAAGGCATTTGGTGATTCTCAGCTGGTTGTCTAACAGGTATTAGAAGAATATCAATGTTTTGATGGTACTCTAAATAGTTACCTTGAGAAGTGTTGGGGCATAATTCATTCTTTTGAAGAATTCAGTATTTAGCACATCTCTAGAGTTGAGAATCACAGGGCTAACAATTTGGCACAAGATGCATTAGGTTACCGCATAAAGCGAGGGAAATTTCACAACACTGTAAATCTAATAACCGGTACAGGGCCGATCCCCCAGGTCACGGACCGTCGGAGCGAAGACTCCGGACTGTCCAAGGTTGCCAGGAAAGTTCTTCTAATTGATTCGGCTGATAATGAAGACGATGAAAGTGATTGGAGGACACCCATAATTAATTATTCATGGAATCCCAGTGTTAGGACGGATAAGAACATTCGGCGTACAACTTTCAAGTATGTTTTAATGAGTGATGAACTCTATCGCCGAACAGTCGACGACATCCTACTTAAATGCTTGGGCTCAGGTGATGCTATATTAGTCATGGCCGAAGTACATGAATGTATTTGTGGTATCCATCAACCGACTCCAAAGATGAAATGGTTGTTGTAAAGGTCTGGTTTCTGTTGGCCTAACGTGATAGCCGATTGTTTCAAATACTACAAAGGATGGCAAGTATGTCAAAAATTCGGCGACTTACAGTTGGTCCCTGCAGCCGAATTACATCCTATCATCAAGCCTTGGCCTTTCAGAGGATGGGGATTGGACTTCATAGGAGAGATTCATCCTTCATCATCAAAAGGGCATCGGTTCATGTTAGTTTCCACTGACTAATTTACCAAGTGGACTAAAGCCATTGCTCTGAAGAACATGACACACAGGGAGGTAATTGAGTTCATAATTAAACATATTATTTATAAATTCAGCATTCCCTAGAGCTTGACTACAGATCAAGGGACTTCTTTTATGTCAAAGGAAGTACGTGAGTTTGCTGAATTATATAGAATTAAGTTGCTCAATTCATCTCCATATTATGCTCTGGCCAATGGACAGGCCGAGTCTAGTAATAGAACATTGATTAACGTGATAAAAAGAAGATATTTGATAATCCTAAGCATTGGCATAGGATTTTGTCCGAAGCTTTGTGGGCTCACAGAATATCAAAACACGATGCTACTAAATATCTCCTTTTGAGCTTGTCTATGGGCAGGAAGAAGTGTTGCATGTGGAAATAAGTTTAAATGTTGTCAGGTTCGCCAGGCAAAATGGTCTAACTGCCAGTGATTATTATAATTCAATGATGGACAATATTGATGAAGTAACCGACAAGAGGATGACAGCCTTAGGAGAAATAGAAAATGACAAAATCATGGTAGCCAAGGCCTACAACAAGAAGGTCAAAGCTAAGTCATTTCAGGTAGGGGACCTGGTGTGGAAGACCATCCTGCCTCAAAGAAACAAACACCGAAAGTTTGGGAAATGGTCGCCAAGCTGGAAGGGTCCATACAAAGTAAAACAGGTAATATCTGGTAACGCCTATTTATTGCAAATATTACAAGGCAAAGATTTACCCAAAGCGTTGAATGGGCGTTTCCTCAGGCAGTACCATCCTAGTATGTGGCAAGATGCTTAAAAAAACCGATGTAATTGCATCGAGTTAATTGCTTTTGGTTTGCTCAGCTCCACCAAAAGGCGCGGGACATATGTTGAGCACCAAAATGAGCCGCCGGACGGTCCGCGGTCCCGACGGTCCGCGCGCGCCGAACCGATTAGGGTTCCGAGTTTCTTGCTGTGTTTGTTGACAAGATTCACGGAATTAGCTCGGGGACTTTGTTTGTAATGGGTCCAGCCCCCCTTCTCTATAAATACAGAGGAATACAATCGATTTGTAATTACCAATCGAATCAATAACCAATTTATCTCACATTTATTTCTTGTATATTTAGGAGTAGTTCTAGTCTAGTTCTAGTTTAGCCTTCCAATCCCCAAATTCTCCGCTTCTGTTCGATTCTACATCGATTAGAGGAGTCTAGGTCGGCCTGCCGAGCCTAGACAACACCTAGGATCTCTCCTCCCCGACGGGGTCCCTCATAGGAGCGAGATCCAGGCGTCGCCGGCGACTTTCGCCGCCCCTGCGCACGCGCGGACCGTCCGACGGTCAGGGTGGAAACTTTAAGCCCTGCTCCAGATCGCGGACCATCCGACCCCTGGCCGCCGACCGTCTGCACCTGTGCAGAGAGCATCGCCGCCGGTTCTCACGCAGTGATTGACGCCCAAAAAAGGCACCAACATGCGACCACCAAGCGAGTGAGGGTCGATTGATATTGTAAAAGGTGGCCACTAGGCACGGGCACGCATATAGGTATACATTTGTGCTATGCCTAATAGGCCGACCCAAAGCATACAATTTCTAGCACGACCCAGATCTGGCACGACCCAATCAAATTGTGGGTCTAGGCCGGCATGACCCAATATGTGGGTCGTGCCTGGGCCTCAAGTCAAGCCCACGGGCCGGCCTGGCACGACCCATT
This sequence comes from Zea mays, assembly GCF_902167145.1. Classification (NCBI taxonomy): domain Eukaryota; kingdom Viridiplantae; phylum Streptophyta; class Magnoliopsida; order Poales; family Poaceae; genus Zea; species Zea mays. The sequence goes on from NC_050105.1 coordinate 115,427,273, forward strand.
TAACTAAGGTCCATCGAGGCCCACTAAATATAGACTCAGTATTTAACTAAGGTCCGTCAAAGCCCACATGACTAGCACAACTTGGAGAATCTTGAGCTTCAATAGGCCTTCAAGAACCAATACCTAGATGGGGATAGTGAATAGTGATGATGATCATTGCATATGTATTCTTTATGACTGTATAGTACTCAATTAAACACTGAACAGAGAAATGAATATTATTTCTGAGCTAGTTGTAATATTTTTTTCTTTCTAACCAAAGGTTTTTTATGTGCATCCACAAAACATCTTAGTTTTATTTTGGTCATATATATATATATTCTATACCTTTTGTTTATGTATTACTGTTGTATGTATATGGGCCGGTCTGGCACATTAAGGCATTTTGGTCTATTTGGGTCGGCCTCACACATATAACTAATTGTGGGTCGTGTCGTGGGCCAATGACTTGGCACACGTGCTAGCACGACACGACCCATAATTAGATATGTGCTTTTGTGGGCCATGCCTTTGCGGGCCATGCTTTTGTGGGCTTATGCCGTGCCGGGCCAGGTCGGCTCACATGTACATGTATAGGCATGCACCTAGGCAAGTGGGCGATGGGTGCGGAGCATGCGACACGCCTAGGAGAATGACGTGCAAGTGTGGATTGTTGTGCCGTTGCCTGTAGTTGGGCCACTATCCCACCATATGAAAGTTCCCTTTGACCCGGGAACAGGATCTGGATGTCGCCTAGAGGGGGGGGTGAATAGGCGAATAAAACTTATTACTTTAAAACTGAAATTCTTACTCTACTTGAAGACTTAGTACGCAGTGGAGTGAGAAGACTCTTCGAGTAGGTTGCAGCGGAATGGAAGATCCTGTCTCAATATGTCCTGCACTTCAAATCAAGCTTATAACATAGATAAGTATTGAAGTGCAGATATAAAGACGAGTAAGGCAGAGAGTCAGGATAGAACAGAGCACACAGACGCAAGGGTTTAACCCGAGGTTCGGCCAAGCCTGAAATGCTTGCCTAGTCCTCGTTGGAGTTAGCCACACCTGGGCTTGGAGTCTATTTCAACTCCTTCCTCTGTTTGCTCAGATCTATCAATATGACAGATAGAGCCTTTCACTATTGAGTGGGGTTACAACAGAACCGCGGCTGCTACAAACTTCTTGGCAGCACCTCGGCAGAGTAACGACACGCTCAAGACCTTGCTCTAGCTCTAAGCAGCACTTCTCCTCTCTCTTAAGGCTTATAGCTGTGCCTTCTACACAAACTATAGAGTTACACACACAAGGGAGAGTGAGAATTGATTCGAGTGATGTCTACACTTGTTGGCTGCACTTGTATTTTTCTTGGAGGCGCCTAGGAGTCCCTTTTATAGACCCAAGGGGCCTAGGAGCCGTTGAGAATAAATCTGGAAGGCCATCTTTGCCTTCTGTCGTCGGGCGCACCGGACAGTCCGGTGCACACCGGACAGTGTCCGGTGCCCGATTCCTTTCCTTAATTGGCGAAGCCGACCGTTGCAGATCTGGAGCCGTTGGCACACCGGACATGTCCGGTGCACACCGGACAGTCCGGTGCCCCCTTCCGACCGTTGGCTTGGCCACGTGTCCCGCGCAGATCGCGCGGTCGACCGTTGGCTCAGCCGACCGTTGGCTCACCGGACAGTCCGGTGCACACCGGACAGTCCGGTGAATTTTAGCCGTACGCCGTCAGCAAATTCCCGAGAGCGGCCTCTTCGGCCGAGGCAGCCTGGCGCACCGGACACTGTCCGGTGCACCACCGGACAGTCCGGTGCCTCAGACCGAAACAGCCTCTTGACTGTACACAGCCAAGTCTTCTCTTCTCTTCTTCTTTCTGTTTCTAACACTTAGACAACTATATTAGTACACAAAACCAATGTACTAAGGCTTAGAAACATACCTTCTCTTAATTATTACATCTGTAGCATTTCACATGCTTGAGCTTTGATGTTGGACTCATAAATCGTCGAGTCGGCTTGACTTGATCTAGATTGACATTTCTTAGCTCCAACATCCTGCAAAGGTCACATAGAACATCTCCAAACATAGGAACAACCCAAACTAAAGATCAAGATGAACTTAGCTCTTTTGGGCTGCTTCCAGTTCTGGTTTTGACACTTGTTCTCCTTCTAGTGACCTTGATCTCCTTCTTAGAGCTTGATCTTGAGCCTTATGACTTACACCACATAACTGTAGCTGTTACCTCATTGGCTGTAAGTCACGTTCTTATGTAGTGATCCTTGATGTGCCGTAGCTGTTCTCAACTCGATCACCCTTGACTTTGCAAGCCTTCTTCTTCACCCTTGGCTTTGGGTTCCTCAGCCTCCTTGACCTTCTCCCGTGCACTTGGTACCTCGAAGCTTCTCTTGCCTCCGTCCTTGGCGTGATCAGTTGTCTCCGAGCTTCGCACCCGAGTCTCACTTTATGCAATGTCCATCTTACTTGTGATGTCCATTATGTATCCATAATCCAGTTCTTGGACCATCACATTTGTTCACTTGTATTGAACCCTGTAGGCTTTACTTTAAGCACCTGTTCAACACTTAGTACACTTGTTAGTCCTTTAATTGAGTTGTCATCCAAACACCAAAACTCACAAGAGAGCTTTCAATCTCCCCCTTTTTGGTGATTGATGGCAACACAATTAAAGCTTACATAAGAATAAGATTTGAAGCACAAATTTGAATTCTAAGATTATAGAATGCTCCCCCTAAATAAGTGCTTACTTCAAAAACATAATTTTGGCCTCAGACGCCAATTTGCACATACTTAGGCAAATCGAAACATTTCTACACCTTAGCACTTTTTAGTATGCATTGTGGCAAGAATCAAACCATGATACTATAACACACAAATGCACATAATCAAACACACATAATCAGAGTTAAACACCGTTCAAATTAGTGGATATAGCACAGGAATATCAACCTACCACTATTCACCATTAAGATACTGATTTAAACTAAGATACCAATTTAAAGCAATCTTAAAGTACCATTAACCACATGCATCATTATCCACATGACTGTCTATTTCAGAATGAACACAATAGATGCCAATTAATTCATAGCTACGGAAGCACTAGTCCATATGATGCAACACATATAATACTGCAGGAAGCATATGAGTAACACACTAGCAAAGCTTAAACTAACACATCACCCCTTAGGATAAGCTTTCCTCTCAGGTTGAGATAAGCTTTAATGCACAAATTCTCCCCCTTTGACATCAAACACCAAAAACTATACTCAAGCAAGAACATAGGATGATGTCAAGGGACAGCAGGGTGTTAAGGAGGAAAAATGCAACACACTAACATTACACCCCCTTACACATTAAACATATGCAACACACGCATTGGAGAAAAATTAAGGTACAAATACGCAAAAAAAAGGTCAATACCTCCTTTTGTACCTATACCATGTTATGGTGTACTTTCCATCTAAGTAGGCGGAGTTCCTTTTGTCATCAATTCAAGATTTCCATCTTGAAAGTTTTATCTCTAGGGAGCTCCTTTACACTTATGTCTGATCCTTTATCCTGACCTTTTCTTGTTGATAAGATACAAAACTTAGAACAAGTTATAGTATTGTGGCACAAGATGAAGCTTCTATTCTAGTGATTACCAAAAGATACCAATTGAAGCACACTACCAAGGCTACCAATTGAAAAATCATCACTATCATAGCTCCATGATATTTAAAGATAAGCATCTAGGATCACCAACTATTATAGAGCACGAGCAACCTTTAAATATGTAATTACTCACAACTTTAGATACCAATTACTCGACTTGTGGAGGTACCCAAGTCCTGATCGCTCCATTTCTTGCTCATCTTCCCTTTTCCACCTTGAGACTATATAGGATCACTCAAAAAACAGTTAGTCTCAAAAGACACAAGTTATGTGTGCTCCCCCTAAAGTTGTGCATCAAGTATTTGAATGACTTGCACCTTGCACATTCTAGCATCCTCAGAAGTAAAGGGGAAACATACCTTGGTCTAGGCATAATATATCAATTACATCACAAAAAGATACCAATTGAATAGATGAGATAATACAACTTATGACTAGTGGAAACAATGCATGCCTCATGATATATAACATTTAAAAACACCAAGGCACGCTTCACACATGATGATCATTGCAACACATATACCAATTGAAGATCAACACAATCATGTATATAAAGCGAATTATCTAAGCATGTCATAATTAAGAAGGTTTCTTAGGTGCACAAAAGAAACAACATTTTAAAGGCATAAATTACTTAAACCAAGATATTACCAATTGAAAGACAAGAACATAGCTATGATCATTATCAATGGAACTTCAAGATATTTAATAAAATTGCACAGTTCCATTTTCCATACCTTTGCCTTTATGAGAGCACTTGTTATCACCAATTCAGGACTCCTTTTGCTCACACACCGTCCTTTGGAGAGCTAGTTGAAGATTCTCATCAAAGTCCTTTTACTTGATTCACCAGTAATGATTCAGGACCTATACACCTTATTTCACTTGAGATGAACATGGGATTAGTGTTTCACAATAATTCATCCTTGGGTTAATAAACACCAAAACAATTAACAGCTTAAGTATAGAGTTTTAGATAACCGTCTTAAGCTCTCCCATGGTCTCCAGTCCATCTCAAGGCACCTGCATGGTCTAGTTAGCACAGTTTGGTACCCATCTCGGGATGGGTCCATAATGATCATCTAAATGTGCCTTTGGTACCCAAATTGCCTTTGTGCTAGTTCTAGGTGATCTTGTTATAGATCTAGCACAAGTGTATGATTTGGGTCTCCTACGCGAATAAGATTGACACAAATTCACTTGCATAGGAATCTTACCTTTATAACATACCTTGGATAGATGACCCTGCTCACCACACTTGTAGCAGAAACGTCGCTCAACTTGACACGACGCTTGCTGTGTGTCATTTTCCTTAGTGAGGGTCACCTTGGAGGATGCACATCCTTGATTCTTCATGACCGGACATGAAGTGATCGTGTGGTCCTTTTTGTTGCATCCAAAACAACTCCTTGTCCCTTCATTCTTGTCTTTGTACGGACACGACGCGATGAGGTGGCCTAACTTCTTGCACTTGAAACACCTCCTTTTTCCTTTTCCCTTTTTGTACTTGAATGACATGGAGAGAAGGTCAGTGCAAACAACATGATTAATTGAATCTTTACCTTTTTCCTTTTTCATGTTGATTTCTTCATTTGTAGCTTTGGGAACATTCTTCTTGTTGAGCTTAACACTTGCTGCAGTTTTTCCTTTCTCAAGCTTCTTCACCACGCGCCCGTGGATATCTTGAGAGAGTTGAGCAATGTGTCTTCTCCTTAGCTGTCTTTGCTTCTTGTTCCCACGCAATTTTCTTTTTGATCCTGCAACTTGTTTCTCATTCAAACATTGGCTTTCTTTTGACCAACAGGGGTTAGCACATGGTGATGAATTATCTAAATGTGTACTTGTGCAAGAATGAAGTTCACATGAATTTAAGTTCGTAATTACGACCTCATGAGCAACTTCAAGCATGATATGTCTATCCAAAAGATTATCATGATAACAAGACAATAAGTCATATTTTTCAGTAAGAGCAAGGTTATAATTACTTAACAATTCTACTTGATTCCTAAGCATAGAATCTTCAATTTTGAGCTGAGCAGCATTAGATAACACATCATGATTGTTTCTTTGCTCAATTAAAATCGATTCATACCGTTGGACCAAATTCTCATGAGAGTACTTTAGCTCCTCATGTTCTTTGGTCATCTTCTCCAGGCTGTCGTTGGTTTTGATGAGAGTCTCCTCTAGCCTGAGAAGCGTCTTGCCTTGTTCCTTGTTTCTTCTCAACAACTTAACCAAGAGAGCTTTGTCCGCTTTGTTGAGATGGTTGTAGAAACGGCGAATCTCCTCTTCTTCCACATCATCGGTCTCATTTTCCCTGTCATTAACGTCAGTGGAAGCAATATAGGAAAATGTACCTTGTGATGATGAAGATTCATCCTCACTATCATCCTCATATTCTTCCTCATCATGGCTTTTGTCTCCACCGTCATTGTTAGCAATAAAACACTTATTATTAGTGGAGATCAAACCTGTCGACGAGGTAGATTCATCGTTGGGTGTCCATCGTTCTTGATCTTCTCCCTTTGAATGGCTAGCATCACAAGCAATATAGGGAGTAGAAGTAGTACAATTTGCCACAAAATATTTTACTTTAATTCTATTCCATAAATCATGAGCATCAACAATTAAGTCATTACCACTACTCATGATGGCAAAATAAGCACCTCTAGAAAGAGAATCAACTAAGATGCTGCAAGCACGGTGATTGAGAGAAAAACATCTTAGTTCATCATTAGAGGGATTTTTACTAATATCAGATGGAAAAATACTTCTCCTAAAGATCTGTCTCAAATCAGGATCAACACTCATGAAAGCATTATAAATAGAGACAGACCAAGATTTGTAATTAGAGCCATCGCCTAAAAGAAGTTCTACAGTTACCTCTTGTGACGACATCGTTATCTCCGGACGGCTAAGCCCACACTGGAGAGGCCTAGCTCTGATACCAATTGAAAGTTCCCTTTGACCCGGGAACAGGATCTGGATGTCGCCTAGAGGGGGGGGGGTGAATAGGCGAATAAAACTTATTACTTTAAAACTGAAATTCTTACTCTACTTGAAGACTTAGTACGCAGTGGAGTGAGAAGACTCTTCGAGTAGGTTGCAGCGGAATGGAAGATCCTGTCTCAATATGTCCTGCACTTCAAATCAAGCTTATAACATAGATAAGTATTGAAGTGCAGATATAAAGACGAGTAAGGCAGAGAGTCAGGATAGAACAGAGCACACAGACGCAAGGGTTTAACCCGAGGTTCGGCCAAGCCTGAAATGCTTGCCTAGTCCTCGTTGGAGTTAGCCACACCTGGGCTTGGAGTCTATTTCAACTCCTTCCTCCGTTTGCTCAGATCTGTCAATATGACAGATAGAGCCTTTCACTATTGAGTGGGGTTACAACAGAACCGCGGCTGCTACAAACTTCTTGGCAGCACCTCGGCAGAGTAACGACACGCTCAAGACCTTGCTCTAGCTCTAAGCAGCACTTCTCCTCTCTCTTAAGGCTTATAGCTGTGCCTTCTACACAAACTATAGAGTTACACACACAAGGGAGAGTGAGAATTGATTCGAGTGATGTCTACACTTGTTGGCTGCACTTGTATTTTTCTTGGAGGCGCCTAGGAGTCCCTTTTATAGACCCAAGGGGCCTAGGAGCCGTTGAGAATAAATCTGGAAGGCCATCTTTGCCTTCTGTCGTCGGGCGCACCGGACAGTCCGGTGCACACCGGACAGTGTCCGGTGCCCGATTCCTTTCCTTAATTGGCGAAGCCGACCGTTGCAGATCTGGAGCCGTTGGCACACCGGACATGTCCGGTGCACACCGGACAGTCCGGTGCCCCCTTCCGACCGTTGGCTTGGCCACGTGTCCCGCGCAGATCGCGCGGTCGACCGTTGGCTCAGCCGACCGTTGGCTCACCGGACAGTCCGGTGCACACCGGACAGTCCGGTGAATTTTAGCCGTACGCCGTCAGCAAATTCCCGAGAGCGGCCTCTTCGGCCGAGGCAGCCTGGCGCACCGGACACTGTCCGGTGCACCACCGGACAGTCCGGTGCCTCAGACCGAAACAGCCTCTTGACTGTACACAGCCAAGTCTTCTCTTCTCTTCTTCTTTCTGTTTCTAACACTTAGACAACTATATTAGTACACAAAACCAATGTACTAAGGCTTAGAAACATACCTTCTCTTAATTATTACATCTGTAGCATTTCACATGCTTGAGCTTTGATGTTGGACTCATAAATCGTCGAGTCGGCTTGACTTGATCTAGATTGACATTTCTTAGCTCCAACATCCTGCAAAGGTCACATAGAACATCTCCAAACATAGGAACAACCCAAACTAAAGATCAAGATGAACTTAGCTCTTTTGGGCTGCTTCCAGTTCTGGTTTTGACACTTGTTCTCCTTCTAGTGACCTTGATCTCCTTCTTAGAGCTTGATCTTGAGCCTTATGACTTACACCACATAACTGTAGCTGTTACCTCATTGGCTGTAAGTCACGTTCTTATGTAGTGATCCTTGATGTGCCGTAGCTGTTCTCAACTCGATCACCCTTGACTTTGCAAGCCTTCTTCTTCACCCTTGGCTTTGGGTTCCTCAGCCTCCTTGACCTTCTCCCGTGCACTTGGTACCTCGAAGCTTCTCTTGCCTCCGTCCTTGGCGTGATCAGTTGTCTCCGAGCTTCGCACCCGAGTCTCACTTTATGCAATGTCCATCTTACTTGTGATGTCCATTATGTATCCATAATCCAGTTCTTGGACCATCACATTTGTTCACTTGTATTGAACCCTGTAGGCTTTACTTTAAGCACCTGTTCAACACTTAGTACACTTGTTAGTCCTTTAATTGAGTTGTCATCCAAACACCAAAACTCACAAGAGAGCTTTCACCATACACCTAGACATATGTTTATCGTGAATACCATTATATATATAGACACATTATATGCATATATATTTTTGACAAAAAAACTTGGGCATTTATTTAAATACGATTTTTGAAAGGTGTTGATAAGAATAGAATGTGTATATGTGTATTCATTGGAGTGAGTGTAGGTGTCGCATGGTGAAACATCATATTGCAATGATTGAGATAGTGACAACCATTTTAAGCATACTAACATATAGCACGTGCTAACGCTACGATCCCGGTGAGAGGATGAGTTGATGGCAACGACAATGATGCGAGAGGAGGGGTTGATGGCGGTGTGAGTAAGGGAGAGTGGAAGGTGGGAGGGGGTATGTGAGGGATGGAGGATGATTCAAATAATATTATCCATTGGATTTAATTGATTAAGAAAGAGAGGGTTATCCAGTGATATGTTGGTTTTGATGATGTGTTAAGTTGGGTACAATTTGTTTGGTGGATTTAGTGGAGGTTATGGTTGTGGGGGTAATTTAGTTAGTGGGTTTTGTAAAGTTTTACTGTTGTATTATATAATGGTATAGAAGACATATTTTTAATATGTTACATGCAATTGATCCATCGTTTTTTCTACACGCATTTATGAGAAACTGACAAGTAGTGTAACAAACACAAATTACTTTTTTCTTTATGGAAAACTGCTCATAGGCAAATACAAAATGATTAGAGCATGGCTGATAGCAGTTCAGAAGTGGCATGAATTGAAGACCATACTTGACATTAACAACTCGTTAGCGTTAGTGATGATTCAACAATTTCTGACATTCACACTCAGAACTATCACTAGGTGTCACTCTATAACACACTCACAAGTTAGAACGAAAACGGTTTAGAAAAACCTAAGGAAAAGAAATTGGGTTTACTGTCTTAAGGGCACTGGACTGTCCGGTATGCACCGGACTGTCAGGCGCACCCCCTGACAATGGGGCCAGCCTGCCCCGAGGGCAGCTCCTCTGCCCCCGAGAAACCCGAGAACAACGACTTTGGAAAGTCGAATTTTCGCGCGCACACCAGACTGTCCGGTGTATACCGGACAGTCACTGTTCACTGTCCAGTGCGCCGTAAGAGCAACGGCTAGCTGTCAGAACTAGTCGTTGGAGTGCACCGTTGGCGCACTAGACTGTCTAGTGCGCCCATACGCAGAAAGCTCCAACAACAGCTAGTTTGATGGTTGGAGCTATTTATACCCCCTCCACCAACCACATTAAGTGTCTTGCTGCCCACATTCAAGTGTATTAATTGCTAGTGCATTGCAAGTCTCACAAAGCCTAGTGAGGTGATTAGAAAAATCATAATCCTGTGTTAGGACCTCATTAGTGCGCATGAAAGCCACCTAGAGTACACACCACATGCATTAGGCTTCTTTTGGTCAAGTGAAATTATATAGCTTGTTACTTGGTGATCGGCATCACTTAGACGGCTTGGTGGCGATTGGAGTGTGGTGATCACCCCAGAGGACTTGTTGGTGACCCAGCTCAAGTTTGTACGCTGTTATGAGGAATCCACCGCGCCAGAGTGGCAAATGATCATCCTTGCACGGACCAAGGGGGAGCGATATCCTTGCGCGAGTGCTCCAACAAGGACTAGGGAAGAGTGTCGACTCTTCGATACCTCGGTAAAAAAATTGGAGGAGTATTCTTACCCTTACTTTACATTCTGCATTTCACTTTGTGCAATTGCTTAACTAGTAGTTGTAGTAATGACTTAGATCCTGTTTGGCACAGCTTATTTTCAGCTTCTTCACAAATTTAAGCTGAAGTCCTGCCAAACAGGCAGCTTCTGCAGCAGCTTATCAGTTCAGCTGCTTCTCAAAATGAACTAAAAGCAGCCAACAAGCAGAAACTGCTTTTTACCAGCTTATCAGATAAGCTGCTTTTTCAACAAGCAGCAGCTGTCCCAAACAGGGCCTTAGGGTTGTTGTTCATCTACTAGTATTTACTTATTTCTAGTAGTTGGGTGAAGATGGGCTCATGCTTAGGGTTTAACTTCTGTTGGAATTTTAGAAAAGCTCAATTCACCGCCATTTGGGCATCGTGATCCTTTCATAGGTAATCATCATCATCATATGATGTAGACCTCTTACTGATGGGCAAATAACTTTTTGTTGTCTAAATGCTTGGTCTCAGGGCAAAAACATTCCAAAAACTTATTGCGGCCAAAGCCTAGATCTACATCATGTGTTTAACAATCCCATGTTGAAGAAATGCATCATATTTTGCAAGAATTCATCATTTAATTAAGTAGATCTTAATTGAAAGAATTCTTTGAGTTGTCAACGCGACCGCTGCGTCTTGCCTGGATCCATAGCCCGTGACGCCCATGTAAATTAAGAATCACACTAGTGATGTTGTGAGTTTAAATGCAAAAGTCCTTAAAACTACATATGATATGAGTTGCATTAAGGTACTCAACCTTGCAACTGAATGAATATTTTGAGGGTTGGTGAACATTGTATAGATAATCGTCAAATTAATGAGGTAGATCTCCTAGTAGTGGGCAAGAAAACTTGCTCCACAGAAGTACCATCTCTAGGGTGATAAGTCCGTTAAATGAACAAACCACAGCTAGTGCTTAGATCATCACTACCCATGCTCTACTAATTTTTAAAATAACATCCAAGAACTTCATATGATCTTTTTGGGTTAGCACTCATCAGTAATCGTCTCGAAAGATGTAGACTGCATGGTGATAGGCATTTCAAATGCGGTTTAAAGCACGGTCTCTAGTCTACTAAACTCTATAAAAGAATTTAACATAGCTCGTGCTCAGGACTCCATCAACCTGTGCTCATGCGCCCAAAAAATATAATTTTATTTTGCAAGAGGATCATTAAATTTCAACTTAATTATATGTTGTGTTTAGCAAGCAAAGTTAAAGAATGCAAAAACAAAAGCACGTAGAGATATGTGAATTATAAATGTTAAAACAAATATAATTGCCGAACGAGTATGCAATTTTCATAATAAAACAGAAAATATATACAGTTACAAATATCATTAGTAGCCTAAAATTCAAATTTAGACACTTAACGCTAATGAAAAATAGTAAATGAAACATCATATGGTCTTTTTACTAAAAATTGCAGAAAATAAAAGGCTAAAATAAGAAATTATTCAGCCCAAACAATGGGTATGGCGCAGGCAGTCCATTCTAGCCGAAATGGCCCATTTTGGCCTGGTCCGTGGCATAAAGGAGACCGGTTAGGGTTGGAAAAACCCTAGCCGGTCCTCTCTTTGTGTTGCTGGCGCCGCCGCCAGGGGCCGAAGCCGTAGTCGCCGCGAGGAGCCGCCAGTGCGCGCCCGCGGAGGCTAGCTAGGGCTGCCCGTGTGGCCGCCATGATCGGTTCGCACCGGAGCATGGGGCGCCCGCACGCGCCTACGGAGGCTGCGTGACCGACCTGCGTCGGGGCTGGGGCACCCGCCCGCGAGGTTGCGGCGGCGGCCTGCCTGTGCGCGTGGCTCGTCCATGGACACACAGTACAATCATGCAGACGCCACGTAGTACAGTTGTTTCTTGGCGCTGCTCGATCGATCGCGCTGGCTGGATGCGGCATGCCGCCGTGGTTCTCGGTGGCCCATCGCCGTCCCCGGGCCGGGGTATTGTTTCCCGGCTTGCACGCACCACCTCAAATCAAAGGACGGCGACCACACATCGTCGTACCTTCAAGGTCAGGTCAGGCAGCCCCTTCAATTTCGCTAGATCTGATGAGACCTCTTTTTTTTTTTGTATCGGTACTTATATTATTATTGCTCCTGCTTGATCCAAAAACCATTCAACGCTCATGTATAGTCAGTCATGTTTGCTCGTCGCTTGACAGAGGGGCCAAAACAGGTAGCAGTAGTGTGCCCCAGTGGCCCAGGCTCTACACTCTACAGTGTTAGATCTAGGTGCGTGCCCCATACGGCCATAGTGTGCATGCCATCACACACGAATAATAAATGCAGGCAATAAATCAGCTCCCAAAGGGTAAAGAATGAAAAAAAATATAAACTGGCACCTTCATAACAAGTGGATAATTTTTTTAAGTGTTGCCTATTTTCATAGTAGGTAAAAACAAGGGGTGAGCTGTTTTCAATTTTGTACCACAACAAAAACAGCCTTTGGAACAAAGCAGTTGTGGCATTTCAGCCCTTTGGTTGACTTTTACAAAATCAAAAGCAGGTTCCAAAGCCCAACCAAAAGGACCTTAAAATTATCAAATCAACAAAAGCTACTTGCCAAGAACATAGAAAAAGAAAAAATTGTCCTCATTAGATACACCAAGCAAAAAATAAACTTTTGAATGATCTACATCAAAATAGACTCGAACCCATTCGATAATCTTTTTTGGTGTTTCATGATCAATATTATTGTTTATACAAGATCATGCAAGAGTCCAAGGCATAAGATGAGAGAAGGCCAGACAAAGACAGAGAAATAAAGGAAAAATAGAGCACTCAACCACACCAAACGTGTCCCACGTAATAAGAGTGTTACTATACTGAAGAAGAGCTACTGAGAAAGAGTACACAGAACGCTCAGGTATCCACCGGACGTCACACTAGATAGGACACCGGATACGGAACTCAAAGATATCTGCATCATATTTGAGAATATCCATAAGGTACCAGACTTATCCAGTGTCCATCGGATACCTCACCGAACCGGACGTGTCTAATGTAACACCGGTGAAAGCACTAGATTCTCTGACTCAAATGGCTAACAATGTCAAGTACCGACTGCTAGCCGTCGAGGACAAACACTGGTGTGTCTAATGCCTGCACCGGAGTATCCAGTAAGTATGCAAAAAATATGCATCACTTCTGATGGCTAGTTTTGGACTTGGGGGCTATATACCACCACAATAGGGCATTTGAGATGTGCGGGAGCTAAAAACATTGCTAAAGAGTTGAGACTACATTCCTATAGCTCTAGACATCTAAGTGCTTAATGATCACTCTGTGATTAGCGTTCGTGCTTTGTGAAATGCTTAGGTTAGTTAGACCGCTATCATTAGCTCTTGCTCTAAGTTTTGCCTACTGATTAGAAGTGAGGTTAAAGACCCTCAAACCCTTGGTGCTTGCATGCATGATTATATACCTTGGCTCTTGCGCGCACCATTGTGTTGTACCAAAAGGGGTTGTAACCTTGTGATATCATATTAATTACATTTATGGTGTGGTCGCTATCGTGTACTAGAGAGAACGAGGACCATAACATCTTGGCTGGAAACTTGATAGCGCAGAAGACACAGAGCATCCGAGAAAGACCAAAAGTGGAGCACCATTTGCATGGAGAAGGTCTGAAGCTATCCACGAAGTTACTTTTGAGTGGGAGCTTGTCCCTTGTGTGGGCATTCCCTTTCATGGGGCTCCAACAAGGATTAGGGGAAAGCTTGCATGCTTTTTGATACCTCGGTAAAATACTGATGCTTCATTGGATGTGAAAGGATCACGATGCCCAAGAGAGGGTGAATTGGGCTTGTCTAAAATTCTAACAAAAGATTAAACCCTAAACATGAGCCCAACTTCACCCAAACTACTAGAAACAAGTAAAAGCTATGGAATAGAGAACAACCCTAAGTCATTATTGCAAATACGAACTAAGCAAATACACAAAATAAAATGCTCAAAGTAAATGTGTAAAGTAAAGTAGGGACAAGAAGACTCCTCCTATTTTTCCTAAGGTATCGAAGAGTCGCCACTCACCACTGGTCCTCGTTGGAGAACCTGCACAAGGGTATCGCTCTCCCTTGGTCCTCGCAAGAACCAAGTGCTCACTACATGAATCCACTTAATTCCTGTTGGTTAAGAACCAACGGGAATTACTAATCCTCGTCGGTTTATGGCTTATTCCTGTCGGCGGTAAGCCGATAACCGTCAGATGTCGGGGATAAGATTATTCCCGTCGGCTGCTGACGGGAATAAGTAATCATCGTTGGCCAGTTACAAGCCGTCGGCAATAAACACTAATTCCCGTAGGTCCGGCGGGTCGGCGGGAATTAACAATTAATTCCCGTCGGCCCTGTAACTCTCGTCGGCCATGACCGACCGACAGGGATTAACAATTAATTCCCATCTGCCCTACCTAGCCGACAGGAATTAATTGTTAATTCCCGTCGGTTCGACCATAGCCGACGGGAGTTACTGGGCCGACGGGAATTAACCTATATTGCTGCAAAACCAGCACCAAATTAGGTAACTATTTATCCACAATTGCACACATAACATATATATCATCACACAGAACAAACACATGCATTGAGTTTTCACACATAACATATATATCAATTCACACATCACAAACTTAACATCGCCAACATAGTTTACACAAACATTTCAAATAGGAACAACGAGATAAGTTCAAGTGTTTAGTTCGCGAAAAACATAGCGTGCACGAGTTAAAAAACATAGCGTGCACGAGTTCAAGTGTTTAGAGATAACCATCACTTGGGTGGTTAGAGCTTTGACCGCTGCCGCCACCAGGAGGAGGGAACGCGAAGAGAGAGAGTCAACAAATCCAGTCCCTGCTGTGCGATCAGACCCACTACCACCCGCTTCGGGCGTAACCTATTTAAGTTAGCAAATATTAACATTTTTATCTCAAATATCAAACGTTAAATGCAAATATCAACAAGTATACAAGTGTATAAATTCATCGAGAGTTATTAAACGTACCCTATCTTCAGGTGCAGGTATATGTGTCGGAGGGGTGTTGAACTGTGGTGGCGGAGCTAGTGTGGATGCAAACTGGCTCCATTGTGGTGGCGGTGGAATATTTGTTGTCATGCCCTGTTGCTGCATTAACTGTTAAACATATGTATTACTATTGAAGATGTTGTATTGAAATATAATAATTTCGAGTTCGAAATATGTATACTCATTTGATACATCGCTTGATTATGTGCATTGCAAGCCTCCATAAATTTTCGTTGTTGTCTCATCTCTTCACGCATCCTCATAATCTCCAACTCATGCTCGTTCGGTCGACGAGAGCACGAGCTATGAGAAGACGAACCCGTCCTCTGAGATCTCACTGACGACAAGTTAATGAATCCGTCGAAAAGTGCGTATCTATAAGTGATTCAAAAATAGTGATTACTGCATAAACAATTTAGTTTCTACTATGTAATTTCATAAGCTAGAGCTTACCGTCCATGCGTTTTTCCACCACCACTTGCGTACACCACCGAGGGATCCACCGGTTCATGTCGCCAGTCGAAGTCAGGGCCATGACGACGAACCATCTCCTCCCCATATGATGCCTATGCATCATTCACAACCTTACAAATGAAGGAATTTCTATATTTTGAACTTTTGTACTTTTGGGCCAAAACTCACCAGTTGATCCGTGGCTGTCTGGCTGAAGAGATCTGCAACTAGACAACCACGAATCGGCTGGTGAATTTTGGTCCAAAAGTACAAACGTTCAAAGTATAGAAATTCCTGCATTTGTAAGGTTGTGAATGATATATAGGCGACATATGGGGAGAAGATGGTTCGTCGCCATTGTCCTGACTTCGACTGGCGACATGAATCGGTGGATCCCTCGGTGGTGTATGCAAGTGGTGGTGGAAAAGCGCATGGACGGTAAGCTCTAACTTATGAAATTACATGGTTGACACTAAATTGATTATGCAGTAATCACAATTTTTGAATCACTTATAGATACACACTCTTCGACGGATTCATTGACTCGTCGTCGGTGAGATTTTAGAGGACGGGTTCGTCTTCCTATACCTTGTGCTCTGGCCGACCGAACGAGCATGAGTTGGAGATTATGAGGATGCGTGAGGAGATGAAACAACAACGAGAATTTATGGAGGCTTGCAATGCACATAACCAAGCGATTTTATCAAGTGAGTATACATAATCCGAACTCTAAATTATTATATTTCAATACAACATCTTGAATAGTAACACATATGTTTAACAGTTAATGCAGCAACATAACATAACAACAAATATTTCACCGCCACCACAATAGAGCCAGTTTGCATCCACACCAGCTCCGCCACCACAGTTCAACTCCCCTCCGACACATATATCTGCACCTGGAGATAGAGTACGTTTGATAACTCTCGATGAATTTATACACCTATATACTTGTTGATATTTGCATTTAACGTTTGATATTTGTATTAAAAATGTTAATTTTGCTAACTTGCATAGGTTACGCTCGAAGCGGGTGATAACGTGTCTGATCCCACAGCATGGACTGGATTTGTTGACTCACTTTTCGCGTTTCCTCCTCCTGGTGGCGGCAGCGGTTAAAGCTCTAACCACTCACGTGGTGGTTATCTCTAAACACTTGAACTCGTGCACGCTATGTTTCTTAACTCGTTGACGCTATGTTTTTCGCGAACTAAACACTTTAACTTATCTCGTTGTTCCTATTTGAAATGTTTGTGTAAACTCAATGTATGTGTCTGTTCTGTGTGATGATATATAAGTTATGTGTGCAATTGTGGAGAAATATTAACCTAATTTAATGCTGGTTTTGTAGCAGTATAGGTTAATTCCCGTCGGCCCAGTAACTCCCGTCGGCTATGGTCGAACCGACGGAGATTAACAATTAATCCCCGTCGGCCCAGTAACTCCTGTCGGCTAGGAGGTCCGACAACCATTAATTGGTAATTTGTTTGAGGAATAATCTTATCCCCGACATCTGACGCCTGTCGGCTTACGGCCAACGAGAATAAGCCCTAAACCAACGGAAATTACTAATTCCTGTCGGTTTAAGGCTTTTCCCGTCGGTTCCTTGCCGACGGGAATTAAGTGGATTACTGTAGTAAATACAAATAGGCACAAATCTTTATATTATTCCGCATCGGTCATGTGGATTATTGTATATTATATTTCTTAGGGCATGTACAATCTAGATAATATATTACGGTTCTCCAAGCACTAGATACACGTATGAAACTTGTTCATACAATCCAATGTATAGCCTTATATCTTAATTCACTAGAATCTCTCAAGATACAACTCATTTATGTGGAGCCGTATCTTAGGCTTGAAGAACCGTGCTAGAGACGTTTCATCACCGATATACGTCTCTTATGTTTTTTTACACTTACATCATTAAATATCCTTTAAAATACGGATTATTCATGTGGGCTGTAGACGACCTTAGTATATTTCTCGGTGGCGCCGGTCCCGTGAAGGCTGGTTTGGAGTCGATCGAGTGCACACCTTGCACCACCTTTGCTCTATCACTATCATCTCAAGCTGAATCAGCTTTGTCATTCCATAAAAAATCATTTTCAAAATTATCCAAGGTTAAATACCTTTATAAATTGTAGTAGCTTTATATACATAAATACCGACAGCTATGAATTAAATAAAAAACATTTGATAGGAATATTATAAGTTAATTTGTTTGAGGACCAGGATATTCGTACAATGTTTGATTCATGGAATCGTTCTATGGTCGTCTCAATGAGGACAACACCCAGAAGCAGGCTAGGAACTGGAATGCACAGCTTATGGGGCAGATCATATACAGGTTACTACTACTATATTATTAGTTTAGTGTAGTAGCAGCCAGTACAGTACTTTACGATGATTAACATCAGCTAAATGTCTTTTGCAATGGCAAGCAAGCATGCACGCATGCATGTGCGACAACTGACAAATAATTGTTTCCTTTGGATTCAAATCGTGATGTACGGATAAGCAACGGGTAGCATTTTAGCTGCTGCCTGTTGGTAGTGAAGTGGGTGGAACACCACATGCATGCATGATCCATGGGTGTCATGCTGGGGTATGGGCTCGGGTCGGATCATGCACGCATGCAAGTTGGCGCAGCAGTGACAGACTCGAGTGAGAGCGAGTGCGCTGGCGACATGGGGTACCTATGATATGCATGGTGATATAGGCGACATGGTGGTGATAGGAGTAATCAGGACCGAGAACGAGTGCAGCTACGCGCGTTTGGCGCCGAGTGCACGCATGAGGCCAAGAATATTGAACGCTTGAATCTGGACATTTGGATTTGATTGAACAAAAGATACAATGTTGGATCTTGCAGCTCGCTGATGAGTATTCCGGCCCGTTGAGGTGCTGTTTGGAATTAAGCGCATGTTTGAAACCACTCAGTTTTTAAGAAACTAGTTTATGAAAATTGAGATAAGATGGTTCTAAACATACCAATTTATATATCAGTTTATAGAAACTGATTTCATAGTTTCTTAAAAACAAAGAAGCTAGTCTCTCCTATCTAAAAAAAACTGGATTACTTTCAAACATGATTTAAAAAAAGGAATACAAAATACAGATGTAGAAAAAACAGTCTTTGCTACGGTATTTCTACAAGACTAAATTGAAAAGACACATTTATGTAACGTTGTGTATTTGACAAACTTTTTTTTCTATTGCCTAATTATTACATGTAATCTCTAATACTTATTAAGTATTAAGGCTGCAATAGTAGTCTGTCATTCCCTATTCTGCTCATTTCGTGTTCTGTCATCATTCCTTGTTCTGCCTTTCCGATTCCCTCCTTCCCGCACATAGTTCATTCCCATGTTCTGTCATTCCCCCTCCCCGCAAAGCTCATTCCATTCCCCCGTACACATGGCCCCCGAAGGGGATTCGAACTCAACCTCTCAAGCAAATTCTTGAATTATATTTTTGGATGGAGGGAGTAGTATTTAAAGAAGAGCCTTGCATGCAATTTTTTTTTGAATAATGTTTTTAACTTAAATTCCTTTTTTTGCATGTGTGATATTTATTCTTTGTAATATTTTTTCCATGGATATGACTTGTGAGTCATTTTTATAAACCAACGCCAAACATGAATCAATGTTTCTTATTTGAAAACTCCGAACAAACAACATTAGCAGGAGGCACTCGCGTTGGGGTCGCTCATCAACGACGAGAAGAAACTTTGCGACTGCCAGTTCGACCTCTAGAAACAGTCTTACGTGGCCGCATGTGCCGTTATGTACGACAAGCTTCAGCGCAGCCGTCGCTTGGACGCGGTGCAGAGCGGTTGCTCCACGCTGTTCATTGTCAAGCAGGGGACCCCATGGTCGTCGCCAACGTCGGCGACTCTCGGGTTATTCTGGGCATCACATTCGACGACTACGCCATCATGTCGTCCAGCTCGTCATCCACCTAAAGCCCAACCTGCCACGTAAGTCGCAACTGACCGACAATAAATTCTTGTGCATTGGGACGATGGTCGTTGCTGACGTTGTGTGAGTGTCGTTGAACATGATGTATGTAGAGGAGTAACGCATCTGGTGGTGCAACGGCCAGGGGTACTACCTTGCTGATGAGCCTACGGTGCACTTCGTTTTACAGCCCAACCAAGAGTCATCAGTACTCGATATGTTGTGCGCGTTCGACGACTATTATATCGAGGATCGTGGCGTCATCTTGACGCATGAGGTGACACAGAGGAGGACCGACAACAATGACCAGTTCGTCATCCTCGCCACCGTTGGGGTAGCTTTTGTGCCGACTTGCCTTTAATTCTCTTCACAAACACACACACTTGCCTTTTTTTAAGCAAAAGTGTATGGTGGTACGTGTCTGATGACTAACGATGTACGGGGGAATTTCTTCCTACATGTGTGGAACATGCTCTCCAATGATGAGACCATTCAAATCGTGACATATATCGAAGTTTGCATGATATTGATGGTTGCAATGTAGTGGTGAAACATATAGATTAAAATAACAAAATTTATGTATGGCCAGAATCACAAATTGATTATAAAACATTTTCTCATAATGATATAACACATATTTTGTATATAAGTTATCGTAGTATACTTGTATTATATATTCTCATTGCAACCCATGGGCACTCAGCTAGTTTAACTATTATATACCTAATGCAAAATGGCACTGGTATGATGTTGTTTTGCAACTAAATATAAAACGTGCCCGACATGGTTTTGCAAATAAATATAACTCAGCTAATAAAATAAACCTCGGAGTCCACTAGAGCCTTCTTTGCCAAGTGTAAGGCCAGCAAACACTCGGTAAAGGCTCCATCACCGTCGCTTGGTACGTGATGATGACTTTTTTTGTCGAGTGCCCGACAAAAAAATACTCGGCAAAAAAGCCGTTGCCGATGTACAGTTCACTGAGACCTTTTTGTCGAGAGACACTCGACAAAAGACTTTGTCGAGAGTTTTCTAGGCTTTGCCAAGTGCCTGAAGAACTCGGTAAAACAGATGTGTCCGGTAGTGATTGTTTATACAAGCGAGGACTACAGTCGCTGAATGACATCACCTCGTCGCTGCGAAGAGGATGTAGCCCTTGGAGTCCTTTTTTTATTTGTGCAGTGCAGCCTAGAACACTCTAGAGGCAAAAGAGCGATGGCTTATGTTGAGACCAGACCAATGCCGTTGGATGAGAATCTCGCATGAGAATCTCGCGGTTGATGTGAGGTAGGGTGACATGGATGAACCGGAGGGAGGATTTGCCCCCACTGTGAATATAACACATGATTGGTTGTAGGTAGGGATGGCAGTGGGTACGGTTATGGGTAACCCGTCGGGTACAGATATGGTGGATTTTCGTATCCGCGGGTACGGATATGGATACTATATAGTATCCAGGGTTATTAATTTCGCGGGTATGGATATATGCTATCCATATCCGTCACCCATTGGGTATGACATGTGGACCCACTCCTAGTCCCATGCGCATGCGCCAGCCGCCAGCCCCGTGGGCCGTGAGTCCTTGAGACCTTGACCCAATCACCCAACGTCCCAGTGACCCAGTCCAGGCTCCCAAGTCCCAGCGCCCTCTTCAATCCGGCGACATCTAGCGAGCAGCAAGTCGCCAAGTCCTAACCCTAGCCACCAGGCTGCAGACCTGCAGTGCTCCACGTCGACCACGCACGCGCTCTAGCAAATCGCCCGACCTGAGCACGACCTGAGCGCCCCGCCTCTCCCTCGGCCTCGGGCACCTTTGCGTCCGGCCATCCGCCTAGGGCGCAGCCGCGCAGGCAGTTGCTGGCTTGCAGTCGTCCAGGTTAGTGCTTTTGCACTTCATCATTTGTTTGCCCTTGCACACAGTGAGTCAGTGACACAGCACACTAGTAGAGGCGTTGCTTTTTTTGTTTGCTGCCCACACTAGGCCTTCTCTGTTTATACAGATTGTGAATTTGTGATGTCAACTCCCAACGAAAATAGCAACACTCAATTTCAACCTCCCTCATCTCAAGCATCTGTTGAGGGTGGAAGTGGGCTTCCAGAGAATGTGATTAATGTTGAACAAGATGGTGATGAGGATGATGATGAAGTAGAAGAAAATGGGAGAAAAAGAAAATTGAAATCTGTAGTGTGGAGTGAATTCAAGAGGGTAAATGTTGGAGATATTTGGAAGGCAAAGTGTAATTATTGTTCAAAGAAGCTTTCGGGTGTAACAAAGAATGGTACATCTCATTTGAAAGCCCATCTAGAGACATACATCTATCGAAAGAGGAATCCTACAGATAAGGTACAAAGCTCTTTGTGGTTCACATCTAGTAGCGAACAAGGACAAGTGTCGGTGAAGGAGTATGTTTTCGACCAAGATGTGGCGAGAAAGGCCCGTCCTGAAATGGTTGTTTTGCATGAATATCCATTGTCCATTGTGGATCATGTTGGTTTTAGAAGGTACTCAAGTTCTCTTCAACCGATGTTTAAGATGATCACTAGAAACACTTTGAAGAATGACATCATTGGGATTTATGAGATTGAGAAGAAGACCTTGAGCTTTATGCAGAAGAATAATGCAAGAATTGCAATAACGACTGATATGTGGACAGCTGAGAATCAAAAGAAAGGCTATATGACTGTTACCGGTCATTTTATTGACCAAGGATGGCAGCTTCGAAGTTGTATTTTGAGGTACCTTGTTGTCCTTTAGCTATTAATTGACATACCTTGCTGTCCTTTAGCTATTAATTGATATACCATGCTGTATGCCTGTATTTTTATATGTAGGTTCATTTATGTTCCATATCCACATACTGCTGAAGCACTTAGTGATGTTCTTATGAAATGTCTAATGGATTGGCACATTGATAAGAACATATATACCTTAACCCTTGATAATTGTTCCACTAATGATGCACTCATCACATTGATGAATCGAAAGTTGAGAGGAAAGAAACCTTTGTTGGGTGGCAAGCTGTTGCATATGCGTTGCTCCGCGCACATATTAAATTTAATTGTCAAAGATGGTTTGGAAGTAATGGGTAGTGGGATTGAAAAGATTAGAAATAGTGTTGCATTTTGGTATGCTACTCCTAAAAGGCATGAGAGATTCCAAGAAATAGCTGCACAAGTTAATGTTGAATGCAGCAAGAAATTGTCACTTGATTGCAAAACAAGGTGGAACTCTACTTATATCATGCTTAGTGTTGCTATTTGTTACAAAGAGGCTTTTGATCGTTTGGCTGAATGTGAAGGAGCTTATGATTTTTCTCCAAGTGAGGATGAATGGAAGTTTGCTAGTGAAGTTTGCGATAGGTTGAAATTGTTCTATGAAATTACCAAATTGTTTTCTGGAACACAATATGTAACAGCTAATGACTTCTTTCCAAAGATATGTGCAATTAGAGGACACATGAGCAAGTGGCTAGAGTGTGATGATGAGTTAATCAAGTCCATGTCAAATCGTATGATTACAAAATTTGATAAATATTGGACTGACATTCATGGTCTAATGGCTATTGCTGTTGTTCTTGATCCAAGATACAAATTTGGAATGTTGAAAGCATGCTATACACGTCTATTTGGTGCACAAAGTAGAGCAATGCTAGAGATAGAAAATGTGAGGAAATTATTTGATGAACTGATTAAAGAGTACAACAACAAATGCATTAAACCTGTTACTAGTGGTGGACAAAATGCATCATCATCTTGTGTTTCTAATGCTTCCACATATACGGATGAGTTGTTCTCTGCCATGGAGGAAGAGCTCGATGACATGTGCAGTGATGAAGAAAAGGCTAAGTCTGAGCTTGATCTTTATGTGGATGAAGGTCGTATTCCCAAGTCAAAGGAATTTGATATATTAGGCTATTGGAAAATTTATGGGATACGGTACCCTACTATAAGGATGATAGCCCGTGACATATTTGATATTCCTGTTACAACTGTCGCTTCAGAGTCTGCTTTTAGTACTAGTGGCAGAGTGCTAAGTGATCATCGAAGTCGACTTACTCCCAAAACTTTAGAGGTTTTGATGTGTGCACAAAATTGGCTTCGTGTTGGTCAAGCAAAAGGTACAAACAATACATCTTTAAAATTATTGTATGTCGTTGTAACTTGTATGTTTTGATTTCAGTTTACTCTCATTTGTTGTACTCTCACTTATTGTAGGAA
The DNA here is from genome assembly GCF_902167145.1 of Zea mays. NCBI lineage: Eukaryota > Viridiplantae > Streptophyta > Magnoliopsida > Poales > Poaceae > Zea > Zea mays. The sequence goes on from NC_050105.1 coordinate 115,451,157, forward strand.
AAGAAGATTATATGGGTTTGTGGACTTGTCTTGAAGATATACAAGAAGAACTTGTGGTACGTTGTAAGAACTAGCATATTCTTTTCTGATAATTACCATGACTTCATGATATATCTATAACTAATTATATATCATTGTAGGAACTCTCCTTTGGATTCTCCACAATGCCAAATGAAGAAATTTGAAGGAAAATTCACAGGATGTCAAATGAAGTTGAATGCCATTCAGCCATGCTCATTACAATAATTTGTTGTTGCATTTTGAAAACTATGTATGACTATAATTTCATTCCAAGAACATGTTTTATGATGTATTGTATTGTCTTTGCTACTTCTACTACTTGCTATGGACTATGTCACTATGGTGAAATGTTGTTGTAAGCCTGGAATGTTATCTATTTATGTTGTTAGAATGTTGAAATTATTGTTTGGAATGTTGAAATTATTGTTTTGGAATGTTGAAATTATTTTTTGGAATGTTGAAATTATTGTTTGGTGCTAAAATTATTATTTGAGGTTGTTGGAATGTTAAATTATGACAAATTTCTGGTACAATGCTATGGAATGTTGCTGAAATTTTAATGGGCGGGCGGGTAACGGATATCCGGCGGGTACGGATACAGATCCGTACCCATGAGCGTAAATGGGTATGGGTATGAGTTTGGTTTTATCTCGTGGGTATGGATACGCGAACCATATACCCGCGTTCTACCCGCCTGATTGCCATCCCTAGTTGTAGGGACGTCTCGCGCCAACATCGTGCCAGCTACCCACTGAAAAAACACCAACGTTGCATGCGTGGGAGCAGGCCGCAGATATGCTATGCAGCCATCCCAACATGCGCCAAGCGCGGTCAACGGAACGCCGCGGGCCTGAACGTAGCCAACCAGTCACCCGGATATAGAATTTGCTTAACCACCCTAAAACTCTAGGGCAACAGTCACTTATATTTGTCGTAGTATTTTTTTTATAAAATTTTGGAAGTGCATTGAATCATACTAGTGATTGTGGCGAAGGACCCGTTATAGCTTATCATGACAGCTGTCGTACCTAAGGGCATGTACAGCGCCATTAACATCGTCTCTAAGCACCCACGTAAGCAGCAATTAAATGAAAAAAGTACAACGTGGGCGCTAATTAAGGTGGAGAGAGGCGTAAGTCGTCCTTTCGTGAAGGGATGGCTTCGGCCTATGCTCTAATAGAAGAGACGGTAAGATAACTACTGTATGACTGGTTTGGCAATTGTTCCACATGAATTAAAAAATTATAAAGTATAAACAGAACCCACTGCATGAGTTATTATAATCTCTACTACTTAATAAGGCTGCAAAGTAGTCTGTCCGCACAGCTCATTCTCATGTTCTGCCATCATTCTATGTTCTGTTATTCCCATTCTTTGTTCTAACTTTCTCATTCCCCTCTCTCTTCAAAGCTCTCAAGCATCTACTACATCTCTCACCAAGCCTGATAGAAACGGGGGTGCCCGATCTTCTGTCAGGTGAAGGTAACTATCGATTTGGTGGAGATGTCACAAAAACGATCTGGCTTCCAATCAACACGACTAGAACCTCGCAATCGCAGCACCACTTCTCCTCTGGTTATCAACCGTGCGCTGCGCGATTGACATCGCCACGAAGGCTAATTCCTGTCTGAGAATCGAAGACACAAGCAAGAACAAGAAAGTACAAAATCTATAATATTGCGGATGAATGATTAAGCTCACAAGTTCGGGTCTCACAAACTGATCTACGGCGACTGTTCTTGACAGATCTAAACTTAAGCAAAACCCAACCCTAATGTGGCGTCGGCTGTTGAATAAATAGAGTATTAGGGCGTGCGTGACCCCTGGACTCGCCCCTAATGGGCTCCGACGCGATACACGGCCCAACGACCAAACAGACGGTGTCGCAGCACCAAAACAGAATCTGAACGCTGACTTGTTTCGACGATTCCCGTTGACTCCGGACAAATTTCAGGGTGGAACCAGTTGGGTTGGTTGGAAATGTGCCCTTGGGCCATTTCTAAATATTTTGGTGATTAAGTGTCCAACACAAATGGTTATGTGTTAAACTATGCCAAATGGTGAACAAAGTGCAAATCAATACAAATGTATGATTCTAGACTTAGTACATTGGTTTTTGTGTACTAACATATTTGTCTAAGTGCTAGAATCAGAGAAAAGGCAAATGGAAAAGACTTGGCTTGAGCAGCCAAGACTCTGCTCAGTCTGGGTGCACCGGACTGTCCGGTGCGTCAGGCTGGCTCTGGTGAAAAGGCCGCTCTCGGGATTTCGTCGGCGGCGTACGGCTATAAATCACCGGACTGTCCGGTGAGCCAACGGTCGGCCGAGCCAACGGTCGACCGCGCAATCCGCGCGTGACGCGTGGCCGGGCCAACGGTCTGATGGGTGCACCAGACTGTCCGGTGTGCACCGGACAGTGTCCGGTGCGCCAACAGCTCCAAATCATCAACGGTCGACTGCGCCAGAATAGGAAAGAAATCTGCACCGGACAGTGTCCGGTGGTGCACTGTAGCATCCCAAAAATTCAAATCTTGAAATTTTCTCAAACTCGCTCTAAATTCAAAATGAATTTCAAATTTCATTTCAAAATGTTTGTTTGCGAGTTGATATCAACAAATAAAATATAGTGGTCTATATTCTCTCCAAAATCCTCCTCAAATATCCTACAAATGTTTCTCCAGTGATCCCCCTCAAATTCTTTCCAGAAATATTGCCCAAATATTCCACCAATATATCTCCAAGTATTTTCCTCTTGAGAAATACCTTCAGAATCATTTTTCAAGTCCCTATAATATTTTCTTCATAACTTTCCTCATGCTCATACGTATATGTATGCCTTGAAAGCATCTAGGCCCCTGGTTGGTTTTAGTGATTAATGACAACGTAATATTATATGTGACTAACGTGTGTTTTGCAGAGACAAATGGTAAGTTAGGTCGCATGACAGGTAGAAGTACTACAACGTGAAAACAATCCCGGAGATAAGAACTCGAAGCGACGGCTAAAACGACGAAACAAAAGGTGAAGGTCTACGGACTCCGAGTGTCAAGGAGATGTGGACACTCGCGATTTAGTTAGGTCTTTTATTCTCTTTTAGCCGTACTATAAAGAGGGGTTGTCAATGAGTAGTTTGACCAAGAGAGTTCTAGTGTAGTGTTGGTGCACAATCACACTCATATACAGTGCTAGGTGTCACTCTAGAACTCACTCACAAGTTAGAACGAAAACCGATTTGAAAATCAGCTGAAAAAACAAGAGTTAGTGTTTCTGGCCCTGGGGCACCGGACTGTCCGGTGCACCCTCTACCAGGTGGGGCCAGGCTGGTCCGGGGCAGAGGCTTTCCCTCCACAGAAACCCGAGAGCGCAGGTTTCAGAGTTGAATTTTAGGGGCGCACCGGACATCGCACCGGACTGTCCGGTGTGCACCGGACAGTGACTGTTCACTGTCAGGTGTGCCATGAGTCCAACAGCTAGCTGTCAGAACTAGTCGTTGGAAACGACCGTTGGCGCACCGGTGGCGCACCGTTGGCGCACCGGTGGCGCACCGGACTGTCCGGTGCGCCAGTGCGCAGAAAGTTGCCTGTAACGGCTAGTTGGTGGGTGAGGGCTATTTATACCCCTTCCACCCACCATATTCAATGTCTTGCACTCCACATTTATTCCAGCACATTGCTAGAGCATTGCAAGCACCAAAAGCCTAGTGAGGAGATTAGAGAATCTTAATCCGCATTTTGTTCCTCATTAGCGCTAGCGAGAGCCACCTAGAGCACACACCACTTGCATTAGGCTTCTCTTGGTCAAGCGAAAGTCTACGGCTTGTTACTCTTGGTGATCGGCATCACCTAGACGGCTTGGTGGCGTTGGGAGCTCGGTGATCACCGTGAAGATCTTGTTGGTGACCTGACTCAAGTTTGTAAGCGGTCTCGAGGGATCCACCGCGCCGGAGTGGCAAAGGATCATCTCGTAGTGAGCACTTGGTTCTTGCGAGGACCAAGGGGGAGCGATACCCTTGCGCGGGTGCTCCAACGAGGACTAGTGGAGAGTGCCGACTCTTCGATACCTCGGGAAAAATTGGAGGAGTCTTCTAAACATTGCTTTACATTCCGCACCTAATTCAAACACTTTACATTGTGTATTTGTTTAGCAAGTATTTGAAGTATTGTTTTAGCATTATTGCATTTCTAGTATTATATTCTTAGTGCTAGTTGTTGGGGGTGAAGTTGGGCTCTTGCTTAGCTCTTGCTTAGGTTTTAATTAGTGTTGATTTTTAGAAAATCCCAATTCACCCCCCTCTTGGGCATCGTGATCCTTTCAATTGGTACCAAAGCCTTGTTGCTCATAGATTAGCTTAACCGCTAGTGTTACGATGTCCGGTGGGGATGGACCTCCTCCCGTTTTTTATGGTGACGATTTTCCTTATTGGAAAATTCGTATGGAAGCATACTTAGAGGCTATAGACATTGGTGTCTATAAAGCTGCCACACAAGGATTCCCCGAACCTAGAGATCGCACAAATCTTGTAGGTGATGAGTTCAATTATGAGAAATGGAATGCTAAGGCCAAAAACACCCTTTTTAGAGGCCTTTGCAAAGATGTGTTCAATAGAGTAAGAAATCATAAAAATGCTCATGATTTGTGGATGGACATTTGTGCTCTAAACGAAGGAACTAGAAGTGAGCGTGAGGAGAGATATCACATAGCCATGCGAAAGTTAAATTCTTTTGAAATGCTTACTAATGAAAATGCAAATGCTATGTACTCACGTCTCAATATTCTTGTAGAGGAAGTTAATGGATTGGGGCTTACTCAAATCTCACAACCGGATGTTGTGAGGAAGATTCTCAGTGTCCTCCCAATAGATAAATATGGACACATTGTCACTGTGCTACATCAAATGGATCTTTCAGTTACCACACCTACACAAATTTTGGGAAAGATCAATGCCCATGAAATGTACATGCACATCAACGACAAAGAAGAATCATCTTCCAAAAGAAAGGATTTGGCTCTCAAAGCAAATCATGAAAGAAAAGGAAAAGCAAAAATACAAGTTGAGGAAGAATCCTCAAGTGATGATGACCTTGATGCAAACATTGCCTTGATGGTAAGGAAGACCACCAAGATGTTGAAGAAGCTAAATAGAGAAGGCATCAAATTTGATTCAAGAAAGAAGAAATTCTTTTCCAACAAAAGAAAGCCCATTTCTGAGATGGACTGCTACAACTGTGGTGAGCTCGGTCATCTTGCTCATCAATGCAACAAGCCCAAGAAGAATAAGTTCAAGGGCAAGAAAGAAGATGACAGCGATGATGAAAAGAAGGAAAAGAAATTCTTCAAGAGGAAGGATGGAAAGCAAAAGAGGTTCCACAAGAAGAAGAATGGAAAGGCATATATTGTTGGCGACTGGCTCACCGACATCGAATCATCAAGTGGGTCTTCTTCAAGTGAAGAAGAGAATGATGAAAAAGTTGCCGCCATCGCCGGGGACTTCTCTTCGCCACCACCATCGCCATCATCAACTTCTCACCTATGCCTCATGGCTAGGGGTGAACGGAAGGTACAAAATGATATTAATACTGCTGATGATAGTGATAGTGATAGTGATGAGGAATTTGCTTCACCTTCATATGATGAGTTAGCTGACTTGCTTAAAGAATATACTCAAATCATTAGAAAGTCAAAAGCTAAATGTGATAGGTTGAAAAATGAAAATGAATCTTTAAATGCCAAATATGACATAGTTATAAAGGCTAGTGATGAAATAAAAGAAGAGAATAAAACTATGTCATCAACTATAAATGAGCTCACTAACTCCCTAAAAGATGCTAAGGAAAAATATGACAAATTAAATGAAGCTAATAGGGAGTTGCAAAATAGACTAGTAAAGATCAAGGAAGACTATACTCAAATTAAATTTGATCATGACAATCTTCTTGTTGAAAATGAACTTTTATCTTGCAAAACACATGAGGCTATTAACCCTGTTGTTAAGTTTGATGTAGCAACCTCATGTGATGATTTGAGTCAAGAAGAGCAAACTAGTCTACATGCTGAATTGACTGAAAAAGTTGAAGTCCTGAGTTTAGACAACCAAAAATTGAAGAATTACTTGACTGATGCAACTACTAGAGGAAAGGTTGCTATTGAGAACAATGATTTCAACAATGAGTTGGCAGTGGATAATCAAAGGCTTAAAAATGAGGTCAAGAAACTAAAAAGTGAAAATGAACATCTTGCAACAAGTGTGCAAAAGTTCAACAAGGGTCAATACCTCCAAAATGAGCTGCTTATGAACACAGTTATGAAAAACAACAAGAGTGGTATTGGATACAATGCTTTTGTGCAAAAGAAAGCTACCACTCAATACAAGCCAAAGCAGACTCACAAGCCTATCAAATGCTTTGAGTGTGGAAATGAAGGTCATTTTGCCCACAACTGTAAAGCCAAACCACCAACTCCCTTGCCTAAGCACTCAAGACCATTTGCTTTCAATGCTCATTATGTTCTAAGAAAGGTTGCAAATGGAAAGGTTAAAGTTACATTCCTAGGTCCACCAAACAAGAGTAGACCTAGACAAATCTGGGTGGCAAAGTCCTTAATTGAGAGAGTCACTGGTCCTATGCAAAATAGGGCCCTCAAAACTCAAGCTTGAATTGTCTGTGGATGTAGGTGAACTACAAGACCGGTGGGAGCCATTGGGTTATTGACAGTGGATGCACACAACATATGACAGGCAACCCACGGATGTTCACCTCACTGGATGAGAATGTTGATGGTCAAGATAAAATCACATTTGGAGACAATTCAAAAGGAAAAGTGCAAGGACTTGGCAAGGTGGCAATCTCAAATGATTTATCAATATCAAATGTTCTCTTAGTTGCACCTTTAAGCTTCAATTTATTATCAGTGGGTCAACTATGTGATCTTGGACTTCAATGCTTATTCACTCCAACAGAGGTTATTCTAACAAAGATGGATGATGAATCAATGGTGTTCAAAGGTTTTAGGTACAACAACCTCTACTTAGTGGATTTCACTTCAGAAGATGCAGACTTAAGAACTTGCCTCTTCACCAAAGCTTCACTTGGATGGCTCTGACATAGGAGGCTTGCACATGTTGGGATGAGCACACTCAAGAAGGTATTAAAGAAAGATATGGTTAGAGGATTAAAGGATGTGGTGTTTGAAAAAGACAAGCCATGCAGTGCATGTCAAGCTGGAAAGCAAGTTGCTAATACACATCCTACTAAAGCTTTCATGTCAACATCAAGGCCACTGGAACTACTTCATATGGATTTATTTGGACCTACAAATTATGTAAGTGCCGGTGGCAACCTCTACTGTCTAGTGATGGTTGATGACTTCTCAAGATACACTTGGGTGTTCTTTCTCCATGACAAATCTGAAATTGCATCTATATTTAAGAAGTTTGCCAAGAAAGCACAAAATGAATTTGATTGCAAGATCAAGAAGATTAGAAGTGATAATGGCAAAGAATTTGACAACACCAACATTCATGAGTACTGTGATTAAATTGGGATCAAGCATGAAGTATCTGCAACATACACACCTCAACAAAATGGAGTTGTTGAAAGAAAGAACAGGACCTTGATCACTCTTGCAAGAACCATGATTGATGAGTATAACACACCGGAGAGGTTTTGGGCTGAAGCTGTCAACACTGCTTGTTATGCATCAAACATGCTATTTCCTCACCGGCTACTTGCGAAGACTCCTTATGAACTGCTAAATGGGAAAAAGCTAGACGTCTCTTTCTTCTAGGTGTTTGGGTGCAAATGCTACATCTACAAGAAACACCATCACCTAGGGAAGTTTCAAAGACGTTGTGATATTGGTTTTCTTTTGGGTTATTCATTAAAGTCCAAAGCATATCGAGTATTCAACCATGCCACTGGCGTGGTAGAAGAAACATATGATGTGGAATTTGATGAGACTAATGGCTCCCAAGGAGCACTTGAAAATCTTGATGATGTAGGTGATGAGCCACTTAGGGAAGCAATGAAGAACATGCCTATTGGAGCTATCAAACCAAAAGAAGATGAAGAAGAGGTGCAAATTATTGACAGGCCTTCCTCATCAAATGTACCACAAGATGATGAAAAAGATGAGAGGCATGCAAATGAAGATACTTTTGTCTCTCATGAACAAGCAAGGGTACTAGCCGAAGATGTTGATGCTCCAGGATCTTCTTCCCAAGTGGTTGACAGGAGAAACTCATCACTACTTCAAGCTCATCCTCAAAACCAAATCATCGGGAGTCCTTCACAAGGGGTTATTACTCGATCACATAGACATGCTTCTTTTATTGAACATCACTCCTTTGTTTCTTGTGTTGAGCCTACTTGTATAGATGAGGCGCTACAGGATCCGGACTGGGTGAATGCTATGCATGAGGAACTTAACAACTTCACCCGTAACGAAGTTTGGACCCTGGAGAAGCCCCCACAAGATGCAAGAATCATTGGAACAAAGTGGGTGTTCAGAAACAAACAGGATGATCAAGGTGTGATTGTAAGGAACAAGGCAATACTTGTCGCAAAGGGATTCTCTCAAGTTGAAGGCTTAGATTTTGGAGAGACCTTTGCACCGGTTGCTCGACTAGAAGCTATCCGTATCCTACTTGCATATGCATCATGCTATGATATAAAACTTTATCAAATGGATGTAAAAAGTGCATTTTTAAATGGCTTCATAAATGAACTTGTATATGTTGAGCAACCGCCTGGATTTAAAGACCCTAGATATCCTAACCATGCTTACAGGTTGTCCAAGGCGCTATATGGGCTAAAGCAGGCTCCAAGGGCTTGGTATGAGCGCCTTCGCGACTTCCTCATCGAAAAGGGCTTCAAGATCGGGACCGTCGACACAACTCTCTTCGCAAAGAAACATAACAGTGATATTTTCATTTGTCAAGTATATGTTGATGATATAATCTTTGGCTCGACAAATGACTATCATTGCAAGGAATTTGGTGAGTTGATGTCGAAGGAGTTCGAGATGTCAATGATTGGTGAGCTAACGTACTTCCTCGGCTTTCAAGTCAAGCAAATGAAAGATGGTACCTTTCTCTCACAAGAGAAGTATACCAAAGACTTGTTGAAAAGGTTCAACATGGAGAAGTGCAAACCAATCAAGACCCCCATGCCTACAAATGGACATCTCGACTTAGATGAGGGAGGTAACCCGGTTAATCAAACTCTCTACCGTTCTATGATTGGTAGTTTATTGTACCTTACCGCATCTAGGCCCGATATTATGTTTAGTGTCTGCATGTGTGCTAGATTTCAATCTAATCCTAAGAAAGCTCATCTTCGCGCTGTTAAGAGAATTCTTAGGTATCTCAGGCACACCACAAGCGTTGGTCTGTGGTATCCCAAAGGAGCTACTTTTGATTTAATTGGCTATTCCGATTCGGATTATGCCGGTTGCAAAATTGATAGGAAAAGTACCTCTGGGGGATGCCATCTGCTTGGTAGATCACTAGTTTCATGGACATCCAAAAAGCAAAATAGTGTTGCCTTGTCAACTGCCGAAGCGGAGTACATTGCCGCAGGTGCTTGTTGCACACAAATTTTATATATGAAACAAACTCTTCTAGACTATGGCGTAGTTCTAGAAAAGGTACCTTTGTTGTGTGATAATGAGAGTGCTGTTAAAATTGCTAATAACCCTGTACAACACTCTCGCACCAAGCACATTGATATCCATCATCACTTCCTTAGAGATCATGTTGCTAAAGGAGATATCATTTTAGAAGGAGTGAGGTCGGAAGATCAATTAGCGAATATTTTCACTAAGCCACTTGATAAGACCCGCTTTTGCATATTGAGAAATGAACTAAATATTCTTGATCTCAGAAATTTTATGTAAAATGTCAAATGGTGTTGTCAAGCTTGCATTGTATGTTTAAATTTCTTGTATTGCATCTAGGGCCTGTCTAACCTAGTTGAGATAACCGCCAACAAAGCGAGTGAAAAAGCTTAACTCGGGTCAAACTTGACAAGTCTTAGTTTTAAGCTTTTAGCACTTAAATTCTTACTTTTTATGCAATTGTTGGTTCTTAAAATATGCATGAGGTACTGCACTTAGGGGGAGTATTCAAAACTCAAATCACTCATGAAAACCCCTAGTGCAAGCCAAAATGCAAATTTCACCATTTGCCTATTTTCTCTAAAAATTATCTAGCCTATGGCAAAATATTTTGAAAAGTATATGAGGGAGCCAATACCTGTCCCAACAAGTGTTATTTTGTGTGATTATAAGTTGGGATTTGGTTTGGTTGGAAATTAGATAGAAAAATTCAAAATTTTCCAATCTTCCCTCTGTCTGGGCTCACCGGACAGTCCGGTGTGCACCGGACACTGCACTGTGCAATGTCCGGTGCACCGGCAGCCGCGCGCTAAAAATCCTTTTTCCTGTGCGCTGTCCGGTGGTTCACCGGACAACTACTGTGCGCTGTCCGGTGTGCACCGGACAGGCACTGTAGACTGTCCGGTGCGCCCATATCGCGTTTTAAAAAAAGGCCTCCAGCCCGAGACCGAGCCAGAGGCTCCATTCACTCCCCCGCCAGTGCTTCTCTCTGTCTCTCTGGCGTCTCTCCTCCGCCGGCAACCTCCCCCCCACCGGCGACTCTCCGGCGACCTCGTGCCCCTCTCCTTCCCTCTCCGGTGAGCAACACTTCCCCCCTCTCCTTCCCTCTATTTCAATCGGCCAGTGAGGCAGTGAGGCACTCCTTCTCCACCCTGTGTCCATTTTTCAACTTCCTGTCAAATCCAATGAATCTCAAAGGTGGAATGTGTTCAATTGTCCCCATTATGTATTCCTGCAGGTTTCTAGCTCCCTTTGGGAGGGTTTCACAACCTAATTTGCCTCAATCTCCCAAAACCTAATTCACCGCACGCCAGGTGTTCGGTGAAATGCCCAAACCAGCCAAAAATGCTCCAATTTAACCCAAATTTTTCAGGCACCTTCACAACACTCCCAGTAACATACTTGCCAAATTTCACGCCAATCCGAGATCCCAGGCTTAAAATTCACCAAATTCCCCGTTTCGAGCGATCGTTTCCGAGCCGAGTGCCCAAATCTCCTTTTCTTCGCCTAAATTCAAACCAAGCACACACTTCACTCATATTCACCTACATAAATCTATTCGTGAAGTATCGGCTCAATTCCATGTCGTTTCGTGTCTCAATTCGAATTCCAAACCTCCTATGGCACTTTTTATCGTTCAAACGTCGTTTTCACGTCGTTTGACCTATCGATCGTCTCGTCTCGTGTTTTCTGTGCCATATCTCTCTGTGTATGTATTTATTCACATTTCATATACTTATGACTATGTGACTAATACGTGCTCACCTCTTCTGTCATTTCAGTGACCTTGATTGCCCATGTGCCGTCTCCCGTCCTGCCTGGATCGTCACCTCTCGTGTGAGCTTTCCAGACCTCAGTTCAGGATGCCGCGCACGAAGAATGTGTCGGCGCCAGGGGGAGGCAATGATGAGGATCCTCGTCGTCCCTTCAGGCAGGTCAAGGGCAAGACCGTTTACTTGGAGTAGCAGGAAGGCCGCAAGAAGCGGCGTACGGACAGAGCAGCCCGTGCACCAGCAGCGGCTGCAGCAGCCGCTGCGCAGGCCGAGCTTGGAGATCAGCCGCAGACTCCGTCAGATCAGATCGCATACCGTGTTCGGCGTCTCGCCTCCCGGCCTCGCTCCTCCACTCACACCTCCGCTTCCACTCCGCCACCCACTCTGCCTGCTCCCGTCACTCCTATTGCTCCATCCACCTCCACAGCCATACCCGCTACCTCCACTACGCCCGCTTCCACTGCTCCTCCTCCTCCTGCTCCCGCTTCTGCTCCTCCTGTCCCTCCACCTCGATTCCGGGAGCGCGATGAGACTGAGGTTCGACCCCTGGCTACGGATCCTCGATTGTTTGACCTTCAGCGTGCTACAGCGGCACGAGTACGTAGGTTCAGATACGTACCCGTGGAGTCTTGGCTACCAGCTCAGAGAGACCCTGCAGCAGGTGACCTATTCAGCACACGTATTCAGGAGTCGTTTTTCAGAGCTCAGATGTCTGCTCAGATAGCTCTGCGAGTGCACCGACTTTTGGATCTTCCAGCCTTTCTGCTTGCAGCCGGTGCTGACTCTGAGGCGCACCTCACCTATCTGCCTGGCCTTCAGACCCTTCTGACTACCAGCGGCAGGTATGTTGAGGAGTGGGTACGCGTCTTCTATGCCTCTGTATGGATTGACCCGGATCATCACTGGATGAGGTTCCGTTTTGAGCGAGAGGATGTCACCATTACTGCCAGTCAGATCCACCAGCTCTTTGGATTCCCCGAGTCGACAACTCGTCTTCACAGCCTCTGCTACGGCACTTCTGACCCTCCTCGTCGCCCTCACGGCGGTGTGGCTTCGGGTACAGCTCACGTCGCGGCTCTGTTCCGCCCACCCTTCTCAGATGGGTCGCGACGTTCTCCGGCAGATTTTACTACAGCAGCCAAGTATTTATATCAGCTTATCAGACGGACTCTTCTGCCGAGGATGGGATACAGGGAGGCTACCACACATATTCAGCTTTGGCTCCTTGGTGCCCTGGTCTCCCACTCTGAGTTTGACGTTGTGGACTTCCTAATTTGTGAGATCGAGGACACCGTTTTGGATGGGATTCGTGCTCGTCGGCAGTTGCCCTATGCTCACTACTTGTGCCACATCTTTGCGCAACTGATTCAGCCTCCTCGATTTCAGGGCACCCTTGAGGCCTCTCGCCTCGTTTTTGGATCCTACCGTCCTGTGCCTGAGATTCCTGTGCCAGCTTCTGCTCCTGTTTTTGACTCTCAGGCCGAGGATGCAGCTCTTCGTCAGTTCGACACTCAGGGTACAGCAGCTGATGATGATGATGATGATGATGATTTTGGGGTTCCTCCTCTGCCTCCTATGCCTCCACGCTCACATGATCATGAGGCTGGGAGTTCTAGTGCTGCCCCTGCTACTCCTCAGGCTATGGACCCTGCTCTTGCTTCGATTCTCCAGACTCTCACTCAGCAGCAGGCTCACCTGGCAGCCGAGCAGGCCCAGTTATCCGAGAGGATGCTCTCGATGTTTCAGAACATGCAGGACAGGCAGGATGCGCTTCAGCAGCAGCTACTTCAGGATCGGGCTGAGAGTAGGGCATTCATGGCTCTTATGCTACAGCAGTCTGGTGTCTCAGTCCCTCCGGTTCTGTCTGCTCCACCTCCTCCGCTTCACGCTCCAGTTGTGCCATCGATTTTGTCAGGACCCCCTGTTGGTACCTCTCCGCTCCGGCCGGTCACTTTGGCGTTCACCTCTCCGGTTCTCAGCTCTGTCTGCCCGCAGCCGCCAGTGCCACCAGCATCTGCTGTTACCACTACTGTTGTGGCAGTATCTGTGACCACTTCTGTTCCGGTAGCTCCTGCAGTGCGGCCTCAGTCCGAGTCAGTACCAGCTCCAGCTTCTACCGCAGATCCTGGATCCGAGACTGACTCTGACCCTCCACCGGCGTTCGCTCTGCTGCCTCGACCGCGATCGGATGCGCCCCCGCCGCCTCCTCCTGCTTCAGATGTTTAGGTTCGGGTGCCCTTTTGGTGTTTGACGCCAAAGGGGGAGAGATATGAGTTGTGAGAGCTAGGGGGAGTTAGAGAGTTAGTAGAGAGTCATTTTGATGTAATATATGTGCTTGCTACTCTCTGTACTAGCTTGATGTTTTTGGCTCACAAACTCGATATATACTCTCGTTGCTTATGATTGACTGTGTGTATTATGTTTTCACCTTATATTTTATCACCAGTCTTCTAGTTCTTGTTTCATTGATTTAACTTCACTTTTATATGAACAAGAATCTTATGATGTGTATGCGCTCACTCTTATTATTATGATACACGTTCTTTCTATCAAAGATTACTGAGTATAACTAACCATCCTTTCTATTGACAGAAACTTTAAAACAAACACTCTCACAAAACTTGTAGGGTTGTCATCAATCACCAAAAAGGGGGAGATTGAAAGCATCTAGGCCCCTGGTTGGTTTTAGTGATTAATGACAACGTAATATTATATGTGACTAACGTGTGTTTTGCAGAGACAAATGGTAAGTTAGGTCGCATGACAGGTAGAAGTACTACAACGTGAAAACAATCCCGGAGATAAGAACTCGAAGCGACGGCTAAAACGACGAAACAAAAGGTGAAGGTCTACGGACTCCGAGTGTCAAGGAGATGTGGACACTCGCGATTTAGTTAGGTCTTTTATTCTCTTTTAGCCGTACTATAAAGAGGGGTTGTCAATGAGTAGTTTGACCAAGAGAGTTCTAGTGTAGTGTTGGTGCACAATCACACTCATATACAGTGCTAGGTGTCACTCTAGAACTCACTCACAAGTTAGAACGAAAACCGATTTGAAAATCAGCTGAAAAAACAAGAGTTAGTGTTTCTGGCCCTGGGGCACCGGACTGTCCGGTGCACCCTCTACCAGGTGGGGCCAGGCTGGTCCGGGGCAGAGGCTTTCCCTCCACAGAAACCCGAGAGCGCAGGTTTCAGAGTTGAATTTTAGGGGCGCACCGGACATCGCACCGGACTGTCCGGTGTGCACCGGACAGTGACTGTTCACTGTCAGGTGTGCCATGAGTCCAACAGCTAGCTGTCAGAACTAGTCGTTGGAAACGACCGTTGGCGCACCGGTGGCGCACCGTTGGCGCACCGGTGGCGCACCGGACTGTCCGGTGCGCCAGTGCGCAGAAAGTTGCCTGTAACGGCTAGTTGGTGGGTGAGGGCTATTTATACCCCTTCCACCCACCATATTCAATGTCTTGCACTCCACATTTATTCCAGCACATTGCTAGAGCATTGCAAGCACCAAAAGCCTAGTGAGGAGATTAGAGAATCTTAATCCGCGTTTTGTTCCTCATTAGCGCTAGCGAGAGCCACCTAGAGCACACACCACTTGCATTAGGCTTCTCTTGGTCAAGCGAAAGTCTACGGCTTGTTACTCTTGGTGATCGGCATCACCTAGACGGCTTGGTGGCGTTGGGAGCTCGGTGATCACCGTGAAGATCTTGTTGGTGACCCGACTCAAGTTTGTAAGCGGTCTCGAGGGATCCACCGCGCCGGAGTGGCAAAGGATCATCTCGTAGTGAGCACTTGGTTCTTGCGAGGACCAAGGGGGAGCGATACCCTTGCGCGGGTGCTCCAACGAGGACTAGTGGAGAGTGCCGACTCTACGATACCTCGGGAAAAATTGGAGGAGTCTTCTAAACCTTGCTTTACATTCCGCACCTAATTCAAGCACTTTACATTGTGTATTTGTTTAGCAAGTATTTGAAGTATTGTTTTAGCATTATTGCATTTCTAGTATTATATTCTTGGTGCTAGTTGTTGGGGGTGAAGTTGGGCTCTTGCTTAGCTCTTGCTTAGGTTTTAATTAGTGTTGATTTTTAGAAAATCCCAATTCACCCCCCTCTTGGGCATCGTGATCCTTTGATGCCTCTAGTGTCATACGGTGAGCTCTACAAGCTAATCTCACTTATACAAGACAAATACATGCTAATCTCCCACTAATCCTCTCATCCTCCCACTAATCCTCTCATCCCTCCCCCTAATCCCCCACCATGGCTATAAATAGAGGGGCAAGGGCCTCCTCTCATCCCACCCCAAGCCATTTCATGGCAACTCTCTTCTCCCCCACACACACACCCACTCCATGTTCCACACAAGCACACACTAGCACAAGGATCGTTCGGTCGTTCTTCGATCGTTCGTCCACTTGTTCTTAGTTTGTTCGTTCGTTCGTCTGATCGTTCGATCATTCGTTCGATCGTTCATGGTTCGTTCGTCCGATCGTCCGATCGTTCGTCCGTTCATTTGTCCAAATAATCTTTGTTCAGCCGTTATGCTGCCGAAATTCCGATCGTTCATCGTTCGTTCATAGTCCTTATTCATCGTTCATCGTTCGTTCATAGTCCCTATTCATCGTTCGTCCAGATAATCTGTGTCCTGCCATTATGCTGCCGAAATTCCGATCGTTCGTTCGTCTGATCATTCGATCGTTCGTTCGTTCGTTCATAGTTCCTATTCATCGTTCATCGTTCGTTCATCGTCACTATTCATCATTCATCGTTTGTTCATACAACTATTCACTATTACTATTCATCGTTACTATTCACCGACACTATTCATCATCGTTACTATTCATCGGTGATATCTGTAATTACTCTTTCGGTGTTACTATTCATCATTACTATTCATCGATCATTCGATCACCCCAAATTTCAACTACTCATCCATCATGTTGTCCAGTCCACCTAAGACCAGCCAGACCCATATTCCAGTCATACGAACTCCGGCAACTGTGATTTTCCTTCCAGTAGGGAACTTCCCATCTAGTCACCTGAAAGTCGCCTAGAGGGGGGTGAATAGGGCGAAACTGAAATTTACAAAATTAATCACAACTACAAGCCGGGGTAGCGTTAGAAATATAATCGAGTCCGAGAGAGAGAGGGCGCAAAACAAATCGCAAGCAAATAAAGAGTGAGACACACGGATTTGTTTTACCGAGGTTCGGTTCTTGCAAACCTACTCCCCGTGAGGTGGTCACAAAGACCGGGTCTCTTTCAACCCTTTCCCTCTCTCAAACGGTCCCTCGGACCGAGTGAGCTTCTTCTTCTCAAACAATTGGAACACAAAGTTCCCACAAGGACCACCACACGATTGGTGTCTCTTGCCTCAATTACAAGTGAGTTTGATCTCAAGAAAGAATGAGAAAGAAAGCAATCCAAGCGCAAGAGCTCAAAAGAACACAACAAATCACTCTCACTTAACACTAAAGCTTTTGTGGAATTGGGAGAGGATTTGATCACTTGGGTGTGTCTTGTATTGAATGCCTAGCTCTTGTAAGTGGTTGGAAGGTGGAAAACTTGGATGACTTGAATGTGGGGTGGTTGGAGGTATTTATAACCCCAACCACCAAACTAGTCGTTTGGTGGAGGTTGCTGTCGCATGGCGCACCGGACAGTCCGGTGCGCCACCGGACACTGTCCGGGGCGCCAGCCACGTCACCAGGCCGTTGGGTTCCGACCGTTGGAGCTCTGACGTGTGGGCCTGCCTGGCTGTCCGGTGGTGCACCGGACAAGTCCTGTAGACTGTCAGAGTGTGCCACCCGCGCGTGCCCTACTCCCCTGCGCGCGCTGGCGCGCATTAAATGCGTTGCAGACGACCGTTGGCGCGAAGTAGTCGTTGCCCCGCTGGCTCACCGGACAGTCCGGTGTGCACCAGACATGTCCAGTGAATTATAGCGGAGCGGGAATCCGAAGCTGGCGAGTTCAGAGTCGCTCTCCTCTGGAGCACCGGACACTGTCCGGTGGTGCACCGGACAGTCCGGTGAATTATAGCGAAGCGCCTCTGAAAATTTCCGATCGTGTGAAGTTTGGCTTGGAGTCCCCTGGTGCACCGGACAGTCCGGTGCGCCAGACCAGGGCAGCCTTCGGTTATCCCTTGCTCTCTTTGTTGAACCCTTTTCTTGGTCTTTTTATTGGCTTAGTGCGAACCTTTGGCACCTGTAGAACTCATAGACTAGAGCAAACTAGTTAGTCCAATTATTTGTGTTGGGCAATTCAACCACCAAAATCAATTAGGAAATAGGTGTAAGCCTAATTCCCTTTCATCACCCATCCCAGGTTTCTCCAAGTTGAGCACGCTTAACTTTGATATTCCTTCGAACCAGGCTTCCAAACTCTGATTCCAATAGTTCTTGTTTCTAAATTCTTATCAAACTATTCCCTATCCAACCATGTCATCCCTTGAGCATGGTTCATATTCCAGAAAACTCCTAAAATACTCTTGTCCCATATTCTGCCTATAACTCTCCTATTCATACTAAGTCAGACGATTCATTCGTCACTATTCTCACCAACAGTGAACTTAACTGTGCTACACCACATACATCCAGCTATAAATACACCAGCTACCCTCTCCCTCTCCACACACACTCAACACCCTCAGCCAAGGCAAACACCCACCCACTCAGTTACTCCGCTCTGCCGGCTACACGCATAGTGTCGCTTCGCCTCCAGTCCACCCTCCTGGTAAGCACCTCCGCTCCACCACTAGTAGTATCTCAACATCACATGACACAGATTCTACTCAAGACTCTACCCATCCATATATCGCTATTCTGACCACTATACTAAATATCTATTGATATACTTGCTGGTTTGTATGTTTGCTTATTCATGTTGCATAGTTATCGGAGCGTTCGTGCCGTCTCGTGGAGGCCAGATCTGCAAGTCTATGCCAGGCAGTGGAGATAGAAGCCAGTTCCGCGAGCTCTCCCTCCCTTTCGCCGGATAAGCACGGCAAGCTCACTGGATCCCTTTGATGCATAAATTACCTATGATTTTTCAACCACGACCCTCAGCCTGTTATTTTATGCATGATATGATTTTGAGACAAGTTATTATGGCCACCCAAGCTGCTTGCCGCAATCAATCCTTAATATATTTGTTACAAATGATTTGAGAAAAGGTATGAGTTTTCAAAAGAAAATGCTTTTCAAAATGTGTATGATGAAGGGTTTTCACCCTTATCACCTTTGAGTAGGGATGATCAGGGACTCCCTAGTTTAGGGGAGGGCCTAAGGTGATGGCTCAGCTGGTTTAGGTGTGAGCAGAAGGATTGTCCCCTCACCACTACAGGAAACGACTAAATTTTCGTGGGCTAAAAACCCACGAAAATAAGACTAAACCGACGAAAATAGCCTATTTTCGTCGGCAGGCCGACGAAAATAGCCGCCGAAAATAAGTTCGACGAAAATAGGGAATTATTTTCGTCGGTACCGACGAAAAAGACTTATTTTCGTCGGCTTCTCTAAGGCCGACGAAAATAGTTGCTGACTATTTTCGTCGGCCACTGAGGCCGACGAAAATAGGGACATAATTTTCGTCGGCCCTGGGTGGTGGCCGACGAAAATATCTGGGCACTTATTTTCGTCGGCCACCACCCAGGCCGACGAAAATTCATGATACCCCCCAAAAAACAGATTGTTCTGCACCTTTTATTAATTCACAGCAAAATAAACATATACACAATCATATATACAGATTTCACAAACAATACAGTTTTCACAAACAACATTCACAAGCAATTACATAATTGTTTCAAACATATTCCATACATATAGTCCATATATAGTCCATACATAAACAAAGTCATTCCCTCCAGAACCATAAACAAAGTCTATACATATCCATACATAGTCCATAAACAAAGTCACTACTCACTCCGGCGGGCTATGTGAGTTTTGGCCACTCCCTCCTCCGCCACCAGGAAGGTAGCCACTCCCTCCAGAACCATGGACGAGGAAGTCTTGGACGTTGACAGCACCCTCCGATCCCTGAGCATGTGACGCTGAACCCTGCAATTCATCAATCATTCAAATAAGGCTGTGTTTGGTCAATATTTGTATAAAACTAAACATGGAACGTCACCTGTGATCCATGGTGAGGAGGAGGCTGTGCATGCATCCACGGGTACTGTTGTGCTGGCCACCCCTGAGGTGGTGGCACCCACCCCGTCGGTGGCGGTGCCATCCACGCTTGAAATGGTTGAGAGCCCGCCGGTGGCTGAAAGACCGGTGGCACCCATCCCGGGACTGGCTGCGATCCTTGGGGTGGTGGAGTTGTCCAAGTGCCTGGAGGTGCCTGCGTCCACCCAACACCAGTCCACTGTGGCTGCGATGCTGGAGCTTGTCCTGGCCACTGTCCCCATCCTTGTGCCTGCGAGCCATTTTTGATAATAAAAAAAGAGTTGCTATGGAATTGAAGTGTTCAGATAGTGTTACCTGGGGAGGGCGAAAAGCTGGCAAGTTCATATCAGGGCCGAGTCGAGTAGTCATTTCCTGCAAATGGATGAAACGTTAGAATCGCAACATTATACTTTGAATTCAATGACACGTGATGAGATAGATGAATTACCTGAAAATAAGAAGTCATATACTGCGTCAGCTGTCCGACCTGCTCCTGCGCTGCTCGAGCCTGCTCCTGTGCTGCTCGAGCCTGCTCCTGTGCTGCCCGAGTCTCCTCCTCCAGCTGAGCCTCTCGAGCAGATTTGGAGGAGCGAGAACTCCCTGCCGAAGATGATGTTTTCCCTTGACCTAATGTCCTGTTGTACTCCACAACACCGGTGCCAAAGGCAAACCTGCATGATACACATAGTTGAGCCATTAAGTGGACACATTCTTGTTAATGAAATTGTCGAATCAAAGACAACCACCTCACCTGCCATGCTTTCTACCCCCACCACTGTGGTACAACGCCGAAGCATCTAAGTCTGAATGCATCCAGTCGAAATCAGGCCCATGGCGTTGAGTCATTTCCTCCCCATATGCATTCTGCAAAGAAAGTTAGAGTTGGAGTTAGACACAAAACATGCAATTTAATTCGTAAATACAACTTGTTTACCATTTTCTCCCTTGCCGCCTCGCTGCATAGCTCATCAGGGTTCGCCGGATCAGGGCCACGGTGACCACGGACGTAAACCTCCATAAAACTTGGAGCAACTCCACTTTCAGCTTCCTGCATGAAAAAGAAGAGTTAAACCATATAATTTTCATAGATGTAACATACAAGTTTGATTTATATACTTACCATGCGGCGTGCGGTACCAAGGTGTCCATCGGCGCTGTACCTATGCCCTGGTCCTTCAGTGCCACGGTTGACACGGTGCTTGTTCGACTCTGCAATCCAATCAGGCGACGCCCATCTCTTTGCCAACCACCTCCAGGCTTCCATGTCCTTCGCCAGCCAATCCACAACGCTCTCCAGGTACTGCTCCTCTGTGAGGTAGATCTCATTGGCCCCTAATGCTTTGCTCATTTTCTGCCCCTTTATCTTCTTGTAGTAGTAGTTGACGGCCGCGATGCGAGCATTGTACATGGCATCCTTGATGACCTTATCAGCGCACTTCCGAAAGTGCCTCTTCACACGTGCCCACTGAGCCTGATCGTCCTCGATGTCATCCGGCAATTGGAACCTCCCCTACATATCAATGGAGAAGTTAAGTTAAAGTAAGATTAGGAGAAGCAATAATTCAGTGAATTGCTTATATACGAAAGTAAACTCACCCAGAACTCGTCCCACACAGCCACCTGACAAGTCCTTCGTTTTTTTTTCCGAACTTCCCCCTCCGCTACTGCTTTCCCCTGACTCCCCTGGCTGGACATAGTCCTTTAGACCCCAGTCAGCCCACTGCATAGCCGCGAACCTCTCGCCATTGAGCTCCACCATGCCAGGGTAGTAGAAGCGACAGAGGCTACCCAACACCGCGTTCACCTTGGGACGTCTGCCTGTACCGTCCCAAGTCAAGTCTTCCCATGACCTACAAACATTAATAAAACAAGTAAACCAGTGCAATCACGTTCACATTAAAAAATTAACACAACAGAAATAAGCCCCCACCATTCTCCATGCGGCCGGATGAGCCTCCTCTCGGCAGGTCTCGGACCAAGCGCATTGCTCTTCTTATACCTAATTATACAAGTAAATTCAATATGATGAACCATCTGACGCGTCGCCCGCGCTGCCTGCCCCCATGGGGTCAACCTCCTCATCCTGCTCACCCTCCTCATCCTGCTCACCCTCCTCACCCTGCACATGAGCATCCTGCTGAGGAGTCTCCTGCTCACCCTCCTCACCCTGCACTTCGTCTAGACAGTCGAGAAGTTGCTGCTGCCTCTGTCGGCTCTGTGAGGTGCCCTGAAAAAGCCCACTGCCCGAGCTGTCCTCGCTGGCCGCGCTGCCCCCACTTCTCCTCGATCTCCTATGCTTGAACATGTTCAACTGTAGATAAATTAATGTCAAACCACAGTATATGAAACAAATAATATGAAAATTAATAATGTAGAAATTGGAATACATAGCTTAATTGATTAACTAAAAGTAACATACTAATCAAAAGTCATCCGCATCCGATGATGCTTCTTCGGCTCGTTGTTTATTCATACGCTCTTGATTTCGTTGGATCCTTACTGATCTTCTAACGACGACAGGTCGTTTGCGCTTTGACCTAGGTTCTTCAATTAAGTCGCTTGAATTGCAACAGAGATTTTCAAGTCCTTCTCCATTGGTCACATGGAATCGATGAGCTATGTCTTGAGTCGACGCCGCTTCTGGTTGAAAAATAGCATCATCGTTGTCCCTGCTCGTACTCACGTAGTCAGCACTCTCTGGAGCGACGACTTGTGGGTTGACTTTGATTGCAACCCACCAAGCCCTAAGGCTTGGGTGAGGATATGGCAGGTAGTACACCTGTTTTGCCTGATTTGCAAGGACAACATCGCTCATACTGCTCGGAATCCTAGAGCTATGCTTCACCTCGACATTACCATACTTGTCGACACGAGTCCCACTATGAGCATCAAACCAGTCGCACTCGAAAAACACGACTTTAAGTTCTTTGGGGCCATCGAAAATCAACTCTATAATGTTTTGAAGAACACCGTAATAGTCCACTACTTTGTCATCGTCAACATATGAACTTGCCAACACACCACTATTGGTGGTGGCTGCCAATGGTCGACTCTTCTCCAATTTCGCGGTTCGGAAGCGATATCCATTTACATCATAGCGAGTATAGTTCCGGACGGACACAGAGGTATGTGCCATTTGCTGCAAGTCTGGGTGCACAGAGTTTTTGGAAACCTATACAAGGAATTAGTATATGCATTATATCTTCCAAGTCCAAAATTCAAAGATTAAGTATGGACAATGAGAGAATGAAAATTACTAACATAATTACGAAACCACTGCACGAAGTTTGGTCCACCTTTCAACCCATCACGTCGAAGATTTTCTAATTGGATGGCCGTAGGTTTACTAGTAGATTTCCAACATTCTTCATCAAACATGCTGGACATATTAGAAACATGGACATTACACACTATAGAAATTATGAGATGAGAAAATGGAAGTAACTATGAGGAAAACTTACTCGAACGCCTCCTGTGTGCTGTCAATATTGCTATACATATATAGCATTAGCGTGTTCAAATCTGATCCTTCAATGTGACGTACACTCCCTTTTCCAACTGCTTTACCCGGATTCGCAAAAATTTGAAGGGTGCTTTGGGGCGATTCATTTTCGACATGAAGTCGCACTGAAGGAGCAAACACATTGTTGGCTCGAGCGAAATACCTGGTTGAGAATTGAGATATCTCCTTAAGGGCAAAAGCCTCCGCAATACACCCTTCGACTCTAGCCTTGTTCCGAACAGACGCCCTGAGCTTTTTCAACGCCCTTTCTATAGGATACATCCACCTGAATTGCACTGGTCCGCCTACCAAAGCTTCCCAAGGCAAATGCACAATTAGATGTTGCATCACATTGAAGAATCCTGGCGGGAAAACCTTTTCAAATTTACAAATAAGAATTGGAATTTCTTTCTCAAATTTCTGCATCAACCTCTTCGATATCGTCTTTGCGCATACTTCCCTATAGAAGTAACTCAGCTCTGCAAATATGCTCCAAAGCTCATCCTTAAAATAGCCTCGAAACATCACGGGCATCAGCCTCTCCATAATAATATGGTAGTCATGGCTTTTCAAACCGATCAATTTACCGGTCTTCAGATTGACTGCCCGTTTCAGATTTGCCGCATACCGATCTGGAAATTTCAGATTCTTCAACCACTTAAATATTTCTTTCCTTTCATCCGGCTTGAGGCAGTAATCAGCTCGCGGCCTACTTTCATGCCCTTTATCGCTTACTTTCAACTCGAGCATCGGCCTCTTACAAATTTCAGCCATGTCTTTTCTTGCCTTCATATTATCTTTCGTTTTATCAGTCACATCGAAACATGTGCTTATGATGCTTTCAGCAACGTTACGCTCTTGGTGCATCAAGTCTATGTTGTGCGGCATGATCAAGGTTTTTGCATACGGAAGCTCCCATATTGATGAAATATGGGTCCAGTTATGGTCCTCCCCGTAGCCTTGGAACCTATCATTTTCTCCTTGCTTCAGACAAGCATGCCATGCCATTATCTGCGGTGCAGTTTGCCTCTTTGGTGGCCCATTTCTGATTTTGGCTCCACCTCTGAATGCAGTAAGCGAATTCCTGAAATCATGCTTGAATGGAGTCCAACGTCGATGAGCATCAAAGAATGAAACTTTCCCACCATGCTTCAATCTGAATGCATCCGTATCATTCATACATATGGGACAGCACAACCGACCATGGACACACCATCCAGACCAATCTCCATACGCCAGCAGATCATGCACTGACCACAAATAAGCAGCGCGCATGGTAAACTCCTTTTCAGTATGGCTGTCATAAGCCTTCACACCTCTCCACAATTGTTTCAGCTCTTCAATTAAAGGGCGAACAAACATATTCAGCTTTGGCCCTGGATGCTCGGGGCCTGGGATGACTAGTGCAAGGAACATGAACTCTTCTTTATTGACCAACTCAGGAGGAAGATTATATGGCACAATGAAGACAGGCCAACACGAGTAAGGGCTTGCACTGGTATTGAAAGGTGTGAATCCGTCCGTCGATAGACCAAGCCGTACACTCCTAGGGTCGTTTGCAAATTCGGGATCAAACTCGTCTAATGCCTTCCACGCATCACCGTCCGACGGATGGACCATTAAGTCTGGATCAGTGACGAGACGTACACCATTCTTTTGCCACGTCATATGCAGAGCTATTTCCTTGTTGAGGAACAACCTTGAAAGCCGAGGAATGATGGGCAACCGACGAAGTTGCTTAGCTGCGACCTTCGTAACTACCAATTCACCCTCATCATTTGTCACCTCGACATATCTAGAAGCTTCGCAATGCTTACAACGGTCCAGCTTGTCATCCTCCTCAAAGAATAGCATGCAACTGTTGGGACACACGTCGATCTTCTCATATGTCATCCCAAGACCAGCCAACATCTTCTTTGCGAAGTACATATTCTTTGGCAACTTATGATTCTCCGGGAGAACCTCGCCCATCAGTTGGACGATGTCGTTATAAGCACTGTTTGAAATGTTGTGCTTCGACTTTATCGCCATTAGTCTAGTGAGAGTCCCAAGAACTGACATCTGAGTGTGCTCGTGCAGTCTCTCTTCTCCTGCGGCGAGTAGCCGGAAGAATTCCTGAGCATCGCGTGGAAGCTGCCCCGGCTCCTCAGCGTTCATTTCAACATCCCTACCAAGATCATGCAACATGTCATCCATCCTATCATGATCGTCATCAAGTTCCACCTCCGCGTCAACGTGTCTAATAGACTCTCCATGCCGGTACCATACAAGGTAGTTCGGCATAAACCCACTCTTGCAAAGGTGTTTCTCCATTTCTTCTTTCATCTGAGGCCACTTGTTCTCGCAGCGATTGCAAGGACACTTCACTAGACGACCAGTTGCATCTTTGAAAGCGTGCTCAAGAAAAGCCTTTGTTACACCCATCCATTCATTCGAATGTGCCCCATCCTTTCTCCACCCGTCATACATCACCCTCCGATCACCGTCCATTTCAAAGGCTAAACAAAAGACAAAGAACATCAACGATCGTCCGTGGCTTAGGTGAACTCCCTATTAGGTAAAGGCCCTAAACCCACCCAAGAGTGTAGGCCGATGCTTGTGATTTGTGACGTGTAGCCTACGATTGCCGCGAAATTTCGGCAGCATAACCCCGCTGCTCTCCAAGCACACGCCTGAACATGGTGCGTTGGAGAACAACTGGGTTACACAACCGAAATTCCGCGTCAAGCATAAGGCACATGTCACAAATCAAAAGCATCGGCCTACACTCTCAGGCTGTCCAAAATACGTGGACAATTCCGGAACGGCGAACCTCACAAGCCAATGTGACGTTCGCCGTTCCCGAACGGGTGACGCATACGGTTCGCTACGGTTAACGATCACCGTCCATAATAAATAACTTAAACAAAAGACAAATAACATTCACGGTCGCCACGACACGCCGCACGCGAACGGCACGCCACGGCACGCGCACGGCACGCCGCACGCGCACGGTCGCCACGACACGCGCACGGCCGCGCGCCCGGCACGCCACGGCACGCGCATGGCACGCCCGGCACGCCACGACAAGCATCAAATATGTCGGGAAATAAGGGAGACGGGGAGGCTCACCGCGGGGAACGACGACGACGTGGACGGACGACACGGCGTGGACGAACGACGGCCGTGGACGAACGGCGTGGACGGCGGGCACGGCGTGGACGAGTCTGCTCCTATGAACGGCGTGGACGAACGGCGAGCCACGCGCGGCGACGCGGAGCGGCGAGGGCGCGCGCGCGGGCCACGAGCGGCGACGCGTGGAGAGCGGGCGGGCGCGGGCGGCGGTGCAGTGAGGGAGGGCCACGAACGGCGGCGGTGCAGTGAGCGGGCGGGCGCGGGCGACGCGTGGACGCCGGCGCGGCGATGGTGGACGGGGGCGCGACAATGGTGGGCGGCGCGGGAGGGCGGGTGTGCGGGCGGGCGTCGTCGACGGCGGCGCGGCGCGGCGCGTGGAGGGACGGTGTGCGGGCGGCGCGGCGAGGGAGGACGGGCCGGCGGCGCGACGACGTAGGGCAGGCGGGCGGCGGCGCAAGCGAGCGAGAGTTTGACGAGACGAGCGAGAGATAGAAATTGCGCTGAGGCCGATTAACGGGTCTCTATTTTCGTCGGCCTCATTGAGGCCGACGAAAATACAGGCCGGTTAATGACTTATTTTCGTCGGTCTGGATGCGGCCGACGAAAATACGCCACTTATTTCCGTCGGCCTAGCTGCGGCCGACGAAAATATCACACATTTTCGTCGGTCCCGAGGCCGACGAAAATACCTTTCGTATTTTCGTGGGCCTGCCGACGAAAAGCTTCGTTGGCCGACGAAAATAGGACACATTTTCGTCGGTCACTGTTGCCGACGAAAATAGCATTGTATTTTCGTGGGCCGGCCGACGAAAATAGTCCGGCCCACGAAAATTTAGGTGTTTCCTGTAGTGCACATAAGGACCGGTTTGTCATCCTTCACTACCTGTACTCATGATAAGTACAACCACTCGAGACTGTATGGGCAGTCACTCAATCTGAACTCGTACGGTCCAACCCCAGGGTTATGAAGGCTGGGGAGCACCGGGAGGATAAGGAGGGGGAATGTTTTGTCTAGTTTGGACATGGCGGTGGCCTGACTCCTTCCGGTATAACCGTTAAGGTTAGGACGTGCGAGGAAAGAAAGAGATTCGGATTCGGATCTCATTGGCCATGAGATCGCAGAGTCGGACTAGTGGGTAAAGTGTACCCCTCTGCGCAGAGTTCAAACCTATTCGAATAGTATGTGTCCTCAGGAATGGATGAGTCTGGTGTGGTATGACAATTAGTGTTTTGTATTTCCAAAAAAAAGGTGTGTTTGAGAAAAGTTTTTTTAAAAGGTCCGGCGGTTGAGCCGTGAGCTATGGTGGGCGGGAAGTCCAGTAGCTGTTTTTGAAAATGAAAACCAGTGGGAAACTGCTGAGATACCTGGATGGTTTAGTCTAGGGGATTTTGTTCTAATATTGAAAAAAACTTCCTGCTCCTTTGGGAGAGGATGCGCTTTGAAAAATACAAATTGTTTTACAAAACAACCCTTCATAAAATATTGTTGTTTCTGCAAAATATCCTGAGCTCCACATATTCCATGCATTATATCTGATTTCCCCATTCCGCGGGTGAAGGTGGGCTGCTGAGTACGTTTGTACTCACCCTTGCTTATTTGTTGTTTTTAGAAAAGGAGATCGGGTAAGAGTTACGACTGTTCCCAACCTTGCCTGTGGCTGTTGGACCGCTGATTTGCTTCGCTGCGTATATCGAGCTGCTTCAGCCCCACTCTGATGATATGTCCCGAGTTGTGGACCAACTCTTAAAGTTGATCACCACCTTTATAGGTTTGTCTCGTTTAAGCAGATCTGTAATCATCTGATGTATAAATGTGTTTACTAGCCTCCTGGGACTAGTAATTATATCACATTTGAGTCTCAGAGGATTGAGGCGCTTCAGGTGGTATCAGAGCTGTTAGGTTGGCCGCAGGACGTAACCCTTAGCCTGATCCAAAAGTTTTTGAGTCAAAACTATTTTTTTAAAAAAATTCTTGCTCTCATCCCTCCATTTCAAAAATGCTTTCCCCTTTCCTTCTCTCAGAAGTCAGATGGAGGTCCGCTACCAAACCAGCTTTTGCCAGAATGAAGATGGTTTCCCCAAGTTCCTGAGAGCATGCACAGTCCGCCTCGGAATCAGGAGCCAGCCAAAGTATGATGGTCGTGAATTCGTCGAGCATGGCACAGAGAAGTGTGTCGTGACTGTATACATTGGATCCAGTCCGCACCATGTGGAATGGAGTGTCACTGCTGCGGGGCACAGATTCAAAGACACCTGCCAAGTCGTCGCTCACAAGGCATTGAGGGCCCTATGTCAGATTTATGAAGAAGAAGTGGCTGACACCTCTCTCAGATTCTTTCCGCCATTTCAGAGAGCCCGTCCTGTTTGGATGGCCAGGATGCGTGCATTGGAAGGCCAGCAGCTGCTTGAGGACGACCCCTCAGTCGTGTACCTCACAGCATACCTGCTCACCCTGGATGCGCAGTATGATTTCTTGGCTCGGCACCACCGTCAGATGATTGCCTGAGCAGAATATGCAGAGAAGCGCAACCGTAAGCTCCATGTGGATCTCACCACAGCTCAAGCCCGTGCAACCGCATTGGAAAGTCGTGAAGTCATTGCTGTTGAAGCCCTGAAGCAAGCCAAGGATGAGCATGTCCAGAAGTTGATGGAGGCCTACTTGGTAACCCATAACCAACGTAGAGCCTTGCGGATCCAAGAGCCCGCTTCATCCAACCCAGTTCAACCCATGAGATCTGAAGATCCCCAGATTCTTGAAGGTCACCCGGTCTCTATCAGAGGAGAGAAGAAGGCTTGAGAACTCCCGGAAGGAGCCATAGTCTTGGAAGGAATTCCAGTCTCCTCTCAGGCTATGGATAAGGAAGAGCACCCCGAGTCCTCCCAAGATCCCCCGTCAGAGTTGTTTGAGCCCCTCATCATGAAGAAGATTCCAGCACCGCCGCCCTCTAAGGAGCTACAAGAGCCAGTCGCGCTTGAAGAAGAGTTCGACCCCGTCTTGCCATCTCAATCACCGCCAGAAGAAGTCATCAACATCAGCTCCCTCTTAACCCATCCAGGAGATGTCTCAGATTGAAGTTGTGTGTCAGGCTAGCTAGAAGAGAAGCTGCCAGATCTGAGTTAGTTATGCCCAGTCCTCTGCATGCATTGGGTAGTGGAGTTTTTCTTCACTTTGGCTAGAGCCCTACATGTATGAGAGGTAATCGTGTAGACTCGTGTGTTGCAAAACTCTAATTGTGTGGCCCTCTAGGGCATTTCAAAATGAATTTCACTTGATGTTTTCTCCCCTTTTGAGTGCATATGTGGTGCTTTAACGTTAGTGCTCATAAGTCCTGGTTAGCATAGTTCTCAATTCAGGAGCCGAGCAATAGTAGTTATGCTTAGCCCCCAAATCTGAGTAGTCCGTGCTTTGGAAAAACTCTATTCTTCCCTTATTTAAAACATTTGATTTGTTTGTGCTTATCATTGCTGAGCTTGTGTGTTTTCTTCCTTTTTAAGAGGTTTTCTCTAAAAACATAGATCACATATTAGAGCTAATTCTCACCTTATGCTTCCATTCTCATCTTAACCCATCTCAAGAGAAAAGCACCTTACCCAAGAAGATACCAGGAAGCTTACGCTTGAAGCCTGGAACAAGCTATAGAAGAAACCAGTCCAGTCGCTCAGTCAAAAGGACCGACCGTGAGAATCAAAGCACTGCCCCTGAGTCAAAGTAAACAGGAAAAGAAGACAGAAGGAGTTATTACCATACAAAGAGGCAAAGATTCTTGGAACCAGAGACCACAAACATTAGGGTCATTGACCCCACCACTCACCCGTGCCCCCCTCACGCGTGCCCGCCTCCATGCGCACCACCACCGCCCCACTTCCCTTTGCAGCGCACCCACCGCCGCCATCACCGCCAGCAACACCGTCCCCCCTCCTCTTGTCATGTTTGCTGCCGCGTGGCACCTGCTCCATCACCGCCACTCCGCACCCGAGCACACCAACTCGCCTATACCCCCCCTGCCAGCTCCCTTAACTCCCATCTCGCTCAAAGCAAAGCACACACCTGATAAAACCCCATCTGCCAAATTGCAAGCAACTCCATTTTCCACTCCCTCGCCCCTAAGATCACAATGCTTGGTGATTCTTGGGTTGAAGACTGTTGTACATGGTTCATAGTCTTTGGTTTCCTCCTCAGTGTGATGGTAATACTCTTTGATAGAATCCTAGATTGGGAAGAGCAAAGAGAAAGAAAGGGACAGTGAAAAGTGAAAAGTGAGAAGATAGAAGAGAAAAGAAGATAGTGAAGAGAAGATAAGAAGAAGGTTCTCCCAGAATCAACCCTGTGTCAGTCATTTCTCCGTAGCCTGCTTAAGCAGCAACAGCAGAAGAAGGCCCTGTAACACCCTTGTTATGAGGTACTTCAAGGAGTTCAAATCCTCAAGATTCAAGAGTTCTACCCTCATTCTTTTTAAGTGGGGTAATGTTTCAGTAAAGTTCCTGCTATGGAGAAAAAGAAGAAGGCCTGTAGCAAGCTTGTGGAGGACCCGATCATCGTAGCATATAAGTTTCAGGATGAGAAGTGGTCACCCAAGTTCCGTTGATGAAGCACCAGAAGACCAATCAAGGAAGGAATCCATGTAGGAGTTCGCAAGAGAAAGGTTTGTGTGTTGGCATCGATGCTTCCTCAATAAGCTAGCTGCCAAGCGAAAGCCAGAAGCCTGAAGATGATCTTTGAGTAGCCAGAATCAGCGTTTGCAATCAGCAACCAGATGCTCCTGAAAGGCCAGAACTTGTTGAAGCTCCATCTTCTCAAAGAGTCTGCAAAGTGAAGATATGTAGCTGAAGTAAAGCTATACCCATAACCCTTCTGAGCCGAATCTCGAGGACGAGATTCATTTTAAGTGGGGTAGATTTGTAGCATCCCAAAAATTCAAATCTTGAAATTTTCTCAAACTCGCTCTAAATTCAAAATGTTTGTTTGCGAGTTGATATCAACAAATAAAATATAGTGGTCTATATTCTCTCCAAAATCCTCCTCAAATATCCTACAAATGTTTCTCCAGTGATCCCCCTCAAATTCTTTCCAGAAATATTGCCCAAATATTCCACCAATATATCTCCAAGTATTTTCCTCTTGAGAAATACCTTCAGAATCATTTTTCAAGTCCCTATAAATATTTTCTTCATAACTTTCCTCATGCTCATACGTATACGTATGCCTCTAGTGTCATACGGTGAGCTCTACAAGCTAATCTCACTTATACAAGACAAATACATGCTAATCTCCCACTAATCCTCTCATCCTCCCACTAATCCTCTCATCCCTTCCCCTAATCCCCCACCATGGCTATAAATAGAGGGGCAAGGGCCTCCTCTCATCCCACCCCAAGCCATTTCATGGCAACTCTCTCCCCCCCACACACACACCCACTCCATGTTCCACACAAGCACACACTAGCACAAGGATCGTTCGGTCGTTCTTCGATCGTTCGTCCACCTGTTCTTAGTTTGTTCGTTCGTTCGATCATTCGTTCGATCGTTCATGGTTCGTTCGTCCGATCGTTCGATCGTTCGTCCGTTCATTCGTCCAAATAATCTTTGTTTAGCCGTTATGCTGCCGAAATTCCGATCGTTCATCGTTCGTTCATAGTTCCTATTCATCGTTCATCGTTCGTTCATAGTCCCTATTCATCGTTCGTCCAGATAATCTGTGTCCTGCCATTATGCTGCCGAAATTCCGATCGTTCGTTCGTCTAATCATTCGATCGTTCATTCGTTCGTTCATAGTTCCTATTCATCGTTCATCGTTCGTTCATCGTCACTATTCATCGTTCGTTCATACGACTATTCACCATTACTATTCATCGTTACTATTCACCGACACTATTCATCATCGTTACTATTCATCGATGATATCTGTAATTACTTTTCGTCGTCACTATTCATCATTACTATTCATCGATCATCCGATCACCCCAAATTTCAACTACTCATCCATCATGCTGTCCAGTCCACCTAAGACCAGCCAGACCCATATTCCAGTCATACGAACTTCGACAACTGTAATTTTCCTTCCAGTAGGGAACTTCCCATCTGGTCACCCATCCCAGGTTTCTCCAAGTTGAGCACGCTTAACTTTGAGATTCCTTCGAACCAGGCTTCCAAACTCTGATTCCAATAATTCTTGTTTCTAAATTCTTATAAAACTATTCCCTATCCAACCATGTCATCCCTTGAGCATGGTTCATATTCTAGAAAACTCCTAAAATACTCTTGTCCCATATTCTGCCTATAACTCTCCTATTCATACTAAGTCAGACGATTCATTCGTCACTATTCTCACCAACAGTGAACTTAACTGTGCTACACCACATACATCCAGCTATAAATACACCAGCTACCCTCTCCCTCTCCACACACACTCAACACCCTCAGCCAAGGCAAACACCCACCCACTCAGTTACTCCGCTCTGCCGGCTACACGCATAGTGTCGCTTCGCCTCCAGTCCACCCTCCTGGTAAGCACCTCCGCTCCACCACTAGTAGTATCTCAACACCACATGACACAGATTCTACTCAAGACTCTACCCATCCATATATCGCTATTCTGACCACTATACTAAATATCTATTGATATACTTGCTGGTTTGTATGTTTGCTTATTCATGTTGCATAGTTATCGGAGCGTTCGTGCCGTCTCGTGGAGGCCAGATCTGCAAGTCTACGCCAGGCAGTGGAGCTAGAAGCCAGTTCCGCGACCTCTCCCTCCCTTTCGCCGGATAAGCACGGCAAGCTCACTGGATCCCTTTGATGCATAAATTACCTATGATTTTTCAACCACAACCCTCAGCCTGTTATTTTATGCATGATATGATTTTGAGACAAGTTATTATGGCCACCCAAGCTGCTTGCCGCAATCAATCCTTAATATATTTGTTACAAATGATTTGAGAAAAGGTGTGAGTTTTCAAAAGAAAATGCTTTTCAAAATGTGTATGATGAAGGGTTTTCACCCTTATCACCTTTGAGTAGGGATGATCAGGGACTCCCTAGTTTAGGGGAGGGCCTAAGGTGATGGCTCAGCTGGTTTAGGTGTGAGCAGAAGGATTGTCCCCTCACATAAGGACCGGTTTGTCATCCTTCACTACCTGTACTCATGATAAGTACAACCACTCGAGACTGTATGGGCAGTCACTCAATCTGAACTCGTACGGTCCAACCCCAGGGTTATGAAGGCTGGGGAGCACCGGGAGGATAAGGAGGGGGAATATTTTGTCTGGTTTGGACATGGCGGTGGCCTGACTCCTTCCGGTATAACCGTTAAGGTTAGGACGTGCGAGGAAAGAAAGAGATTTGGATTCGGATCTCATTGGCCATGAGATCGCAGAGCCGGACTAGTGGGTAAAGTGTACCCCTCTGCGCAGAGTTCAAACCTATTCGAATAGTCTGTGTCTACAGGAATGGACGAGTCTGGTGTGGTATGACAATTAGTGTTTTGTTTTTCAAAAAAAAAGGTGTGTTTGAGAAAAGTGTTTTTAAAAGGTCCGGCGGTTGAGCCATGAGCTATGGTGGACGGGAAGTCCAGTAGCTGTTTTTGAAAATGAAAACCAGTGGGAAACTGTTGAGATACCTGGATGGTTTAGTCTAGGGAATTTTGTTCTAATATTGAAAAAAACCTTCCTGCTCCTTTGGGAGAGGATGCGCTTTGAAAAATACAAATTGTTTTACAAAACAACCCTGCATAAAATATTGTTGTTTCTGCAAAATATCCTGAGCTCCACATATTCCATGCATTATATCTGATTTCCCCATTCCGCGGGTGAAGGTGGGATGCTGAGTACGTTTGTACTCACCCTTGCTTATTTGTTGTTTTTCAGAAAAGGAGATCGGGTAAGAGTTACGACTGTTCCCAACCTTGCCTGTGGCTGTTGGACCGCTGATTTGCTTCGCTGCGTATATCGGGCTGCTTCTGCCCCACTCTGATGATATGTCCCGAGTTGTGGACCAACTCTTAAAGTTGATCGCCACCTTTATAGGTTTGTCTCGTTTAAGCAGATCTGTAATCATCTGATGTATAAATGTGTTTACTAGCTTCCTGGGACTAGTAATTGTATCACATTTGAGTCCCAGAGGATTGGGGCGCTTCATGCACCGGACTGTCCGGTGCACGAGTCGACAGAAGGCAAGAATTGCCTTCCTGGATTGCTCTCAACGGCTCCTAGCTGCCATGGGGCTATAAAAGGGACCCCTAGGCGCATGAAGGAGTACACCAAGCATTCTTTGATCATCTCTTAGCACCAAGACATTTCTCTAGTGCATTTGATTCGTTGTGATAGCAATTTGAGCTCATCTTGAGTTGAGAACTCCGTGTGTGATCTTAGAGCTCAAGTTGTGACTTGTGTGCGTGTTTTTGCTTGTGCTTTGAGGCTTGTGTGTGTTGCTCTTCCCACTCTTACATCTGTGCTTCTTTGTGATCATCTCATTGTAAGGGCGAGAGGCTCCAAGTTGTGGAGATTCCTCGCAAACGGGAAAGAGTAAAGAAAAAAGAACACCGTGGTATTCCAGTTGATCATTGGATCACTTGAAAGGAGTTGAGTGCAACTCTCGTCCATTGGGACGCCACAACGTGGACTAGGCAAGTATTGTACTTGGCCGAACCACGGGATAAATCTCTGTGTCTCTTGTGCCTGTTCTCACTGTGTCAATTGTGGTTCACAAGAGCTCTCCTTAGCCACTTGATTTCATTGTGCTAACACTTAATCAAGTTTGTGGCTTTAAGTTTCAAGTTTGTGGCTCTAAGTTTGCTCCCAAAGCTGTAGAAGGGTTTTTGTTAGGTTATGACTCAAATACAAAGGCGTATAGGGTCTTCAACAAATCATCGGGTTTGGTTGAAGTCTCTAGCGACGTTGTATTTGATGAGACTAATGGCTCTCCAAGAGAGCAAGTTCTTGATCTTGATGATGTAGATGAAGAAGATGTTCCAACGGCCACCATACGCACCATGGCGATTGGAGATGTACGACCACAGGAACAAAAGGAGCAAGATCAACCTTCTTCCTCAACAATGGTGCATCCCCCCAACTTAAACTGATGAATAGGTTCACCAAGAGGCGTGCGATCAAGGGGGAGCACAAGATGATTATGCTATGGAGGAAGAAGCACCTCAAGCCCCTCCAACTCAAGTCCGAGCGACGATTCAAAGGAATCATCCCGTCGACCAGATTTTGGGTGATATAAGCAAGGGAGTAACTACTCGCTCTAGATTAGTTAATTTCTGTGAGCATTACTCTTTTGTCTCTTCTATTGAGCCTTTCAGGGTAGAATAGGCCTTGCTAGATCCGGACTGGGTGTTGGACATGCAGGAAGAGCTCAATAACTTCAAGCGAAATGAAGTTAGGACCCTGGTGCCACGTCCAAAGCAAAACATTGTAGGAACCAAGTGGGTGTTCCGCAACAAACAAGACGAGCACGGAGTGGTGACAAGGAACAAGGCTAGACTTGTGGCAAAAGGTTATGCCCAAGTCGCAGGTTTGGACTTTGAGGAGACTTTTGCTCCTGTGGCTAGGCTAGAGTCTATTCGTATTTTGTTAGCATGTGCCGCTCACCATTCTTTCAAGTTATTCCAAATGGATGTGAAGAGCGCTTTCCTCAACGGGCCAATCAAGGAGGAGGTGTACGTAGAGCAACCCCCTGGCTTTGAGGATGAACGGTACCCCGACCACGTGTGTAAGCTCTCTAAGGCGCTCTATGAACTTAAGCAAGCCCCAAGAGCATGGTATGAATGCCTTAGAGACTTTTTAATTGCTAATGCTTTCAAGGTTGGGAAAGTCGATCCAACTTTATTTACTAAGACTTGTGATGGTGACTTATTTGTGTGCCAAATTTATGTCGATGATATAATATTTGGTTCTACTAACCAAAAGTCTTGTGAAGAGTTTAGCAGGGTGATGACTCAAAAGTTTGAAATGTCGATGATGGGCAAGTTGAACTACTCCCTTGGGTTCCAAGTGAAGCAACTCAAGGACGACACTTTCATCTCCCAAACAAAGTACACGCAAGACTTGATCAAGCGGTTTGGGATGAAGGACGCCAAGCCCGCAAAGACTCCAATGGGAACTGACGGACACGTCGACCTCAACAAAGGAGGTAAGTCCGTTGATCAAAAAGCATACCGGTCTATGATAGGTTCTTTGCTTTACTTATGTGCTAGTAGACCGGATATTATGCTTAGTGTATGCATGTGTGCTAGATTCCAATCCGATCCAAGGGAGTGTCACTTAGTGGCCGTGAAGCGAATTCTTAGATATTTAGTCGCTACGCCTTGCTTCGGGATCTGGTATCCAAAGGGGTCTACCTTTGACTTAATTGGATATTCAGACTCCGATTATGCTGGATGTAAGGTTGATAGGAAGAGTACATCAGGGACGTGCCAATTCTTAGGAAGGTCCCTGGTGTCTTGGAGTTCTAAGAAACAAACTTCCGTTGCCCTATCCACCGCTGAGGCCGAGTATGTTGCTGCAGGTCAGTGTTGCGCGCAACTACTTTGGATGAGGCAAACCCTCCGGGACTTTGGCTACAATCTGAGCAAAGTCCCACTCCTATGTGATAATGAGAGTGCAATCCGCATGGCGGATAATCCTGTTGAACACAGCCGCACAAAGCACATAGACATCCGGCATCACTTTTTGAGAGACCACCAACAAAAGGGAGATATCGAAGTGTTTTATGTTAGCACCGAAAACCAGCTAGCTGATATCTTTACCAAGCCTCTAGATGAGTCAACCTTTTGCAGGCTGCGTAGTGAGCTAAATGTCTTAGATTCGTGGAACTTGGATTGATTTATAGCATAAATGTGTTTTTTATGCCTTGATCATGTTCCTTATGCATTTTGTTGTTTATTTATGGTGCTCAAGTTGTACAAGCACTCCCCGGACCTCACAAGTCCATTTGCAAGTGATGCACATATTTAGGGGGAGATGTGTTGCAACTTGACCCTTTAAGACTAACCATGTGTTTGAGCTTGCTTGATTTAGTCTCAAAGGTGGATTGAAAGGAAAAGATGGACTTGGACCATGAAAGACTTCCACTGCACTCCGATGAGAGGGTAACTTACTCCAAGTTCATCTCCATACTCTTATTGCCTTTTATTCTTATTT
This sequence comes from Zea mays, assembly GCF_902167145.1. Classification (NCBI taxonomy): domain Eukaryota; kingdom Viridiplantae; phylum Streptophyta; class Magnoliopsida; order Poales; family Poaceae; genus Zea; species Zea mays. Next base: position 115,488,491 of record NC_050105.1, read on the forward strand.
GAAGATTTTGGTGAGGCAATGGGGTTTAAGGGCCAAAAATGATCCCGTTTTGGTGCTTCATGCCAAAGGGGGAGAAACTAAGGCCAAAGCAAGAAATGGATCAGCTACCACTTGAGAATTTTGAAAATAGTAGAGTTAGAACTTTTGTTTTGTCAAAATACTCTTATGGTCTCTTATTGTCAAAATTGGTCTCTTGTGGGGAGAATGTTTGATTGTGGGAAAAAGGGGGAGTTTTTGAATCTTTGATCAATTTCTCTTGGAATACCTCTCTCTATGCCTCAACAAGTGAATTTTACTTAGAGATAGGAAATTGAGTTTGATTTGCAAAAACAAACCAAGTGGTGGCAAAGGATGATCCAAAATATGCCAAATTTGAATAAAAAACAATTCTTGTTCTCATTTGCATTGATGTTGCACTTCTATATGTTGCTTTTTGTTGTGTTGGCATAAATCACCAAAAAGGGGGAGATTGAAAGGGAAATGTGCCCTTGGGCCATTTCTAAGTATTTTGGTGATTAAGTGTCCAACACAAATGGTTATGTGTTAAACTATGCCAAATGGTGAACAAAGTGCAAATCAATACAAAGGTATGATTCTAGATTTAGTACATTGGTTTTTGTGTACTAACATATTTGTCTAAGTGCTAGAATCAGAGAAAAGACAAATGGAAAAGACTTGGCTCGAGCAGCCAAGACTCTGCTCAGTCTGGGTGCACCGGACTGTCCGGTGGTGCACCGGACAGTGTCCGGTGCGTCAGGCTGGCTCTGGTGAAAAGGCCGCTCTTGGGATTTCGTCGGCGGCGTACGGCTATAAATCACCGGACTGCCCGGTGGTGCACCGGACTGTCCGGTGAGCCAACGGTCGGCCGAGCCAACGGTCGGCCGCGGAATCCGCGCGTGACGCGTGGCCGGGCCAACGGTTTGATAGGTGCACCGGACTGTCCGGTACGCCAACGGCTCCAAATCGTCAACGGTCGGCTGCGCCAGAATAGGAAAGAAATCTGCACCGGACAGTGTCCGGTGGTGCACCGGACTGTCCGGTGCCCCAGTCGACAGAAGGCAAGAATTGCCTTCCTGGATTGCTCTCAACGGCTCCTAGCTGCCTTGGGGCTATAAAAGGGACCCCTAGGCGCATGAAGGAGTACACCAAGCATTCTTTGATCATCTCTTAGCACCAAGACATCTCTCTAGCGCATTTGATTCGTTGTGATAGCAATTTGAGCTCCTCTTGAGTTGAGAACTCCGTGTGTGATCTTAGAGCTCAAGTTGTGACTTGTGTGCATGTTTTTGCTCGTGCTTTGAGGCTTGTGTGTTTTGCTCTTCCCACTCTTACATTTGTGCTTCTTTGTGATCATCTCATTGTAAGGGCGAGAGGCTCCAAGTTGTGGAGATTCCTCGCAAACGGGAAAGAGTAAAGAAAAAAGAACACCGTGGTATTCAAGTTGATCATTGGATCACTTGAAAGGAGTTGAGTGCAACTCTCGTCCATTGGGACACCACAACGTGGACTAGGCAAGTATTGTACTTGGCCAAACCACGGGATAAATCTCTGTGTCTCTTGTGCTTGTTCTCACTGTGTCAATTGTGGTTCACAAGAGCTCTCCTTAGCCACTTGATTTCATTATGCTAACACTTAATCAAGTTTGTGGCTTTAAGTTTCAAGTTTTTACAGGATCACCTATTCACCCCCCTCTAGGTGCTCTCAGTCTCACAAACCGATCTACGGCGACTGTTCTTGATAGATCTAAACTTAAGCAAAACCCAACCCTAATGTGGCGTCGGCTGCTGAATAAATAGAGTATTAGGGCGTGCGTGACCCCTGGACTCGCCCCTAATGGGCTCCGATGCGATACACGGCCCAACGACCAAACAGACGGTGTCGCAGCACCAAAACAGAATCTAAACGCTGACTTGTTTCGACGATTCCCGTTGACTCCAGACAAATTTTAGGGTGGAACCAGTTGGGTTGGTTAGATAATATCCTTATCTTTCCAACCATATCAAGTCCGTCGCAATTGGAGTCCGGATGCATCTTGGGCGTCCATTTTAGTGTAGATTGGTCCTGGAACCCGAGATGGAGTCGCAGCCGAGTCGGACTTGATCTCCTTCCTGTTGTGGGCGCCCTTGCTGCTCCTCCTCAACACCTAGGCCTTTCTCAAGTCCTTACTGGTCCTCGCCAAGGTTCCTAATCATCAAAACATCCATGGCCCCAAGCGTAAGCTCTGAAACACAATTGACTAGGGTAGAACGTACCTGGAGAATTAGCTGTCGTGCACGCGATCGTGTTATCGGTCCATTCATTGTATGTATAGAAGTGATGTCCTCATCAAAGCCCACTTGCTACCCTTGCACAATGCGTAGTAGTAGATAAGTATCACCGAGATTCTTAAATTATATTTTTGGATGGAGGTAATATTATTTAAAGAAAAGTTTTGCATGCAATTTCTTTTGTTTGAATAATGTTTTATACTTAAATTCTCTTTTTTGCATGCGTGATATTTATTCTTCATAATATTTTTTTTCCATGGATCAGACTTATGAGTCATTTTCACAAACCAACGCCAAGCATGAATTCATGTTTCTTACTTGAAACCCCGAATAAACACCATTAGAAGGAGGCACTCGTGTTGGCGTCGCTCATTGATGACAAGAAGAAGCTTGGTGACTGCCAGTTCGACCTCTAGAAGCAGTCCTACGTGGTCTCATGTGCCGCTGTGTACGACAAGCTCCGGCGAAGCCGCCGCTTGGACGCAGTCCAGAGCAGCTGCACCGCGCTGTCCATCGTTAAGCAGGGGGGCCTCATGGTTGTCGCCAACGTCGACGACTCTCGGGTTATTCTAGACACCGCATCCGACGACGACGCCATCACATCGTCCAGCTCATCGTCCACCTGAAGCCCTATCTGCCACGTAAGTCGCTACTTACCGGACATAAATTCTTGTACGCTGTGACGATGGTCGTTGCTGACGTTGTGTGAGTGTCCTCGAACATGATGTATGTAGTGGGGTAGCCGGTAGCGCATCCGGTGGTGCAATGGCCAGGGGTACTATATCGCTGATGAGCCCGGGGTGCACTTCGTTTGGCAGCCTAACCAAGAGTCATCGGTACTCGTCATATCGCGCGAGTTCGACAACTACTATATCGAGGACAGTGGTGTCATCTTGGTGCCGGAGGTGACACAGAGGAGGATCGACAACAGTGACCAGTTCGTCATCCTCGCCACCGTTAGGGTAGCTTTTGTGCCGGACTGCCTTTAATTCTCTTCGCAAACACACACACTTGCCTTTTTGTTTAAGCAAGAGCGTATGGCGGTGCATGTCTGATGACTAACGATGTACGAGGGAATTTCTTCCGGCATGTGTGGAACGTGCTCTCCAATGATGAGACCATACAAATCGTGTCATATATCGAAATCTGTATGATATTGATGGTTGCAATGTAGTTGTGAAACTAATAAATTAAAATAACAAATTTTATGTATGGCTAGGATCACAAATTGATTATAAAACTTTTTCTCATAACAGTATAACACATATTTTGTATATAAGTTATCGTAATATTATGATATTATATATTCTCGTTGCAACGCACGGGTACTCAGCTAGTAGACGGTATAAGACCTTATGCAGCTTTTGACGTTATATATGGGTAAAGACTAGAGATGGCAATGGGTACCCGCTACCCGAACCCGATGGGTTTTTGCTCTATTAGGGTATGGGTTTGGGTCAATCTCTCTACCCATGGGTTTGTTAATGGGTTCAAATGGAAACCCAACTGGTACGTGGGCATGTGTTTGTTCTTCCACTACCCATACCCGCAAACCCATGGGTTTTTAAAACTCGCCTCAAAATCAACATTCCTTATAAATATGTCTCATAATATTATTAATTGAATATGTTCTAATTGAAAAAAACTTCATGTAACAAATTTTAGGCTAAATTAGTTATCACTTGTTCCTTTTATGCTAGCTTATTATTGTATTGGTTGTCATTTATATGATGAATTATTTTTTATGTTGATGTTAGTGGGTATAGGAAACCCGTTGGGTACCCGAAACCCGCATGGGTATGGGTTTGAGCAAAATTTTATACCCGTCATGGGTATGGGTTTTTAGCGGGCGTATTTTTTCTTTGCGGGTATGAGTTTGGGCAAGTAATACCCAGTGGGTTTTTACCCATTGCCATCTCTAGTAAAGACTAGAGCGGCCGGCTGCGAAGTTGCAGTTGCTGTCACATATCGTCTGAACCGATGGATCGAAAATTGAATGGGTAGACGACGACCATATATATAATCGCTAGCTGCGATGGGTAGGAGTAGATCCAGAGGCGAAGCCCCCGCCCACCTACGCAGGCTCGCGGAGTAGTCCATCGGCAGTTCCCGTCAACTATCAACAACTTCGTATGTGGCAAAGCCAGGATCAGAGTCGGCCCAAGGCCCATGCACCGGAGGTGACCGCCGGGGGCCCAAAAAAGATAGGGGCCCAATATCTAATATGTAGTTGGGTTAAGGATGTAGGCTGGCAGGCTGTTTGTCCCTAGAAGCCCAAGAGCTAGGCTCTATGTCTCCATGCACAATGCGCAGGACTACAGGAGTCCAGGAACCAGAACGTCTACTTGTCTAGATGCGCCGCACAGGAGTTCAGGGCTTAGACGCTGAGATGCGCGATCAGCCAGGACAGTTGTGTTGAGAAACCCTAAAAGGGGTTTAATGGGCTAATACCGAAACTGCCCTTAGGGGGTACACAGGTTATATATATGTACCCATACCCATCATAATAAAGATAGACAGAAAGAGCTTCCATCCACTGTGTCTCTTGTTCCTCTCTGTGTTGGGTTGCTGGGAAGGGAGCGAGCTTCTACAACTTCTCACGTCACTACTGCTGTTGGGAGGGTTTGGAGTCCGGATCGGGGATCTGCGACAACTACGTTGTTTAACACGTCATCAACACTGCTCTACCCTAACTCGTGGATCCGATCGGCACCGACTCTCCATCACACCGGCAGGTCTCCGGCCTTGCCGAACTGTCCTACGCGACAGCCTTCGCTCCTGTTCGTCGAGAAACGCGGTATGAAATCTCGATCCGCGATTTACTTTTCGACGTTAAAAAAAAATGCTTCGTCGTCGTATCTGTCGCCGGCCTCAGACACGCACTGCAGCACCATCGCTTGTCGCGGACCTCGCATGCGGCCCTGCACGCGTCGTGCTGCCCATCCTTGATTCCCTGTGCGCATCGCATGTCCCCATTGTAAATTTGGAGGCCGCTCTCTGCACAGCCTGCAGCCTCAATCCTTGTGTCAGGCTTGTCCGCTCCGCAGCTTTTTTTTCTTTTTCTCCTTCTCGCCCGCCGCGCGAAATTCCGGGACGCAGAGCTATGCACGTCAATGCCTCCAAGAAAAACGGATCAGGATTTGGACTGGAATTTCTGCTAGGGCGCGCGGTGTGCGGTCGTGCGGACCTCCTCTGCAGCTCCGTTTGAGACCACCCAGCGATGACGCAGCAAAGTAGATAAGAATGGAATTTTTTTAATTCAATGGGGACCACCACATGCGGCTCAGATCTTTCAGGCTTTCAGCTATGATTGGCAAACAGATTCCGCCGTATTTACCGCATGCACAAACAGATCTGGCATGGCCGCATGCACAAACTGCGGCGGTTCACATTTTCTTAGGAAAAAAAAAAGATAATATGCGGCATGCAACGGTTTGCTTGTGGGCTACCTTGCATGGCCTCATGCAAACGGATGGCCGTTTTTTTTTGCCGAATAAATATTATTTGTTTATTATTTTTTACTGCCATGTTTCCTCCTGGACGTGCACTATAAGAATAGATTCTTGATGAATCTGTTTAGTATTTTTAAGTGCAATTTAATTCTGTATGCATTATTTATTTTATGTTTCCTGTTGAAAACAATAAAAATGCATGCTTATGATTTTTTTATATATACGTTTGGTATATCATTTTATTCTATTTTATTTATGTAAATAGAATAATGCACGTACAACCATTTAAATTTATGTTATGGATAATTGGCACGCCTAATTAACATGGAGTTAATTTTGCGTGTGAGACTATGGCTGAAGGCAGCAAGACTGGCTTCGCGGAGCTTGCCCTGAATGGCAAAAACTACCTGACCTGGGCTGACGACTGCCAGTTTCATCTGGAGGCGATGCAGCTGGGAAAGGCGATCGTTCGGCTAGGCCCAAACGACATCGGCCTACAGCTTCATGAGAGGCAGAGGCAGAGGCAAAAGCAACCCCCAGCAGGGCGATGCAAGTGCCTCAAAGCATGCTGGCGAAGGATGTTTTTAGGTGCGGGTCTCAGCAGCACTGGTCCCGTACATGCACCACTGAGAAATACCTGATTAACATATATCAGGAATGGAAGAAAGGCCAGAACTCAGAGGCTCATTTTATCCAGGCGCATGTAGACGCCACAACTGGAGAGCACCTTGAGTTGCCTCAGCCTGCTGCACAGTTTGAGCATGCTACCATAAATGTTGATGCCACAACTAAGAGCGATACTCCGTTAGGCAAAGTCGACTTCGATTTCGATACTGATGATCTCCTGTAGTTGATCACGTTATCAGCCATTAGCTCCACATTTATTTCCATAGCAATTTTTATTTTTAGAAGAACATTTATTTGGTTATGATGTAATAAATGCTCCTGCTGAGCCCATACTATTTAGTTGATTGAGATTAATTGCTTTGCAATTTTATTTATTCCTCATTTATGGTTTAATTGTTCTTGCTCTATTATATGTTGTCATCATAAATGATGAACTGAATCAATATTATATATTATTTATATAGAATAAGACTCACTTCCCATGATGGAGGAAAACGATGAACCATGCCTGATTGATAGCGCAGCCACAAATTCGATTCTTAGAGAGACGAAATATTTTCAGACACTCCTGAAGAGGACTGAGAATATCACTACAATTGTCGGCAACAATGGCCGCATTGTAGGCTCCGGTCGAGCCATTGTTGTCCTCCCTAACGGTACTAGGATCTTCATTGAAGAAGCATTCCTATACCCAGGAGCAACTCGTACTCTCCTCACGTTCAAAGATATCCGTCGTAGCGGCTATCACGTTACAACTGCATGTGTGGGTGGTGCTGAATACCTCCATATCACATCAACAAACGAATGTGAAACAAAAGTGGTAGAGAAAGCGCAAGGCACCTCCTCTGGGTTGTATTACTCAAGAATTAAACCACCCCCTGAATTTGTTGCGATGTCTACTATATTTAAAAATCCTGAGTCTTTTCGAGTATGGCATGAAAGACTAGGACACCCTGGATTAAGGATGATGCGGAACATCATAACTAGCTCTATTGGCCATGGCATGAAAACCACACAAATTCCTAAAGACTTTCTATGCGTCTCTTGTGCTAAAGGAAAACTGATAACTAAGCCCTCTTACCTAAAAGTAAAGGCTGAGTCCCCGAGCTTCCTGCAGAGACTTCAGGGCGATATCTGTGGTCCAATCAACCCCCTATCGGGGCCCTTCAGATATTTTATGGTTCTTATAGATGCTTCTACTAAGTGGAGCCACGTGTGCCTGTTGTCCACGCGGAACCACGCATTTGCAAAATTTATTGCCCAAATTATCCGTTTGCGTGCGAGCTTCCCGGAGAACCGCATTCAGTCAATCAGGATGGATAATGCCGGAGAGTTTACCTCAAAGGCCTTTAATGACTATTGTCTTGCTTTGGGCATAAATGTAGAGCATTCTGTACCGCATGTCCATACACAGAATGGACTTGCTGAGTCCTTAATTAAAAGAATAAAATTCATAGCCAGGCCACTTCTACAAGATAGCAAACTCCCGACCAGTTGTTGGGGACACGCAGTTTTGCACGCTGCAGCCTTAATCCAATATAGACCATCTGCTTACCACTCTGCTTCTCCCCACCAGTTAACGCGTGGTCAACAACCAGTGGTTTCCCATCTGCGAAAATTCGGCTGTGCTGTATACGTGCCGATATCACCACCCCAGCGTACATCTATGGGACCTCATCGGAAGTTGGGGATCTATGTTGGTTATGAATCTCTGTCCATAATCAAATATTTAGAGCCTAGAACTGGGGATCTGTTCACGGCTCGGTACGCTGATAGCATCTTCGATGAAGAGCATTTCCCGGCATTAGGGGGAGGATTGTACCTTAATAATAAAGAATGCCGAGAAATAGAATGGAGTGCTAGTAGCATCCAATCGCTTGACCCACGCACTAGAGAAACCGAACTTGAAGTTCAACGAATAATACACCTGCAAAACTTAGCAAATAATCTGCCAGATGCCTTTACTGATATAAGAGGAGTGTCGAAGTCGCATATTCCTGCGGCAAATGCACCGGAGAGAGTGGAGATACCTTTGCAGGGTATGGACTCTACTCGTACTCCCCATCCTAGGAAAAGGGGGAGAAAACCGGATGATTCAGTATCAGCTAAGCGGGGACGCCTGCACCGGCAAGTTACTGAAGAGAATGCAACGTGCTCCCTTTCAGATGTTCCAGCAGTAACACACCTTGAAGGTGAACGTCCTAGTGCAAATGTGCGCACAAATAAAAGCACAAGGACTTCGGAACAACCGGTTTCAAATAACTTGGGAAATCACAAAGAACCGGATGATTCAGTTGAAGAAATTGCCATAAACTATGTTGAGACGGGAGAGTTATATAACCGAAAGACTACAGTTGTCGACACTGATTTCGTCTCTATGATCGCTGTTGTGATTGCTGAGGATCCTGAACCAAAGTCCATGGCAGAGTGCCAGAAGCGCTCAGATTGGGTCAAATGGAAAGAAGCAATAGAGACGGAATTACTCTCGCTTTCAAAGAGGCAAGTATTTGGGTCTGTCGCCCGCACGCCCCCCAATGTTACCCCAGTCGGGTTCAAATGGGTGTTCGTCCGAAAGAGGGATGCGAACAATGAGGTGGTGAGATACAAAGCGAGACTTGTAGCACAAGGGTTCACGCAGAGACCCGGCATCGATTACGATGAAACTTACTCCCCGGTAGTGAGTGGCACAACGTTCCGATATTTGATATCACTAACAGCAGGTTTAAACTTAAAAATGCAGATGATGGACGTAGTGACCGCATACTTGTATGGGTCATTGGATTCGGAAATCTATATGAAGGTCCCGGATGGGCTGAGAGTTCCGGATGCCAAGTCAAATCGCAACATGTACAGCGTTAGGTTGCAGAGGGCGTTGTATGGGCTTAAACAATCTGGGCGGATGTGGTACAATCGGCTCAGTGAATTCCTCCTGAAGAAGGGATACGTAAATAATCCAGATTCTCCTTGCGTATTCATTAGAAAATCCCAGAAGGGTTTTTGCATAGTTTCGGTCTATGTTGATGACTTGAATATCATTGGATATGCTGAGGATATTGAGGAGGCCAACGCCTACCTCAAGACAGAGTTTGAAATGAAAGACTTGGGAGAAACCAAGTTTTGCTTGGGCCTGCAGATCGAGCATCTCCCAGAAGGAATATTTGTACACCAGTCGACCTATTGTAAAAAGGTCCTTGAGAGATTTAATATGATTAAAGCTCACCCTTTAAAGACCCCGATGGTCGTGAGATCCCTTGAAATGGATACCGACCCATTTAGACCAAAGAGTGATGATGAGAAATCGTTGGGACCTGAAGTTCCTTACCTTAGCGCTATTGGAGCACTGATGTACCTTGCGAATTGCACCAGGCCTGATATTGCATTCGCGGTAAATCTACTAGCTAGATACAGTGCAGACCCAACCAGAAGACATTGGGTAGGTGTTAAGACTATACTTAGATACCTCAAAGGCACTCAAGATCTTGGCCTGTTTTTTCCGAAGAATCAGGACCAGACTATGGTGGGCTATGCTGATGCTGGATATCAGTCAGATCCCCATAATGGTATATCTCAGACTGGCTTTGTATTTCTATGTGGTGGCACTGCTGTATCCTGGAGATCGTGCAAACAGACATTAGTAACGACGTCTACTAACCACTCAGAAATAATCTCACTATATGAAGCCGCACGAGAATGTGCTTGGCTACGACGGATGACTAACTACATCCAGAAGTCATGTGGTTATAACACCGCAAATACCCCCACCATTATCTATGAAGATAATGCTGCATGTGTTGCACAAATGGAAACGGGCTATATTAAGAGCAATATGACTAAGCATATCTGCCCTAAGTATTTTTATCCTCATGAACTCCAGAACGAGGGTGAGATAAAAATCCTGCAAGTCAAGTCTTGTGATAATCTGGCTGATTTATTCACTAAATCCTTACCTGCAGTCACATTTAGAAAATGTGTACGAGATATAGGGATGAGGCATTTGAGAGACCTGCAGGGTTCAGGGGGAGATCACCTCTGAATTTCAGCCCTTACAATTCGACCTGAAGATCGTATATTATACACCTTGAAGGTTATAGTTGTCCTGAAGACACCCGTTGTACTCTTTTTCCCATTGTGAGTTTTCCTGAAGTTTCTCACAGATGGTTTTTAACGAGGCAACAAGTGCAATACATCGAGTGGCACTATGCTCTCTTTCTCCATTTTTTCCCACTGGGTTTTTCGGAGTTTTGATGAGACATAAGTCGTCACGGTATTCGCCCAAGGGGGAGTGTTGAGAAACCCTAAAAGGGGTTTAATGGGCTAATACCGAAACTGCCCTTAGGGGGTACACAGGTTATATATATGTACCCATACCCATCATAATAAAGATAGACAGAAAGAGCTTCCATCCACTGTGTCTCTTGTTCCTCTCTGTGTTGGGTTGCTGGGAAGGGAGCGAGCTTCTACAACTTCTCACGTCACTACTGCTGTTGGGAGGGTTTGGAGTCCGGATCGGGGATCTGCGACAACTACGTTGTTTAACAAGTTGGACACCAGCCGCCGCCCGCCACTCCGCCAGGCTCTCGACTTCCGGCCATCGGCAACCTGCAAGGCTGCAAGGCTGCAACCGGCCAACCAAGAGACCACAGGCTGACAGGCCAGGCCGCCCAAGTGACGAGCAGCCGATCCGATCCGTCATCTTCCACAACGACACCATCCAGGTGAATAGATGATTTAATTTTCTGATTTGGTCATTGGTGATTTCCTTGCACCGCTTCATATTATGTAGCGTACTAGCCTCTTAGATTAGATGTTTAAAAAATATTTTTAGTGCACATGTTATACATGATACGTGTTCTTTAAAATTTTAATTATTTGCTTTTCTAATTAGGTCTTAGATGTTGCCTAAGAAATCATTGTCAGGTTATCAAAAAAGAAAAAAGAGAAAACATGAAGATCAATTGGTTGAATCGCAAAAGGGCGCTTTACATAAGTTCTTTAATATTGATGTGAACGAAGTTGAAGGCCAGGAATCTGATCCTGCTGATGATCATACGCATCAGGACCATGATCATGAACATGATCATAATTTAAATGCAGAAGGTGAGATCAGTGAAGATGGTTCAATGGAAGAAAATTTAGTTACAACAATTAATGCGGTTGAGGATAGTATGATGCGAGAAAACTTGCAGCCCTTATCTGATCATGAAAAATCAAATGATGATGAACAAGATAGTTCTTGTTTATCTATCTTTGATCCTAGAACATGGGATAATCTTGACAATAACAAAAGGGATATCTTAATTGAAAAGGGCCCAGTAAGAGATATGAATCTGGTTTTTCCTAAGGATTCCATTGGTAGACATTTTTCATATGCTTACTATTCCAGAAATTTAAGTAATGGCGAGTCGGTTGATAGAAAGTGGTTGGTTTACTCTAAACATGTGAACAAAGTTTATTGTTTTTGTTGCAAGTTGTTCAAGTCAAGCAAAAGCAAGTCTTTGTTAGCATCTGATGGAGTGAGGGACTGGCAGCGTCTCAGTAGGAGACTCAAAGAACATGATAGCAGTGTTGATCATCTGACAAACATGAATACTTGGAATGAACTTAGGATGAGGTTGAGCAAACATAAAACAATTGATGATGATTTGCAGCGGGAAATTTCAAAGGAGAGAGAGTGTTGGAGACAAGTTTTTTTAAGAATTGTTTCTGCTGTCAAGTTTCTTGCTAAACATAATTTGGCTTTCCGAGGGACAAATGACAAACTATACCAAGCTAATAATGGTAACTTTCTGGGCATAATTGAAATGATGAGTGAATTTGATCATGTGATCCAAGACCATATTAGGCGGATTCAAAATAGTGAGATTCATCATCACTATCTTGGGCATAGAATCCAGAATGAGATTACTTCCCTTCTTGCAGATTGTGTGAAACAAACTATATTAAAGGTCATCAAGGCTGCCAAGTATTTTTCTGTGATTTTAGATTGTACTCCGGATGTGAGCCATGAAGAACAAATGACAATGATTATTCGGTGTGTGAATATGTCGGGGACAGTTCCAAGGGTTGAGGAGTTCTTCCTAGAGTTCTTGAAGGTAGATGACACATCAGGATTGGGTCTTTTTGATGAATTAAAGAGTGCACTGGTCTCTCTCGATTTGAATATTGCTGATGTGAGGGGACAAGGATATGATAATGGCTCAAATATGAAGGGGAAACACCAAGGTGTTCAGACTCGCATGCTTGAAATTAATCCAAGAGCACTATATATGCCATGTGCATGTCATAGTCTAAATCTTACTCTTTGTGATATGGGAAAATCTTGCAGGTATGATATTATTTATTTTATATGATACAATATGCCATGGTTTGAAAAAGAATGAATCTTACTATTTGTGATATTTTAAATCTTGTAGGCAAGCTATTACTTTTTTTGGTATTATCCAACGTATATACAGATTGTTTGCAAAATCTACCAAAAGGTGGAAAATTTTTGTTGACAATGTCCCAGGATTAACAATTAAGCCATGGTCTAATACACGATGGGAAAGCCGAATAAAAAGTGTTCAGGCTATCAGATACCAAACTCCTCAAATAAGATATGCTCTAAAAGCATTAGAGGAGGTGAGTGCACTTGACAATGACCCATCGACAGTTAGTGATTGCCAATCTTTGGTGAGTGCACTTGAGAATTTTGAATTTTTAGTTGGATTGGTTATTTGGCACGATATTTTATTCTCTATAAATAAGGTGAGCAAGAAGTTGCAATCTAAAATTGTGAGTATAGATGCTACTCTTAAACACATCGAAGGTGTCATATCATATTTTAAGAAGTATAGAGATGAAGGTTTCACTTCTAGTATGGATACGGCAAGATTCATTTCATCTGAACTTGACGTCGAGCCAATATTTCCAACAAAAAGGAAAGGAAAGAGAAAGAAACATTTTGATGAACAAGAAGACGAGGATGAGGAAATACAACAATCTGCTATAGACTTGTTTAGAAGAGAGTACTTCCTTGTCATGATTGATGCTGCAATTGCTTCATTGACTAGTAGATTTGAGCAGATGAAAGCATTTGATAATGTTTTTGGGTTCTTGTTTAACTCTGGAAACTTAAAATCCTTAGATGAAGTAAATCTTTGGTCGCACTGCAAGATATTTGCTGAAAAATTTACTCATGAGAACTCATCCGATGTTGAGATTAATGATTTTTATTCAGAATTAAAGGTGTTGCAAGTAAGTTTACAAGATTCTTCGATGTCAGCGCCTGAGATTCTGAAGTTTGTTATGGATGCAGATTGCTATCCAAATGTTACAGTTGCCTATCGAATTCTCTTAACTATACCTGTGACTGTAGCTTCAGCTGAAAGAAGTTTCTCAAAACTGAAATTATTGAAGAACTATCTGAGATCAACTATGTCGCAATAAAGGTTGAATGGCTTAGCTATGTGCTCTATCGAGAAGGATATCGTGGACACTGTTGATTTCAATGCAGTACTTGATGATTTTGCATCAAGAAATGCTCGAAGAAGTATCTTTTCTTGAGAAGCAATGGATGTCATAGAGTTTTGTTCTTCATTAATGTAATCATATTAGCCTCAAGGTACAAATATATTGTTATTTTGGTTGACTTTATTCTTGTGATAAATATTTGACATGTTAAATTAAATATATCAACGTATTTTTTTGCATGATAAATATTTGTGTGTGTATATATATGTATTATAAGATTTTTTATATATTATAGAGGGGCCATCACGGTGAGTTTGCCTGGGGTCCTCAAAATTATAGGACCAGGTCTGGCCAGGATGTTCGGGACATATGCATGAGCTCGACAGGGAGAAAGAAAAATGAGATCTTTGGACACCGGTCGGACCTAGGGATGGCAATTTAATCCGTGGATTTGGATATCCGTCGGATATCCGACCCGATGGATAAGGATATGGATATGTTTTTTGACTCGCGGGTAAGACCTGTATCCGATCCGAGATAAAGAGGGCATGGATTTGGATATTAAATCTCACCCGCGGGTAATCCGTTGGATATCCGAAATTAACCATTAGTCCATTATTGCCAGGATGAACATTATTATACTATCATTGACTAAAAAATTCAAACACATCTACTATTGTGCTAGCTCAAGTGCTCAACACTACATTCAGATCGGATCAATATTGATTGTCATGTATTTGTTTTCATGTTGAGACATGTAGACATGTATTTTTGTCATGTTGAGAATGTTGCTTGTTGAAGGACATGTATATTTGTTTAATTTTTTTATTAAATTTTAAGTTGTGTATGATGTTGAATTGAGAAGAAATTTGATTAATTATGTTATTCAATTGCTGAAAATGGTTCTTTATCATATCCGATGGATATCCAATGGATATCCGAAACCCGATGGGCATGGATATGGATATGAATTTCTACCCGTGGATATAGTCACGGGCGGATATTATCTATGACCGTGGATATGTCTGCGGGCGGATATTTCCAATATTCGATCCGAATCCGACCCGTTGCCATCCCTAGCCGGACCTGACGATGGCAGATCGATCGACCTTATTACTGTACAAGAGAGGATCGCTGGGATGGATGGATCCAAGAGGAGAACGGCATCGTACTTGGCGTGCGCGTGCATGATGTACGTGGGGATCTCGTGAACCCCTGACTCTACTGACGGGGTCATGCATAGTGCATCGTAATAGTGAGGTCCGAGCTGCTTACTGTTGAGCAGTCAGAACGGTGGTCATGGACTCATGGCCCAGTTCTTGCCGCTCTCGCGGTCTCGTCTCACGGTCTAGCTGTTCGCTTTAGATTAAAATCGATTGTTTATTTAGACTATGGTCTTACTGTTAGCTTCGGATTAAAACAGTTTGTTTGAACGGGTGCAGCTATAAACTAGATAACCCAAACTGTAGTATTGTACGCATATTGATATCCGAAACAATAACTCCTGCAGCTAGAAACTAGATAACCCAACTGTAGTACTGCTACGGACAAACGTTAACATAATGCACGCGTGTCACGCACACGCTTGAGGGAGACCTCCTCTTGTCGCTAAAGTAGACGATGGACGTGCACGACAAGGACAAGCGCACCACCGCCGATCGCGACGACGTACGGCCTCACAGTGGAGCATCGATCGAGTGCAGCAGCTAGCCTTGACGTGACGCTACTGCCTCTCCTGTGCCCGGCCTAATCGAACGCGTGCATGCATGTGATCCGCCATGTGCTTTGCTTGGGCACGGCTGCCTAGCTTTTCATCTCCGTCGGACCAACGAGACTGCACGAGGAACAGCACCTCCGTACACCGTGCACCGAGGTGTATACTACTTGGCTGTCGGTTCGTGGGTCGCTGCGTGCTCGCGCGGCGTCGGGAGCCACCCCTCACGTACGTGTCTGTCGGTTCGAAGCTTTAGATAATCAAGAAAATAATATGAATAGATATGTTATTCATGAGTGTATTCATGGAAGTATATTTTTTTTCCTTTTGTTAAAATAAATATTAAATGAAATATTTAAAGCTATGCTTCATGCTGGATTGGTTTTGCTTATGCATCTAATTTGATTTGAAATTTAAACTTATATTGAACTGTAATTGGGATTTAGGAACTTCAAAAAAAAACAAAGATAAATATAAGAAAACAAAAGCAGAAAAGAAAAAGGTAACTCTCCCGCCACTTAACCCCACTTTTCGGCCTAGCTCGGCCCAACCGACCGCCTCTCTTTTCTGACGCCCGAATTTTTTGTTTTTTTATCCTTTTTCATAAAAAGTTACATTTAGATCTTATTTCAAGTTTTAGATCCTTAGCTCGGCGCTATAGTCTAAACCCTAAACCCTAAAATCCTATGGCGCCGAGCTCTGACGTGGTTTTGGCGGCCAGCGGCGGCTAAGGCTGCCGTGGCGCGGACGTGGCTTTCTAGCTCGGCGCCACAGATCTTGGCGCCGAGCTAGGAAGTCCTATAAATCGGCCGTTCTTCTGGCCGAGAGTTGTGTCCACCTCTTTTTTCAACATTCTCTACATTCCAATCTCCTTAAAAACGACCAGATTCGAGTTGGAAAACTTGGTATAGCAAGGTATGATGTCTCACTGATTCGTTTGTTTTGTATATTGGGTTGTATTGTTTCAATTATTAGTTTTGATTGTTCCTCCTTGGATATATAGTTCATATGATGACTACAATTTATTAGAGAGTTTGTGAAATACGTTTATACAAAGATCTATGGCGTTTATAAAATCATTTCTGCTATTTGCATATAGTTGTGTTAATATATAATCGTTTCTTAGATGAAAGACATTTTTCGTGAGGCGTTGTGGCAGAAGAGGGATCGTCCTCGAGAGTTATATCCAAATGTATCTAGTAAGGATGCTCTTGTGCCTTCCGGTCTTTCTGTGCCTAACTGTGACTGTGGCAGACCGACTTGTGTATGTCAATCCAAACATCCAGACACGGCTGCTCGCTGCTTCTACCTTTGTGGCGGTTTTAACGTACGTATCTTATGACTTGTGTGTTATTATTGTTTACTAGATGTGTACTAATGCTTAGTTCCATTTTTGTAGGTGCACCTGAGGTGTTTTTTCAGTGGGTCGACGGTCCTGATAAATTTGACCCTCGATATCTTTTTTCGCTAATTGGTTGTGTGGAAGGAGAAGTCATGAGCGTTTTAAGAGTTGGGTTCCTCCTCCCCCGAATCCTTCACCAATGACGGATGCGGAGAAGGAGGTAGCAACAGAAAGACGACTGGAGTCACCGCCTCGATGCGATTGCGGAGATCGTGATGTCATCAACGAGGACACTGCGAAGTACTTCGTGTGTCCCGACATTGATTATGTGAGTGCATAACAAATGTCCAAACTTGTGTTATTTTTTGCACAAATTTACTAATTTATTCTCCTGCAGCATACAGTTGGCGTAAGTGTCATTTCTTAAAGTGGTTGTATGGTCCTATGTCCCATTCGTCAGAGCTAGAGGCTAAGTATTCTGGAAATGAGTGGGTGGAAGAATTGAAGTCTGATCTAGTACTCTGGAAATGTGGTATTGAAGCTAAGTATGGATTAGTTACTTCCGAGCTTGGTGTGTCATTTGTAGGATTTCGACGAGTTCGAGGACTAGGATACCGTTATCCCCTAGTCAAATGCATGTGGAAGGGCCCCTTTGAATTAGTTATGTTTCCGGTTCAACACTTTGATCTTTGTAAGATCTATGACTATGTGGATGTCTTCGACATCCATTGTAGTAACTTTACATACTATTTATGTTATTATGTTATTTGAACACTGTGCAATGACGAATCATTTATGTAATCGTTTTGTACGTGAGCTCTGATCCTGACTCGTACATGGTTCGCATTCGGTTCGCCTTCTAAAACCGGGTGTGACATAATATTAAACCGATATATTAGTTGTGCTCGCGGTTAATTAAAAGAGCAGCTCGAACACTCGCAGATAGGGTTTTCAAAAATAGAACATGGATGGCGGTTACATACTGATCACATTATGGTTAATTTGTGGGTACATAGTGGTAACTATCTTGTAGTTATCCACAGTTTTGATAAAAAAAAGGGATTTGGTTAAGCTTTCATTAATTAAAACTAAAACTGGATCAACTAAAAGTGATTGCTTAAACTAACCCGCTATAGATCTAACCCAATTTTATCTAACTTGGGATGCTTGTTGAGTGCGGAAGTACTTATCTATGCTATTTTCTGCAACAACTATGCTGCATACTATGCAAACCATTTATCAGAAGAGGAGAATCTAAAGCTTGGACCTATAGGAGTCTCAAGATTACGACAAGTTTTAGAGGGGTGGTCAACCAGTTGGTCATCTTTTGTTGGTGATGTTTATGAGTCACTCTACTAGTGAAGACCTTTATTAATATGATAAGGTACTCAGTTTTGTATTTAACTAGTATTCGATATTAATAAAGAGTAAGTATCTGGTTTTATATCCTTTAAAGACATGTTGGTGGCAGAGAGTGACGGTGATAGCGGTAGGAGACACTACAGAAAACTGATTAAAGAACGTGGGTGAAAAACCGTCGAACTTAATGTAATAAGCCGTCGAACTTACCGTAAGAACGTGGGTTTACCGACGAATATAGCCGACGGCGATTTTTGGACGAACTTAAAGAAGTAAGTTCGACGGGGCCGTCGAACTTAAGGTTAAGAAGGTGGGTACCGTCGAACTTACTATTAAGAACGTGGGTATCGTCGAACTTAATGTTAAGAACGTGCGTTTTTAAGTTCGACGGGGGCCGCCGAATTTATTCCCATAAGTTCGACGCCACCCACGTTCTTAATAGTAAGTTCGACGGGGCCACGTGGTCGTCGAACTTATGTGTCCCGCGGACGTCTGCGCGGATTGGACAATAAGTTCAACAGTACCCACGTTCTTAACCCTGCGTGGGTCTGCGAGGACTGCACAATAAGTTCGACGGTACCCACGTTCTTAACCTTAAGAACGTGGGTACCTACGTTCTTAACCCTTTTCCAGAAAAAAAATAAAAAATACAAAAATGCAAAAATTAGACACACATAATATCACATGCAACACAATATATCACATACAATACAGATTTCAAACACATTGATATATGTTCATATCACAAATTCACACAAGTCCAAATATATAAGTTCGCAAATTCACATAAGTCCAAATACATAAGTTCACAAATTCACACAAGTTCACATCCATATAGTTCACAAGTTCAAACACACAAGTTCAAACATTAGCTCCATCGCTCCATCGCTCTCGATCAGGACCAATACACCATAAAAACCCACCGTACCTGCTAGTAGAGCAAAACTAGTAAGAGCATGAATAAAATAAAAAGGTCACTAAAGGTTGAACTACGATAATAAACAGTATGAAAAGTAATGTTATGACATAATTACCAGACAACTCCCAAACTGGCCACATCCCAGGGAAATTTCATAGGATTTCTCCAAACAATCATCTATTAATCTTTGCTTCTCTAATAATGTCGCTTGTCCATGGGAATTGACACGCTCAGGATCTAACTCCAACAACTGTTAGCCAGGTAAGTAAACATTAGGAGGAGACACCATGTGTCCAATATCCAAACTAACTAGTCTACTGTTTTTATAGGAGCACCAGATATAACACAGTTATCCTGTATTGGATGATAACATCTCATGAAACATTTTCCTGATTTTTCTACCACTTCATTTTGGTGAAAATTTAAACAACTTTTCCCATTGGCTGATCAGATGCATATTATTCAACTAAACCAAAGAAAAAACCTTGATTATACATCAAATGAAAATATCGGTTATTTAAGCAACTGTTTTCTATACAGGAAGCTTGAGATGTTAACATAATAACTTCAACTAATCAGTAATTCAGGTACAAAACAACAGCAGGTGATGTAAGGAGGAACGCACTACCTTTTTGCAAGTAGTCACTGTTGTACCAAGTGTGGCATTCACACACAAACTTTCAAAAGCGGTCTTATGATGGTCCAGGATTGTTATTCTGAAAAGGATAGATATTTAAGTGTCAATACTGTTTAATTGAACAGAGGGTTGAAAAATATTATGCATAGTGTACAAAAAGTTTAACAGAAATCTCTTAGGTTTTGATTAATGAATTTATGCAACAGAATATGGCAAGGTAACCACTGCTGAGCTACATGTAAAACGATGACGTCTCGCATACTCTCGTATGCATTAAACAAAATGAAAACATGGAGAGGGGATGTGCATTATTTGTCAAGGAAAAAAGATTTGAAACCACAGATGCAGTCAGTGGGCCGACACAAAAATGCGTTCTACCCCTGAGCTATATTGGCAGCCCCAGCTCACATTTCGAGTCTGAAGGCTAACTTTGAACGGGGCCTTTGATTTACATATGTGATTTTACCTCCCTCTAGCGAGATAGAAATCGAGAATGGAGGTGACTTCACTAAGTTTGCTCACACAAAGCAATTCCAACTCGGTTCTGAATATGGAAACTGGTTGCAGGACTGCAGATGCTTACATACCTTTCGACTTTAGGGGCTATATCTTCAACAAAACCAGGAGGTCCCACAAAGTCAAGAAGGTAAACATCTTTTATTTCTTCCAGTGGAAGTGAATCACTCCTACAAAACAGACAAAAAAATACGTGCACACAGATGACTATTGTAGCTGATGGCTTCGAAGTTCATAAAAAAACAAATAACAAGTTTTGTTTATGTATTCCAATATATTCAATCATTTGAATTCAGCAACCTTTCTTATTAGTAGAAGGCCAATGGCAAATAAACATTTATCAAGCAAATGTGCTTTTGTTTATGGTAGGTGAGAACATGCACACAAATAACCCGGAGATTGCCCTTGCCCAGACTTGCTGGAAATTTGGTTAGTACAAATACGATCTCTTGTTGTAAATATTAGTTTGACAACAGCTAGCAAGAATGAAATTTGGTTAACTTGTGTACAGTTTCAGTTGTTGAGCAACTTCAGGTTATGGCATCAAAACATCAGTATAAAGAAGCATCTGCACACACCTGTAAAAGCTTTAGAATTGATTTCAATGTCTGAAATATTTTAGTGCTCGTACTGATTATTTTGCATGATTCTGCATATGATTTCTAGCCAATTTCTAACTCTGTTCTAGGCACTGAACCAACTATGCAGTCATTTTGAAGCCTATAGAGATATGCCTAAAATAATAGAGCTGAGAGAGAAATTCAAGAACATCAAGAAAAATCCCTTAGCTGAATTATCTGTCTCCCGCGGTTGGCAGTAGTTGCGAATGCCTCTTCTGATGGCAGCATGTGTGGTAACTGAAACAATAAACTTAGTATGCATTAGGAAAAATGACAAGCCATATATCGCTACTGTCTTGCGCAAACTAATTGAAAGAATAAGTCTCCAGTTGGCGGCGAAATCTAAGTACATGAGATTTGTAGAAAGATGTATGAATCACCGCAATCCTAGGAAAATCGTCGCTGTATCTATACTTTAGCTAAAATAAAGAAAAAATGAGGGTGCAAAGTATATCTAGAAACAATTCTCACATCAGTTGTCTGATCAATTATGCCATCTAAGTCGAAGAATAGCGCACCGGGGATGTGTGCCACCTGAGGATACCAGAACACTTTAGCTCCAACAATTATCTCAAAAAGGAAGATGAGATAGCTGATGCTGAATTATGAAGGTATTTTGCCACCTGAGGAAGATGTGTGCCACCTGAGGATACTAGAACACTTTAGCTCCACCAAATCAGTACCCACGTTCGAAGGTATTTTGCCAATTATGAAGGTAGTTTACCAATTATGAAATAGCAGAAGTCAAGAATAGCATCAGATGGTGATATATGACGAATGTTATTTAAGTTATGTGCAAAACAACTACTGCCAAATCATGGGATCATCGATAACCAACGTTGAACAAAAGCTAGCAGTAAAAATTGGTGTGCTAATTAAGAGATAAGCAATGCTTACTCATAGTCAAAGTAGAATTGAGCCTAGACAATTATCAGATGTAACAGAAATTAAACTGATCCAGACAACATGTGAAAGGGATCAATATATTTATCAAAGCAAATAAAAGCTGAAACAAAACTTCAGTCCATTCTTGTTTTCTAAGTGATAAGAAATGCTTACTCATGGTCAAAGTAGAATTGAGTCTCGGACCTCGTCTCTTGTTTTCTAAAACCTTTCCCCCTTAATGGATCGGCAGTGCTCCTGCCATTTTATTCAAAAAAGTAGAATTGAGCCTAGATAGTTATCAGATGCAGCATGAATTAAATTGATTCAGACAACATGTGAAAGGGATCAATATATTTACCAAAGCAAATAAAAGTTGAAGCAAAACTTCAGTCCATTCCTATAACTCAGATTATTGTTATGAACTGAAAGAAAAATGTGTACATCTGAAACACAGGTCATAGATATTTGTGAACTGAAGCTATGTAAAAAACAGAATTAAAGTAGGTAGGTGAATGACAATGTATGACACATAAGTCAGTTATTATGTGATTGAAGCTGTAGTAGAGGAGTCATAAAATATTTCTACAGTGTCGTTGAAACTGAATTTATATGTTAGAAGATGTTCCTTACGTTCAAATGACTATTGCTAGATGAGGCTCATAACCCACTAACAATGGTAATCATATAGGCAAGTCAATTTATATTAACAATATTGGGCAAGTGAAAGATATTCATGAAAAAATTATCAAACCATAAAAATCATGATTGTTTCTCATGCGTGCAAATTAAATCCACCATCACCTTGTGGTTCGTATACCTAGACAGCATGGTGAAAGTGAAAGGTGAAACACCACTGAAATACTGAAAACTGAAATGAAATCATGATTGGAAAGCAAAAGCCATAAATTCAGTATACAAGCTAAAAGGTTGCTACTGTTACTTTCCCACCTTTCTTGAAATAATGATTAACATATTACCATAATAGTATTTCGAACAGAACATATACAATAACCTTCCCTATAAAAATGGTAGACATTTTTTCAGACCATGAATCCTAATCCTCGAAGCTACTGGATAGTACATTAAACATAATATAACAATACGCCCAAGAGTTGCAGTAATATTTAGCCTCAAAACTTAAACATAGATAGAAGAAAGAAAATGATACCAATGATAGGTCGATTAAGAATCCCTTCAATGCACATCTGTCCAGGAGGTGCAGTTGTTGATGTGCCTCTAACTGAAAGCTCGTCTGCTATTGAGGAAATTAGCTTGCCCAATTAGAAGAATGGTTCTCCTGGGGACGCATCTGCTATAGCACAAACAGACTGCCAGAAATTGTAAACATCGAGTGAATCTTAGCAAGCAATATCTACTACAAGATCAGCGCCATTGTTCATCCATGAATAAAACAACAAGCAACTACATCTCCACCCAAAGAACTCATAAAACCATTTCTTGGCAGAAGCACATCTCGCATCCGGTGATTACGACGACAGGCATCTTAGAGTGTGCCTCGCAGACCTTGTGGCAGCGGTGGTAGTCGTGGCACTTGCTGAGGTCGACCTTGCAGCCGTCCACCGTGGGGCACTACGTCCTGTCGGCGCCACCGGGCTCGAGCATGGGCGCTTCATTGGGCTAGCAGACGACGTTGTTGTTGTAGCAGCGACTCCTTTGTGTCGTCCGCCGCCCCGAACTTGCCTAGTCGGTCGAGCTTGAGGTCGACGGAGCACTCCGCCCAGCTCCCCCACTCCCGGGACGACGAGACAGCATCAGACGAGCGAATCGAGAAGTGGTGTAGCTTCTTCACGCCGCCCATCGTCGATGCTGGTGGTCTTCGAGGCAAGCAAATCGGTGTTGTTGTCGACCTCAAAAACCACCACCAGCAGATCCCTGTCCCGCACATCTGCTCGCCGCCCAGCGAACTTGGTGCCGCTCGTCGACGCGTCCAACTCCACCGTGGCCGATGCACTCACGGCGGAGCACCTGTTTCGTCGTGCTCGGCGCGCACACCTCTGGTTCCACCACTCGGATTCGGGGGGTACCGGCGTTGGCGAGGCACGCATGGATGGAGGCGGTCTCATCCCCGGCGGCGGTCACCATCTATCCAGACACAAAAATGGCGTTGGCGCGGACATCCTCGCGGCGAGCAAGGGTGTTGTGTGTGCACGCCAGGGGGAGGCATCGCGTGGTGTCTACGCCAGTGGGGGAGGGTGCGGGGGCGGGATGAGCGGGGTGGGGAGCGGGTGAGATTTCTGGCGGCCGCCTACTTTTGATTACGTGCTGGCCGCTTCCTCCTCCCTGCGAAGGGGTTGTGGAGCGCGCGGGCTGGCGACAGCGGGGCGCACGAGCTGGCGGGCGGCGGCGGGCGCGAGCTAGTGGGAAGTGGGAAAGGAGAGGAAGAGAGACGAGCGGAGTTAGGGATTTAGGTTTTTGGGTTAAGTTCGACAGTGTCTACGTGGCCCACGTATTTAATTTAAGAACGTGGGTACCCACGTTTCTAATAGGTTAAGTTCGACGGTTTTAGCTAGGGCCCACGAAGTTAATTTAAAAACGTGGGTACCCACGTTCTTAAAAAAATCCATGAACTTAACTAATGTAAGAACGTCGGTACCCATGTTCTTAACAAAACCCACGAACATTTATCAGTTTCTTGTAGTGAGAGAGCTGGAATTTAGGAATAATATAGGTCTTGATTGGATGACTGCATGTCTGTAATCAGGCTCGCCCCACTCTGACTGTCCAGATACTGTTGTTTTGAGAGTACCGATGGATGCAATCAAAATACCTTAAAATGACTTATTTTGTATCCTCTCATCCGGTCTACGTCTCTCGTGTGCAGCCAACCAAACAAAAACTTAGCAAAAGTCAATGCATGTGGTGGTGCAAGACGAGACAGTGCAGGTAACAATCAGGAGGATAGAGATTGTCTTGGAGTTGGTCTAGGGCGGCTCGGGCAGCCAGGGCACAGCATGCCATGCCCTGGATGGAGGCCGGCGTGGCTATTCAGGCTCAGCTGCCCTGCCCAATGCAACGCGCCATGACTTTCTTCACTATTTGTCACCAGTGGCTAGTTTCCTGACGCTTCTGGTGGCGTTGGTGCCCCCTTTCGGTGAACGGTGATCCGCTCCACCCCATGCCGGCGTGCACCGTGGCCGTGGCTTTTGTTCGGACACGTCGAACATTACACGGGGCGCTGTTGCAGGCAGCGGGCCAACCAGATCTGCCACCACAGTAACAGTACGTACATGCGCACCGCGCCAGCGGATCCATCCATACACAAGTCCACTGCAGCAGAGGCCCACGCTGGCCCGGCTAGCTGCCGTAGGGGACGAGTCCTGCTCCTGCTCCTGCTCCTGCTCCTGCTCCGTAGGCCATGTGCGTGCAGCCATCAAATCCCATCAGCAGCAACTTGCAACTGCAGCTACCCGGCGGCCGCCGCATGGCATGATGCACCGTGACAGAAGCAGCAGCAGCAGACAGAGGGAGAGGGGCCCCACAGCCCATAGGGTGATAGCCTGTCTCCGTCCTGACACTGCTCCCCCACAATCCTGGGGCTTGCTGCACGCGCAGAAAAAGTGAAAAACAAGAGCACAAGCGGCAGGCAGGGCAGGGACCATGCGGATTGATGGATGGGGGGCGGGGCATCCTACTATCCACCCATGCATGCATGCATGCATGCATGTTGCATCGCCAGCGGCAACAAGATCCGTGGGACGGGACTGTGCGAGAGATCATCAGATGGGATCTGCAGTGGCTTGCCCTGCTGCTGCTGGCTGTGCCGCAGATGCCTTGTCGCTCTCACACTCCGCCTGGCCTGCCAGTGCACCTCCAAAGGTGCTGTGCCTGTGCGGGGTACGGATAATCATACCAAAAAGGCAGTGCTACCCTACGAGCATGCGATGCGAGCGAGGGATCTGTCCGGCAGGGTGGGTGGCAGGAGCTGCGCCTCTGGCCCCACCGTTTCTGAGCTTTCTTTCTTTCTTTCATGCAGTGCTTGCCAAGCCGTTTGGCCATAGTGGGGCCCAGCTCCACTTTTGTGGACGCCACGCAACGTCTTGCCAGCTTTTGCTCAGCCACGCCAGCAAGAGAGTTGGACAGCCACTGCTCACTTCACTGGTAGTACTAATAAAGGGGCAGTGCACGATAGCCACGCCCGTGCCTCTGTTTGATTCCCTATTAGGACATGTTAGGTTGACAGGTTTCCATTCTAGAGAAGAATTAAGTTAATCCTCTCCTTGTCACTTGAATCACTTAGGGCTAGTTCTGTAGCCACAAAACCGGTGTGGATTGGAGGGGTTAAAATCCCCATCTTTATACAATTTTGAATAAGTAAGAGATTTTAGCCCCTCCGATATTTGGACTATCAAACTAGCCCTATGTGATTGCGAACCAGATATACTACCTCGAAGTAGGGATAAATTCAGATAGTAATTCAGATGTTTTTTTTGTCGTCTTTCTTCGATTGCGAACAAATAATATATAAAATTTGTTATGTAAATTTATATTCTTGTTTTTTCTAGCATTGAGCTTATTAAGATCAATATAAAGTAAATATAAAACTGGTTCGATCTTTTTAAAATAATTGATACAAATTCGGATACGGATACTATTCGTATACAAATGGTTTTTTTTTCACGTTTTCCGTTGTATGAAAAAAATAATGCATAAAAAGTACACGCAGGGGCGGATTTACGACCGGGGCTGCCTGGGCTGCAGCCCCGGTCGCGGCCCAGTAACGCGAGCAATAGGTCCATCGCGATTTTGTGCCCAGCTCTGCCTCGTGCTGCGATTTCGTGCCCACTGTCCAGCCTCGCGCGGCCGCGCCTAACCTAATCCAGCCGCCGCCTGCTAGGCCGCCAGCCGTGGAAGACTCGCGGCACCGCGCGTCCGCGCCACCGCCCAGGCGCTCACGGCCCGACGCCCGCAGCACGCAGCGGCGCAGGCACGCAGCGTTGCTTGCCTAGTCGCTGGACGGCTGGAGGCCAAAGCTGCCGTTCGCTGAGCCGGACCGCCGGATGAGCGGAGCCCGCAGGCCACCCCTGGCCGCAGCGACGCTCGCCTCGCCAGCGCCTGGACCCGGAGCACCGCCGAGGCCCGGAGCACCGCGGCCACAGGCCACCGCCGTTGTCCAGCCGAGCAAGCGTGAGCCGAGCAGAGCAGGGATTTGTGATTTGAAGTTTGATTTGAATTTGATTATTTATTTGATAGTAATTTCGTGTTTAATTATAGGAATAAGATGGACATGATGTTTAATTATTGCTTGATGTTTTCAATGTGCATGGGCAGTGGCGGATTCAGGGGTTTAATTATTTTTTTGTTTGGTTTAAATTTTTTTGTTATAGTCTTAGTAGCCCCCTCTTGTATCAATCCTGGATCCGCCACTGAGTACACGAGTATTTATTCTTGTCTCTGTAAAATATTTAACAGCATGGATAAAGATTAGCACCGATTTTATGCACATTTACATTAAAATATTAAAATTCATCATATAATTTGGATGTTTAGTACTCGCTACATCGAAGCCTGCAGTAGGTAGTACGGTTGAGGTCCAGTCCAGCAGCAGGTAGCAGCAGAGCGGCGTGGTATTCTGTGGACTGCACGCGCCTTTATTCGCGCAGGCACGATGCCCGTGCTCTGACGACCCTGAGAGAGGGACCGCCCCTAGACGCCGCCGCAGGCAGGGGAAAGCCGGAAGCGAGGGCGCAGTCGCACGCAGGAGTCAGGACGACGCTGGGTCTTTAGGCTGCCCGCAATGGGCGACTGCATGCCCGCGCTACCCGACTTAGCGTAAAAAAAATGCTGCATCGCAGGACTCTACCCGATACTGCATGCTCTGAGTTACGCCATTTCTAGCGCTCTCTCTCACCTACGCCAAACAGAGGCAGTGCAGCTGCAGCAGCAGAGGTGGGCCCGCGACTGCACGCTCTCTCCCATAATCGCTATGAAGTGCACGCAAGCATAGTAGAAAAAATAATATAATATGTGGTAGTTGGTATATGGTTGGATATAAAGTAAACATGAGTGCGGGGAATTCTGGTATAGAGTAAAGAATTTTGCTGACTAGGACAGAATATTCTTTTTAGGGTAGAAATTTAGAGTAGTATGAGTGTGGATAGCCTTATCGGCAGGCGACACGCGGCCGTGGCAGTGTGGCCTGGTCCTACCTGCGCGTTGCCGTCGATACTCTACAGACTACACAGGCGGCAGGTGCATGCTGGAGCCCCGGGCTCCCGGCGGTGCCGTCACTAGTACAATTTGGCTCTATACAAGCGGTAGGCTTTTTACATCACAGACGGTTCAATTAGAAAACCGCCTGTGATGTCCCAGACGGTTCAGTACGCCTGTGATGTAATAGTATCACAAGCGGTTTTTGTTTAGGACCGTCTGTGGTGCTCTATCCATTTCACAAGCGGACCCTAAGACAAAACCGCCTGTGATTGTAAAAATATGAAAATACAATTTAAATATGAAAATAATTTTAATTTTTAACAGAAATATGCAAATACAATTTAAATGAATTAATATTTAATTTTTAACAATAATATGCAAATACAATTTAAATGAATTATAATAGCACACATAGATAACTAGAGAGAATTTAAATTAATTGGCAACCACAATTCATAGTCGATCATACATGATAACAAATACAATTTGATTCATACAATTTTTCATGAACTACCATTTTTCCGCATGTATGGCTTTAAGTTCTTATCAATTTTCTTTTCCACACGCTTGATTCTCTCTGGACCGTTAAAGACGAACATCTCTTCATACTTATTGTATTCCTCATCTTGGTCTCCCACATTCTCAACTCCAATAATTTTTTGCTTTCCAGAAATAACTACATGCATCTTCTCATCTGCTGGATCGAGTACATAGAACACTTGTGCAACACATTCGGCGAGAACCCACGGGTCATCTTTATATCCTACTTTCTTTAAGTCTACCAGTGTGAGTCCGTAGTTATCCACTATCACCCCCACGGGATGTTGTACCCATTGGCACGTAAATAAGGGTATTTTCATGCTTGGGCCATAATCAAGTTCCCATATTTCCTCTATGAATCCAAAATACGTGGTCTTCTGTCCATGTAGGTCAAAAGCATCGATACGAACACCGCTATTTTGTGCAACACTTTTCATGTATTTTGATTTAGTGTAGAATGTGTACCCATTGATGTCATATGCTTGCCATGATGTCACAAAACACGATGGCCCAGAAGCCAAATTCTTCATTGTTTTCTCTTCCAAAGAGTCTCCGAATGGGATGTTTTTGTCCATTAACCATTCGCTGAAACGATGTTTGTGCTCCCTCATGATCCAGTCCTCTGTGCGGTTCTGATTTTCTTTACGAAGCTCATCCAGGTGTTCCTCTATGTAAGGCTCGGCTATCGTGAGATGTTGTAGTACACTACCATGAGCACAATGTACTAGCTTGTAATCCTCAACGCGAAAAGTTTTCTTGCCCATTCTCCCTCTCCCACATAGTTTACCCTCATGTTTAGGTACATGCACACCTATCATTGTTCCGTCACTGATGTAATCTATACAGCTCTCAATCACTTCTTCTGTAGTGTATCCCTCCATGATTGAACCCTCTGGGTGAGCGCGATTTCGCACATAACCTTTTAATACTCCCAGGTATCGCTCCAACTGAAACATATGATGTAAATATAGTGGCCCTAATATTTTTATCTGATCCACGAGATGTATGATTAGGTGTACTTGCATATCAAAAAATGATAGAGGAAAACACATTTCAAGCTTGCACATAGTCTCGATGATGTATGTCTTTAGATAGTCCAAGTCTTCTAAAGCTATTACTTTTTGTGAAACCGCATTGAAAAAGTAACACAAGCGTGTGATGACAACTTTGACATGCTCTGTTTCGAGGGCTCTTACCGCAATTGGGAGGAACACCGTCATCATCACATGGCAGTCATGAGAGTTGTAGCCAAATAGAGACAAGTCCTTCATCCTGACTAGTCTGCTGATATTGGATGAGAAACCTGTGGGCACTTTGACCCCACGCAAACATTTGCAAATCTTTGTTCTCTCCTCAACTGACAAGTTGTAGCTAGCTGGGGGGAGGTAAGGCTTCCCTTTGCCACTATCCACTGGATGAAGTTCCGGTCTGATTTGAAGATCTACTAGATCATTGCGTGATTTGAGTCCGTCTTTTGTCTTACTCGGCATGCCCAGCAAGGTTCCAATGATGCTGTCAAAAACATTTTTTGTTACATGCATCAAATCAATGCTGTGGCAAATTTCCATATCCTTCCAGTAGGGGAGGTACTTGAAAAAAATTGATTGCTTCTTGAAAGTTGTGTAAGTTGAAGGGTCAGTTCTCTTTCTCTTTTCTCCTTTGTTTTTTCCCTTTCCGAATACAACATGAATGTTCTTTACAATTTCAAAAACAAGTTTTGAAAGGGAAATGTGCCTTTGGACCATTTCTAAGTATTTTGGTGATTGAATGCAAACACAAGTGCTTAAATGTGAAAATGTGCCCATAGTTGAACAAAGTGCAAATCACAAGTGAAGGTATGTTTCTAAGCCTTAGTACATTGGTTTTGTGTACTAATATCTTGTCTAAGTGTTAGAAACAGGTAGAAGAAGAAAAGAAAAGAAGTGGAGAGTGGCTGTGTACAGCCAAAGGCTGTTTCGGGCTGGGGCACCGGACTGTCCGGTGTGCACCGGACAATGTCCGGTGCGCCAGACCAGCGTGAAGCAAACCAGCCGCTCTCGGGTTTTTCTCCGGCGACTTCGGCTAAAATTCACCGGACTGTCCGGTGTGCACCGGACTGTCCGGTGAGCCAACGGTCGGCCGGGCCAACGGTCGGCCGCGCGATCGGCGCGCGACACGTGGCCGAGCCAACGGTCGGAAAGGTACACCGGACTGTCCGGTGTGCACCGGACATGTCCGGTGCGCCAACTGTGCGCAGATCTGTATCAGAAAGCAACGGTCGGATGAGCTTTTTATGGAAACAAATCGGGCACCGGACAGTGTCCGGTGTGCACCGGACTGTCCGGTGCCCCCGACGACAGAAGGCAAGGATGGCCTTCTAGATTTGTTCTCAACGGCTCCTAGCTGCCTTGGGGCTATAAAAGGGACCCCTAGGCGCATGGAGGAGAATACCAAGCATTCCTTGAGCACTCTTGATCACTCACACATCAATCTTGCGCACTTGTTCGACATTCTAGTGATTTGAGCTCCGTTCTAGTGTGCTAGTCTCTTGAGCTCAAGTCTGGGTCTTGTGTGTGCGTATTTGCTGTGATCTTTTGTCGTGTGTGTGTTGCTAATCCCTCCCTTGCTCCGTGATTCTCTGTGAACATCTTTTTGTAAGGGCGAGAGGCTCCAAGTTGTGGAGATTCCTCGCAAACGGGATTGAGAAAAGAAAAGCAAGAACACCGTGGTATTCAAGTTGATCATTGGATCACTTGAGAGGAGTTGAGTGCAACTCTCGTCCGTTGGGACGCCACAACGTGGAGTAGGCAAGTTTTGTACTTGGCCGAACCACGGGATAACCACCGTGTCATCTCTGTGATTGATTTCTTGTGGTTATTGTGTTTTGACTCCTCTCTAGCCACTTGGCCATAATTGTGCTAACACTTAACAAGTTTTTGTGGCTTAAGTTTTGAAGTTTTACAGGATCACCTATTCACCCCCCCCCTCTAGGTGCTCTCAATTGGTATCGGAGCCGTTCTCTTCACAAAGGGACTTACCGCCCGAAGAGATGGATCCTAAGGGGAAGGGAATCGTGATCAACGACAAAGAGAAGGAATCCTTCGTCAACGAGCCGAAGGACGACAAGCCTACCGACTCCGGCTCGGGGCATAGACGGAAGGAAGGGAAGAAGAAGAAGACAAGGCGCATCAAGGAGATCATCTACTACGACGATAGTGATGAGTCTACTTCTTCCCAAAAGGATGATGACAACGACTACAAAAAGACGGTCAATTCGAACTTTTCATTTGATTATTCTCGTATTCAACATAGTTCGAATTCGCATTTGCTTTCCATTCCTCTTGGCAAACCCCCACACTTCGATGGGGAGGACTACGGATTTTGGAGTCACAAAATGCGTAGTCACTTATTCTCTCTCCATCCAAGCATATGGGAGATTGTGGAGAATGGAATGAAATTTGATAGCTCGGATAGCCCTATGCTTATAAATGAACAAATTCATAGAAATGCACAAGCTACTACTGTTCTCTTAGCGTCTTTGTGCAGGGAAGAGTACAATAAGGTGAGCGGATTGGACAATGCCAAGCAGATATGGGACACCCTCAAGATCTCTCACGAGGGGAACGACACCACCATGCTCACCAAGATGGAGTTGGTGGAGGGCGAGCTTGGACGATTCGCTATGATAAGGGGAGAGGAGCCAACTCAAACTTACAACCGGCTCAAGACCCTTATCAACAAAATAAGGAGCTACGGAAGCACACGTTGGACGGATCACGACGTCGTCCGCCTAATGCTCAGGTCCTTTACCGTTCTTGATCCTCATCTCGTGAACAATGTTCGTGAGAATCCCAGGTACACGATGATGACGCCCGAGGAAGTACTTGGAAAATTCGTGAGCGGGCGGATGATGATCAAGGAGGCAAGATACGTCGACGACGCGTTGAACGGTCCACTCCACGAGCCTCAACCCATTGCTCTAAAGGCAACGAGGAGCAAGGAGTCGCTACCTAGCAAGGTTGCGCAAGTTGAGGCGGCCGGGCTCAATGATGAAGAGATGGCTCTCATCATCAAACGCTTCAAGACGGTGCTGAAGGGTCACAAGGGGCAGCCAAGCAAGACCAAGACGAAGGGGAAGCGCTCATGCTTCAAGTGCGGTAAGATTGGTCATTTTATTGCTAACTGCCCCGATAATGATAGTGACCAGGAAAAGGGAAACAAGAGGGAAAAGAAGAAGTATTACAAGAAGGCAAAGGGCGAGGCGCATCTAGGCAAGGAGTGGGACTCGGATTGCTCCTCTTCCGACTCCGACAATGAAGGACTCGCCGCCACCGCCTTCAACAAATCAACACTCTTCCCCAACGAGCGTCACACATGCCTTATGGCAAGGGAGAAGAAGGTATGTACTCGCAACTCTACCTATGCTTCTTCAAGTGAGGACGAATCTAGTGATGAGGATGAAGTAGATTATTCATGTTTGTTCAAGGGCTTAGATAGATCTAAGATAGACAAAATTAATGAATTAATTGATGCCTTGAATGAAAAGAATATACTTTTAGAAAAGCAAGAGGATTTGTTATATGAAGAACATGATAAGTTTGTAGAGGCTCAAAAATCCCTTGCATTAGAAATTAAGAGAAATGAAATGCTTGCTTGTGAAGTGTCAACATGCCATGATTCTATTTCTAACTTAAAGAGCATAAATGATGATTTAAATGCTAAACTAGTAGAAGCAAATAAATCCAACTCTTGTGTTGAATATGTTGAAATTTGCACTAGGTGTAAGGATATTGATATTAATGCTTGTAGCGAACACTTAGTTTCTATTTCAAAATTGAATGATGAATTAGCTAGTCTTAATGCTCAACTTAAGACTAGCAAGAGTAATTTTGATAAACTAAAATTTGCTAGGGATGCCTACACGGTTGGTAGACACCCCTCAATTAAGGATGGGCTTGGCTTCAAGAGAGAAGTCAAGAACTTGACAAGCCATAAGGCTCCTATCTCCGCCAAGGAAAAAGGGAAGGCTCCTATGGCTAGTAGCACTAAGAAGAACCATGCTTTTTTGTATCATGATAGAAGTGCTTATAGGGGTTATAATGCTTATGATGATTTTGATGCTCATAGTTCTTCCTTTATGCATGGTAGAAATATGTCTAGGAAAAATGCTATGCCTAGAAAGAATGTTATTCATGCTCCTAGGAAAGTAGTAAATGAACCTTCTACAATTTATTGTGCTTTAAATGCTTCCTTTGTTATTTGTAGAAAGGATAAGAAAATTGTTGCTAGGAAGTTAGGGGCAAAATGCAAGGGAGACAAAACTTGCATTTGGGTCCCTAAGGATATTTGCACTAACCTTGTAGGACCCAACATGAGTTGGGTACCTAAGTCCCAAGCCTAAATTTGCCTTGCAGGTTTATGCATCCGGGGGTTCAAGCTGGATTATTGACAGCGGATGCACAAACCATATGACGGGGGAGAAGAAGATGTTCACCTCCTACGTCAAGAATAAGGATTCCCAAGATTCAATCATATTCGGTGATGGGAATCAAGGCAAGGTAAAAGGGTTAGGTAAAATTGCAATATCTAATGAGCATTCTATCTCTAATGTATTTTTAGTAGAGAGTCTTGGATATAATTTGCTATCTGTTAGTCAATTATGTCATATGGGGTATAACTGTCTATTTACAAATGTAGATGTGTCTGTCTTTAGAAGAAGTGATGGTTCACTAGCTTTTAAGGGTGTATTAGACGACAAACTTTATTTAGTTGATTTTGCAAAAGAAGAGGCCGGTCTAGATGCATGCTTAATAGCTAAGACTAGCATGGGCTGGTTGTGGCATCGCCGCTTAGCACATGTGGGGATGAAGAACCTTCACAAGCTTCTAAAGGGAGAACACGTGATAGGGTTGACTAACGTGCATTTCGAAAAAGATAGACCTTGTGCAGCTTGTCAAGCAGGTAAACAAGTGGGAGGAGCACATCACAGCAAGAATGTGATGACCACTTCAAGACCCCTGGAGCTGCTGCATATAGACCTCTTCGGACCCGTCGCCTATCTGAGCATAGGAGGGAGTAAGTATGGTTTAGTTATTGTTGATGACTTTTCCCGCTTCACTTGGGTGTTCTTTTTGCAGGATAAGTCTGAAACCCAAGGGACCCTCAAGCGTTTCCTCAGGAGAGCTCAAAATGAGTTTGAGCTCAAGGTGAAGAAGATAAGGAGCGACAATGGGTCCGAGTTCAAGAACCTTCAAGTGGAGGAGTTCCTTGAGGAGGAAGGAATCAAGCACGAGTTCTCCGCTCCCTACACACCACAGCAAAATGGTGTGGTAGAAAGGAAGAACAGGACGCTAATCGATATGGCGAGGACAATGCTTGGAGAATTCAAGACCCCCGAGTGTTTTTGGTCGGAAGCCGTGAACACGGCTTGCCACGCCATCAACAGGGTCTACCTTCATCGCCTCCTCAAGAAGACTTCGTATGAGCTACTAACCGGTAACAAACCCAATGTATCTTACTTTCGTGTATTTGGGAGCAAGTGCTACATTCTAGTCAAGAAGGGTAGAAATTCTAAGTTTGCTCCCAAAGCTGTAGAAGGGTTTTTGTTAGGTTATGACTCAAATACAAAGGCGTATAGAGTCTTCAACAAATCATCGGGTTTGGTTGAAGTCTCTAGCGACGTTGTATTTGATGAGACTAATGGCTCTCCAAGAGAGCAAGTTGTTGATTGTGATGATGTAGATGAAGAAGATGTTCCGACGGCCGCTATACGAAC
Organism: Zea mays; assembly: GCF_902167145.1. Lineage (NCBI taxonomy): Eukaryota > Viridiplantae > Streptophyta > Magnoliopsida > Poales > Poaceae > Zea > Zea mays. The sequence continues at coordinate 115,523,746 of NC_050105.1, forward strand.
CATGGCGATTGGAGAAGTGCGGCCACAGGAACAAGATGTACGAGATCAACCTTCTTCCTCAACTATGGTGCATCCCCCAACCGAAGATGACGAACAGGTACCTCAAGTGGAGGCGCTTGATCAAGGGGGGGCACAAGATGATCATGTGATGGAGGAAGAAGCGGAACCGGCACCTCCAACCCAAGTTCGAGCGATGATTCAAAGGGATCATCCCGTCGATCAAATTCTGGGTGACATTAGCAAGGGAGTAACTACTCGATCTCGATTAGTTAATTTTTGTGAACATTACTCTTTTGTCTCTTCTATTGAGCCTTTCAGGGTAGAGGAGGCCTTGCTAGATCCGGACTGGGTGTTGGCCATGCAGGAGGAACTCAACAACTTCAAGCGCAATGAAGTTTGGACACTGGTACCTCGTCCGAAACAAAATGTTGTGGGAACCAAGTGGGTGTTCCGCAATAAACAGGACGAGCACGGGGTGGTGACGAGGAACAAGGCTCGGCTTGTGGCAAAAGGTTATGCCCAAGTCGCAGGTTTGGATTTCGAGGAGACTTTTGCTCCTGTGGCTAGGCTAGAATCAATTCGTATCTTGCTAGCATATGCCGCTCATCACTCTTTCAGGTTGTACCAAATGGATGTGAAGAGCGCTTTCCTCAACGGACCAATCAAAGAGGAGGTGTACGTGGAGCAACCCCCTGGCTTCGAGGATGAACGGTACCCCGACCATGTGTGTAAGCTCTCTAAGGCGCTCTATGGACTTAAGCAAGCCCCAAGAGCATGGTATGAATGCCTTAGAGACTTTCTAATTGCTAATGCTTTCAAGGTTGGGAAAGCCGATCCAACTCTTTTTACAAAGACATGTGATGGTGATTTGTTTGTGTGCCAAATTTATGTCGATGACATAATATTTGGTTCTACTAATCAAAAGTCTTGTGAAGAGTTTAGCAGGGTGATGACGCAGAAATTCGAGATGTCAATGATGGGCGAGTTGAACTACTTCCTTGGGTTCCAAGTGAAGCAACTCAAGGACGGCACCTTCATCTCCCAAACGAAGTACACGCAAGATCTGCTAAAGCGGTTTGGGATGAAGGACGCCAAGCCCGCAAAGACGCCGATGGGGACCGACGGACACACCGACCTCAACAAAGGAGGTAAGTCCGTTGATCAAAAAGCATACCGGTCAATGATAGGTTCTTTGCTTTACTTATGTGCTAGTAGACCGGATATTATGCTTAGCGTATGCATGTGTGCTAGATTTCAATCCGATCCTAAGGAGTGTCACTTAGTGGCGGTGAAGCGAATTCTTAGATATTTGGTTGCTACGCCTTGCTTCGGGCTCTGGTATCCAAAGGGGTCTACCTTTGACTTGGTTGGATACTCAGACTCCGACTATGCTGGATGTAAGGTCGATAGGAAGAGTACATCAGGGACGTGCCAATTCTTAGGAAGGTCCCTGGTGTCATGGAACTCTAAGAAACAAACCTCCGTTGCCCTATCCACCGCTGAGGCCGAGTACGTTGCCGCAGGTCAGTGTTGCGCGCAACTACTTTGGATGAGGCAAACCCTCCGGGACTTTGGCTACAATCTGAGCAAAGTCCCACTCCTATGTGATAATGAGAGTGCTATCCGCATGGCGGAAAATCCTGTTGAGCACAGCCGCACAAAGCACATAGACATCCGGCATCACTTTTTGAGAGACCACCAGCAAAAGGGAGATATCGAAGTGTTTCATGTTAGCACCGAGAACCAGCTAGCCGATATCTTCACTAAGCCTCTAGATGAGAAGACCTTTTGCAGGTTGCGTAGTGAGCTAAATGTCTTAGATTCGCGGAACTTGGATTGAATTGTAGCATACATGTATTTATGCATTTGATCAGGTTCATTCTGCATTTTGTTGCTTATTGTGGTGCTCAAGTTGTACAAACACTCCCCGGACCTCACAAGTCCATTGCAAAGTGATGCACATGTTTAGGGGGAGATGTGTTACAACTTGACCCTTTGAGACTAACCATTTGCTTGAGTTTGATTGATTTAGTCTCGAAGGTGGATTGAAAGGGGAAAGGTGAACTTGGTCCATGCAAGACTTCCACTGCACTCCGATGAGAGGGTAACTTATTCCAAGTTCATCTCTATGATCTTATTGCCTTTGTACTCTTAATTGAAGATTTTGGTGAGGCAATGGGGTTAAAGGGCCACAATTGATCCCGTTTTGGTGCTTGATGCCAAAGGGGGAGAAAATAAAGGCCAAAGCAATAAATGGATCAGCTACCACTTGAGAGATTTTGAAAATAGTAGAATAGAGTTTTTGTTGTGTCAAAAGCTTTTATTGTCTCTATTGTCAAAAGTTGGCTTCTTGTGGGGAGAAGTGTTGATTATGGGAAATAGGGGGAGTTTTTGAAATCTTTGATCAATCTCTTTTGGAATGACTCTCTTTATGCCTCAACATGTGTGTTTGACATAGAAATAGAGATCTGAGTTTGATTTGCAAAAACAAACCAAGTGGTGGCAAAGGATGATCCATATATGCCAAAATTGAATCAAAACCAATTTGAGTTTTTATTTGAAGTGATTTTGCACTTGTTCTAGTTGCTTTATGTTGTGTTGGCATAAATCACCAAAAAGGGGGAGATTGAAAGGGAAATGTGCCTTTGGACCATTTCTAAGTATTTTGGTGATTGAATGCAAACACAAGTGCTTAAATGTGAAAATGTGCCCATAGTTGAACAAAGTGCAAATCACAAGTGAAGGTATGTTTCTAAGCCTTAGTACATTGGTTTTGTGTACTAATATCTTGTCTAAGTGTTAGAAACAGGTAGAAGAAGAAAAGAAAAGAAGTGGAGAGTGGCTGTGTACAGCCAAAGGCTGTTTCGGGCTGGGGCACCGGACTGTCCGGTGTGCACCGGACAATGTCCGGTGCGCCAGACCAGCGTGAAGCAAACCAGCCGCTCTCGGGTTTTTCTCCGGCGACTTCGGCTAAAATTCACCGGACTGTCCGGTGTGCACCGGACTGTCCGGTGAGCCAACGGTCGGCCGGGCCAACGGTCGGCCGCGCGATCGGCGCGCGACACGTGGCCGAGCCAACGGTCGGAAAGGTACACCGGACTGTCCGGTGTGCACCGGACATGTCCGGTGCGCCAACTGTGCGCAGATCTGTATCAGAAAGCAACGGTCGGATGAGCTTTTTATGGAAACAAATCGGGCATCGGACAGTGTCCGGTGTGCACCGGACTGTCCGGTGCCCCCGACGACAGAAGGCAAGGATGGCCTTCTAGATTTGTTCTCAACGGCTCCTAGCTGCCTTGGGGCTATAAAAGGGACCCCTAGGCGCATGGAGGAGAATACCAAGCATTCCTTGAGCACTCTTGATCACTCACACATCAATCTTGCGCACTTGTTCGACATTCTAGTGATTTGAGCTCCGTTCTAGTGTGCTAGTCTCTTGAGCTCAAGTCTGGGTCTTGTGTGTGCGTATTTGCTGTGATCTTTTGTCGTGTGTGTGTTGCTAATCCCTCCCTTGCTCCGTGATTCTCTGTGAACATCTTTTTGTAAGGGCGAGAGGCTCCAAGTTGTGGAGATTCCTCGCAAACGGGATTGAGAAAAGAAAAGCAAGAACACCGTGGTATTCAAGTTGATCATTGGATCACTTGAGAGGAGTTGAGTGCAACTCTCGTCCGTTGGGACGCCACAACGTGGAGTAGGCAAGTTTTGTACTTGGCCGAACCACGGGATAACCACCGTGTCATCTCTGTGATTGATTTCTTGTGGTTATTGTGTTTTGACTCCTCTCTAGCCACTTGGCCATAATTGTGCTAACACTTAACAAGTTTTTGTGGCTTAAGTTTTGAAGTTTTACAGGATCACCTATTCACCCCCCCCTCTAGGTGCTCTCAAGTTTCCCACTATAAGGCTTTGGTGCACCTTCACTTTCCAGTTGATTGTTAAATTCCGCTTTCATCTTTCGATACTTATGTTGCTTCATCAAGAACCGTCTGTGTCCCATGAACACCAACTTCTTCGATGATTTAAGGTACATGGAAGCAGTTCCATCGACGCACACTACACAACCATTCTTTCCTTTAGTCTTTTGCCCTGATAATGTGGCGCCACCGGGAGAATCATGGATGGTAACAAATATAATTGCTCTTAAATTGAAATACTCATGGCAATACTCATCCCATATTCTAACTCCTTCATTCCAGAGCTTTGTCATATCTTCCATAAGAGGTTCTAGGAACACATCAATATCAACACCAGCTGATTTCGGACCTTGAATAAGAATAGTCAACATAATGTACTTTCTTTTGTGACACAGCCATGATGGAAGGTTGTACATCGTTAAAGTCACGGGCCAGGTGCTATGTACACTTCTTTTTTCACCAAATGGATTCATTCCGTCTGTACCCAAAGCAAATCTTACATTTCTGGTTTCTTTGGCAAACTCAGGATACATAAGATCGAAATTTTTCCATTGTGATGCATCAGCAGGGTGTCGAATCTGTTTGTTATTCTGCTTGCGATTTTCAGCATGCCAACGCATAAGCTCAGCCTCCCTAGGATTTGAGAACAAACGTTTTAAGCGATCAATTACTGGAAGATACCACATCACCAAAGCTGGGTTCTTTGACTTCTTTTTCCCATCCATGTCATCAAAAGTGTCATCGTCACTTTCAGGTCCAATAGTGGATTTCTTGTTTTTATTTTTCTTCGGGAATTTTTTTACACATTCTTGATTGTAGCTCTTCTTGTATCGACTGACATTGCAAACTGGGCATCTTGATGCGTTCTCAAAATCGCCACGATACAGAATACAATGGTTCGGACATGCATGAATTTTTTGCACACCCAGAGCTATGGGAGATATAAGCTTCTTCGCTTTATAAGTGCTTGTTGGTAGTTTGTTGGGTTTTGGTAGTAATTGAGACAGAAAATTCAAAAGATCTGTGAAGCTAGTATCAGACCATCCGGCGCTAACCTTCAACTTCAGAAGTTCTAGAACTGTACGCAGTGTAGTAAACTCTTTGTCACAACCCTTTGATTCATCATATAAAGGTTCTTTTGAAGCACTTTCCAGTCCCTCCATTTTAGATAGCCCTTTCTGTGATCCCACAGAACTCAACATTTCTGGTTCCATATGGCGCAACATCTCTTCGCAATCAAATTCTTCAAAATCTTGATTAGCATCCACATTATCCACTTTACCATCAACTTTAAGATCTAAAATTCCGACAACTCTCTCGTCATTACCAGACACTTCACACGGATCCAACTCACCATGTTCTGATCATATCGTGTAATTGTTTGTAAACCCTCTTTTTAGCAGATGTGATTGGATTACTCCTGTATCTCTCCAAGCTATCTTATTATCACAGTCGATGCACGGACATAATATCTCCTTGCTCTTTCGCAAATTCGCGTGCTTTTTGGCCGCTTCAATAAAGCTTCTCAATTTTCGAATATATGACGGATGTGGTCTTGGCACATTGTACATCCAACCTCGGTCCATTACCTATCCTTATATTGATTAACATCAATAAAATCATTAATTAATTGAATTCATCCATAAAACATGAAACGGATTGATATGTATGAAAATAAAACAAACATTGCAATAATAGATACCTTGAGGTGAGACAATTGTGTTTTTAAACAATCTTTAAACTAGATCAACTATTATAAGTCCAAATCTTGAATTCCAAAGCTTTTCTTCAAATTCGTTCTATATTACAAAATTAAGGCAAAAAATCGCATCAAAATGAGAAAGAAAACAAATGGAGATCATATATATGCATAAACTATTGAAATCAATCAATAAACTCAAAAACAAAACCTTCTCCCTGTAGATCTCAAAAAAAACCGCCGCCACTATTGAAATTAGGGTTCTGCGAGTTAGGGTTCTGGAACCCGTCGGGGGGCTAGCCCTTTTATAGTGTACACACATCACAGGCGGTTATTTAGCCAAACCGCCTGTGATAGATAACATCACATGCGGTTTTTGTTGTCGACCGCCTGTGAAGTTAATTTATCACAGGCGGTCGGAATTAACAACCGTCTGTGATGTTGTCTATCACAGGCGGTTTGGCTAAATATCCGCATGTGATGCTTTACAATATAAAAAGCTGAGCGCCGCCAGGAACCCTAACTCTTCCTGCCCGAGCAAGAACCCGAGCGCCGCCAGGCTGCCGTCGTGTCCCCGTCCCCGAGCACGAACCCGAGCGCCGCCGTCCTAGTCCCCAAGCTCGAGCACCGCCGTCCCCGTCCCCGAGCCCGAGCGCCACCGTTCCCGAGCGCCCGAGCAACGCCGTCCCCTTCACCGAGTCCGAGCGCCGCCGTCCCCTTCACCGAGCCCGAGCCCCGCTGTCCTTGTCCCCGAGCGCCCGAGCAACGCCGTCCCCGAGACCGAGCCCGAGCGCCGCTGTCCCCTTCACCGAGCCCGAGCGCCCGCCGTCCCCGAGCCCGAGCTCGAGCCCCGCCGTCCTCGTCCCCGAGCCCAAGGGCCGCCGTCACGGTCCCCGAGCCCGAAGCGCCGCCGTCCCCAAGCTCTTAAACTTCTTCCTCTCGTAGTAAGGTCAAAGTTCAGGTTCATTTCTTCTAAGTTCATAGCTCGAATTTCCTATATGTGTTTGAATCATATATGTTAATTGATGGCAGATTACTTGTGTTTGAATCATATATGTGTTTGAATACACAGCTGGATATATATGTGTTTGAATCATAGCTTAGGTTAATCAAATGGTTAGGTTAATCGAATGCTTAGGTTAATCAATGGTTCAAACACATTAAGGTGTTAATCAATGGCTATCCCTGATTATCAGTTCTTAGATTAATTACTTGTGTTGTTTTCACTTACATATTTTGTTTGGTTGTCAATATGCTTATTGCTTATTGCTTGGTTGTCAATTACTTGTTTGGCTATCCCTGAATTTTGTGTCCCTCCATCGATTGGGATCTATTTTTATCCCTTCTGATTAAATGATTTTTCACTTACATATTCAGTTATAAGAAAATCATGGAAGTACATAGCCATGACAATGTTATTATCTCCCTATGTTATAAGACTTGTTCTTATCTCCCTTCTTAGTTTTTTGACTACCTATCTTTGCTTTCCAACCCTATGTTATAAGACTTGTTCTTATCTCCCATCTTTGACTTGTTCATAGCCATGACAATGTTATTTGGACCCCTCGTTTTGCCCTATAAGCCACATCCTTGTTTTCCCTTTGATCCCTGCCTTTGTTGCGATCTCAATTTTGATTGTGAGACTTGGCCATTTTCAGTTTTAGAGATGGAAAAAGAGCCACTTGACATGGTTGAGAGCTCAGTTCGAGTCATCGAGACACATGTTGACATCATTCGCAGTCTAGTGACTGATGGGGTTGTGGATACTAGTGAACCGGAATCAGTGTACACACTTAAGACCACTTTGTTTCAAATTGGAGATGTATGCGACATGCTTGAGAAGTGTGCTCTGTCCATCAAAAAGTATGCTGACTCCAATAGGGCTAAAATTATTCAAGATGAAGCCCTGCAATATGCTGAAGATGATGAAGCTGCAGATGATTTGGAGGAACTCCCAAGCCCAGATCTCCTTACTCAAGCCGTCATATTGGAAAAATATTTTGGAATTGAGTATGATAGCGACCAGTCAAGGGGTTGTTGATGTTTAGTCCTAAACAACACGATATGAGTATCGTAGGTTTCACTCTTAGAGATAATGTATTTTGTATGAACCTCTTAGAGAGTGTCAAGTCAATGAACTATCTTCGAGTACTATTGGGAAGTGGATCTCTTTGATGTATTTTTTCTAGTGATATCGATGGTGCCGAGTAGCACCAAATTTGGACTTGTGTCCATATCTATAGATGCTAGTAGTTGAGCACTAGCGCCTACAATCTTGACTACCTCATCCCTATTCTCTGTTTGGGACTTATATGGAGAATGGCATCGGCGGAATGCCTGAATCGGGTCGGGAAGCAAGCTCGCAGATAGAAGTGCACTTTCCAATGCAGTTAGACAGAGAAGGCATGGCTATGATGTTATAATGCTGAAGGACCCCAAGAAGAGATTAAGTCCTGTAGTCTACCACCTCCCGTTATTTGTGGGCTTCACCGATGGCTGGAAACATTTGGTGATAGCAAACGACCTTCGGGCTGAAGACGTCTGCGAGCTTGTTAAGGGGCCAGACGATGGTGAGTCGGTGTACTATGTCCGGATGTGTGGTCACAAAATTTAAAGCTGCCCCGACTGCATGTGTGTGCTTCTCTTCTCTTAGGTGGGGTGCTAAGTGATCTTAGTAGCCGACATAAGAGAAGAGAAGCGCACAGATGAAGCCGGGGTGGCTTTAAATTTTGTGACCACACATCCGGACAGAGTACACCGCCTCACCATCGTCTGGCCCCTTAACAAGCTCGCAGACGTCCCCAGCCCGAAGGTCGTTTGATGTTACCAAATGTTTCCCGCCCTCGGTGAAGCCCACAAATAACGGGAGGTGGTAGACTACAGGGCTTAATCTCTTCTTGGGGTCCTTCAGCATTATAACATCACAGCCATGCCTTCTCTGTCTAACTGCATTGGAAAGTGCACTTCTATCTGCGAGCTTGCTTCCCGACCCGATCCTGCCCCGGAGGCGGGTTTGGGCTCGATTTCTTTTGAATCACCTTTTCTCCAAGTTCCCTTATTGATGGAACCTACAATCTTGACTACCTCATCCATATTCTCTGTTTGGGACTTATATGGAGAATGGCATCGGCGGAATGCCTGAATCGGGTCGGGAAGTAAGCTCGCAGATAGAAGTGCACTTTCCAATGCAGTTAGACAGAGAAGGCATGGCTGTGATGTTATAATGCTGAAGGACCCCAAGAAGAGATTAAGCCCTGTAGTCTACCACCTCCCGTTATTTGTGGGCTTCACCGATGGCTGGAAACATTTGGTGATAGCAAACGACCTTCGGGCTGAAGACGTCTGCGAGCTTGTTAAGGGGCCAGACGATGTTGAGCCGGTGTACTATGTCCGGATGTGTGGTCACAAAATTAAAAGTTGCCCCGGCTGCATGTGTGTGCTTCTCTTCTCTTAGGTGGGGTGCTAAGTGATCTTAGTAGCCGACATAAGAGAAGAGAAGCACACAGATGAAGCCGGGGTGGCTTTAAATTTTGTGACCACACATCCGGACAGAGTACACCGGCTCACCATCGTCTGGCCCCTTAACAAGCTCGCAGACGTCCCCAGCCCGAAGGTCGTTTGATGTCACCAAATGTTTCCCGCCCTCGGTGAAGCCCACAAATAACGAGAGGTGGTAGACTATAGGGCATAATCTCTTCTTGGGGTCCTTTTGTCTAACTGCATTGGAAAGTGCCCTTCTATCTGCGAGCTTGCTTCCCGACCCGATCCTGCCCTAGAGGGGGGTTTGGGCTCGATTTCTTTTGAATCACCTTTTCTCCAAGTTCCCTTATTGATGGAACCAGTATATCAGACTAACAGTATATCCCTTTATCGATGGAACTAGCTTGAATGGCAGACAACAAGCAGCCTAGTATGGATGTGGTCTGCACCGGTGCGTCTAACAAAGTTGATGAAGACGCGACCAAACTTGAATGGCAAACAACGAGCAGCTCCGGTGAAGGGAGCGGGGAGGATAGTTCTAGTGACGACAATCCTTGTACTCCTATACCTCCAAGGAAGAAAAAAACATCAGATGAGCTTGATGCCGACTATATTCCCAACGATGAAGAGGTAAATAGAAATATGTCGACTATATTCTAAAATAATGTTCATATATGAAAGGCCATTAATTTTTTCACTATATAGATTTCAAATGAAGAGAAGAAAGAGGATGCATCTTCTACACGAAACACGGAGGATGCTCCGATGCCTGAATCATCCGTTTCACATAAGCGGAAACGAGGGCGACGAGGTCCAAATCAGATGAAAGAAGGTGCAGTTATGTACGTAACAAAACTAAATGCAGAGGGGTTTCCAGAAGAACCACTTGACGTGGTTACAAAGTTTCGAAATTCCTGCGGGTCTACTGTTAGAGATATAGTGCCAATCACACTTCAAAAATGGAAGGATTTAGATGAAGACACCCGCAACAAGCTATGGGCTAAGTTGTCTGAGTCATTCAAGTTCCCAAAAGGCACAGAGGATGCAGTAAGGAAGTCGATGCTCTCTGCTATGGCCAAGATGTTTCGTGGGTGGAAGGCCGAGATGAATAGGGAATTTGTTAAGAAGAATAAGGTTCCTCCGCCCAAGAAAATGGGGAAAATCACTCAAGCTCAGTGGGAGGAATTTGTTCGTCAGAAGACCGAACTGAAGGCCAAAGAACTGGGCGAAACTAATTCTCAGAGAGCGAAGATGAACAAACACCCCCATCGCCTGGGGTCAAGCGGATATCACCATAAAGTTGTGCAGTGGAACAGGATAATCGAGGAAGCTATAACTAACGGCACTTTGGACCCAATATTAAAAGATATCGATGAGAGAGCTATTCGTTGGATCTTAGGTCGGGCATGTTTGAGTGAGGACGGCAAACTTTTGCATCCAGAATTGGTAGGCGAAGTTTCGACAAAAATTCAAGAATATGCAGATAAGAGAAAAAAGGGAGAATTTAAGCCTCAGAGGGAGAATGACATACTAACTGCAGCACTAGGCAATCCTGAACACACTGGACGGGCTCGGGGAATCTCTTCTAAGATTTCCTGGAGAGAGGCGTTTCCAGAGTATGCGTCGTCATATAGGAAACACGAGAAGTCGAAAAGGACCCTTGAAGAGACTATTGATGAAAGGGTACAAAAGGCTATTAATGACGTGATGAACAAAATGAAGAAAACAGAATGCATATCATTTGAACTCAAGCCAAGCCACATGAGTCCACCTATAGTCCCTAGCAGCGTTGGATCTGTGCAAGACTTGACCAAGTACCCTGTAGACGATATTGTTGAGGACAAGCCTTGCTTTCTTCATATTCCAATCAATCGATCTGGGACAAAAACAAAGCAAGCTGCTACTGGTTTGGTAAAACCAGGACTTGTTAACTACAAGGATAATCCTGTCCCGCCACACTATGCTGTGGTCCAAGTTCTAGAAATCACGGACAGTGGTTGTGAAGATTGGGAGATAGATTTTCCAGTTGAGGGGATCATAACTTTGCAGGAGGCAATGAACGAGTTGGTCCTTTGGCATCGACGCGACATCAAGTTGGGTGATGAGCCGAATTCAACACCAATGCAACAAAAAGATAGTTCGATCATTCCACACCCCATGGTGCAGGAAAATATGACACCGACCTCCAAAAAATCGTTGAAACAATCATATCGCCTCTTGCGAAGGAACTCGACGAGGGGGACGTAGACAAAATTGTTCCTCAGAATGTCGACGTCAACATCAAAAAGGAACCAAAGGTTGGCACCAATGTTGAAGGGCCAACTATTTCAAAGAAAATTCATAAGCGAATCGCCACTGACGATGTCAAGAAACCGTCAGAATCAGTGACACGCTACCTGCATAAATTGCAGAGAGTTATGACAAATCAATCAAAAGCGGAATCAGCATCTCATGGAGTAGGCACACGGTCGACCCAAATAGACAATTTCGAAGTATGGGAAGAATATGGAATGATTCATACTCGAGAATCATTACGTCTTAAAACCAATATCTCGGTATACAAGAAGGAGGATGTTCCTCCTAAATTTGTGAATGGGAGGCCGTTCTTAACGACGGTGCAACTTTCTAAGTTGTCGACTCCGGAGATTATAATGCATGAGTGGTACATGGTGGCTAGCAACAAATACAAACTCGAGGAATTCATATTTGTTGTGCCAGAAGATGCATTTTGGAGCAATGATCATATAGATCCTGTGCGGCATTTATTCTTTGACGATCTCTGGTCGTTGTACCACCGACAAAGGATGGAAACCAACTACTTAACCCTCTTTTGCTTGTAAGTACCTCTAAACTTTCATATTTGTTAGTTTTGTACACGCACACATAAACGAGAGTCTAACGATTAACACTATTACACGTAGGATGCAATACATGGATGATAAGAAGAAACAACTTAAGACAGGGTTTCTTGACCCGTTAATGATATCCCAAGCTCGCTACAAAGTAGTTGCTCGGAGGCATGGAGAAGAATATAAAGACTTGAACGATGCTGAATTTGAGAAAGCCGTCAAACAGAATCAGAGAAAGAAAATGAAGGTAATGGCGACATACATTGGACGAGCCATGTATAATCATGTACAACATGGCAAGGACTTAATAATAGCTCCGCACCACTTTAAGTAAGTTATCGACATGGTTTAATTTTGAACTATAAATTATGGCAATCGTGATATTAACATGTGTTTTCGTCTATGTCTATATAGTGACCACTACATTTGTATCATAATCTGGCCAAAGGATGGTAAAGTCGTGGTCTTCGACTCACTGAGAATGGAAAAGACTACGTATAATGACTTCTTGAAGATTTTAGAAAAGTATGATTATTATTGCACACTTGTACTTATTACAACTTAACAAATGTATTCTTAATCTCACAATGTTATTCTTATATGCAGTGCATACCGTTTTTATTGGAAAGATCTTGGCGGCGAACATCCAGAGGACAAGCCCAATTTGTCAATATCATTATTTCCATATGGTGACAAACAACCTCCGGGTACTGTCCTGTGCGGTTATTATGTATGCGAATGGTGTCGTGTCACCTTCCATTACATGGTCAATCGTGAGGATGTAAGTTCGCTATCATTGTCTATGTTGCAATTTTTATGTTATATTGTTGCTCATCACATTACTCTTAGCACCGATTGCTTTTTGCTTTCATTGCAGGTTCCTAAATCCAAGATCAATGCTGAATGGTTAGAAAGAGATATGGTTTCCGTCGGCGTTGCTAAGGTTGTAAGAGACTTGCTTTACTTTATGCGCCGTGAAGTTCTTCATCAACAAGGGCTATTCTACAATGTAAATGGAAATTTGCAAAAATTCCCAGAACTAAGTTTGTACACAATATCACACAGTGTTTAGGTCTTTAGTTAGGAACTTTAGATGTTTAGTTGTCTATGGAACTTTGAGATGTTTAGTTGTATAATTCTGTGTATGACGATAGAACTTGATATGTGGATGAATCTGTGTATTATCCCTGTTATGGAACTTGTAATATGTGTATTATACCTGTTATGTAACTTGTAATATGTGTAAATCTGTGTATGTGGATGAATCTGTGTACAATCTGTGTATTATGCAATCTGTGTGAATCTGTGTATATGAATCTGTTTATACCTGTTTGAAAATTCTGTGTATTATACTTGTTTGAAAATTCTGTATATATGAATCTGTATAATGAAAACCGTCTGTGATTTATAGTGTATGCAGCTGGTTCCTTTGAACTGGACCGCATGTGATGTGTGTCTATCACAGACGGTTTCGTTGAACTGGACCGCCTGTAATCTGTGTTTTTCACAGGCGGATTTTGATTGACCGCCTGTGATGTTGTTTTACATCACAGGCGGCGAACCAGACCGCCTGTACAGAGGTGTGCTGTAGTAGTGCGTGCACATGTCATGTGTAGTGTAGGGCTGCGGTAGGCGCTGGTCCACCCACCTGCTGGTTGCCGCTGGACTGGCAGCGTCGCCACGGCGTCCGCTGAAGCGGTCAAGCGGGCCAGCTAGCTGCTGCCTAGCCCTAGCTGTTCATGTCGTCGGGCAGTGTCGTGTCGCACATACTCCTCCTACTACAGGGGGCGCTAGCTCGTACTGTACGCGCTGTTCCCACCCCGGCCGGAACGACGAAGCAGCAGGGCCAGGCCATGAATAGGCTCGTGTCAAGGCACTGTATGCAAACAGCCAACCTACCATAAGTACAGTCCACTTTTTTCTTATAGGTGAGTACTGACTACTCTAGGTCTCTAGGCGATTGTGAATCGTACTGTGTGTGCGTTGGACGGATCTGCGCGCCGTGCATTGCATTGCATGCATGCCCACAAGCATGTGACCCTCTAGTCCTCAACTCGAGCAGCGGACTGTGCAGCGGATGGGAGGTCAGCCAGACAGGCTATGGGACAGCGTCCGATGGGCGATGGGATCGCAATCGCAAAACAGTATGCAGCCACGCACTGCTCGTGCGTGCCACCGCCACACCGAGAGAGCCCGTACGCGCGCCAGTGGTGCCTGTCGCGGCGGCGTTTGCATGGGATGGGAGCATCCGTCCGTGGATGTGGACCGGCACCCGGCCCCCGCCCGCTCCAGCAAAAATCTCTACTAATTATTAAGACGATAGTGTAGACCGTGAGGATGCCCCCGCCTCCCCTCCGCGCTCCACCCGTCCCGTACCTCTCGCCCGCACAAACCGTCCCATCTGCCCCATCCGCGAGCCCTATAACCTGGGTCAGCACAGCAGGGCCTCCTCACCGATAAGGCGGCACGCCGCGCTCCACCCGTCCTGTTCCCCTTGCCTGCACAAACTGTCCCATCTGCCCCATCCGCGAGCCCTACAACCTGGGTCGGCACGGCAGGGCCTCCTCACCGATAAGGCGGCACGCGGCGGTGAGCGCTGCGTAGACGACGAGGTAATTGTCCGACCTGAGGTCCTTCTGGATGGTGTTGACCACGAGGATGACGAGGTCGTGGCGTTCGTCGAGAAAGAGCGCGACGGCGCGGTAACCGGTCCGCTTGAGCGGGAGCGACTCGTCGTGAGTCATCTTAACAGCGTGGATGTGGCAGAAGGAGGCGTCGTGGCCAAGCATCTCGACGTAGACGAGGCGGAGGAGGAGCTCCTTCATCTTGCGGCGTGGCACGTCGGGGTCGGCGAGGCGGCGCTTGAGGTGCTCAAGCTCGCGCGCAATGATGCGGTCCTCCTCTGCCTTGGAGCGCGCCTCGCCGATGGACTTGACGAGGTCGAGGAACTCCTTGGACTGCCCCCACCCGCCCTGCGACCCCATCGCCAGCTCCCGCCCGATCGTCCACAGCTGCTCCATTGCCGGCGCCCGCTCCAGGTTCCTCAGCGGCGTGCGCGTGTGGCTTGACCGATGCCAGCGGCAGCGGAGGCGTCCGGTTGGAGTGGAAGAGATCTGGATCGGCGAGTGGGGGACAGCCGGGGAGGTGGGTTTTCTTGGAGATCGGGATCGGGATTAGCGACGGACGTGAGGGCCTTTTCCTGTTTTTTTTCTTTTCTTTTCCGTCGTTTTACTGATTTTGATCTGTTTTGCAAGGGACGTTGGAACAAGTCTGTTTTTCACTCCTCGGTTGCACGAAAATTTTAAGCCGTGTACTAATATGTTTCAAAATAATGTAAGTAGGTGTTTGGTTTCTTCAGCCATCCTCTTATATTTTAAGGAGAAACTTTAGTTCCTAAAAATTTTATTTGGAAGACCTATTTTAATCACTTCATTTAGGAGTGTTTGGTTTATAAAGACTAAACTTTAGTCCATCCATTTTATTTCGTTGAATTCGTAAATTATCAAATAAAGAAACTAAAATATAGTTTTATTTTCCGTATTTAGCGATTTATGGACTAAAATAAATAAAATGAAGGGACTAAAAATTAGTGCCTATAAACCAAACACCTACTTAGTATTTTAGGAATTAACGGGGTGTTTGGTTTTTATGGACTAATGTTTAGTCCCTCAATTTTATTCTATTTTAGTTCCTAAATTGCTCAATTCGAAAACTAAAATAAAGTCTTAGTTTCTGTATTTGGTAATTTAGAGACTAGAATGTAATAAAATGTAGGGACTAAGATTTAGTCCATATAAACCAAACACCCCTAAAAGTAACTAAACTTTAGTCACTAAGATAGAAATCAAACACCCCTAACACTTTAGTTTTTAATGTTCACAAGCTAAAGAATAATGTTTATTTACTACTCTCTTTGTCCTAAATTAACATTAGTTTTAGATTTAGATAAAGCTTTCTTTCACGCGCTCGTAGCTATATTGTATACATGTACGTTCGGTTGGGTGACGTTGCAACTAATAAAAACTAATTTTGTCGAGTATGATGCAATCAAATGTCTTACTATTTTGTTTTAGTAAGGAATTAAGGATTGTATCATGCCAGACTGCCAGCTCGTATGCTGGGCTTCCGAGCAAACTTTCTCCAGACCCCAAAGGAATATAAGATCCGATCATATATGTGTCGATGCTCATTCCAACGTACTCTCGTTGCAACGCACGGGCACACGGCTAGTACACCATGATGGCGAGCGGCGTCTGATTCGCGCGGGACGGCACCGCTGTCAGCGTACTGGCGCCGCGCGCGCAATGCATGCATGCAAGCAAAGCAAAGCAAGCGCGGCCCTGTGCCACAGATCCGTCCGTCCGTCCGTCGTCGTGCTGCTGCTGCATGCCTGCATGCGCGCGCGGTAATGTATTGATTGACGTAGCGGGTAGCGCATGGACCGACCCGACGGGCGACGGGTGAGGAGGGTGACGCCGGCAATGTAGCTGCCTGCCGCCCCAGTAGTACCACCACCACCGCACAGCGCGGTCATTAGGATCGCGACCGACCGGCGGACCCTCTCTTCACACACAGTCGACAGCGTACGAGCACGTGACAAAGATGGTCGGTCGATCGTCTTGTTGTGGTAATTGAGACGCTGAATGAACGAACACACGCCAGCGGGCCTGGCCTGGCCCATGCGTGGGGGGAGGGAGGAGACGGACGTAGTACTAGTACGTACACCACCGTACGCGGCTTAAGGCTATCCGCACTCATGGAACCCTAAATTTCTACTCTAAAATGAATATTTCATCCTGGTCAGCGAGATTCTCTACTCTATCCTATAATACTCCGCATTCATATTTACCCTAAATATCTACCCTATACCAACTACCACATATTCTATCATTTTTCCCACACTTTTTTATCCCAAAAAAATCCATCGTCAGTGGATAGACCATTCACCCAGTGACGCGCGGAGCCGTGCACCCCGTCTCGTTTTAGCGCATGCGAGCGGGATGCGCTGTATTTAGCGTTTGGACGGGTCTACTCGATGGTAGCGCACGACATCCAGTAAGCGGCTGCAGAAGATTTTTACTCCAAGTGTTACTCTATGTTCATCCAGTAACGTTTACAGCTCTCCTCTGCGCACAGCCTAACTCCCGGCCGCTGTATGCAGTTGCTGTTGGAGCAGTTTTTTACCCATCGTCCCATCGATCCACCGTGCATGTTTGTCACCGTCAATGGTCCTCAGGTCCTGAGTCGATCCTGATGGAGCCCACGCGGCGATGGTGCCGGGCCGACCCGACCGACGCAGCATTGGCCAGTCCACACATGCGCAGGCGGAGGCGGTAGCCAGCCGGCCATTACTGCCTGTTCGTGGTCAGTATTACTATTACTATATATATAGGATGTGTTTGGTTGCCTGACCCAACCTGTGACCCAACCTGAGCCTGGCTCAGTGAAAGGACCAGGCTCAAGGGAGCCCGCATGTTCAGAGCCAACAAACAATGTTTGGTTGCCTGGTTAAAATGAACCAGGCCCATATTATACATTGTTTGGTTCTCATTTTTTTTAGCTTGGCCCAATTGGGTTGCCACTAGTTTTACGCCAAATTTCAAAATTTTAAACGCTATTAAACAAATTACAACAGATTTGAACTAAAAATATGATTTTGACCCATAAAATGAACTAATTGCAATCATCTAAATATGATTTACAATAATCTGAATTAAACAGATCCTCCTGCTAGTAATTTTTCTCATTGAACTAATTACAATCATTTGAATTACAATCATATGAACAGTAGCAACTTAAAATATGGATAACAAAAAACAGAAACTATTAAACAGAAACTATGATTGTAATTAAACAGAAACAATGATTGTAATTAAACAGAAACTATAATAGCAACTTAAAATATGATAAACACCGTGAGGACAGCACTGGACCAAGCGCCACATCGTTTGAAGGACCTGACAACGAATATGATGGAATGTGGCACCTTCTAGTTTAGATGAAGGACGATCCATGCCTTCCTGGAGGTTAGAACTGCTAGTAAACGAAACTGACATCCGAATAATTCTTCTCATTAAACAGAAACATAAACAGAAACTGACTTAATGGCGCAAAGACTGCTAGTAATTCTTCTCATTAAAACACCTCCTGATGACAATAAAACTGCTACAAGAAAAGAGAAGATATAGGAGAAAGGAAACTACCTCAGATTTGTATGAACCATGGTAACAACTTAAACAGAAGAAAAGAGAAGGAAGTCATGAGAGTAAAATCACTTGATCATGAGAGTAAAATCACTTGAGAAGAAAACATATCGTCATCAAAGTAATCCTTGGAATGAGTTCCTGAGCTAGCAATCTTCCGAGGCATCTTCCCAAGAGTTTCCATCTGGAGTTGATTGATTTAGGAGCACAATTGACATAGATTCTTACATAGGCATGGCATCAAATTCTCAGTAACAGAGCAAAGGGAACATCTGACAAGTCATCCCCCTTTTCTGTGACCTTCAGTAGAATTGACAAAGTGCAGTTTCTGCTTACAGTTACTATACAAAATGATTTGAATCTACATGGTAGTTTAGGCTATTTGAATCTACAGTTGCTATACAAATAGAAAGGAACCCGGAAGCATATTATCACAATAAAAAACTGCCAGCGATAGCAGCATCTCATAGTGCGCCTCAAATGTTGCACATCAAAGTTGGTAAGTTTATTTAAATACTGCCAGAGTGGACCAGTTAGTTCTAATTTCATTTCCATAAAGCTCTCCGTTAGCTTGGTTGAAAGCTGTCACAGGTTGGGTACATTACAGGATTGAATATATTGTTTTACATTCTGAAGTGCCCCCACTACCTGATATATATTTGTGTCAGTGCAATTTTTAAATGTCCGAATAATTGCAAGGGAGTGTTTGAAAGTTTAGTGGATGAATACACCAAATAGCATGTTGTCTGCAAATATAAGGGATGAAGAAAATTAGTGCATCCTGCTGCCATGAAGTTTGGCAACATCAAGAATACGTATATTTTTGAACATGTGCGACAACTGTTGATTCCTAAGCAGTTAATAAGAAATTTTATGCTACAAACAAACAAGAAAATGTTCTTTTACCGTACCTCATCTTCGCTGCATCCCTGGCGATTCATGGGAGCAAACAACAAGTCACCGGTGGCAAGCTCAAAGGCAATGCAAGCAAACGACCAGATGTGGTACTGGGTGCGCGTCCGAGGAGGACGTGGTGAAGCTCTCCTCCTTGGGGAACGTGGGCGAGCTCCCCGTGTTGCCGTGCTCCTGCTCCGTCATGGACGACTCGGTCACCGACGACGAGGCCGCCGACCGTTCGGGCGACGCCGGTGCAGCGGTGCCCGGGGCCGGTACGACGACGGCCGTCGCCTTCCTGGCTCCGCCGCCCCCGCGCTTCGCAGCCACCGCGGGCCTATGCTTCTTGCCGACGCCAGCCGCCGGCTTCGTGTCGTGCTGCTGCTGCTCCTGCTTGGTGGGATCCAGGCGCTTCTTAAGGTGCGTGTGCCAGACGTTCTTGATCTCGTTGTCCGCCCGCCGGGCAGCCTGGCGGCGATGGCGGACCTCCTAGCAATTCAGAAGAGAGAGAGCAGAAGAGAGAGAGGCGAGAGCAGCAGCTGCGGCAAACCCTAGCGTCGGTGGCTGCGGCTGTGGCTGAGAGAAACGAGAGAGAGGCGAGAGCCGCAGCTGCGGCAAAACCCTAGCCGTCGTCTGCGAGCGACGAGAGAGGCAAGAGAGAAGACGTCAGTTGAGGCAAACCCTAACCAAAGTCGGGCCAGGCCGCACTGAGAACCTGAAAACCTCACGTTTGTACTCAGCCTGGCCCAAATTTGTTTCTGGCTCGTCTCAGCCAGGCTACCGAGCTAGGCCAGGCAACCAAACAAATGTACACTGTACCAAACGGGCCTGGTTGTGGGTTGGGCCAGGCAACCAAACACATCCATAGTCATGCTCTTCCCGTTGCCAGCTGTTAATGCGCGGGACGGGCGGTGGGATCACTGCCGCTGCACGGCTCGGCTCCACACCCCTGCACGGCTCGGCGCTGGCAGGTGGATGGGCCGCGGGCGTACAAGTACGTACATTGCTCGCATGGACCATTGGACCGTGGTGGTAGCGCCGATCCGTGGCTGACGTGGGTGGGCCGGAGCCTAGTAACGTGTATTTGAATTACTGAAAGAAATATACACTATAATTAATTAATTATTATATATCAAGCAAAAACCTTTATCGCTGTATATATTGCTACTATAAAAATGTCGCTACGTGGCCGCGATTTGCGCCTCCTACTGCTGTTTGTTGTCTCCGTACCAGTAGGCAGTAGGCAGGGTATAGGTAGCTAGTCGACTTTCCCTAGCACTAGCATCTCCCCGACTAGTAGATGCTGTACAGCAAAAGCACACCCGGGTCACGGCACTTGGCGTTTCGGGAAGCGTAATGAAATCGACCCGTTCAACCGTGCACGGATGGCGCGGCTCGTTCAGTCTCTTGGGTTCTTGCGCGCAAGCTAGAGGTAGGAGGGGGTCTGCATCGGCTCTATCTACACAACTTGCTGTATTTTGCACACCAAACGTCCGTGCGCTCCGGCGTTTTTGTTATCATCTGTATTACATATATATATTTATCACCACCTAGTCTAACCTAGCACTTTTGTTTGCACACAGTCGTCCGTGATGGTAGCGTTACTACATGTGCTCAGCTGCCTTTATTTACGTTAGGCTCGGCTCAGCCTCCGAAGCTTCACGCTCCTAAGGACATGTACAGTGCTTAGTTGCCGTCTGTAAGCGCTTAGAAGTACGTATATAGACAACATAATAGACAGTTTATACAGTGGGTTGTCTATTTACACTGTCTACATAGTTTTAAATTTGTATAATGTCTTTTATTGCTATAAGAGATCCCATGTATAAACTGTCTTTGTTACTATTGTGTTTCTTATTCATAAACTACAATAAAATAAATGAATTAGGAATAAAAGAAAAAATTTAAAATATATATTATCATTTGTAATTAAAAGATATAACATAATTGATATAAATAGTAAATGGCATGATACCTCTATGTAGACCTATTTTGACGGTTTCCAAATTTGTGTACAATATTTGCAACTAAATCTCTCTTCAGTTGAGTGTGAGTCGAGCGAGCACGGATAGTAAAATTCCTTTGTAGCACTTCAACGAAGCAAGGGTCAGGATTGTCACTAGTCTGCCCTTCTGGCAGTAGCACAATTGTTGCTCCTAGGTTTTCATTTAAATCCAATGGAATTTTAATTGTTTCTTTTTCATCTTCAACAATCATGTTGTGAAGGATAACACAAGCTTGCATTATGTTCACAACATCCCCCCGCTTCCATAAACGATCATCCTTACGCAACTTAGCATCTCAGTTCGAACAGCTTCATCCTCGCTGTCCACATCAATTTGATTCTGGTTTGCTTTTGCAGTCGAAGTACATGTCCTCATGCCAACAAAATGGGAATTCTGTGATGATGAGTTGTTCACTAGGTTAATAAATCCACCTGGGGGGTGTGGATTGTTATCCCTGAAAGCATGGATCGAACAACATCATAAACTTACTAAGAAAAAGGAAGGACATCACCCTGTTAGTTACAATTTATTCTGCAAATAAATTATAGTTGAATAAGCAACTACTACATGGTTCGTGTAACAAGACATATATGCAAACCACAAGCCATAGTTGAATCGAGCAGTTACCAATTTGTTGGATCAGATTGTGGAATGACCGGAGAAGATGAACCGGGATTGGATGCAATATCGGAGGAAGCCATAGCTGCAGCTCTTCTCTTCAGCCCAAGTGTTCGTGTAGAATCAATGGCTGCTGCTGCTTGCCCAGCCAGCAGTGGTGGTCTTCCAAACAGGACTGATGCCACCGGTGCCTGGCCTGTCCGAGGAAGTCCTGTCGCTGCCGCCTGGCCTATCCGCTGTAGTCGCGATGCCGCCGTCGTGCTTGTCCGCGACGCCGCGCTGCCCGCCTTCTGGCTTGTCCTCTGGCCTATCTGCGGTGCCGCGTTGCCCGTTGTTTGGCCTGTCCGCGACGCCGCACTGCCCGTCCTCTGGCCCGCACACAACCCCGTACCTGCTTGTCCAGCTCCAGCTTGGGAAGAATCCCCACCTGCAGTCGCCGCTGCACGCGAGAGGTCCCTGCTTGCTGCTGCCGCAAGGAGTCGCTGCGCTTGCGCCGCATCGAAGACGAAGGTGGCTGGAGGCAACACATCATCCCCATCGGACTCCATCTGTTAGATTGGGGGAAAAATTCAAGATTGAACTGAAACAACGAGAGGAGAAGCTATATAGGGGAGGAGAAAAAATGGCGCGCGCAGGAGCAAATTCATCCATGCCGCCCGCCAAAAGCTCCCGCGCGTAGGTAAGCCGTCGTCGCCGCCGACTCGCTCTACAGCTGTTGCTTCGTCCGTCGCTTGGTTCTTGGAGCACGGGACGAAGCCGTCGCCTCACGAAACGACGACTGCACTCTCTCTCTTCTCTAATTGCTGTCCATGTAGGAGTATTCTCTTTAATGATAGCTTTTAGAGACTGCTAACTAAATGCCGCTGTACATGCCCTAAGTAGAGATGGCAACGGGAATTATCCGTCAATCTATATTGTAACTATGAAATTAATCTAATTATAGTCTAATTAATTCATAACATTATGTATTACGGTTATATATATGTTTAGTATTTTTTTTAAAAGAACTCCAAAAAACTGATGTTAAATGGTCAAATGGTTGATCTAAAGGATAAAGAGAGAGCGGGAATGGCTGGAGAGTGGATGAAATAGATAAAAAAGTAGTTGAAGGATGTATTTATAAATATAAGTTCAAAGTATGAACGAGGAGATTTGAGAGGGCAATAGATGGAACCCTCTCCATTCACAGGCAGACAAATGCGTCCGTCTCGGAGCCACCTCACATTCAGCGAGGCAGGCCCACTGAAAATAGAAATGGAACTCGTTTTCAAGGAATCCAGCCGAGACAGTGCAAGCTGATGGACGCTACTGATGAAGCCAGAAAAATCTCCATATCAGTTGGGTAGGCTGCCCCATTCCTGGTTCTGCCATTCCCATTCCATCTTCACGTTCTCATTCGCATTCTCATCCTGGTTCTGCCCAACCATTCCCATCCCCGTTGGCTTGTTCTCCATTCCCATCCTGGTTCTGCCCACCATTCCCATTCCCGTTGGTTGGCTTGTTCTCCATTCCCATCCCCGTTGGTTGGCCCACACCCTGTCGTACAACGTCTGACAGGTGGGTCCCACACCCCTGGTCTTGCATGTGGGGTCCTTGTCTTCGTGCACCGCGCATTTGACCAAAAAAGCCTGCTATTTGGGGTGACATCAATGGTCAGGTAAGAATACACAAGATGTTCCGCATAAAAACTTATAAACATGTGTCTGCACAATTCAGTGGTCGATGTGGTACTAAGTTTAGCTTGTAAATACAAAGTGCATGCGTCCTCGAAGGCCCATCTGCTTGTTGCGGCCCATACCAAATCCTCTTGTACCACCTCCTTCCCAGCCCAGCGGTCCTGCTCTCCTGGTCTCACCCCGTGCTCTCCTGTTCCTCGTCAAGCTCGGGCATCTCGGCGCAACCGCGGACCGCCTTGCTCTCCCTTCGGCGTGCAGCACGATCCCAGTCCACGACCTCCACCTCTACCGCTTGAGGGAGCAACAATGAAGATAAATAGTGACCAGACTGACTCGAAGGCACTCCCACGGGTGACATGGCGGTTCCCTCTCGACGACACCTCCAGGTTCTGGTCCACGGCGGCGGCGTCTGCGCGGGACGGGGCGAACGACAACAAGCGTCTCCCGACGGCGCCTCCACCTCTCTAGGTTCCCCTCTGCTCCTCGTGCCCCGCTGTAGATCTGGTCGGCACTCTCCCTCCACCGCCACCACACCTCGCGTGGCATCCTCCGCGGGCGAGGCACAGTCGGGCCCTCGCCGCTCGCCCGCTCCCCCACGGGGCGTCAAATCCGAATTGGCTGCATCTAACTACCGGCGGGGCCAACGACCTTAGCTTCTCCTTCCCGCATGTTCCCCTTCCCTCCTTCCCTTTCCTCTCCTCTCCTCTCCACTCGTCGTCCACCCCTCGTGCTCGTCTCACTCTTCACCTCCAGCTCCGGATCTGAAACGCCGAGCAGTCTTTCGTCGTTTCGAGTCTTCAGCCAGAGCTTCTCGGTGAGTGCGAGAATTCGGGCCGGAGAACTGGGAAAGCCTCGAGGAGACATGGATGGGTTGCCCAGAGAGTTGTGCGTCAAGATCTTCCACCTCCTGGATCACCAGTCCCTCGCCTCTTCTCCCCAAGGTCTGACGCGCTCCCTAAAATTGTGGCATCCCAATACGGAATTGGAAGCGCCGGTGATTGCAATTGCAATCGCTCTGCCTCTTTTTTTCCTTTTTCAAGAATGGAATTTCAGTTTCTCTGTAGTAATTACTATGAACTTCCTGTGGTCCGAATTCTTACTGTCCATTTTAATCCGGCCCCCAAAAGAGATCCTAGGGTCTGGTTTCCGTTGGCAGTTCAGATTTTGGTTGTGTATCTCTGTAGACTTCTTCCAAGTCTTAGATTGCCAAATCGGATTGATCGTATACCCTGTGTTTCTGTAGTCTGTACATGCTGGAGCATGAAAACGTTCCAGGCCAGAGAGCTTGATATAGAGGAGTAGTTGGTACGACACGCAGATAGCGTGCGTAGAGATCTCTCATTTTGGGCAGTTACGCATACCAATTACCTGCGACGGTGCTGGTCCTGGCTCATCAGTTTACAGGAAATGGAGGGCGTTGACCTCGGATGATGAACTGTGGCGCAAGCTGTTCAACGACAGGTGGGGAGCGGACGCCGCAGCGTTCTACGCGCCGGAGGGATCCAAGTCTTGGAAGGACGTCTTCGCCGTGCAGGACCGGTGCGACCGATACGGACTGTAAGCCGCCACTCGCCCATCTGCTCCAGCTCCACTGCTTCCGATTGCCATCAGCAGCTGGTGTTACTGCTAGCCGCCTCCTTTGTTTTTGTTTGGCCTGTGAGTGTGTGTGTGACCGCGCCACGTCCTTCCCAGGGGTGTCAGGATCATCAGGGAAGGGAAGGACTACTACCTGATTATGGTCATTTTTTAGTGAACCAATTGCTGCTGCCAGTTTTTAGTGACTACAATTAGGGATGTCGTGGGCGGTTTATTTCTGGTGGCTGCTATCTTTTTATAGGAGTTGTCAGAGAATTGTTTTAGTGATTAACCATGTGTGTTTAGTGGCTGGTATTGTTATCATATACCCTTGTTTTTAGTTCTATACATATTTCTTAAATAGGTTGTCTAGGCGTGCTGTTTTTTATAGGATACTAAAGGCGAAAACGTATTAGCCTTTTGGGAACTTAGGCTACTGAGTTGCTATCATCTTTCAGTAGACCTGCCGAGGAGCGATCTCTGTCCAATTATCAGCCAATGTCAAATGCACTGCTGCTTTCTGATTCCTTTTGTTTTAGTACATTGTAACTAGCAGCTTTCAGATTGCATTTGTGTACTTGCCGCTCCACAGATAGCCTACATGAAGCTATTGGGAATGGCCTTGGTGGCTATTTTAGCGTTGCAAGGCAAAATTTTGACATATTCTGTTGATCAGTTGCCTGTTAATATGTAGATTTGCAAGTATATAATTTATAAAATCGTTACTTCATGGGGTACCCTAATTCCTTTCCTGAGGCTGTGCTGGCTCAACTTTGTCATCTACTCGTGTTTGATACCAGGATGCAGTGCAACCATTTCCACATATGTATCGTCTAGCATTGAACTGAGGCTTTGTACAGTAGTAATAAGAAATGAGAAATGCCGAATTCTTTTAGGGCCCTGATTTGGCGTCAATTGAAAAGACATTGACTATATCTATCTACAGGGTTCCACATGCACATTCACCGAGTCAATCCTGCGATCGTGTGGCTTCCATACTGGGCTGTTCACCTCACCACATTTGATGGATGTTAGAGAGCGATTTCAGCTAGATGGGTAATTCTTTTTCCTACTGTTCTTTCATCTTATACACCTGCATCTGGCTGTGGTGTTGACAACAGTGGATCCTATGAACTTCCAAATGATTTTTTGTATGTAAACATCTTGTGTCATCTTTCTTGTGCTGTCCCTGTAATTAGGTGCTATGAAATTTATGATCGCACTGACCTAGCCCCTCCTTTCTGAGGGCATCAGGGTTAATATTTCTGAAGAGAAATTTTTGAAGTACTTCTGGTGGTGCTGGAACAAGTTGAAGGTAAGTGTCTTGATTTGTTGTTCCATATAAAGTCACTCTGCGCTCGACGTTTACTACCTAGAAGTGACAAAGCTCAAACTACTGAATTGATTCCATCAGGAAATTTTTTGCATTTGTCATATAATCTGTCTGATCTCACCATGCTGCTTTTATTCTATATAAACTGGTGGATGATGAGATAAATGGGCTTACTTCCAGGAGAAGACTGATGATGAT
This sequence comes from Zea mays, assembly GCF_902167145.1. Taxonomy (NCBI): domain Eukaryota; kingdom Viridiplantae; phylum Streptophyta; class Magnoliopsida; order Poales; family Poaceae; genus Zea; species Zea mays. The sequence continues at coordinate 115,550,191 of NC_050105.1, forward strand.
ATTCCCATGCCAGCCTATTTCAGGTTCCTCGCGCCGCTCGCATTCAAGATATTTTATGCTGAGCAGGTATAGAAAATACAGCATTTACTACTCTTTCTGCCTTCTTTGCAAGATATTCAAGATGCTAAAGTCATTTTAGTTGCAAGTTGTTGTGTTAATATGTGATTTTAACTTTTAAGGTAGACACATTGATGCATCTATCACATATATGCTTTTCTCACACTAGGAATTTACTCATTCTTTATACCTTCTGAGCTTCACTGGCATCTGCCCAATCATTTCCCTGTCTTTTTTCTGACTCTAACAGGTAGATGTTGCTGTTCTCGAGGTTGGCCTAGGAGGGAAGTTTGATGCAACTAATGTGGTATGTGATGTTCTATTTCAGTAATGCATAACTAAAGTTTGTGTATATAGGTCATCTTGAGTAGTCAAAACCCAGAGTAAACTTGAACTATACCATTTTGGTCCTGAAAAGATTTTCTTAGAATTGGTAAGGGCAGGCCTGATGTAGTGGTGCGTGCTGTCTCATTGAGTCACTAGGTTTCGGGTTCGAAGCAGCTTCTCCAATCTCCACACTTGCAGGGGAAATACTTGCCTCCGATTATCACACCTCCGATTATCACTTCTCCAGACCCCACCCATGTGGGAGCTTCATACACTGGGCCTCCTTTTTTCTTCTTTTCTTAGAATCCAAGGTGTGACTTTGTGATATTGTTTGGGGTTCTCCCCCCCCCCTTTATTATTCTTAATATAAGATATGCAATTCGCGTGCGTGTTCGATAAAAAAACATATTGCATGTTTTTTGTGTGAGCATCCTTGTATTGGATTACATGTAGAAGGATGGACTAGATTAATGCGTATGCTTGCTTGAATGCTTGATTCAGTGCCAATTTGACTTTCAAAATGATTCCGTGTTTAAATTTACCTTGTGTCTCTTCTTGGTTTTCTGACAACATTTATATTACCACAGTTGTCTTGAACTATCAAAAATCAAAGATCTTGAGTGGTCTCTAAATTTGGGTGCCTGAGTGCCTGCAGGTTAAAGCACCTGTAGTTTGTGGCATATCTTCCCTTGGATATGATCATATGGAAATTCTTGGTTAGTCCTGCAACTGACAGTTGAAGTACCTCTATTATTAGGTCCATGCTCTCAGGGGGTGTTTGGATGGTGGCTGCCAGGGTTCCAAGCAAACACGCCCAGTCTCATGTTTCTTTATTTATCTATTTTTGAATTGTCCAAAATGCAGGTGACCAAATCCTGTTCTTGGTGATAAACTTGGTGTCAATAAACGGGTTAATTCTGTTGGCAAAATTAGGATGACACAGGTGACATGAAGATGCCAAGTCGGTGCATCGATACTAATTGCGAGTTAGGTCTGTTTGGACCTCTGGTAAACCACGTAGTAGGTTTGGAGACCTAGAACTACAAATCCATAGTATTGGGACTTAGGTGATACCCTGAAGAAAATCCATAGTATTGCGCTCTGCTATAATTCCTAGAATCAAGAATACTTAGGTGATAGCCTGCAGCGTACGTAGCAGCGAAGCAGTAGTGCCTGGTGACAGCGCGTGGTGACCAAGCTACAATCAGCACCAGAATATTCTTCTTACCAATAAAGTATTCTTTTTAACCTATAAGTTCCAGTAATCTTCTTACCAGCTAATATTTTCAATAATGTGGTGCATGTTTAGTTTCCAATATAGCATGTTGCACCTTTACCTTTGAATTTCGTATTTCACTTCTGTCATAATAGATCATTGAAGTAGCAAAATTAGATAACTGGACCATCATGTTACTTTTCTCTTTTGCTTTACCTGTGTTTCATTTGCCAGTCATGAAAATTTGCCCTACCTGGAAGATAATAAATACCATGGTTCTTTTATTTCTCTCTCTCCAGGTATCGAGTCCTCTTGAGGAGCTTCAAGAGGAGTATCAGAAGCGAAAGCAGGACACCAATGAAATTTCACATAGCAGGTGGCTTCAGCCCCTTGGAGTGATGCTTATGTTCTTTTCTTTTTTTTGTTTTGCGGATTGTATGGGCTTTAGGCAATGTTGCTGGTGACTCCCCAAAGTGTCATGTTCTGGTACTTGGCAATGGTGGGCTATACCCTTTGCCGCAACATATTAATGAGCATGCTAAGCTTTCGATGCTTAAGAATGCCATATAGACTCTCTCCAACTTCTGCAATGGGAAGCCATAACCAAACTTTGATCTGGTTTCTTTTTGTTGTGTCGGCCAAAATTGATTCATTGATTGATATTGGTTTGATTTGGTTTGTTCATGCTTTAGTAAGTCAAACCAGCATTGCCAGCATTACAACGTATTATCCACTCTCAGGATGAGGAGGTCCTAACTGATGCTTGTTGGGCTCTCTCATAATATCTGATGAGACTAATGAAACTGTGGAACTTCTGATGTAACTACAGTTTTGTGTTTTCCTCTGTAGCATTCTAAAGTTCTACCATGATAGATGATTGAAATCATAACACCTGAATTTTTATTTAGGCACCCTTAAGCCTCTGTACTCATTCCAGCCTTTCGCACGGTGGGTAACATTGATTGGTGAATTGTTTATAGCACCAATTTGCAGAGCTTTTATCTATTTCGAGGAAATATGCGCGTAGTGATGGTTATTGCAGTGCAGAGTAGCATTGCTTTTCTACACTAGCTCTACAGTTGGTTTATATTTATATTTAACTGTATCATATTTGTTGATTACTTTAGACGATAATAGCTCCTGAAAGCTTGTCATGCCACATCGAAGTATCTGAAAAGTAAGTGCTTCCCTAACATGATGTTGATTGGTTAGGTAATTCATTAGTGTGGAAATCATGGTTTTTCTTTCATTTCATCTACCAGCGGCCATAAGCATTGGAGGAGTCAGAAATTACCATAAAGACGAAGCTAAAAATCATGGTTTGTCTGTTTTCTCTTGGGATGAATTCCTGATCATGGTAATCATTGGGCAGCTTACTTTGTAAATTACAGGGTGTTCTAGACTTCCAGTAGACGATAGTAGCTCCTAAAAGCTTGCCATGCCACATCGAAGTATCTGAAAAGTAAGTGCCTCCCTAACATGATGTTGATTGGTTAGATAATTCATTAGTGTGGAAATCATGGTTTTTCTTTCGTTTCATCTGCCAGCGGCCATAAGCATTGGAGGAGTCAGAAATTACCATAAAGATGAAGCTAAAAATCATGGTTTGTCTAGGTTTGTCTATTTTCTTTTGGGATGAATTCCTGATCATGGTAATAGAAACCGTCGCAACGCACGGGCATATAACTATAAATTCACTATATATGCATCCCTTCTAAATTATAATACAAGTCTATGCACTCATAAGACATCTGCATCCATCTCAAATTCGCTCTAAGCTTAGCTACTAGCTTACAAGCCTCTTGGGCCTAATTTCCTGAATAAGCCTGAAGTATCAACTACTTGGTTCTGGCATACCATTTTTATATGTTCTGTTGGCTAAATGCAAGTATAACACTAACAGGTTGCTAAAATCAGCATGACTGTCTTCATTCTTGGTTTAACATGTGTTTTGTTTCTTTAGTACCATGGAGGCACCAACTTCGACAGGACCTCCGGTGGGTCGTTCATCGCCACTGGCTAATGCGCCGATCGACGAATACGGTAGGTCGCCATGATTGTTTCAGTTTCTGTATGTCACTCACAGTTAATAAGAGGAAGAGAAGTGTACTGGAATTGATGCAGTAGATTGTTCTAGATGTGTGATGGTCTATATGTAACCAAAACTCTGAAAACCATGGCATGTTCCAGTCCGCTGAGGCAGCCGAAATGGGTCTCCTGAGGGACCTGCACAAGGCCATCAAGCAAACCGAGCTGGTGCTGATCTCTGTCAACCCCACAATCCAATCCATCAGGAACTACGAGAAGGTCAGCCAAATTCTATCAAAAATGTATCGAGTTCAAACTAGCTACTCATGGAGTGAGTGCAGTTGTGTTCTCACTTTAATTTCAATGCATACATATTCAGTTTGAGCAGCGTCATTCCTGTTCAACTACCATAACAAAGTATCTTTAGAAGTATTCCAATAACTCAACCTCTTATTTGCTATGGAATAGGGATTATATTTGGGTGTATGCTAACAGGTAACAGTTCACCCAGATCCTCCTCCACTTGACTATGTCTCTAATGAATCAGACAATTAGATAGTCTCTGCGTGCTGACCTCTAAATGTTTCAATGCAGCATGACCATCAACTCGAATGAGCGATTCTAAGTCTGGGCAGTGACCACAGTTGACCATCTACTCTGCTAGCCAGTCCATACATGTGTTCGTCAACGACCAGTCCTATGGTACTGTATGTCTAAACCTCACTGCTACCCATAAAAAATCTACATCTCGTGGTTTACTGATGGAACATTTCTATAGAGTTCTTCAACAACAGGCACCGTATATGGTGGCTACGACAGTCCCAAGCTAACATATAGTGGGCATGTGAAGATGTGGCAAGGCAGCAACAAGAAATTCAGAACCAGGCGGCCTCCATGTAAGCTCATAGCACCAGAAATTCATAACACTTCTTTATTAGTAATATCCCCCTTTGCCCTGGAGATGAGCAAGGTTTATTATTTTTCTACTTGATTTCACTACTGTTCTTCCTTTTGTAAGCACATTTAACGTTTGATACAAGAATTAGCTAATAGAGATGTCATTTGCAGTGCCTCGCTCTTTACAAATTCCAATTGGTTTAATTTGCATTTGACTAGGACAAAGCACTAAATGATGGTTTGGTGCAGGCTCAAGCATGAAGCATCACTTAAGCGTGATGATAAGGTATATTCAGATTTATCCTTTACAATATGTAAAGGCATTTAGTAGAGCCTTTTTTAACTGTGCTGCACTCTTGCCCTTTATGAGCCTTTTTTCAAAAGAACCTTATGTTTTCCAGTAAATTTATCATGTATGACTAAATTTACTGTTGTGGATACCTCTTTAGTTGAGATTTCAAATTTTTAACAATGAAGCTAGCTTAAAAAGTTGAACCAAAGGGCTCCTAAATATGGTCTACGAAGAGAAATGGCACTATTGTTGGCTAACTAGAATGACCTAATTAGTCTTAATATACTATAATTGTGTTAATTTTGGTTGAATGACAGACTACTCTTTTGGTAGTAGGTTCATAGGCTGAAGTAAGCTATTATACAGATGGCTCCACTTAGATATCCACATGATGCAATTATCGGTTGTATACACATGTTTTTTACCTGCAAGCGCAAGTCTTCTTTCCTGCTATGCTATTCTTTTATTATGTATTGGTGGTATAGGTTCAATATCAATTGCACGTCGCGGAGATGGAGGCAGTTAGCGTTGCAATGCCTCCTGTTTATGTAAATCACGGTAATGATGGTGGGCCAGCTGTTAAGGATATACATATGGAGAACTTTAGCGTCACTATTGATCTAATTCAAGAAGCCACTTTAACAATCGTATTTGGAAGGCACTATGGTGAGTATTTTGTGTTGTTTGATAGATTTCAGTACGTAAGATTGTGTCCGAGGCCTAGAAAGCATGCATGTACGGTTGTACCTTTATAAGTTTTCAATGAAATGATAATATACAAGTTTCAGAATTTCTTACTTAGCAGATTAGTGAGCTCCTTCCAAGATGATGCCTGCAACTTTGATGTTTTTTCCTGTATCGACTAATCTATTGCATGTGGTCTGTGTTGGTTACATGCGCTTGTCTGCAATAGATTACATATATCTTATTCTATTTTTTCTTAACAGATTCTAAATGTTAGTGGTTGTCCAAGTTTCCACATGTGTGTCGCGTAATCTCACACATCTTCCAGGTTTGTGGACTCAAGTGGTCTTATGACAATTGCCAGCTTGCATCCAGAGGCAATGAGAAAGGAGTAAGATGTCTGTTGATATGTTTCTGTTAGTTTGGAATGCACTATTATTAGGACTCTACACTGTTGTTTTCCCATACTAATGGTTCCCCTTGTCTAGCTTTTTGATTGGAATCCACATTCAGTACATCCAGTACTGAAGTATACAAGCACACAACAGATGTCAAAGCTATTGCCATTTGTAAAAAAAAATTGTTGGGCATTTTTTCTGTATCTTACATAATGATCTTTTTTCCTTCACAGGTCTAGCGAAGATGATTTTTAGTTAGGAAACAAAGGATGCTCTGCTTTTGTCTGTTCATGCAGTGGATGCTTATTTGTCTGCTCCTAAGCTTAGTCCCGCATGAAGGATCTTCGTGCTTCTGTATTCATAGTGACATTGCAAGGGATATATGTTGAGCTTCTTCTAGCTTAGCCTATATGATTATGCTTATTTTATGAAACTAGACCATCATGATTGTGCTCGTATACTTTGTGTCTTCACTGATAGTACCAAGAACCTAAATTAATGTGTTATATATCTTGCTTTTGATGTAACATATGGATGGCTAAACTGATGTAATGTTCCTATGTAAACGAAGAGATATACTGTTGCTTTAGTGTTTATGTATATATGCACTTCCAACTACAGTTTCCTGCATTTCATATTGCTTGTGGCCTAATTACTATGGCAAACGAAGAATTTTATATGCCTCAACATAGCCGTGATCATTATAGGGCGCACGATCATTGTCATCACCAACAATAGTGTACGAAATAGTTTTCAACCATAACCAGCAAATGTTCTCTCACTATGGTGGTATAAAATTAGTGACTATGGTGGTATAAAATTAGTGTTACGATGTTGTTTTGCCACACAAATTTCGCATATCATAGTGATGTTTGTCGTTCTACATCTATGCTTTCTACATCTATGTTTTATACTAAACACTTTTTCCCATGTTATGAATTATCCAACTATGGTTATTGTTTTACAAATTGTATTTATTTCAAGATATATGCTCTAACCTCCATTTGATTTTTATACATTGTATTAACTAGGATCAGTAGTGGCTCGGTGGTAAGGGCACAAAGGGGAGAGCGGCAGGCCAAGGCGGGTAAGGCAACACTGTGGCTTCCAACTCACCTTCATGTGTTCCAGCTTGGGTTCATGGTGTTGGCATAGGAAAAACGAATGCAAGTATCAATTATCAACCATCTGTTTTCCAGATATGTAAAAGCATTGTGCCTTTATTTTTTCCAATGATGTAGACCTATTGTATAAGTTGAAAATAGAACGGTGATAGGTGATCATTAATTTTTTGTTGAGCAATGCAACCCAACTGCCGTGCTTACAAGGTGTGTCAAACATTGGTAGTTATGAATTATTTTGTTGTTGTCCAATTACATTGTAAGATGATGCATTATTAGTGGATGCTACCATCTCAAGCACTAGAAAATTGTAAATCCTTCTGATCGAGAAACATAAAACAACTGCTCATCTACCATAAATATTGGGTTCTTTCATAGTGTGTTTTTTACCATCTGCCATTTCTGGATTAAGAGGCACCAATTAAGAGCAATTATTTATCAGTATGAAAAATCACACTGGCCCCATACTAATAATTTATTTTTTGAAGCACTAATTTGGTGAGGATGATGCATGTCTCCATGTGTTCTGTTCTCTCTCTTTTTTTAGCAAGGATTCTTCTCTCTAAGAAAAAATCCTGGTGCATGCTATCATGATGTTCGATTTGAGCTTCATTTACGTCCTTTTCTTACCGAATTTATACTATCTAGCTAGAGCTTGTTATTTTTACGTGACGTGTTTAGATGACTATTGCCAATTGCGGTGGTAAAGCAAACAGGCATATGTGGCCTGTCAATACGACATTGGTCAAGTAAATGGCCACATCAATAGAAAATATACATCGTGGTGCATAAAAATTAATTGAATGGATGTATTATCATATATTTGTATCCCATATTTACGTCTATTTTAAATATGAATGTGTAATCTTTTGTATTCCATATTCTACTCAGATGAAGTGGTTATGATACGAGTGTTGGGTACCACCGGCAAGTCTACATGTATCTATCTTTTGATGAAAGTTGTTGTAGTTATTTTTAATTTTTGTAGTGGTTATGATATGAGTGGATTGAAACACTGTGTTGTTTAAGATCATGTAAAATTTATATATATCTAATTTAGGTCGAGAAGTCTCGTGTTATGATATGTTGTTTGATTTACGGAGTCGTGTCATGTGTATAAATTTTATGCTTTGTTTGATTTGCGGTATCACATAGATAACGATTTCACATGTTTCCTCGTAGCATCGCACGGACATAAACCTATTTGTACATAATTATCGTGGTATTGTAGGTTCCCGTTGCAACGCACGGGCACTCACCTAGTAAAATAGAAATATCAAGTTTGCCAATACATAAAATCTATGACCCATGTACCCAGCGGATTGAGATGGATTAAATTCCCTTAGGCCCCATTTGTTTTGTTGGAATTGAATTTCATTTTAATAATTATAATTTAGACAAAACTAATTAATTTCATATATTCATATATGTAATATATTTATATATTAACCTAAATTATATGAAAGAGATAGTTATATACTATATTTATATTATAGCGAAGCAAGTAGATGAGTGTTTTATAAATTATACATCGGAAAAATAGTATGTAAATCTATAAAATCAATTTTCATCTCTCACCCATTAATTTAAGATAGTCTTATATGATAACTTTGAAAAATGGTGTAATATCACATTCTAAAAAAATAATCTATTCTATTAGTAAGATTTCAATTCCTTGAAATGAAAGAAAACAAACCGGACCTTATATTCAATCCCCTCAATACACTCAACTGAACAAACCCTTATAAATTGTAATGGCTTCATGTTAAAAGTGCTGAATGCTGTAGGCTAGGAAAACACCCAGAGCCATTGCGTCATCGCAAAGCAAAAAATGTCGTGAACCTGAACCATCATTTCGAGGAATCCTCACTGCTGGATCACGAAATGGAGATTATAGTAAAATAAATAAAAGAAAAGAAAAGACATGGCGGCAAGCTCCCACCTCCCAAGGCAGTGGCAGGGTAGGCCACCCGTTGCATGCTGGCCCACGCGGACCACCACACCACCCAGAGCACTCCACGTCCTGCATCACGGTCACCGGGTCACGCCACTCGGCAAATCAAACGGAGAAAAAAAAATGGAAAAAAAAAAGAAACGTAGCGCAGGCAAGGGGAAAAGGAGAGGTCGCAGCTGCTGCATTTGCCTTGCTCCGTTCTGTGTTCTTCTGCCTGCTCTCCCTCTCCTAGTCATATGTCATCAGATATTATAAACAAAAAAACCGACAGCTTTTGTCTCCGTGCAGACGCCCCCACACAGCCAGGCAGGCACACACCCCACGTTTCCTCCCCGTCACCGCACCGCCCGGTCTCTCCCCCGGAGTATATATAACTTCCCTCCCGTCCCGATGTCTTTCTTCCACTGCCCACTTCTCTCCTCTTCCCTCTCCCCGCCCACTCGGCACTCGCAAGACAAACGCGGCGGCGATGGCCGTCCAGGCGCAGCACCTGTTCGCACCAGCTTTCCTGCCCCACGACGTCGGCCACGCCTTAAGGGCGCTGGAGGGTGCCGCGGCCGTCGGCGGCTCCGCGCTCCTGGACGAGCTCGGCCTCGGCGGGTGCGCGCCAGCGCCGGCGGCCCTCGGGGACGCCGCGTTCGGCGACGCCCAGCCGCGCAGCGAGCTCACCTGCAATGCCGCCGGTGACAACAGCGTGTTCCTCCCGAGGAAGCGGGCACGCGTTGTGCCGGGGTTCCTGGACGTCGGCCACCAGCCGGGGTTCCTGCTGGACGAGGTGCAGAACAGGTGCGGCGCGGCGTCCACCAGCGGCCGGGCGGCGGCGGCCAGTGGCGTCCTGTCGCAGCTGTACCACCAGGGCGTGGAGGTCGACGCGCTGGTGCGGGTCGAGGTGCGTGCGTTGGGTTTGGGAGTCTGGTGGTACATACATACATGTTCGTCGACGGACACGGTGTCTCTGATCCTTTTCCCCCCCACACCGTACGCCGCAGACGGACAGGATGCGCGCGGCGCTGCAGGAGGCTCGGCGGCGGCACGCGCGCGCGGTGGTAGCGGTCGTGCGGGGCGCGGCGGAAGCTCGGCTCCGCGCCGCGGAGGCAGAGCTGGAGCGCGCCCGCCGCCGCGGCGCGGAGCTGGAGGAGCGGCTCCGGCAGCTGGCCGCCGAGGGCCAGGCGTGGCTGGGCGTGGCAAGGAGCCACGAGGCCGTCGCCGCTGGCCTCCGCGCCACGCTCGACAAGGTGCTCCAGCAGCCCGCCGTCGCCGGCGGCGGTGGCGGTGGCGGCGAGGCGGAGGACGCGCAGTCCTGCTGCTTCGTGGCATCCCCGTCGGGGCCGGTGTCGACTGGTTCGTCGCCGTCGTGCAAGGCCTGCGGCGGCGGCGACGCGTGCGTTCTGGTCCTGCCGTGCCGGCACCTGTGCCTGTGCCGCGCGTGCGAGGCCGGTGCCGAGGTGTGCCCCGTCTGCGGCGCCGTGAAGAACGCCTCGCTCCAGGTCCTGCTGTGACGGCGAGGAGGCACTGGCAGCGGAAGCGGGAGTCACTCCAGCTTGCCTCCCGCGTGCCCCGGTACGTGAGTCACGACACCGGGGTCAGGCAGGAAACTTTTGTTGGTTAGTAGCAGTAGAGAGTAGCCCTGTTGAGTACAATCATGTAGAAATGCATTGGCTAAACCACACGTCATAGTTCCTGTTTGCTCAGAGACGTGTACTCATTTTCCTTGATCGCTAAACCACATCATGTTAGCAGTTAGCACCATCTATGCCGGCGGATCGCGTCGTTGCTGGTGAGTCCGGACTGTACTACGAGGCAGGCTGGTGTCCCTCGGCTGCCTGCCTGTACCACGAGGCAGGCTCGTCTCGTCCACACCGCAGAAAAGGCGTGAGTGTACTCCAGTCCAGTCCCGGGAGGACAGAACTTTGCCTGTACAAATCTGACCTGTCCGGTGCGTCACTACCCATCAAGTCCAAGCAACGTTGGGGGTCGGTCAGTGACCGAGCGATGAGGTGCAGTAATTTACCTTTGGCTTGGCATTGGAATCGAGTTCGATAGGCAAAGCACTCGGTAGATTGGTAGGGTAGATCGTTCTGCTTTGGTAGGGTAGTAGATCGCAGAGCTGTAATCAGTCACTTGAGCGCACGTCTAGTCAAAGTCCACACTCGGCCTGCCGCCTGCGCTCGAGAAAAAAAAGATAGGACGACCGAAAGGGCCTCGGAGTCGGAGACAACAATGCAAAGCCACTGCGATTCCTTTCGTGCGTAGCGTACTGGTGCTCGATCGGTGGCCTCTTGCCTGTGCGCTCTGGCCTGATGGCGACACAGGCGTCTTTGGAGTGCCTTTACGCAGGGGTTTTCTCTTTGACAGCAGCATCGGTTCCTTTTGGAGGACAAGTCATGTTCGTACGTACTACGTAGACAGTAGGAGGCCAGGGGCACTGGCCACTGGCAGCTGGCACCAGTAGGGGGGCGGGCATCATACAGGAGGAACCGAGGAAGGGAAAGCGGGCGAGCACTTCGAGGACGCGGATCTCCAGCAGCCTGCACTTCCGAGGACGCGGATCTGGCCTGGGAAATGGCTGTGCGCGCGCGCGTGCCGGCCTTTGCTTGCTTTCCCCCATTTCTGTCGGGGAAATTCAGAAAACAGCATTCATCTCACGCACGATTCAGAAAACAGCACTGAAAAAATGGGGTGTTCACAAAATAGCACTGATTTTGCCAAGGGAATTTATAAAATGACACTATGTTTAACACTAGTTCCTTCTTCACACACAATTATACCAAATTGCTGATGATGTTTCTACAGCATCATTTTTTCCCAACTGATGATGCAGCCCTTTCTTCCTCTAATAGAACAAAGAGGCGTTTGATTGGGTAGTGGTAGTAGATGGTCCTGCAACATACTCTTGGTCTTCCTTTAACAAAAAAAAATTATACTTTTGGTCTTCCTTTAACAAAAAAAAAATCCTTCTTCCGAGAATACTTCCTAGAAAAATATTATTATCAGCCGGTAGTGTATTTGGCCTGGCAAACGAATGAATTTTTTAATTTTGAAGAGATGATATAGGATGAGGCATGCGTTTTTCTGACTGCTCCCGCTGCCTGCAGTGCTATTTCGTGAATACTCGGATTCGCAGTGTTGTTTACTGAATCTCCTCACAGACCAGTGCTATTTTATGAATTCTCCCCATTTCTCTCCAGTCCCCTCTCTGATTTTTTTTACGGCTTTCCACCGCTGCGTCCTCGCCAAAGCTCGGCGCCTGGTGAAGCGTGACATCTCAGAGCAGGCAACGGGAGCACGACGCCGACGTCGCCCCGTCACGACTTGACGGACGGACCGGTCCGTCGATGCCAGTGGGCAATGGCAGCCTTGTCCTGATGGCTGGGGCTGCCTAGGGATGGCAATTGGGCGGGTAGTACATAGATATATAGTTCGCGAATCCATACCCGCGAGACAAAACTCAACCCATACCCATACCCATAAACGTTCGTGGGTATGGATCTGTATCCATACCCATACCCACCGGGTATCCGCTATCCAGTGGATACCCGTTACCCGTCCGCCCACTACAATTTTAGCATTAAACACCAAACAACAATTTTATTACATTTCAAAATAATTATCATTCCAATAGCATTAAATGATAATTTCAGCACCAAACAACATGTTATGGATAAAAATTGAAAAATAAGAATTTATGATAATATATAAATCCGGATTGCCCACATGTTAGATATCCATTGGGTAACGGGTATGGATACTGGATATCCATACCCGCGAAAAATATATCCGCGGATACCTTATTATATCCATAACCGTACCCGCGGATATTAAATTCCACCATACCTATATCCAATGGATAATTATCCGCGGTTATTTACCCATACCCATATCCATTGCCATCCCTAGGCCTGCCAACCTCCCGTCCGTACTCCTTTCGTCTAGGAGTACTCCAGTGCTCTCCTGCGCCTACAGTCTACAGAGGTACTAGGCTGTACAGTGTCGCGCTCTAGCTCACGTCGGCACTCCGGTTCTCACGGCGGCTACCATTTCTTTCCCCCCTTTTTTTCAATCTTCGTGTCGTTTCTCGTGCACGATGAGCGTAGCGTACTCGACGTCCGTGTGTACGTGTGAGTAGAAGAATCTTTTATGGCGCTTCTGCTGATGGTACCATTTCATCAAATCTAACGAGCAAAATTTCCTTCATTACCAGTCAAATTAATACATATATTACCTCGATGTATAGGTGAGCACAGTTTCAGAATTTCAATGAAGAGATGAATCTTACCGAGGGTTGTCATATATATATATATATATAACGATATCAATGGTACCATTACCACTCTGAGAGGACTGATGATTAAGCCATAAAACAATGAGCACGAGCTACAAAAAAATCACACACAACACACACTGATCCTAAGATGCTGCTATCTAGCTACTCTGCGACATAAAAAGACTATAGAGGTTTGCATCGTAAGTGTGTAGAACTGTACGTTTTTTTTTCTCTCTTCATAGAATGTGGAACGCCTAGCTTTTCACTCGATGCATGCAACCCAGAGAGAGCGGAGGCCCTGATTTATGGAAAAAAATTTGGTGCAGCACTGCTGCAAACCAGAGTGGTTTGCAGCCCCTCACAAAAAGGTGGATAGACCCCACCTACAGGTCCAGCAGATAACGTTTTAGTTGTATTATTGTTGCTGCGGGTGGGGTCTATCCTCCTTTTTGTGAGGGGCTGCAAACACTCTGGTTTACAGCAGTGCTGCACCAAATTTTTTTCCTGATTTATTATTCCATCCATCTCTCGGCCGACAGAAAAGGTAATAAAAGGACCGAATATATTTTACACTATAGGTTTCGGCGATCTCCACACCTGTTCACCCAAAGACTCGCGCCTGCTGTAGCGGAGCACCCCACGCATGGGTCTAGCACTCTAAGCTACGTACAGTACCTTTTATAGTTTTAATTTGCGTCCCCTGAGGTCTGAGCTTTCACGAACTAACACGGACGAATTAATCTTGTTCGGCCCAAAAGTTGCTGCTGCCCAAAAGTGACATGCATGGGAATGGATTTGCATCTTTTTACAAAGCTCGTGCATGCACGTATGTATGCATTCCCAGCTTAAAATAAAGGATGCTTATCGTCCGCCTATGCTTGTGACAAAAGACGACCGACTGTGGATATGATGCAGCAATCGATATGATCTGATCGTGCAGGTAAAGTGAAGCCCGCCGCTAGCTAACCAATAATCGTGTTGGGTAGACCGACTGGAGGGGACCCGAGCTCAATTCCTCTGCTCATCCCTTCACCGTCTCCTGCCTCTGCCTGGCTGGTGCCTGCCCCTGTCGACGCGTGAATCGAGTCGATGCTGCCCAAGTGGAGGATCCAAAAGCTAGCGCATGCAGGCGGTGCGTGCGTGCGTGCGTGCATGAACCCGTGTATGGATGGATGGATGGGTGGGTGGGTGGGCGTACGTTGTCGACTTGTCGTCGCCTGCCCATAACAAGCAGCAGCAGCAGCAGGTGGTGTAGCCATCGGTAGTGATGAACGAGATGTTGCATGATGCCATGGTCTCCTCTTCGCCTTGCACGCTGCTGCAACATACTACTGCCGATCTTGACGACGACCCATGCATGCCAGGGCAGCGTGCGTGATCCAGCTCCCGACCGGCTGGACAGATGCAAGGCATGCAAAAGCGTGCACGCGTGCTACTACCTCCACGGTCGCTGGTCTGGATCACATTTCGTCTCCACTTCGGCCGCCTGACGTACCGTCGCCGCGCTCCTGGCGCTGTTTTCACTCGACACGCTGGCACAGTACTGCTCCTCGTCCTCGGCGCCCTTTTCTTGGTAGTGTTTGGTTGAAGAGCCAAGTAGAACGGAACCATTCTGTCCTAGTTTTGTTGTTGTTTGGTTACAAAGTAACTAGAACGGAATGGCTCAAATTAGGGAATATTCTTCTCAGATCCGGAACCATTCCGCTCCAAAAAATCAATGGGACGGAGCCGCTCCGTTCCAATCCCGCTCTCACAGTCACGCTTCGTTCCGTTCACTCTGCAACCAAACAAAAAACAGAACCACTCCGTTCCAGATTACCAAACACAGAACAGAGCGGCTCCGTTTCTAGAATCAGGGATGGAACGACTCCGTTCTACTTGGCTCCTTCTCTGCTAGCTGTACGCATGTTTTCCTCTGCCACCATTTCACAGAGTATTTACCAAAACTATGCATTTTCTTTTAAACTAATAGCTTTAACTTTAGGAAAGAGATTTCGCAGATTTTTTTATTCATTGATTTGTTATAGTACTTTATACTACTAGTATATCTCTTCGAGATTTCTGTGGCTTGTGCTGCTGCGCGTTTCATTTTTTTTTTTTGCTGCTCACTTTATTCTTGGACCGACTTTATCGCTCAGTTTCGCTTTGTTTGCCACTTTCTTTGTTGGGCCAAATTTGTCTAACAGCCCAAGCCCAAGGCAGCCCACGGTAGCACTCCACGTCGCAGTGGAGCATTGCCGGCACATACAGCCTACAGGGGTTATTCCGAACTGTTCAGTCTCACGTATTTCGGATTTTTTTTTTTACAAATTTGGTTCCAAACTTAACATCCAAAATTTACATTACGAAAGTAGTATACGATATTTAGGGTTTATGTATTTCGAACTACATTAAAACCAGCAAAACCCTAAAATATTTTTTTTACAAAAAAAGAAGATAGAATTTCATCATTTTAACAAGAAATAAAACATAAGCACTACATCATAGATCAAGTGGTTCCAATGGCATCATAATTCACATTAGAAAACAACCCGATCAATCACTCACAAATACTAAATATTACATCCGTTTCCGAATATTTGTCGTCCCCACTAGTTCATTTTTGAACTAAAACATGGCAGATAAAAAAGAACGGAGAGAGTATGATATAGTAGTTGTTTCACCATTTCGAGTAAACTGGATACCAAAAATCAATACCTAAATTACCTGAACTAAAAATTGTGTTTCCAGTCATTCGAAATTATGTTATGATGATTCAAGTTAGGGCATTTTTGAGTTGGTTTCAGCTAATCCTGGTTTAAATTTTAGCATAGGATTTTATGTCCACTAGCCGGGAAACAATGTCGGTAGGGAGAAAGATCGTTAGGTGCGTCACACCACTTTGCTAGTTTGTAGTTGTAGCGGTCGGTGATGGATGGACAACGGGACTCATAGACAATAGCAACGCGAACTCCGATGCGACCAAATCCAAGCAACCATGGAGGCCGATTCATGGATACCGATCAACATTGCCAAGGTCTCACTCGCCGGTGTCTCACTCTCTGAGCCTCTGAGGGATCAACTAACCAAGGTCTCACTCACTGAGGGTTCAGGTTCGGGTCAGGACTCGAGTGGTTGGAGCGTGGACACCAAAGGAAGGCACATGTCTCCTGCTTTGAGAAAGTAGGACTATTATTAGACTCTCAAAGTTATGCTCACCAATCCAATCTAGCATACTCTCAAAGTTATGCTCACCAATCCAATCTAGCATCGATCATTATATGAGCAAAACTAAAAGATGAAAAGATATGTTCCTCATCTTTCAATTAGGGTTTTCATTGTTTTACTAACCATTTTTTGTTAGACTTTTGTATGTGCCAAAACCTCATATAAAATAACAGTCGCAAACAATTTGTTGCCCTTTTTGAACAAGTCAATTACCAACTTAGATCTTTGTTGGGATTGATATAATGACCTATATATGTTGGACTAAATATGGATACGCCATAGTGATGTGTCCTTACAAAGCTCCAGCGTAATCTCTTTTGAAGCTATATTTTTGAGGCATCAATTCAATTTGGTTCGGTTCCTTGGTTGGAAAGAAAGAAAAAAAAGAACAACTGATAAAACCAACTTGGTAAAGGTCGAAAGCTATCACAACAATAATACACATATTTTCTACCCATTGGTGGACGTTTAACAAGCCATTATATTTTTCATGAAATTGTTAGTTGGGCTTGAGCACTTATTCAGCACGTTTCAAATTATAAACCATTCTAGTACATACAACTTTTTTTATACATCTAGATGGCCATATATACATACATACATATATATATATATACACTAACTATTAAGGGTGCAGTGTAGACTGCCCCCGCTCCCCTCCCTGCCGCGGATCACGCCCCCCCCCCCCCCCCCCCCCCGCGGATCACGCGCACGACCCCCGCCGCCGCGATTCCCTCCCCCGTGGATCACGCGCACGAACCCCCGCCGCCGCGATTCCCTCGCTACGCGCGCGGGAACCGCCCGCACAGCCCACCGCGACCCTTAAGCCCCCCCTTCCTCTCTCCTCGACGCCGGAATGGCGAAAAGCTGCGGCGAGTACACTGTGGAGGTTGCGTCCTCCAGCTCCTCTCCTATTTCCGCTTCCGCGTCGGCTACGAGGTCGAAGGCGAAACACCATATAGAGATCGAGGGGTACCCTGTGGATGGCGTCTCCATCGGCGGTCAAGAGACCTGCGTCATCTTCCCGACGCTGAGGGCCTTCGACATCGGCCGATGCCCGCAGTGCGCCGTCTCGCAGGAGTTCCTCTTCGTCTCTTACGGGCACCTCGACCACATCGGGGGCCTTCCCATGTATGTGGCCAGCGGGGGCTCTTCAGGCTGCGTCCGCCCACCATCTTCGTCCCGGCGTGCCTCCAGTACCTCGTGGAGCGGCTATTTGAGGGTCTAGAGGCGCAACCGTCACACCGAGAAACCCGCCCCCAAGCAGCGGCGGAAGCGACGCCGGTTCCTCCTGGCTCCAGCTCGGGATCGGCCCGTCTTCGGCATCCCCGCCGCCGTCACCCCCGCACCGGCTGAAACGGCCGAGACCTGATGACGACGTAGGCCCTTCGGTGTATGTATCCGTCAGCCGGCGGCCGCGCCCCTGCTCCCGCTGCCGCAACTGCAACTGTAGGTCTCTTTACAACTAGGGCCTTCGTCCTCGTATAATAGAAAGGATAGATAGGGGAAGAAAAGTTGGGAATGGTTGTAGATGCTAACACAAGTCGCCAACAAGAAAGGAGGCAGTTGCAGGCCGCTCCAGCTGAGAGCCTCGTCGAGAGCGAGGGAGGATATCTGGATGGCGATGGGTGACGCGAAGCCGTTGGTGCTAATCCCGATGCCCAGCCGCGACCGCGACCTGCTCGTGCCGACCGCCGCCGTCGCCACGCATGCGTCCCCGTCCGCCCGCAGCGTCGCTGATTCCGACGACGACGAGAGCAAGCCCTCCTCTGCCTCCGCTGCCGCGCAGACCGGCAGCGAGGTCGCCACCCTTCCCTCTCCGCTTCCTCCCACTCCCGCCTCGCTTCGCATGACGGTGGCTTCTCGAGTCAGATTTGGTCTGCCCGAGAAATGTCAATGCGCGAATTATTGTGGGATATGAAATGTAGTTGCTTCTTGTTTCAGGCGTTCCATAAGGTTGTGCATAGCTGGGCGTCCAAGAAGTTCATGACCGGATGGTATGTATGCTCCTTGGATCCTGAATCTCTAATCCCCAATTTGTTGTACCGTGATGGGGCTCACATTTTGCAAGGATTTTATTTGTGCGACGCTGAATCTAATGGATCTTTTGTCGCTGTAGCTGTATTACTGTGAAAAGATGGCATTTTAAGCTTTAATATTCTGTTTATATTGCTAAAATACCATTCAAACGTGAAAAATGCAGCAGGTTTTGTGGTTCTGCTGTTGGGTTTATATCCTAAGACTGAACATGGATGCATGCTGAAGTTGTTTGTCGTGTACATTGTATAATGTCAATGCAGTTTTGTGCTGTCAGTTAATTTCTATTGAAATTCTTGCGATGAACTATAAACTGAGTATAGACTGCATCTGAAATTGCAAGGAAATTGGTCATTTACTAAGCTGTAAGCTTTTGCTTCAAAGTAGTAAAGCTCAAAATTCCCATCTTTCACTTTATCAAAGCGAAAATTTATAGTCTAGCAAATTTTTTGATTGGTTCTGTGATCTGTCATGGGTTTCACAATTGTATATGTGGACACTGGTTTAATGAAGTAATTTTTTGAATCCTATATATGCTACCAGACTTGAAAACATTAGCTGTAATTGTTTACCTTCTCTGTTGCTCTCATGTTATGTGTACTGTCCTAGCAGAACTTCTAGCTATGTTTTCCGATAATTTTGCTGAATAATATTTCCAGAATATCTTTCTGCTGGGTAGTATGGAGCAATGTGAACACGATATCATCCTTGAGTGCTTTTGAAGTGCTTGATGTTGGAAGATGGTAGAAAAGATAGTTAATACCACTAGAATTGTTCTTAGTACCAGCATGTTGATGCTGGCCATAAATGACATGCATAAATTGAATAAGATAGTAAGATACTGAATGTAGCACCAGAAGATATTAGTGAAACACGGAATGAACTATAATTTTGTGCATTTAGATTGAAGAAGCTATGAATAAGTGTTCTTTAAAGAAGATGAATTTAAAATGGTCTCACTGTACCTTCTCTTTTCTTGATATCTCTCACAATAACTTCCAATTCCACTTTCTAATTTCCTTTTTCAGTTTCATCATTGTCCCGCACGTTATTAATGATGTCATGATGTGGTCACAAAGCATAAGCTTAACATGAATACATTTCATCATAAGTTGGCCATGTAAATGAATATTTACGAAATAAGCAATTTTTGAGTTTTTTGTCTACTTTATTTGTTTTGGCCTGACATGCTCTGTCAACATGACTTAAGCAAAACATGTACTATTTGTAATGTTAAAAAACGGTACTATAAAATTGATTTAGGCATTTAGCATTAACTCTAGGTGAACATGGGCTAGAATAATACACTATACTGAGTTGACTTTTTTTTGCAAGGCTTCTATTCATCTAGATGGTGTCAGCCATGGTAGTATAAAGTCTGATTTCTCTATTTGTGTTAGGAAGGATCATCATAGAATGAAATTTGGGATGAACCAACGTTCTGATCATACTCTCTTCACTATAGTTTGGCATATTAACAAGCTACTGAACTGTTTTGTGCTTAAGTAAAAAAACTTAAGATTAGTGTAAGGTACATTCTTTTCAGGTTATTCTTTTATCACTCTACTGATGTGGTTTCTCTAATTCTCTTGCAGTGTCATCCTCTTCCCAATTGCAGTTACATTCTATGTGACATGGTGGTTCTTTCGCTTTGTGGATGGTTTTTTCTCCCCAATATATGCTCACTTGAATGCATGCTTGTTTTGATCTGGATGAAACCGTGATTTGGTTATACACATGTATTTTTAGAACCATAAAATGGCAATGAATCTAACCAGGTGAAATGGCGGCACTGATTTGCTTAGATGCATCATAAATATGGCGAACAAATGGCATTCGTTTTATGAACCACTCCCCGAGACCAAGGACAGATGCCCCCAGCCAAGATGACATGAATACACCAACCACAAAAATGAAAGATATTGATGTTACAAAACCAAGCCCTGCAAGAAGGTAAAAAGACATTAAATTTAAAACTTTAGTGAAAATTCAAAGATGATTCTAGAGATTTCCATATAAAGGTACTCATCGTAGAAAGAACATAAAAGAAGAGATGATTCCATGAACAAGCTAAAAGAGAATTAGTTTGTTTAGTAAACAGTGCAATTGGGCTATGAATTTGGGAAAATATACTTGGCCAGATTTGATTAATCATCACACATTAAAACAGGGCACTTATAGTAAACCAAGAGGATGGAGTTTAGGATTTAGGAACCAAGTTGAAGGAAAAGCTTGAATCCATCACTAGATTAAAACAACCATTCTAATGTCTCGCATGCACTTGCCAAACAGTGCACAAATCTATGGGCGACAGGACAAGGTAGGCTCATAGTCATGGGGAGATATAAGCACTAACGATTTCATGAACTGACAGCAAAACAAACAGCTAAATAAACCATGCCTTGTCTCCATTTGTTGTTACATTTTACAGATACATGGAAATGCGCTTAGATGTCTACGTCTCAAGGCTGCACAACATGTCAATGATAATGCAGCAGTTTGGATCTTCTGGCAAAGCTTGCCTTGCCTTGCCCGGCAAGGATATGCAGCTAGATGTGTTTGGATTGCTGGCAAGCACACCTTGTAGGATGCAGTGGCAAGCGTCATCTGTAGACTGCCCCCGCTCTCACCAGCCTCCCGCGGATCCTGCGCGCGCACGACAGACAACCGCCGCCGAGGATACCGCCCCCGCCCCACCTCCGTTTTCGCCGCTGCCGCGCCGCGCCGCACGCCAACGCTCGCCCTTCACCCGCGCCCGCCGCAAAGCTCGCCGACAGCCACGCCCGCACGACCCGAACGCCATCCCGCCTCCATCCCCCGGCAATTGTCACCGCCTGCCGCCCGACTTCCGTTTTCGTCGCGGCCGCGTCGCGCCGCACGCCTACGCTCGCCCTCCGCCCGCCCCAGCCGCAAAGGTCGCCGAAAACCCCGCCTCACACCTATACACCGCCCGCGATTCGCGCCATCCCGCCTCCCTACACGCACCTGGCCGCCGCCGCGAACCACACATCTCACGCCATGGATGGCAGCGATAAACCCGCGCCTCTGTGAATTGGAACCCAAAACCCTAATCCTCTCTCTCGGTGTGGGAGCTCGGTCCTCGGGATTCTGCATCGATCTCTGCTATCTAGGTTTCTCAGATGGGTGACCTCAAGGAGGTTTTCCGCTCCCTCCAAGAACTCTTCCCTGAGGTGCGTACGATCGGCTCTCATTCGTGTCTCGCGTGCAGCTTTTGAGATGTCATATGTGAGGGGCTGCAAAAGAAGTTTTTTCGTGAATTTATTTTTTTATAGTTGAGGGTACTAGGGTTAGGGGACACACATGACACATGGACTGGGTAAATACCAGTGTGATTAAGAGCTGCTTATTGTGGTGAATTTGGATTTGATTTTAGTGGGTTTAGAGAGATCATACACGATTATTTGATGATTAGATCAAATTTAAGGGTGTTATCTGTTGGTTTCATGAGGGCAAATTTGTGAAATACATCTTTTCTGCAGGTTGATCATTGTATGCTGAAGGCTATCGCAATTGAGCATCGTAAAGATGTTGATTCCGCGGTTGTTACTGTTCTTGATGAAGTCATGCCGTTCATGACGGGTTCAGCTGGAGTGGATGGTTATGTTGGGAATTTGTCATCTATGGATGGTTCTGTTGGGAATTTGTTTGCTAATCACAGCACACATGAAGTGGGAAGTTCATCATCTGTTTGTGAGTATGAAAACCAAACTTTCAGACTTGTACACCTTTTTTTCTTCTTCCGAGACGACGTTTGGCTCATTAAACTCTAGCTTTAAAGCCTTAAAGGTGTTCTGTTAGGACCCCTTAGGCATATACAATGTATTTGTACTGTAGAAGTAAAATAGATGTGCTAAAGCTATACTGATGATATCTACAAGGTCGCGGATGCCGCCGAGCCGGCGCAGGTCGTGGACGAGATCATGCGGATCGTTGAGGAGGTCAAGACCCCCGGTGACATGTCCAAGGTGGTCGACCCGGCGCTGCTGGCCGAGATGGCAGAGCTGGAGAGCGACGAGGAAGAGGCAGACACCGATGACACCTACTGATCGCTCCTGCATGCAGCTCAGCAGCTGCTCAGTCATGGTGTCCAGTCCTTGTGCTGCAGACATGGCGCCGCCGAGCGCCCGAGCTTAACCCGTGCGTGTGATGACGGATGTTGTATTGCACTCTTTACTCTGTTTGTATAATAAAAGTCTGTACAGCGCTGTACAATTGCATATTGCCTTGTACAGATAAACTAGCGTGCAGTGATATACTTCGTCCCAAATTCTATGTTCCAAAACGGTTTAAATAATTATATTTTTTAGAGAGATCAAAGTAGTTTTAAGTATGATTAAATTTATATAATAAAATAATACTAATTATGATACCAAATAAGTATCATGGATATTTAAGTATGATAAATTTATAAATAATATTACATTATAATCAGCTACTACAGAAAATTAAAGATAAAACGAAGCGTCGATCATGACAGAAGCCAAAATATATTATAGAGAGGTCATATCGCGGATGGCGTCGAGGGCCAGAACGCGACGCTAGGGCTTCTTTCGTGCTTGAGCGGCAGGAGCGAGGCCCACGAAACGGACAGTATGGACGCCCTCGTTCCACTCTTATGCTATTTTATATCTTAGAATGTGAATACTTATGTTTTTCTATAATAATCATGGGTCATTTTCACTATCCTGGGAAATTTGGATCTGTGTTCGCCTCATTTCTTGGACCCATCTTTGCAGCTCTATATCTGTTTCAGACTACGTTAGGTTATTATGTGTTTCCGTTGCAACGCACAGGCATCCACCTAGTATATAGTTTATGTATTAGAAGCCCTGGGCTTCCATAACTGCAGGGAGCCCCAGCCAGGGTGGGTCCGCTGGCGCGTGCGACGGGTCGGGTGATGACGTGGCGATGTTTCCGCGCAGGTGCACCGGGGTCGTGGTGGCGTCGCGCGTGGGTATTGACCACGTTTATACTTAGGTATTTTGACTGCAACAGTTACATAAATCGTCACAGCGATGTGGTCTGGTCGGTGTGGTGTTGTGGTTTGTGATTTATGCTTGTATAATTCGATGTTAACAACTGCATATCAATCGGGCTCGCAGTGTTTACGATCATATACACAACAAATTATGATCCATATGGACACGATGTACAACCAACGTTTTATATCACGTACTTGGCGTGGTTCTTGATTAATGCTTTTTGTAAACCGTTTACGACACTTTGCGCAGTTCTTTATGCTTAATATGAACACGACGTAAACAAACTGTCCAACTGATCGTGCACTGACTAGTGGACCCCACAGTCCCGCGCCGCTCCCCGCGGGCCGACCGAGCCAATATGGTCAACGTCCGAGACCCACCCGACCACAATCAATTAACTCCTCTCGGGTCCACCGAAACCCTAAAAAAATCAGCTCCTCCCCGTCGCCGTCACCCGCTCCTACGATCGCCATTGACGATCGCCCCCACCGCTTCCACCCGACGTAATTGTCGTGCTTCATCGATTGGCCGCTGCCGTTCTCCCCTGGTTTGTTTCATCTCTCCTTCTTTCGAGTTCCCCACATTCTTTTGCATAGTTTAGTCGCCAATCGCCATCAGGTTCGCCATGCCCCTTCTACATCCCTCCCATTGATTTGAAATTTGTTGAATCGCCTCATTATCTGTAGTATCTTAATATCTATCACTGTCAGTTAATATTTTTGCAGGATTCGATAATGGCTTCCAATTTTTCAATTGCGTAGTTGTTTCATACTGTTCATTTTTTATATAGGTACTGAATGTTATATAGATTCGATGTCAAGTTCTCACAACAAAGGAAATAAACGTTCGTACGGAGAAGGAAAAAATAACAGTAGAATCTAGCTCGGGTACCATGTTATGAATAGGACTTATTATTTATTAGGCAACTAGCCCAAATACATATACAAATACAGGAGTTCAAAACCGCTTATAAAGAGAAAAATACAAGTAAGACCCCCTATCTATCTATCTAACGAGCAGCAGCATCGAAGCAGGTAGGTTTTCTATGGGGCTAACTAAAAATGGCTATTGCATTATTGGAACTCCTTGACTCTTCTGAATTTCTGATGCACAACAGGCCAAACAGTACTGGGCAGTTCTGGACGTCGTCCTTGAAACTGAATCAAAGATTGCTGTGACCATATGACAGTGGAACAGAGCAGATCAGCCTCAGTTCACTTGACCATGCCATGGCACAGATCTGAACCGCACAGTACGAGCAGCAACAGAAGCACTGCTTTGACCACAGGGAGTGTCTCCACGCTTTATTCGGTTGGACGACATGCCATGCCATGCCACGTCTGGCCGTGTATGCAGCCGGATTGAGGCCACTCCACGTCCGCCTACCTACTAGTACGGCTTGAGGCAGTCGTAGAGGCGGCGATGCTCCGACGGCCAACCGGCAGCCTGCCCCGCCGCTGCGGCCGGCGACTGCAGCGTGCTCCTCGAAGTCGGGGATCTGAAGCTGGACGGCGACGCGCCGGTCGGCGTCAGGCACTGGGCCGGCGTCCTCGGGCTCTCCCGGCTTGCCAGCGCCTCCCTGGACGCGTCGGGGTTGCTCTCCACCTGCAGCCTCTGCAGTTCCCGGCGCCTCTGCTCCCTCCTCAGCTCGTTGCGCTTGTTCACGTAGTCCTCGTGGATGAACACCTCCATCCTCTCCTCGATCTCACTGCTGCTATCACACCGCCCACTATGAATTACTACTGCTGCTGCTGCTGCACAGTATCATTCATCAAACTATCCAAGAACCTAACAGCAACACAAAAGCAAAACAGAGGAAGAGGAGGAGGAGGAAGAAGAGGGAGAGGGAGAGTCCTGCAGTGGAGAACCGCACTTGTATATAGAGCGCGCCACGCGACTCACCCAGATCCTGGTGTTGTGAAGCATGGAGGTCACTGTCGCCAGTCGCTTTTGCCTTTAACCAATTTCACAAGGCAGCTGCTATTAGCCATGCCAAGTGTGAAGTCCACAATGGCACAAAAAATAAAACGCCCACCGCTACCAAAATTACCGAAAGGTCCAGCGCCACATATTGCTTTGCCTGGCTGCTTCTGGAGAAAATAAGAGAGGCCTTCGTAATGCCACTCCCCCATGTCTCTCTTCCTCGGTCACATCTACTGGTGCCAGTAGTTTTAACCAGGACGTCGCTGTCATTGATTGATGCACCAAAATAAACAAGAACCAGACGATTACTCGGAATTTTCAACGCACAAGAATTGGGAGATGGTTGCCTGCTTGCCGCGGCATGGAATTGTGGACAGAGAGCACAAAAGAGCTAGAGGTATGGATCTGTGTGGTCTGTGCGCTTAGAATCATCGCGCACCACATAATATCTTCTTCGAATTAGTGGCCGGTGATATCAGTAAATCCTCTGCACTGGACTCGCTTTTGCGTGGATCCAAATTCCAGTCCACATTCAAATGCTTTCACCCTTTTCATTTTTTTGGAAATATAAACATTTAATAATAAGAAAATAGAAAACAATAGGTTTCACTTCAAGCAAGACCGGACCAGCCAGGAGTCATAATTTTAAGATCGACACAAACAACAAATACTTGGCAGAAAAAATTTGGCAAACGAAAACTGGAACGATCCACCGCTCTGCTCATGGATTCATTGGCTCAAGTACGAACCTCCATGTTTTAATTCATGTATGTACAAAAGTAGGCCAAACAATCCATGCCCACCTTGCGATTGAACAAAAGGTTTTTGTTCACTTCCCAAATTCCAAAACAATATATACATTTTTATTCGGGTTTACTGACTACCACACGCCAATCTCAACAAAAAAAAGGGCTTGTAATTTGGAGGACACGTATGCAAAAACCCACAAAAATTACCAGCTGATATAGCCCGTCTCTCTAGCTCTCCATTCTTTCACATGGATGTTGACGCAGTCATCGTTCTCTGTGCATTTCCAAGGGTGATAACAACGACAGTCACATCATCGTGGTACTTTCTCCTACTCCCAACAGGTATCCTCATCAATTCTTCGGCTGTTAAAGCTGCAAGAATACAAGGAAAGCGGTTAGGAGTGGCTGAGTTGGCATTGATGCAGGTCGACTGCACGAACTGAAATGATTTCAAACATGCTGATTACATACATAGGAATCAAAAGGTGCAAAACTACTGTCAAATAAATCCTGATGCTTCTAGCATAATATGGAAAACTAATTCTGCAGATGACTCTTAGATTAATGATCTGCGAGGCAATAGCCCACTCAGCTGTTTGATATTTCAATCATAAAAAGCTCGAAATCTAATTTGGAGGGTACCTGCTTCCTTGGCTGCTTTGAGTATAAGTTGCTCGATAAGATATTTTGCAGGATCCCCCATTGGATTATCGTGCATAAATTGATAAACCAACAGAACAACTTCATCATTACTGAAGAAATCAAATAGGCCATCACTACCAAGCACAACGAACAAATCATCATCTGTAACTTTGTGACTCAATGTGTGTGGATTTGTGTAAACATATGGAGGGCTGCTCAAATCGCGGACTCGTAGAATGCCCATGAGTGCATCATTGAACTTCCTCTACAGATTGACCAAAAAGAAAAAAAAACAATGGTTTTAGTTACAACTATAACAATGATACGAATTTTATTTACTTATTCAAGATATATGTCACCTGCTTCAGATAGCCAACTCCAAAAGCACGAGTAACCTTCAGCTTTCCTTTTATTTTGTTACCCCTGACAACTGAAGAATCATTGGGATGAGCAGCTAAAAGTCTTTGGTATTCCGAAGGATTTTCAAGTGAGTGGGTCTCTGTCAGTTGAGCAGCCTTCAAAGCACCATTTTCTACATATGGCATGGAAGCAAGCACAGCTCTACTGTCCCCCATATTTAAGATGCACAGATCTGTTCCATGAAGAAGAAGAACCAGAACACAAGACCCTACTGAAACTAAATCTGGTCTATCATCCATCTCTTGTTCAACCATGCATAAAAAGTCATTCTCGGCTTGCTCAACAGCAGTAGAAAGGCAATTCAGCACGCCAGATCGAAATGTTTCAGAAAATTTTATGTCTTCATTCTCTGAGTTTCTCATGGCTAGTGTTAACTCACTTTTAAGACCATCGAGAGAGCTTTCTGATGAATTGTACAGACCATTTTGTTGCTTTATCCGATTCTCCAGCAGGTACAAGTAATATACTATGTTATCATATAGAGTTACTGCAAGAAAATCAGCTGCATCCCTCCCATTAAACCCATCATATATCCCACAAATCAGCCATCCATTTTTCTCTGAGCACACAGCTTGGACTCTATCCTCTCCAGCAGCTCCCCCAGCCATTTTCACCTCTGTATTAGTCAGAAAATTGGATGATACAGTTGTTGGTGCACTGGACCTCCAAAGGTTTTTACTGATCTCAAATATAGAGCTCTCAGTTGACACAGGACTTCCTTGTGAGGTGGAGAACGAGTCCAATCTTGACATTGATGGAGAAGAAACAATTTTTCTAAAGGAGTTTGGAGAATCTAGTTCTGGTAAAATTTCTTCGCCAATAAGACCATTGCAAATGTTTGTATTTGCCAGTGTGAAATTTGCACTAATAGCAGCACCAGATAAACAAGTGAATGAGCCATTTCGTGACCCCATCATGGTATTAGTCCCAAACGTGTTCTTAGGAGAAATGCCATTGCCATGATCATTTTCAGGAGAAAAACTCTGATGAGAATCACAATGGTATCCAAAGCTCACATTGAGATTGCTACAGCTCCTGACAAGGATATCTTCTTCCTCAGAGCTGATGCTGTGATCACTAGTCTCCTTAACAAACAGTTCTACGTCCACCATGTTTTTCTATAATAGTATAACACCAGTGTGACGTAATACTGCTGGAACACTGTTTTCTAGGTTCCGACGCTATTCAAATGCCATGCCAAATACTGCTTCCTTTATACTTGAACGGAAATGCAAACCAAACCTGCAATACTAAGCACAAAATATTTCAAAAAACATGACCTAGCTTATTATCCGAATACACATCATTATTTTGTTGTTAAAACCACTGTAAAAGAACAAAAAAAGGATCAGGCACTCTGATAAACTAATAGCAAGGTGATTGCAAATCAGTATGTCCATCCTACTAAATCTGTAGATCTGTACACAAAAATTGCAAAGGATGGCATCTTAACAACGCAGAGGGATGCTTCTCTAGTTCTGGTCATAGTATTGTTGTGATTGCAGTACAATTGATTCTTTATTTTAATATAAACACAACAACAACAACAAAGCCTTTTTAGTCCCAAACAAGTTGGGGTAGACCAGAGTTCAAACCCAACAGAATCCACAGATTTCGAACACATGAATAAATTTTTCAATATAAATATATATGACAATTCAGAGGGTTCAAATCCGGGTGTTCATCTATTTAGATACTTGTGAATTTAGTACTCTTGTGCATCCCTAGCCAGTGTAGAGGCCAGAACTTAGACTCCTGTCATCTAAATAACCAAGTATTCCTTCCTGCTAATATGGTACTACCTCCATCCCTAAAAGAATGCAATTTTAGGTCTGAACCAGTCAAACTCTCCCAAAGTTGACTAAGTTTACGGAAAATAGTATCACCATTTATTACTTCAAAGATAAAATATGAGAATATATTCCATGATGTATCTAGTGTTAATAATTTGGCATCATAAATATTAATATATTTTATATAAATTTTGCTAAAATTGAGATGAATCGATTGATAAGAAAACTAGAACGCCATTCTTTCTAGGACAGAGGAAGGAGGTTCGTTTGATTATTTTTCCACCAAGATTTAAGAGCGCAAAAATTACATATTAGGTGCCAACACTGTTTGCATTGATAAAATAAGAAAACTCAAGTTTGACTTGTGCAGGTTGTAATATTCATCTGTTCCCACACCACAAACTTTTATACGAGGAATCAAACGCCATCAGGCACAGCCTCCACCTTGAATTGTATTCCCTCCGTTCTTTTTTATTTGTCACGTTTTAATTAAAAAATGAACTAATGGACGACAAATATTCGAGAACGAGTGTAGTAGAAACCTACCCTCTTAGTTCTTATCAAAATTGGATAAACCGGTTCTAAACTCAGTAGTACTTGGGGCTAAATCTATCTCCAGCAGCGTTCCTCATCCCAACCCCTATTTCAATATGACTGAGTAGAGAGTTCGACAAGATCCAACTACAACTAAAGAAAAGAAGGAAACTGGTAGCCTCCCAATCAAGAACGGCATCGTTTAGAGTCAGAGCGTAGAGTGTTGTACTCTTGAGCAAGACAGGTAGGCGGACAGAGAACACAATAACCTGAAGTGAGAAGGGGTTGCTTCGCATACGACCGGAGCACACCGCAGCTAAATGAACTTCACCGCAGCGGCTGTGGCCGGTGTTCCCACAGAAACTAACCTTCTTCTTGGCGTTCACCTACGCAGCAGCACAACACAAGAGAACGGAACACGCGTGAGAAGAATGGTCAGAGAGGCAAAAGCAACCAGAGGCACAGAGACGTACAGATGCATCCATCTAAGTTTCAGAGAGATGGGAACAGGACCAGTCGACGCAGCGCCTGCTCTCCCCCCATTCCTGAGCCCAACCCCCAAGCGCGCAGCAAGCCAGGACACCGGGGCAACTTGCGTCAGGAAAAGCGCCGCCGCCCTTTCTTGAAACGCCCTACCGCAGCATAACAGAACACGAATCAAGAATCAGCATACCGCGCACGTCGACTCAGATTGCAATTGCAGTTGCGTGTACAACTACATACGCATCTACAGAACGCGGACCGAGGGAGGAGAGGGACGATTCGCACGCTCACCTGTCCGCCAATGACCAACCCCGAGCCGTAATCCGAGAAGAGCAGAGCAAGTTGAGGTGGAGGAGTGGCAGGACGAAGACCAGGAGAGGAAGAGACAGCTGCGGTGCGGAGGGGATGGGGGACGGAAATGTGGCGGAAGGTGTGGGCTGCGGCGAATATATTGCGGGCGACGGGGAGAGAGAGAGAGAGAGTGGGAAGCCGGAAGCAACAGACTCACCTGGTTTTTCGTTGTTTTTGTTTTGGGTTTTTTTAGATGAGATCTGACTGCTTCCTGTGATCTGATTGGATATACCAAATCTAACCATGCCACCTCGATAATGTCACGGCTGTTTCTTCTTCACCCTTTTCTGCGCCCGGGCCCCGGGGTAAACAAACTAGTGTAGTGGCCTGCATGCGCGCAGGAACTGCGTTTGTCCCCAGACGGCTGCTCTTGCGCTGTAAAAACCAAAAATGAACCGACTCGAAATGTCAGTTTTCAGTTTCAAAACCTCAGAAGTTCAGCTCATTGGAGAAGCTAAGAGCTACTTTTAGAACGGATCAATTTGCCTTATGAAGATCGATGTATATATACACAGATAATAGAGTAATTAGTCAATATCTGTAAATTTAGTGCTAATTAATATCTCAAAAATACAACAAAAATATCAAGTACACTTAGGCTCTAGTAAGTATGAATTATCATTCAATAGTGACTTAGTGACTATATAGTCTAACTCCTTTAGTACTAAAATATTTAACGTAAATAATATTTATCGTGAATATCTAGATGAAGTTGTAAGATGAAGACTGTTACAAATGGGTCTATGGGCACGATCGATAGCCTACAGTCTAGAGACTCAGCAATCGAGATCAAGAGGCCTACTGTCAGAAGCTTTTCGCAAGCATAAACATGACAAAGATCTTATTGGAATAAGGAGATATAATCGAGATCCTAAAAGATATAGCAAGATACTATCATATAAGGAATAATGCACATGTAAAGATAGAGTTCAACTCACATATGACTCAGTACCGAATCGATCACGATTCCAAATAGGTAATCGACACGGTGTCTATCCTGTAGTCCACTGCCCCTTGGTATATAAAGGGAGGGATAGGGGAGCTCCTTGGGGGAGATCACATCAAATTGCATAGCAATAGATACCAAATACAAATAGGACATAGAGTATTATCTCACATCGAGAGCCCAAACTTGTATAAATATGTGTGTCTCGCTTTCGGTCACGTGACTTACCCTATATAATTGCTATCGAACAATCTTTGATAGTTAGCGTGCTAAGTAAGGGAAGTCATGCTTACCAATAGAGAGTTGATGACAACCATGAGTTTTGCATCGGGAGCAGAATTCATCTTCAGTATCGTGAGATTCATCGCCGACTCACTCAAAAATTTTAGGGCCATCCTAGACCTTCCGATGATTTTGGCATCCTTTGGTCAAGAGTTTGAAGATTAAATCTCCATCCTAGTGAATTCTGGTAGGTCTGATCATCAGACAATGACTTAGACTCGGGCTCAACTTCGACCTTAACTTGGACTTGGACTCGAGTTTGAATCGGACTCTAACTCTGACCCTAATTCAGACTTGAGCTTGGACTTGGATTCATATGCTCTATTTGAAGGTCGCTTCGTGTTCATGGATGACTCGATGGATGGACACCTGTATGGTCATCGTTCTAACCTAGAAGAGTACCATGCGGCTAGTAACAAAAGAAATCCCAAAGAAATAAGAGAGTGAGACAGATTTGTTCATATCTAGATGGTAGACTTTCATAGTCAACATGTTTATAGACAAAGAGTTTGGAATATTGACTGACAATGGTATAGTAATAGAAGGACCAGAATTTTGTAACAAACAGCTTAAAGGAGATGAATGACCTGATGCTATAGCTCTAAACAAGGTATATTATGTTTTTCTTTAGCGAGAACCTTACATTCTCTTAGTTCAGAGTGATCAGTGATCCATGGTTATTATTCATGTTTGTGGCTCCTTGCATTTTCAAAATCAGAGCCATAGTCGTTGAGAAACATATATTTAGAAGGATCTATTTCACTAATGAGGGCACTACAAACAACTACAATTGTATAGATACCTTAAATATGTGTACAATTGAAAAATTGTGTTCTACGCACGACAAACTAACCTTTATAGATCTTTTTTGTGTTGTGTTTCTGTTTGGCCTTCTCGTTATGTTTCCCAATGCATATGCATTTCTTTTCTTGTAATATGGGTTTAGGGAGAGCAGGTTCGCTGTTTTTTCTGCGTTTTAGGTCCAATGTGTGGAACCAACCAAGTCAATCTCAGAATAGAGGCACATGTTTATTCTCCTGATAAAGCTCTAATTTTTTTCAACGAGTTTCATTTTGCTGGCCCGTTACGTGTGATTGTATAAAAACAACTGCAAAGCAGATTCCACTGGCAAAGTGTATGTACGTTGCTACGTTTTATTATGTTTAAGTATAGAGTATAAAACACATATATATATATATATAATATTGACTAGATGAGTACGAATGTGAGTGTGAAGCCAACTACTATTGTTTAATTCTCATATATGCATAATTTTAACTTTTTAATTATTTAAACGTGGGCTGACGTATGATAAACCGGTACTTTATACGGTAGAAAAGTGCCTGGACCAAGTTTCGTAGATTTTCTAGAGATTAAAAGACCATTTTTAAGCACCTGAAGCTATGCACAGCAGCTCGTTTGTGGCCCCGTAAAGTCCGTACCACTGCACTTTTTCAGTGGGAAACGCTGTTTCTGATAACGTTTGCCGATCAGCTGCCAGCAAGTAAGCACACACTGTAGCGCTACGTGCTCAACACACGCGCCGGTTGGTGGTACTGATACATCAGCGTTATTTATTTAATCTGATGACGATCTCCGTCACTTCATGCATGATGCAGCACAGATTCAAATTCTCAGCATCAGATACACACAGTGAACAGCAGCGACATGCATGAACACGCTGGTTGCAAACCCTTTCCATCGATCCGGACCACCAGCTTCTGTTCGTCGGCGTTTAGATTTTGTGAACAGGAGGAACTGTGGCAGCCATTGACCAACGACGGGGCGAAGCACAGGCACAACCCGACAGGGACGCAGCGTTTCTTTTCGCGCGACGCGACGCGACAGCGACCGGGGCGGCGGGGCCGTCTCAAATCGCTGCGTCGCTTTCGGTTCGGGGTCCCGTGCACGCATGGATCGTGCGCCGGGACCAGCGGTGCCGTGGTGGTGAACTGGTGCCGGCCGCGACAGGGCAGGGTCTGCGAAATTTACCTGTGCTGCCCGCTCTGCGCGTCAGAGGCCAACAAACCGATCGATGGAGCAGACGGCCGCGCGGAATGGAGGAAGAGGAAAACAAGAGGCAACGGCGACGTCGGATGGCCGGACGGGGATGAGACCAGAGCTGCGAAACAAAAAAGAATGGGATCGAGCATTCGAGCCTCGAGGCTCCAGCATGGTACTAAAAACAGAGCTCGAAGCTTGTGAGCTGTGCTTAATTACTTAATATGTAAAATAATGATAAATATTGT
The DNA here is from genome assembly GCF_902167145.1 of Zea mays. Taxonomy (NCBI): domain Eukaryota; kingdom Viridiplantae; phylum Streptophyta; class Magnoliopsida; order Poales; family Poaceae; genus Zea; species Zea mays. The sequence continues at coordinate 115,584,048 of NC_050105.1, forward strand.
ATAATTTTATAGATAATCAGTTTGTTTCTTAGCGTTTCATGATAGACATATAACAATTCATAATTTAGATTATTCATAATGATAAATGATATTTATATATTTCATATTTATATACTAATAATTCACTATATAATGTAATTATATATATCAGAGTGTGGCTCCGAGCCGAGTCATGCCTATATCTCCGGCTAGTGAAATGAGCGAGCCACCGAGCTGCACCGAGCCGAGCTCGGCTCGGCTCGTTTCTGGCCCTACTTAAGGAGACGGTGGTCTCTGGACGAGCCTAGTTTTTTATTTTTAATCCTTTTTAAAGGAAATTTTTAAAAATAGTCCTAACCGATTATTTTAAAAATATAAATCACGCTTATTATCATGTCATCACTAAAACACTATGTTGCACCAAACTGGTAGAGGAGGGAATCGAGGGGGCTAGAATCTCTCGATATTCAATGTTAAATAGTGAAGGATTCTAGCCCACTCAATTCCCTCCATTACACTTGCTTCCAAACAAGTCTTCATGTGGTACTCCTACCACAATTACTATCACAAGGACATGCACATGCAATTCAAAATGTATGCATAATTCCAAAAGAAAAATATTACTTGACATTTTTAAGTGATTTAACAAGCTAACAGTAGCTGCCACCTTAACGCGATTTAATACAAAGGCGATGATGCATAAGTACACACATAGCTACTGAATCAACGCATATGATATACACATGGTTTTTATAAAGTGCATAAACATTAGGGTTTTATGGGCTACCAGTCTACTACTATCGTCTAGATCCTTGGAATATATCGGGGTCTGCTAGCGCCTCTATCCCTTGACCTATGTGCGTGTGGAGCTTGTGAGGAATGAATCCCACGTCTATATAGGCATGTTGGCGGTGGACCTGACGGAGCTAATGCATCTCACCGAGATTATTCTAACCCTATATCTAAAACACAACAAACTCATACATATAATATGTATGCTTGTTTGTACAACCTAAGTACTAGATGTACCTATGCGTCAGGTTGTGTAGAAAATGATGCATCATTTAGTTGTGATATGCCGATCTTCTACATTATCCAAGTTTCATCGTTGTCTTATGAGGTGGAGTCGTGTTTTGTTATCCCTATTTGGGTCCTGACAACCTATCTAGGACATACATGACACTTTCCATGAGGGACATGTGCTCATGCAAGAGAAGCAGAAGTCGTAGGAGTTCTTTTTCTGTCATGTGGTTGTCATGTGGTCAGCAGAGAGATTGAAGAGAAAATGACTAGACAACATTGGGTTATAGGATGGCTTACTTAAAGAGAGCATTCATGCAGCTAACCATATTCTTTTACAAACCAATCATTGGTCGAAGTGGTTCTTCCACATTGTGCAACATATACACATTGATAAAGTGATGATCTATCATAGGACTTACATTGACATCTTGTTATTATGCTGAAAGGTGAAGGAGGATGCATCAAAGAACATGCAAGTTCCTCATCCTTCTTACATGTGGTGGCTAGAGGAGACATTGTCTTTACTGGTGGATCTTCATGTGTCACTTGGGGCTCTTTTGTGTTTACCTCAAAGGCAAAATAGTTAGCATAATTTTCAATGGTTATGGTAAAGGTGGAGTCTTTAACTATCACTTGTGTATTTGACATCTCTTCGTCATTAGATGCATCCTCAATAGAGGTGATGGTCTGTAGTAAACATCCATGTCATCTGAACAGAGGAAGATCCTAAGGTCACTTCCATGGCTCATTGCATGGGTATTTTTTGGGTGAAACTCTATGTTAGATGCCTTTGAAGCCACTATATGGTGAACTTGTTAAGGACATAGTCAACAATTTTAGAACATGGATTGTTATGCAACAAACAATTAGGAGCAATACAAGTCACATCAAGATAAGCGAGGATTGATGATATTAGAGAGTGTCGAACCAGAGAACAAGCCAAAGAGCTTAGCCACAATAGGAACGAAAGAATGCTCTACACGTAGAATCTATAACTAATCAAATTGTTCATCTTTCCTCTATCTGATATAACCATATGACCTTATAACACAATACTCTTATAGTTATTTTATTATACCTTTGTCTAATATACTTTAATCACGAACTGCACCATATTTTGTCATCCATATTTTAGTTTTCCAATACACCACACCTCCATTTGCGTTAATCTGGCAAATGATCAATTCAAACTCTTGCATATATGATCATCTCTTCCTATGTATACATGGTGTAAATAGTGACATACATTATGCATGTATTGAGATAGTTTTCAATCGGTCAGTGCTCGGGGAAGCCATACCCTTGATTGTCACCAAGACACATTCAAGAATCTTGGTATAAAAAGATACCACCGAGCCCACCTACTAGGATCACCGCTCCTAGAGACCTATGACCAAAGGACCTAGTCCCAGCCAGGACATGGCTTTGATATGATGTAACTTGACATTGAGGCTTCCCGAATAAATAACTACACCATAAAGTCATGTAAGAAGCCACTAATGGACCCAGGACCCACCGGGCCTCAGAGCACTCCAACGCCCAAGGCCTCTAGTGCCCTACGACGTCCCTGGCTAAAATGATCTAAGTCCTAGGGCCCCCTCTATCCCTAGGGTGCTCATGAGTCAAAATTCCTAGGACTTCACCCTCTATCTATTACATGCACCTTTTAAAGATCTTAGATAATAATCAACTAAGGTGCTAGGTGGCGAAAAAATTTGGTGTGGCGGTGCTGCATAGAGCAATAGTACGACACCACCTCCGATAGGTGATGCGTGGAGGCTATTCTCATCTAACGGAGAAACAACCCATCTTTGTTGTAGAAGTTCGGCTTCGGCTTGCTTTGGTTTTGCTGCAGACGTTCGATTTTAGCTTGCTCGACTAAGGTTGTTATAAAAAAATTGCCATACACATGGGCTTGCCCTAGGATAACCACTTCGTCTGTTGAGATGAACTGATTTGAAATAAATATTGGATTTCAAAATCAAGTATTCTGATTGTTCTGGTCTGTAAGATTGTCTTGAATCGAATAATTGTATTGGAATGCACTCAAACTCTTGTACTTCGGATTACAAAAACTAAATAAAAGCCAAAGTTGCAATTGTCAACGATAGTTAATCTCAATATATTGTAGTGATGTGGCAATCCTGGGCAAGCCCATGTGTAAGGAAAATTTCTGATCACAGGCCATAGCCCCTGTTTGTTTCAGCTTTTTACAGCTTCTGGCCACCAAAAGCTGCTATGGACTGCCAAACGCGTCAGCTTTTCAGCCAGCTTTTATAAAATTCGTTTAGGTAAAAACTATTCAAAATCAACATAAACATATAATCGGTTGAGTTGTTGCAATAGTAGGAATCCGTCACTTTCTAGATCCTGAGTCCTATGAACATCTTTATCTTCCTCCGCATGTAATCCTAATAATACTTAGATTCTCTCCACAGCCAGATTCTCCTCGTAGCCAGATTTTCAAAAAAGCTGGTCAGAAAAAAGCTGAACCAAACATGCCCCGAGTGAGCTGAAGCTGAACGCCCGCACCAAAAGCCGAGCGAGTTGTAGTTGATCACTACCGCAAGAAAGATGTGTGGGTTGTTCTCTGTTGGATGAAAATAGCCTCCACACGACAACTATTTGAGGCAGTGTCGTACTGCTGCTCTGTGCGGCTACGTCGCACCAAATTTTTTTATAGTTAACCTAAACACTTATAGTTAACAGGGTCACACAAACCTATTTAACTAATATTCAACCAATCTGTGCGCTGCTATATATATGCTTGCGTGAAATTTTAGGTTTTTCTTTCTATTGTTTCATGCTTGTCACCTCGTGAGGATCAATCAAGGTTCATCGAATCGTTTTACAACCGAAAACCACCCCTCGTCGGTATCGGTTTACCACCGGTTTACTGCAAAAACCGATATAACTGTCTGGTTTACTCAAGGAAAATTGAAATTTTCCAGTGCTGGTTTACGATGGAAAATAAGCAATAAACTGGCCAAAACCACCGCTTTTCGCCAAAAAATGTCTAATTTTTTATGTTTGCTATAGAAAAAATGACGGGGTTCATTTATTTTTTGCTTAATTCATGTTGCACAATAAATATCAATTGACCCACATAACATATGTTCACCGAAATGACATACAACAAACATATATTACCACAAACTCTCGTTCTCATGTAACAAACAACTAGCGAATTTCACAGTACTCAAATACAAGTTTTTTTACAGTTCTCCAACGACACATAGGTAGGCTTGTTTAACAATACTCACGTATTCAACTCGAGTCATAGTGATAGTACTCAGGCATGTTGGAAGGATCATGATATGGTTCTAATCCGTCATAGTGATAGTGATAGTCCTATACAAAAGATATGAGATACATCAGCGAGAAAACAAGAATGACAAATAAATACTTATCAACGAAGCAAAAATAACACATCAGTCTGCTTGTAGTTACATGTGCAGGGGAACTTGTCCATACACATGATCGATGGCACATACTGTGGTCCTGGTGGAAACATATTTGACAAATTTGAATATGGCGGTGGAGGGCGTCTACCATACATGACCAATGGTGGTACTTCGCCTGGTGGTCCCTGACCCGGTTGCCATTGCCATGCATAAGGGTTGTAGGTTGGGTCATGTCCAGGCGGATAGTTAGAAGGACTGGAGGTAGTTGAGCTACATATTCCATCTTGGATAGGAAATGAAACCGAATGACATCGACCGCTTATTGTCTCCCATTGTGAATGAGAGGTTCATCATGGTAAGAATCTAGTGTGCCATGGGTGAACCGACTTCCTCCAGTGGACACATTGCAGTGTGGGCGTATCTGATCCAAACATGGACTACCAACTCGATTGAGAGGTACCGCGGTCAACGGCCATTCTCCTTGCAAGCTCACTTGAGAAGTCTCCAATCTTCCTCTTGAAGAAGTCATACTCTTGGAGTGCAATTGTTGCAGTATTCAAATCAAACATCCTTTCGACACCCTTATGAAGATCTGTCATGATATTGTTCGTGGTCCTCATGACATAGTTCACATATGGATGCAAGGCACACACTGGTTGCACATATGTGTCCATCATGACAGTGTTCATTCTAGCATCAACCACTTCCATGATCATGTTGTAGCAGGCGCTGTCATTCTCGAACTTACTTTGAGTTGTGTGCTTGGTGTCTGTGTATTGCATGTGCACCTCGTCAAGTGGCGGTTTCAGGAAACAAGCAAAATCCCCTATAAAGTGGCAGTTTACCGCTCCCTAGTGGCAGTTCACCGAGCCGATGGAGCGCATCAATGGAGAAGTCGTCGCGTGCGGGAGAGGCGAGCCCCGGCTGAGAAACCGAGCTGGCGGGCGAGATCCGCCGTATCCTCACCGGTAACCCCCGGCCGCGGTTCGATCGGGCGACGACGTCTGCCCGCGTGAGGGAGTGGGCATGTGGATTGGGGAATTGAGAATGGATAGGGTTTCAGTTTTTATACAAGTGAGGTAACAGACCCAAACTTTCTCTATTTTTGTACGAGCTAAACGGATAAAATATGAATATGCCATGTACCATATTGTTCATAAAACTATGTTTATCATATTTTTTCCATTTTTATAATATTTTTTCAAAAATTATAAATTTTGAATGTATTTCAAAAATTTTACCGGTGGTTTTTACCGGGTTTGTAAACCTTGGGATTAATACGAAAGAGCAGTAGGATGATATGCTGCGAGGTTACAATAAAGTAAATGTATCACCGCCGGGACCTACCATTTCAACATTTGCTGTAATAGAAAGTTACAACGATTTATACAAGGATCGTCACAGCAGCTGCTGGCCAGTGTTGGTAAATTAAAGATGGCCATAGCCACCCAACAAACTTCTAATTTACCAAATACCAGTGTTTTTTTCATGATCAATGATGCAGCTGACGCATGCTCCAGCGCCAAAACAGTGTCAAGTAGCCAAGTAGGCCACTGGGGGTTCACGATAAGTTTGTTTTGTTTCACCAGCTCGTCATGTTAGCCTGACAGTTGTCTGTTGGGGCATCCAAAGGGCAGGTGATAGCTAGCTAGATTCTAGCTCTAGAGGCCGTGCTATATTGCGGGCGACACACATCCGGTAGCTCAGGGAACAAAGGTCACTACTCACTAAGGCCAGTGTTTCTACGTCACTGCATTGCCACATTGTTTGAGACTAAGGGGCTTGTTGGGACTTGTTCTCAAATGCTATGAATTAAGAACAAGGCAACATAAAATGTTAAATGTTAACGTCCTTCGTCCATGAAACATTATTTCCTTGAGAATAATGAGCCTTAGACGAAGGTTAGCGAGAATATGATTACGAAGCTTAAATCTTCGTAATCAAATTTCAATAAATATTGTAAGACAACGTAGAAAAAAGAGTATAAAAAGGGTGAATAATTCATAAATGAATTATATTATACTATATTTATTTGATATGATGAATTATTGAATACAATAATACCTCTGTCTTGGTAAAGGTTGGGTTCCGAAAGATGCGATTGCAATTACCAGAATGCCTGAACAGTAAAGGAATACTGTTCACTATTTATAGGCACAGGGCGCAGCCTGTGAGGAATTACAAGTATGCCCCTTATAAAAGTTTACAACATTGACTCAGACCTTTATGGACTAAAAGGTCATTCTATCTTTAGGTTGGTTTGTAATACCGAAGCTTTAAGAAGAGGAACCTTCGGCCATCTTATACAAACAGCTTCAGCCGAAAGCCGCTTCTTCCTAGAGGACCTTCGGCGACGAAGCATAGGCCCAACAGTAGCCCCTTTCGCGGTGCTAGATCGTTTTTCGTAACGAGCTTGATCCGTGAAAAAAGTCTCTTAAGCTTCGGAGCGCCGAAGGTCTAAAAAACACCCTCCCTGAGCTCGTTGTCGAGAAACGATTCAATTTCCCAGCGTGTGACGGCCCCACCTTGCAGAGTTACTGTTCGGTCTCTGCGGTCCACCACGCAGCGAGTGCGAGCGGGTGTCCGCCTGGTGTAAAAATCCTGGCGCTTCGCCTTCTTACCTGCAACACTATATAAACAGACGAGTAGGTGTGAAGTTACCACAGCATTCATTGCTATTTGCACTGTTTTGCTGCCAAAATTTTTAACCGTCGCCGAAGCTTGTCTGTCGGAATCGAACGAAGCTCCAGTTTGATACCTGCTTCGGAGGAAGAAAGTATTAACGTTCCACAAGTTCATAATTAAATGGCCAGAGTGCGTTCTACCGCCAGGGTTGAGCGTGAGGGGGACGAGACTGAAGCTTCGGAGACTGTTCCCATCTCCGAAGCTATGCAACGATCCGGGCTGGTGACTTCGGAAAAGGTCCCTAATGATGATGCAGACCAAGCAGAACAAGCAATTGCTGAAGCAGAAGAAGAAGATATTCAGGAAACTGATTCCGAAGATGATTATCGCATTGCCATGCCAAGCAAACCCAGCCACTTGGACTTCGGGAAATCTACTGTTTCGAAGGCTGATCTGTCCAAGATGGTAAAGTCAGGCTTTTTTACTGAAAATCAGAAGAAGCTATTACGCTTCGGAGGAGAAGAAACTACCCCAAAGCCGGAGAAGGATGAAATTGTTATTTTCAAGAGCTTCCTAAAGGCTGGATTAAGATTTCCCTTACATGGGATTATTGCAGAGGTACTGAAGAGGTTCGGTATCTATTTTCACCAGCTGACCCCTAACGCTATCGTTAGGCTTAGTGTTTATATCTGGGCACTCCGAAGCCAAGCGGTGGAACCATTTGCGGACAGCTTTTGCCGGGTTCACGAGTTGCATTATCAAACGAAGGCTAGAAAGGATGGATTGCACGACAATTTTGGTTGCTATAACTTCGCCTATCGGAAATCTATAAAGTTTTCTGTAATTAGCTACCGAAGCAAATGGGCAGCAGGCTGGAAATCAGAGTGGTTCTATGTCAAGGTTGATGACGACAAGGAAAAGCTTGTACAAAGTCCACTCGAATTAATCTTCGGAGAAACCCGACCTCGCTGCAATATGACACCCGAAGGTCCAACACAACAAGCAATAAATGAATTCAGAATTATTGCAGAGCATATCAGCACAAGGGACCTGGTTCAGGAGTTTTTGGCTTTCAAAGTTTTTCCTAGTGTAAAGGAGTGGGAAATGCCGAAGCTGAAGGGGGAGAAGAAAGAAGGTGAACTCATACGCTTACCTTACTACTTCAAGTTTAAGAAATACTTCAAAGCACCTTGCCAAGAGTGGCTGGATACAATTGAAGTGATGTGCAATGAGATACTTGGCAATTATTCTAAAAAAGAAGATCAGTTGATGACCGCAGCCTTCGGCACCCGTCCGAAGCGAAGACTAAACCGAGTGCTGGACGCCCTAGGTTTCGAATACCCTGATTACGAAAATCTGAACAAAGGTGCCGGAGGCCAAAAAAGGAAAAGGATAACTGAAGGCTTAAATGAAGATGAAAAAGAACTACCAAAGAAGAAAATTCCGAAGAGGAAGAGAGCGTCCTCTCCGAAGCGTAAAATATCCGACGAAGAAGAAAGCCCCGCATCACCCTCTGCCGCTGACATTGAGGAAATTCTGAAGGTAATGACTGAATCCTTACCTGCGAAGCTAAGTCCACTGGGGCCCCAACTGACAAAGTTTTTTCAGAAGGACAAGGAGCCCGAAAAATCGAAGAAAATAATCAAAGCAAAGAAACAAAGAATTATTACTGTGACAGAAGTAATTGACAAGACACCGCCAAGAGCTTCAGCTCAGAAAACACCAGCAGCTGCGAAAGGGACAGATATTGAAATTACACCTTCGGAGGTCGCAGCTGCCGAAGCTGCCTCGGCTGAAGGTTTGAACCTGGAGAGCACAATCGAACACATTGACAAAATACTGCTAGACATGGCTGCAGAAGAAGCTACCACCGCCGCCGAAGAGGCCGCGACCGCAGCGTCGGAGAAAGGGAAAGAAATTGCTGATGAAGCTTCAGAAAACGAAGCCTTCATGTTCCAGAATTTAGTTGGAGAAAAACTGTCAAAAGCTGAAAGAGAAGAGCTTAGAGAATATGCAAAATCCTGCGGATACAAACCTGGAGCACTCCTCTTCGGAGGCGTTGATGATGAAAAATTAGATTGCATTCGAGATCAAACCGGAGCCAAAGTTATCGGTACTCTGTCCAAGAGTATCGGCTTTCCGAAGCTAGAAACAGACATCAGCCGCTACCGACGACAACATATCGTCGGTAGTTTATTTTATTCCAACTTCAAGGTGAACTACTTTTGCCTTAACTTTTATTGTTTCTAATAATGAAAACATGTCTGACGAAGGTTGTTCTCGTGCAGAGTATGCTGTTGAGCAAAGCCTTGCAAATGCAGCAAGATTTTGAAGATAGGAAGCACGAGGTTATAATTGAAAATTTGGAAAGCAAAATAAAGGAACAATCAGATGATTTCGAGAAAAAGAACTTTGAGCTCCAGGCAACCGAAGGTTTATTGGCGGAAGCTGAAGCAAAAATAACAGAACTGAACACGAAGCTTCTCCGCCAGTCTGAACAGTTCGAACGAGAAAAGCAAGATCTTAGTGCAAAACTTGAAGCCGAAGCTCAACAAAATTCAGATTTGAGAAAACTATTGACAAGCCTTCAAGAAAAATGTTTGGAATTTAGCAATAAATGCATTCAACGATTAAGAAAGATTTTTCACTCAGTTGGGGCCAGCAGTGAAAAATTCACCCCCTCAGCTGAAGATCTACCGAAAACCTTCGAACATATTGAGGGTGAGATTGACGAGCTCGACGAAGTCATAGCTGGGCACGGTGACTTCTGTGCCTGGGTGGCTTCTCGGGGCACTGCTGCAGCTTTCCTGAAAGCTGGCTGCGATCATGGAAAGATTGTCAATAGGCCAAATTTCACTTTAACACCATCAATCCCAGATGACATTCCTGATCTTGCCCGAAGTATCTCTAATAGATTTGTAAAAATGATATGGACAAAAGGTGGGCGAGAAAAGGCTGGAGACGAAGCTCGTAGCCACCTTGAACCAGTAAGAAACCATACCTTGTGCTTACCTTTTCCTGCAAGGTCGACTCTGACTTACAACGACCTTATTCATGTAGGATGACGAAGCCGAAGCCGATGATTAAAAATGACACCGAAACCGAAGCTCCTTGGAGATTAGATAGTAGACTGTAGACAGTACTTGAGAAACTTTTGAGATAACTTTTGTAAATGCAACTAAAACTTGTCTTTAATGAATTCTGTTCATACCTTGTGATATATCCTTATCCTTCCATTGATGTATGAGAAATGCTTTGATGTGGACGAAATTTTCTTTTTTGAGCCGAGGGCGAAAAAACACCCTCCCTTCTTTTCGTACGCAGCGAAGCATAGAAAACAACATTTTCCTTTTTTCCGAAGCTCTTCTTTTTGTACACGAAGCTCTTTCTTCCCCTTCTTTTTTTTCTTTTTGCCGAAGCAACCACTTATGCCATGAAGATGATTATCCTACATATGTCTGGATGAATGTTTATGAATGCAAATGCTATGATGTAATGTGATGTGCAAATGAATGGCCAAACACGTATTCCGAAGCTATACTCATAGCCATTATTTTCTTAAAAACAATCACACCTCAGCTCTGCATTCCCTTAGGAACGACTTTGGAGCTTCTTTGCCTTTACTTTTGGCGAAATCAGCGTTGACTTTTCGCTGTAAGCTCTGCATTCCCTTAGGAACGACTTTGGAGCTTCTTCGCCTTTACTTTTCGGCACTCGATGGTGCGTTCTCAGCTTTTACATTTACATTCCTTGGGGGATTTTGCTCTTATAGAACTAAAAAAGGAAATTACATGTGATGGCCCCATTAAAAACCTTTCTCCCCCTTCGGAAAGGAAAAGGGTGCCATGAAAGAAAAATAAAAAATATGAAAAATTACATCGAGTTATACATAGTATCGCCGAAGCTCATCCGCATTCCAAGATCTAGGAATGTCGTTGCCGTCCATATCCTTCAATCTGAATGAACCGGGTCTTGACGAAGATGCTATTAAGAAAGGTCCACCCCATTTCAACTGCAACTTACCCACTGTTTCTGGATTGGCCACTCTCCGAAGCACCAAGTGTCCTGGCTCAATATTCTTTAGCCGAACCTTTCTATCTCGCCATTTAATTGTTTCGGCTTGATATTTATTGATGTTTTCCACGGCTTGCAGCCTGATCCCTTCTAAAGCATCTTTTTCCACAGAATAAGCAGCTTCGGAACCTGATTCTGCCGAAGCTACTATCCTTATTGATCTAGTTTTAGCTTCTTCCGGAGTTATTGCTTCGTCACCGAATAATAACTTGAATGGAGTAAAGCCTGTAGACCTTGATGTTGTTGTATTGTGGCTCCACACCACTTTGGTTAACTGATCTGGCCACTTTCCCCTAGGTTGATTGAAGATTAACTTCATTATTCCTGTCATTATGATGCCATTTGCTCTTTCAACGAGTCCATTTGACTCTGGATGTCTGACTGATGCAAAATGGATCTTCGTACCAATTTGATCACAGAAATCCCTAAAAGCTTCGGAGTCAAACTGTGTTCCATTATCCACAGTGATAGCCTTTGGTACCCCGAAACGACAAACAATATTCTGCCAAAAAAACTTTTGAACGGTGGCCGAAGTTATTGTGGCTAAAGGCTTTGCCTCAATCCATTTAGAAAAATATTCCACCGCCACTACAACATATCTTAGGTTCCCTTGGGCCGGTGGTAACAGACCTAACAAGTCAAGGCCCCACCTTTGCAATGGCCAAATGGGTTGTATGAGCTGTGTTAAGGACGAAGGTTGTTTTTGATCTCGTGCACATTTCTGACAACCTTCGCACTTTTGGACTAATTCCGCTGCATCCGAAGCTGCCTTCGGCCAATAAAATCCTTGGCGAAAATTTTTTCCAAGTAACGGCCTAGATCCAATGTGAGATCCACACAGGCCTGCATGTATTTCTTTCATCAACTCTATACCTTCGGTTCTGGATAGACACTTGAGTAGCGGAGCACAAACTCCATGCTTGTACAACTCTCCTTCTATCATGACATATGGACGAGCTCTTGCCTCTATCCTCCTGTTATAAGCTTCGTCATCTGAAAGGAATTTACCCTGAAGATAAGAGATGATCTCAGTTCTCCAATCTTCGCTATAAACAGGAGATATATTGAGGACTGCTCTTTCAAGAAGTTCGACCGAAGGTGCTTTTATTGTTTCGAAGAACACATCCGAAGGTAAGGGCAGCCCCTGTGCTGCTGACTTAGCTAGCAAATCAGCATGCTCATTTTGTCCTCGAGGGATATTTTTGACAGAAAATCCCTCGAAGGAAGCTTCAACTCTTCGAACGATATCCAGATACTTTTCAAGCTTCGGATCTTTAGCCTTGCAACTCTTGTCAATATGACCCGAAACAACTTGGGAATCAGTTTTAAGAACAGCCCTTCTGATTCCCATTGCTTTTAGCTTCTGAAGACCCAGAAGCAGGGCTTCGTACTCGGCAATGTTGTTTGTGCAACTAAAATCAAGCTTTGCCGCATAACAAGTTTTAACTTTGGAAGGTGAAACCAACACAGCAGCCGCTCCCGCTCCGAAGGTTCCCCAGGACCCATCGCAAAACACTGTCCATGCTTCGACGTCTTTATTTGTTTCTTCCTCCTGAGCCCTGGCGTCCAGTCAGCAATGAAGTCTGCTAACGCCTGGGACTGAATCGAAGATCTATGAACATATTCAATACAAAATTCATTGAGCTCTGCAGCCCATTTTCCAATCCTTCCAGTAGCTTCTCGATTCTTCATAATATCCTTCAGAGGTTGTGAAGAAGGAACAATTATGTTGTAAGCTTGAAAATAGTGCCGAAGCTTCCTGCTTGCCATCAAAACAGCATACAACACCTTCTCTAATTCTGTGTAGTTTTTCTTTGATATACTAAGAACTTCAGATACAAAATATACTGGGACCTGCTTCCTGGCTTGGCCATCAAGCTTCTCCTGGACAAGTGCTGCACTTACCGCTGAGTGCGAAGCTGCCACATATAATAATAAAGGAGCCCCTGGCGTAGGTGGAGTTAGTGCTGTTAGATCTATCAAATACTGCTTCAGCTCTTCGAAGGCCTTCTGCTGGATTGGTCCCCATTGAAAGACTTCGACTGACTTCAGCACTTCGAAGAATGGTAAGTTTCTCTCTGCTGATCTGAATATGAACCTGTTGAGAGATGCCAACCTTCCTGTCAATCTTTGAGCCCCCTTTTTTGTAGTTGGTGGCTCCATCCGAAGTATAGCTTCAATCTTACTTGGGTTAGCTTCAATTCCCTTTGTTGAAACCAAGCATCCTAGAAATTTCCCCTTCTTTACTCCGAAGACGCATTTTTCTGGATTCAACTTTAAGCCAGCTTGTCTGAAACTGGCGAAGGTCTCCTGCAGGTCAGCAATATGATTCTCCTGCTTCGTGCTTTTTACAATGATGTCATCAATATAAGTTAGCACATTTCTGCCTATCTGAGACTGGAGAACCTTCGCAGTCATTCTGCTGAAACTTCCTCCAGCGTTTTTGAGCCCCTCAGGCATCCGAAGATAACAATATGTGCCACTTGGAGTTATGAAGCTAGTCTTCGGCTCATCTTCCTTCTTCATCCAGATTTGATGATAGCCTGAATAGCAGTCTAACAGACTCATGAGCTCTGAAGAAGCTGCTGCATCAACTAAAGAATCTATCCTTGGCAATGGGAATTCATCCTTCGGACAAGCCTTGTTAAGATCTGTAAAATCGATACACATTCGCCACTTGCCATTGACCTTTTTTACCATAACAGTGTTAGCTAGCCATTCTGGGTACTTTACTTCTCTGATAACTCCTGCACTGAGGAGTCTTTTGACTTCGTTGCGAGCACCTTCGGCCTTATCATCTGACATTTTCCGAAGCCTTTGCTTTCTGGGTCTGAAGGATGGATCGACATTGAGCGAGTGCTCAATAACATCTCTATTAACTCCGCAGAGATCATTGGCTGACCATGCAAAAACATCTTTGTTGTTGAACAAAAACCTTATCAAGGTTTTCTCTTGTTCTTCGGATAACTGAGAGCCCAACAGCACCTTCTGTTCTGCTATATCCTCACATAAGAGCATGGGCTTCGGCTGATCTGCTGAAGCTGCTTTCTCCCTTCTAAATTTGTATTGTTCACAAGCTTCAGCTCCATCTATGTTATGGATTGCTTTTGAATCAGTCCAGTTTCCTTCGGCCCTTCTGGCAGCTTCCTGGCTTCCATGAATAGCGATAGGTCCTTGATCCGAAGGTATTTTCATGCAAAGATAGGCAGGGTGAAGAATTGCTTCAAAAGCATTGAGGGTGCCACGACCAATAATTGCATTGTAAGGGTATTCCATGTCAACGATGTCAAACACAACTTGCTCAGTTCTAGTGTTGTTGATGAACCCGAAGGTCACTGACATGGTAATCTTGCCCAGTGCTACAATTTGTCTTCCTCCGAAGCCACAGAGAGGATGTGTAGCATCATGAATCTTATCTTCTGGCTCTTGCATTTGTCTGAAGGCCTTAGCAAATATGATGTCATCTGCACTGCCTGTGTCAACCAAGACATTGTGGACCAGAAATCCTTTGATAACACAAGAAATAACCATGGCATCGTTGTGTGGGTAATCCTTGAGCTGAAGGTCCTCTTGGGAGAAGGTAATAGGAATGTGAGACCATCTTGACTTGATGAAGGGTCCTTGCACCCCAACATGCTGTACCCTTCTCTGTGCTTCCTTCTTTTGTTTCTTGTTAGCTGGCTCTGAGGACGAGCCACCTGTGATCGGGAGCACCAGCTTCGGGTCCGAAGCAGCTCCAGCTTGATCGTTGAACGAAGCCATCAGCTCAAAAAAAAGTGGAAGTGAGTTCACCGGAGGTGGGCGCCAATGTTGGGGACTTGTTCTCAAATGCTATGAATTAAGAACAAGGCAACATAAAATGTTAAATGTTAACGTCCTTCGTCCATGAAACATTATTCCCTTGAGGATAATGAGCCTTAGACGAAGGTTAACGAGAATATGATTACGAAGCTTAAATCTTTGTAATCAAATTTCAATAAATATTGTAAGACAACGTAGAAAAAGAGTATAAAAAGGGTGAATAATTCATAAATGAATTATATTATACTATATTTATTTGATATGATGAATTATTGAATACAATAATACCTCTGCCTTGGTAAAGGTTGGGTTCCGAAAGATGCGATTGCAATTACCAGAATGCCTGAACAGTAAAGGAATACTGTTCACTATTTATAGGCACAGGGCGCAGCCTGTGAGGAATTACAAGTATGTCCCTTATAAAAGTTTACAACATTGACTCAGACCTTTATGGACTAAAAGGTCATTCTATCTTTAGGTCGGTTTGTAATACCGAAGCTTTAAGAAGAGGAACCTTCGGCCATCTTATACAAACAGCTTCAGCCGTGTTGGGGGCTTGTTCTCAAATGCTATGAATTAAGAACAAGGCAACACAAAATGTTAAATGTCAAAATCCTTCGTCCCTCGAAGCATTATTTCCCTAAGGATATAATGATTTCCGGACGAAGGTTACGAAGGACATACCTTCATAAGATCATTATATAGTGACGAAGGATGAAATGTAAAGAATATAAAAGATAACATAAATAATCATTTATTATTGAGCATAAATAAAAATATTATTGAATCACAAGTGTACCTTCAATCGGAATGAAATGACAATACAAGTGTGACGCAAAAAGCGAATGCCAAGTCAGCGTGAACAGTACAGGGATACTGTTCACCTATTTATAGACACGGGACTCAGCCCTTACAAAATTACATTCATGCCCTTTACATTTGATAATAATTCTATAGTAGTCTACCGAGGTCTGAATAGCCTTTTCATCTTTAAGTCGGTTCCACTCTTTGCTGTCACGCCGAAGCTTTCCTGCTCACACCTTCGGCTCTGTATCAACCTTCGTACAGCTTGGTGATCAGCCCATCCATCTCAATCCTCCTTCGTCTAGCTTAAGCTTCGTCCTGATCGTACTTCATGTTCATAATCTAAGTCCGAAGATACCTGTTCGTACATTTCACTTGGAGAATATTGTCAAATCATGTTTTTGAGGACCTTCAGAGGACGAAGGCCCCCAACAGTAGCCCCTCGCAATATAAATTTGTTAGCGATAAATTTAGATTGCGATATGGACGAAGGCCTTAAGCCGAAGGTCCGAAAAAACACCTTCCCTTTGCTAGAATAGCAACATTCACTGACAAGCGGGTCTTTCGACTTTCACCGCACTGGGCGTATAAATAAGATCATACCCCAAACTCATTTTGGTACGCACACTTGCTATCTGCCCCCGCTTACTCAATTTTAGCTCTTGCGCGCAAAAATTTACTGAGCTTTTAGTTTTGAAGCTTCGGCATTGAAAACAGTTTTTAGCATTTCCGAAGATGTCTGAAGACAAAAAGGCCGATCCCGAGATGAAGCTGAGTCTCTCTGAAGAGAAGAACCTGGGGTTCCTTATAGCTATGGCGGAGACCAATACAGAAAAAATCACCAAGGAGATCCTGGAAGGCTTGTCTGAAGATACTGGTGACAGCGACAGCTACGATGTAGAAAGTGGTGGGGAAGAGTCCGAAGACCGGCCATGGCGGCCAAGTCACGCGGTTTTCGGGAAAACCACCATTAAGCAGAGTCATATTGATAATATGAAGGGGCGGTATTTTCGAGATATATCTATTGTGAGAGCTGATGCTGGAGAAAAAACTTCTCCCACCCCCGAAGAAGATGAAGTCGTAATCTTCCGAAGCTTTCTCAAGGCTGGGCTTCGATTTCCCCTAAGCAACTTTGTTGTTGAAGTTCTGAAAACATTTCAAATCTACCTTCATCAAATTACTCCCGAAGCTATCATAAGAATGGGGATGTTTGTCTGGGCTGCGAGAAGCCAAGGTTTAGAACCAAATGCCAAAAGCTTTTGCAACATCCATGAGTTGTTATATGAGACGAAGCCCTGGGGGAAAGAACAATATCACAACAACTTTGGGTGCTACAGCTTCGTTGCCCGCTCCGGGTCAAGCTGCCCTGTCCCAACCTTTTGGAAGAGATGGCCCGGAGCCTGGATGACTGAATGGTTCTATGTAAAAAATGACCTGACAACGCAAGAAGATGTCAAGAGTATCATTATGCGCCCCATCTGGCAACGCTTCGGACTTCGAAGGCCGAAGGTTAAAATGGATGAAGCAGCCGAGGAATGCCAAAGAGCCTTCGGCGTAGTCTGCTCTTTTATTGGGACAAGGGACTTGATTCAAGAACATATTGCCTTCAGGGTGTGGCCACTTGCAGGAAAGTGGGAAATGCCGAAGGGGACCATCAAAGAGTCCGACGAAGGCGGACTGGTAAGACTAAAATACACATTCAAATACGGGGATAAATTTCTTGAACCTGATGACGACTGGTTGAAAAGCATTGAAACGTTAAGTGACGAACTGCTTGGGGCATATTCGAAGGCCGAGAATACTGCATTATCAGCAGCCTTCGGAGGCCGAAAGAAGAAAAGACTCAACCGGGTATTTGACGCAGTCGGGTTTGTCTACCCTGACTATCACTATCCGGTGTTGGGTCGCAAAAGAAAGAACACTTCTTCTGCAGCAGAATCTACCACAAGTGCCACTAATGAACCAGCGCCGCAAAGGAAAAAGATGAAGGTGCTCACCCACCGAGCGCGCTTTATTGAGCCGGCCACAGTGCCAGAATTCATTGATGAAATTTCCTTGGCCTCTGAAGCTACAGAACCAGCTCCAGTGCCGAAGATAGAAGAGAAATCTGAAGCACCTTTAGCAGAGAAGGCGGAAAAATCGAGAATTGAAGGACAAAAAATATTGGAAATCTTAAGTCCTTCAGCGAATGCTGAAACAGGAAAAATCCAAAAGGGCCCATTGGTGACCCCAAAAAGAAAAAGAATGGTGAACGTACTAGATGTCTTGGAAACAATTATGTCTTCAAGCACAACTCCAAAGAAGACTGTTGAACTTGCTGAAGCGTCTACTGAAACTTCGAAGCAACAAGCTGAAGCTGAAGCCGAAGCTGAAGCTGAAGCTAAAGCTGAAGCTGAAGCTGTGCCTTCAGAGCCCACCAAGGAACAATCTTTGGAAACCGAAAAAACATCAGAACCAGTTTTGATCGAGAAGATTGACACTGCCGTCCCCGAAGCTCCTGCCAGCACATGCGATTATATCATACGACATGCCTCGGGGAAAAAATTATCTGAAGAAGAGACTCATGAAGCTAATCACTATGCCAAAGAGTTAAAATATCCAAAGGGAGCAGTGGTGTTCAATGGGACAAATGAGGATGACTTTCTATACTGCCTCCCTGATAACAAAGAATTATCTGTTTGCCGAGAGATGGCTAGAAGTATGGGGTTCCCGAAGCTCGAAGCTGGATTATGTGCTATGACGAAGGAGGATCTCGCGGACAGTCTTGCGTATAACAGCCTAAAGGTATGGGAATTAGTCGTTTTGAAAAAAAAAAATTTACAATACGTAATTCATTTTTTTATTCTTATTCCAAGTCTTTACATATAGGGCTTAATCCTAAGCAACGCATTAAGAGCACAAAAGAGTGCCGAAGATGAGAGCTATGAAATTGCGTTCAACAACCTTCGGTCAGAAGTTATTAAACTGAGAAACGAAGCTCTGGAAAAGGATAAAATTTTGCTTACATTGGTAGACAAGGTAAAAAAGGACGAAGCTGCCTCAAAGATCCAGGCCGAAGCCCAAAAACGTGAGATTAAAGATCTTCAGAAACAGCTAGCTAGAGCTAGAGAGGAACGTGCGCTTGAAGAAACAAAACGAGAGCTTAGTGATCATTTGGTTAATCATTTAGAGTTAAGTACTCAGGAGCTTCGTGCATCCCAGAGGAAATGCTATGTTAAATCTATAGAATGCGTCAAAAAGATAAAATCCAGCTTCGCCAGTGTTGGCGCATTTTCTAGTGAAGAAACCTTCTCCAGAGGCAATCCCGAAGGTCCATTGGAATGGATTAGTCATGAAGCAGAAGCTTTCGAGGAAATCCTGAGCAGCCGCGGTGATATCTGCGCATTTTCGGACGCCAGAGGAATTGCTACTGTTCTAGAGAAGAAAGGTTGTGATCATATTAAGCTGCTTGCGCAATCCGAAGCCACTTTATCCGCTGAAGATATTAAAGACCCCTCGACCGAAGCTAGCCAAGTTGGTGGAAAATTTTTCACCGACATCTGGGATAATGGTGGCCGAGAAATGGCAGGAGAAATTATTCAAAGAAGTGAAAAGGGCATTCACGATGCTAGAGAAGTGGCTAAGGCTGCTGAAAAGAGCGCAGAGCCCGAAGGTCAATTAGGTATTAATTAATAGTTTGTATCGTGTTGTAATTTTTATTTCAAACTTTGTTCGTGGTTTGTAATAGTAATGCAAAAATATTCTCTTCCCTCAGAACCTGCTGGATCGTTTGTTGACCTTCACACAAAAGGGGATGACGAAATTAAACAAATGGCCGAAACTATCGTGGATAAAGTTGTTGAACAGCTTCTAAATGAGGCTGCCGAAGTAGTATTAAGAGAAGACTAGGTGTTATTAGGAAAAACAGTTGAAGTGTGATTTATGTAATATCTGGTACATTTGAATGTAATACACAAGTCTCTGTTCATTATTCAATTCTTTACGATGCATGAAACTTTACATACGTACCGCTTTTGAGCCTTCGGCGAAAAAACACCTTCCCTTCTTTTCATGCTTCGTGAAGAAAAATTTTTATGTATCACAACAATGTCCATAGTGCTCAGATGAAGAATATCCAAGCTTCGTGAAAACATTCTCCGAAGCTATACTCCGAAGATGAAGATTGTGTCTCCTTGTGACCGAACACGATTTTCACTCTTTCAAAGCATACTTCCGAAGATCAATATTGTGCCCCCTTCTTGTGCCATATGCAACATGATGTATGATGCTTATGCTATGCAAAATGATGTGATGATGTTATGTTACGTAGATGACATTTGTTCCGAAAGATACACACATATCCCCACACAGTATTTTTGTATCAGCACTGATTCTTCGCTGTAAGCTCTGCATTCCCTTAGGAACGTCTTTGGAGCTTCTTCGCCTTTTACTTAGGCGGTATAAGCTCTGCATTCCCTTAGGAACGTCTTTGGAGCTTCTTCGCCTTTTACTTAGGCGGTATAAGCTCTGCATTCCCTTAGGAACGTCTTTGGAGCTTCTTCGCCTTTTACTTAGGCGGTATCAGCGTTGACTTTTCGCTGTGTGCTCTGCATTCCCTTAGGAACGTCTTTGGAGCAAAAACCTTACACTGCGCTCCCTTTGGAACGACTTTTTGTAACTTCAGCAACTTACTCTGCGTCCCTTAGAACGACTTTTTATTACTTCGAAGGATTTTTAATAATTCGAAGGTCCTCCGCAAACTTTCAAGCTTCAGCAACTTAAGCCTTCGGAGAAAGTAGATTTCCCTTATGGCCAACCACAAGACCATTACATGAAAATCGAAATGTTTTTTATTATACAGAAAATAGAACTAAATGGAAAAGACTGCTATCAAAGTAGGATACTTGTCAATAAATGTGCTTTGACTCCGGCACGGTGCTGTTGACTGTACGAGCTTCAGACTGCTCTCTGAAGTCCCTTTGGTGTGGAGCATATTGGCTCCCTTCTGGCTGTTGGCCTTGTTGCAGCGGTGGTGGAGGTGGAGGTTGTTGCCAGGAAGCTTGAGGTTGACTTGCCGAAGCAACAGAAATTGCAGGGTGGTTACCTACGTATTCTGGGATGTAAGGCACATGGCACGAAGCAGTATGCATGACTTGCTTCGGCTGAGCCTGTTGTGCTGCAGCTTCGGCTATCTCCTTTTGCTTTTGGATGGTAACATGGCACATCCTGGTGGTATGGCCCTTGTTTTCACCGCAAAACAAGCAAAATATTCTCCTTGGTTGATCTCCAAATCTTCCGCCAAAGCCCCTGGCGCCTCTTCCTCTTGGAGCTGGTGGCCGGAAGAAGCTTTGTTGTTGCCCCGAAGCCTGTGAGGAGGGCTGCGGCCTGTGCTGCTGATTCCCCTTATCATCACTTTGAGTAGAGTTATGGATGGACCTGACATGCCTCGGATAGAATCTTCCTCCGAAGCCCCTGGTAAACTCAGAAAATCTGAAAGCCTCCTCCCTTCTTTGGCGAAAATCATTGTCGGCACGAATGTACTCGTCCATCTTTTGGAGCAGCTTCTCCAGAGTCTGAGGGGGCTTCCTAGCAAAATATTGAGCTGCAGGTCCAGGACGAAGCCCCTTGATCATGGCCTCGATGACAATTTCATTGGGCACCGTTGGTGCCTGTGCCCTCAGACGCAAGAACCTTCGGACATATGCCTGAAGGTATTCTTCGTGGTCCTGAGTGCACTGGAACAGAGCCTGAGCAGTGACCGGCTTCGTCTGAAATCCTTGAAAGCTGGTTAACAACAAATCCTTCAGCTTCTGCCATGAAGTGATCGTTCCTGGTCGAAGGGAGGAATACCAGGTTTGAGCAACACTTCTGACAGCCATAACGAAAGATTTGGCCATGACTGAAGCATTGCCACCATACGAAGACACTGTTGCTTCGTAGCTCATCAAAAACTGCTTCGGGTCTGAGTGGCCATCGAATACAGGGAGCTGAGGCGGCTTGTAGGACGGGGGCCAAGGTGTAGCCTGCAGCTCAGCGGACAGAGGAGAAGCATCATCAAAAACAAAATTCCCATGATGGAAATTGTCATACCAATCATCTTCGTTGGGAAAACCCTCCTGATGAAGATCTTGATGCTGAGGCCTTCGGTGTTGCTCGTCCTGAGCAAGATGACGAACTTCTTCAGAGACTTCGTCTATCTGCCTCTGCAGTTCAGCTACCCTGGCCATCTTTTCCTTCTTGCGTTGAACCTGCTGCTGAAGGATTTCCAGATTTTGAATCTCCTGATCTAGATCATCCTCCGGAGGTGTTGGACTGGTAGCCTTCCTCTTCTGGCTTCGTGCCTCTCTAAGAGAAAGGACGTCTTGATTGGGGTCCAGCGGCTGCAGCGTGCCAGCCCCTGGTGCTGAAGCCTTCTTCGGCGGCATGACGAAGGTGATGCTTGCCGAAGATGTTGAAAAGCTCAAGAGATGGAAGTGAGTTCACCGGAGGTGGGCGCCAATGTTGGGGGCTTGTTCTCAAATGCTATGAATTAAGAACAAGGCAACACAAAATGTTAAATGTCAAAATCCTTCGTCCCTCGAAGCATTATTTCCCTAAGGATATAATGATTTCCGGACGAAGGTTACGAAGGACATACCTTCATAAGATCATTATATAGTGACGAAGGATGAAATGTAAAGAATATAAAAGATAACATAAATAATCATTTATTATTGAGCATAAATAAAAATATTATTGAATCACAAGTGTACCTTCAATCGGAATGAAATGACAATACAAGTGTGACGCAAAAAGCGAATGCCAAGTCAGCGTGAACAGTACAGGGATACTGTTCACCTATTTATAGACACGGGACTCAGCCCTTACAAAATTACATTCATGCCCTTTACATTTGATAATAATTCTATAGTAGTCTACCGAGGTCTGAATAGCCTTTTCATCTTTAAGTCGGTTCCACTCTTTGCTGTCACGCCGAAGCTTTCCTGCTCACACCTTCGGCTCTGTATCAACCTTCGTACAGCTTGGTGATCAGCCCATCCATCTCAATCCTCCTTCGTCTAGCTTAAGCTTCGTCCTGATCGTACTTCATGTTCATAATCTAAGTCCGAAGATACCTGTTCGTACATTTCACTTGGAGAATATTGTCAAATCATGTTTTTGAGGACCTTCGGAGGACGAAGGCCCCCAACAAGCCGAAAGCCGCTTCTTCCTAGAGGACCTTCGGCGACGAAGCATAGGCCCAACAGGGCTGTTTGGTGTGTGGCCTAAGCCACCACGGCGCGCCGTAGTTTTACCGCCGTAGGTGTGGCAGCCGATTCGGCCGCCGCGGCTTAGGCGCGCCGTGGCGCCGGACGCGCCGCACCAAACTGGCCCTAAAACCAGGGATGGCGGAGGAATAGACTATAAAGAATATATATGCGAGGGAGGACACTCGTAAATTATTTGAGGACAAGAACAAAAGAATCTTATCTCTGCCGCATGTGAATTCAAGCTCGATCCGTACCATTAACATGGCTAAAGTGAACACATGTAATTTGCCCCTCCATCCACCGAGGCATGTGGCCGTGGACCTGGACGTACGGATCGCACACAACAAGCACCATGGCACCATACGGCGGCCGCGTGGGGTTTTAGAAATGCAGCAACGCATGCAATGCTAGCGTGATCTGAATCGACATATACGCACAGTTTATCTCCTTCAAATAAAAATAGAAGAAGAAGAAAGGAAGCGTGATCTTGGGAGTAGAATTGAAGCAGTTGGACTGAAGTTTGATGAACGAAAAGGGGGGATTTAATTAAATTTGCGCCCGGCCTGTGCAGATGGTCTCTGAAATCTGAATCCACCTAAAAATAGGAGGCCGGCTAGTCTAGCAGTGGCCAGGCTAATCTTCTTCAGCATCGCGGCTGAAAACCAAGCTAGGCGCCAACTCCGAATGGTTTCGGACTCCCTGCAGCTGCAGGCTGCATTTGTGCTTCGTGCATCGATCGACCGATTGGTTGCTATTGCCAGTTGCCACGCAAGAAAGAACGTGAATTTTAAAGTGAACCTGATTCGCCTGGCTCTGTCGCGCCAACACGATAAAGAACACTAGCTTTTTTTGGTCGCAGAATGATACGGTTCCGCGACACGAGAAGGATCACGCGTTTCAGCTGGACAGGGAAAGATAGATAGAGCAAAGCACCTCTTCAGTCTCCTTCCCTGACGCCGATGCCAGAGCCTGAAAAAAGTGATACTGGCGGCACAAGATCATCGTATCTCCTGCAGGGTGCAGCAGCACGCCCGCCACACCCGTCTTCTAGTTCCTTTCAGTCTCGTTTCTGCCTTTTTGGTCGGGAGAGCACTGGATTCCGGTTCCTCCGGAAACGCACACGTCAGATCACTAGATGCTCCGGCATGGCGGCATCAGTTGCATGCCATTGCTCCTTCACTTCCCGGCCGGGACGGTTCAGGATCAAGTTGGCATGAAACGTTTTGGCGCCATGACGACGCAAGTATACAAAGATCAAATACATATTTTTTGTTGCGTAAAAAGATCAAATAGTGAACATCTTTTTGATAAAGCAATCTGCTATCCTAACTCGTTTTAAAAGATCAAATACATACTTTTTTCTAATTGCCCGTTTGGATGCCTAGAAATGAAACCTTTTCCAAGAAATAAATTCCAAGAAATGAATTATATAGAATTCAATCGACTAGAAAGTGATTCAATTCCATTAATTTTGTTTGGTTGTACAAGCAATTGAATTCCTAGAATTAAATTCTAGATGTTGTTTGGATACTTTGCACACGGAATTTGAATTTGAATACAAACAAGGATCTCTTGACTTTGCATCTGCTTAAAAATGAGCCTGAACAATTTACAACTATCAGAAACTATTAAGTTCACAAATAACAGTTCCACAAAGGCAAGTCACACATAACAATTTCACAAAGTCATCAAATTCGCACATAAAAGTTCTACAAAGACATCAAATCTTCACATAGCAGTTTCATAAAGCCATCAAGTTCGCACACAACAGTTTCACATAGCCAACAAGTTCGCATACAAAAGTTTCACAAAGACAGGTTCACACAATCAGTTCAACACAGAGATCTAAGTTCACATATAAGTTGTTTCACTTCCTTAGCTGCATCATAAGCCACCTCTTCCTCCTTTCCATTGGGAGTGCCATCATTGACTCAAACTTGCGTGCATTAGAGGTGAGGATGTCATAAAGCTCAAGTTCTGTGTCTTCATCAAGTCCTTCAACCTCTTGTAATGCGGCGAGAACTTCAGCGGAAGAGGGTAGCTTTGGACCATCATCTTTCAATGCAGATGTAAGCATGTCAAACTTATCACACCATATAGAGTTAAATGAATCATCTGATCTTTGTCTTTTTAAACTACTCGAGGAAGATACAGAATATGGAGCATCCTTGCCTCCGGTATCATTCTCTTTTGCCATTTCCTTTGAACTTTCAGCTGCTGTTTTAGCACCCTCTCCATTTGCTTGGTCTTTATTGTACACTAGGCTGAGTAGATCCCAAAACTTCACAACCTTATGTCTATATCCTTTTGCTTCCTTATTCCTCTACAAAAATTTGTTACAAAGATACATCAACAAATAAACTTGGAATTGAAACATAAACTAAGCTGCAAAAAATGGAATAAACTACTAGGCAACAGTAGCAACAGTAGTCATTTTGGTGTTATGACCTACTATAAGCAGAAAAATTGCAAGCTTTTCTTCTACCGACACATTTAAGGTATCCTGTAGGCCACTCTTTTCCCGTAAGATGGCACTCAAGTCACTAAAAGATCTCTTAGTTAGGCGCAAACTGTCATAGCAATAGACATTTGAGCCCTGGTACATATTACGTAGCATTTGTTTTCTGGACTCGACATTTCTCTCTTGAACTTCGTTAGCATCTACGATGTGTCTAGGTCTCCTCCGTTGATACCGGTTTGCAATAATAGCCATAATAGACACAACTAATACAACAACTCTCTTTCGCTTCTTTCTCTTCCTTTTAATTTCCTCCTCGTTAGTATATTGAGTTGATATCTAGAACAAGTAATTTATATGCAATTAGACATGCTAGTTGAAAGCAAAATGCTCTACTCAAGAATAAAAACACTACTAGTAGGAGCACAAGGTGGAATAGGAGAAGTACCGATGTAGCCATGGAGATTGAAGGATTTGTTCGAGGTAGCTAGATGAAACTTGAGGCGGCAAATCCCAAAACAGTGAGCTGTTTTAGCACTCCTGCAAATGATTTGTTGGAGGTAGTTAGACGAGACTGCAAAAAACTTTGTTGGAAACATTACTTAACGCACAAAGGAAGAAGAAAAGAAGATATTAGAACAGCAGACAAGTAAAAAACTGAAACTCAACAGGTTGAATATGATAAACTGTACATCAATCAGATGCCTACACAATGAATCACCACAAGTCAGATAGTTACATCTGATGAAAAAACTGTACAATAGGATGGGAATTCTCCCTTCACCTACAGACCTACATCATTGTTGATAACAAGACATGGGTTCTGACTTCTGACGGACCTATTGCGATGCTGGCCAACACAATCTCGGCAGCGCGCCTGTTCGTCCAGCCTACGACAAGCAATGCTCGTCGTTCCACGTCGCTGTCGCTTTTGGCAAACAGGATCGTCGTTGCTGATAATAACTTCTCTTGTGTTTCAATTAGCGTGAAAGCAATATGTGGGGGAAAGAGAACTGATGGGACTATATTTGTGCACTTTACTCCCCTGATATGCCCTGGAAATTCTTGCTCCTGAATTCTGATGCATCAAATCTATTCTAGTCATAATGCTACTAGACCGGATGACTCAATTAGACAGAGAAGTAGTATACCAACCATCACCTGGCTATTAAATTCTACCCCGACCAATTGGCTGTTGTCAAGTTCTGTAGCAAACTGTTATTCTTGAGCGACTGGATACCAGATCTTCTTCTGCTGCTCGTTACTTTTAGAATTTAGAAGGGATACATAGAAGGGATACCGGATCTTGAGCGACTGGAGGCGGTTCTTGGTAGCCTCGTCGTACTCCTCGAGCAGCTTGGCGAGGTCGTCGTCGCAGGTGCCGAAGATGAAGTAGGCGACGCGGGAGCCGTAGCCGAACTCGTCGCGCCCACGCCAGGCACGCCACGCTGGGCGCCGCCACGAACAGGAAGAACACCAGGTGCAGGTCGCGGGGCAGCGTGAGCGGTGAGCGATGCCGCGAGCAGGGAGCGGGGCGGCTAACCCTAGCCACTTTCTGACGCTTTCCGATGGGTGATGGTCTGAAATGAGTCAAGGCTAAATTTCCAGGGACGAGAAATGGGCTGAAATGGCCAATTCAATTCTAAGGGGATCCAAACAGGCCCAGACATGGAATTTAATTCAATTTGGACCAATTCTAGGGAACCAAACGGGCTGTAAGTATAATCCTATCTGAAGTTTTTGTTGCGTCTATACCAAGAAAGTAGTGGATATCTTCTAAGTCCTTAAAGATCAAATTCTTCTCGTAAGTCTCGCAACAAAACTCTGGCGGCCTTTCTCCGATCAACTAGCAACAACAATGCCATTCATATAGACAAGCAAAAAAAATGTTACATTCTCTTTGTTATAAAAGAATAATGATATAGCTGCTTTTGATGCATAGAAACTAAGAGAGATCAGTTTATTACTTAGCCGGGAGTACTAGGCTCTAGAGGCTAATTTTAACACATATATTGATTTATCAAGCCTACAAAAGTACCCATATTTTGGCACGTCTTCGTAGCTACGAGGTTGCTCTCTATGTAGACCTCTTCTTCTTGATGCTCATGCATGAACGCGTTTTGCACATCAAGGTGATAGTAAGCTACAACTTCTGGAGACGACAATAAACAGAACAATAAGAACAGTAGCCATATTGACAACCAAATTGAGTGTGCCATCATAATTAATATCATATCTTTTTTCGTTACTCATCTAGCTTTATATAGATCCAGACTACCATTTTTCTTTAGTTTGATTTTATAAACCCACATGCATCTTACAGTACTGTGATGTAACACCCTAATATCCTATTTTAGTATTTGAGAAAAATTTTACTAAAGATTTACAATTTAAAAGTGTATTTCTAATAAGTTTATCAATGAAATATTTTCCTAAAGTGGAATAAAAAGATTATTATATAAAATTAGCCTTTATTGAAGTTTATAAGTATTAATGTGAGAACATTTTTAAGAGATCATACAATATAAATTATTATTTTTTAAAATAATTACATGGGTGCTACATATTCAAAAGCAATTCCCTATGTAGAATAATAAATGAATGGATATATATATATATATATATATATATATATATATATATATATATATATATATATATATATATATATATATATATATATATATATATATAGGGAAGAGGTAATGGAAGCCCTGGGCTTCCGTTAGTGGGCGAAGCCCCAGCCAGGGAGACCGAACGGGTCGCGTTCGGCCCACTGGACGCCAGCCTGCGCCATTTATGCAAAGGATAACCACGTTTTCCGGCTTACACGCGACATACAATTACGCAACCATAAAGATGTGTACAAATGAGCATAACTCATGCATAAATGGAATCTTTGCATTGCCAGGAATCGCGCGCACGAATATCTGCATGTGCTAGACGTTTACGACTGCATAACGTTGTGATACATGATAGCGTAAACCATGCAAACGTTTACGACAGGATTTGGGATAAGGCAAGACGTGATTTTCGTGCGCGTAAATAAAGACGCAGTTACGGCAGGAAACTAATACAACTTTACAGCCGCGTCCACGTTCGCTCGTCCATCTGAATTATTGGCGGCGGTTAGCGGCGGCGGAAGTGAGAGGTCCGGCCGGCGATGGGCGGCGAGAATATGTCCACCACCGGCGCTGGCGATGACATCCTGCCTGTAACATCTATGCATAAGCCAGCAGGTACATCTGTTTCAATGGACATGCATCCTGTTTTGTCTGTAATCGTCCCATACACAGAGGGTGTCTCTGTTACTCCTCCGACGGCATTGAGGGCACCTGGACATATCGAAGAGCACACAAAAACAGCAGAGGTGGTCGGCGCAGAGAAGCACATCCCCATGAGACATATTGGGCCACATGAACAGGACACACCTCATATTCTTCAAAGCCACGTAAGTTCTCCCATATTACGTTAAATTTAGTCGCTATTGAATCGTAAATGTTAAATTTCTGTGCACAGCCGGACAATATTGATATAAGATTGATACCTAAAGTCGGTATGACATTTAGTAACGTGGACGAGGCGTATAATTTTTATAGTCAATATGCATACGAGGTAGGATTTCCGTTGAAGAAATATAGGGAGCGAAAGAATTGTAAATGGTTGAACTGTTCAATGGAAGGAAAGAATGCTGAAAGGGTAGCTGGAAATCCAAGGATACGTAACACATGTTCGAAACGAACATAGTGCAAGGCTGGGATGAAACTTAAAAAAATCTACGATGATGCTAAAGAGAATGTTATTTCTGTTCGGATTGATCTGGTAAACTATGAGCATAATCATGAATTTTTGAAGAAAGATACAGAAAAAGGGCAATTGCAATGCAACAAAACACATGATCGTGAATATATGGAGTTCCTTAGTGCGATGCAAGAAAGCAGGATTCCACCACATTGCATTATGGATTTTGTTACAGAAATGCATGGTGGCCCAGAAAACATTCCAATAACCGTGCAGGACATGAGTAACCTGCAAGTGTATTATGCATTGACAATAATTGTATTTTATACTACATAAACAATCGTAATGTGTTGAGTTAGATATAGTGCATAATCATTACATTTTTTGACAGGAAAAAAGCATGGCAAAGGGAGAGAAATGCAAATGATGTGTCAAAACTGTTATCTTTTTTTTCATTATGCAAGAAAGATAATCCACAATTTTTTTCAGACTTTCAACTGGACAAAGAAGGGAAAATTTTAAGCATATTTTGGTCCCATGCTAGCCAGCAAGCCGAGTACATTGATTTTGGTGATGCAGTTACATTTGATACTACACATAAGACTAATATGTATGATAAGCCATTAGGCATGTTTGTTGGCTCGAACCACCACCTACAATGCACAATATTTGGGTTTGCTTTACTAGGAGACGAGACAGTTGATACATTCGAGTGGGTCTTCAATACGTTCAAAACATGCATGGGATGTGACGGACCACGAGTGATGCTGACAGGTATGTTGTAATAAAATGGCTCGTAATTATTATGTCACGTACTATATGATATCATATTGTCTTGCATGATGTTATGTAAATTTATATATTTCAGATCAAGACCCTGCCATGTCAATTGCACTTGGCAGAGTATTCCCAAACACAATACATCGATTGTGTTTGTGGCATGTGCAAAACAGGTATATGCCTCACTTGAATGAATTATATGCAAGATTTGAGGACATGGATTTCAAAACAAGGTTCCAATCTATAATACATCATCCATTGAATGAAATGGAGTTCGAGGCTGCCTGGCAAATGATGCTTGATGATTTCCAACTACACGAGAACAACACCCTTGCCAGATTATATGAAATACGCAAAGATTGGGTACCTGCATTTTTCAAAGGAGATTATTGTGGTCTTATGGTCTCTACACAACGAAGCGAGAGCATGAACAAGTTGGTGAAGAGTGCCCACGTGGATGCAAACACACCGCTTCATCAATTTGCAAAGCAAATGATGAAGCTCCTGCATAGTAGGAAGATGAAAGAGGCCAAAGAGACACTAGGATGCATGGTAAGTGAAAAAAATTAATAAACATATGTTTTATGCTATTAAAAACAAAACAGTATTAATACTACATTGTGTAATTTGCAGGGTCAAAAGGATACAACTACATTGTATATGTTTGAAATAAGAGTTGCAAGGGCATACACTAGAGCTGTGATGACAAGGTTTCAGGAGACAGTAAAATATGCAACTGCATACCGAATAGACCGTGATACAGAGGGTGAGGAACATGATTGGGTGGTGAAACATACTACAAGATCAAATAAAATTGTTTGGGGTCAACACCAATTCAAGATAAGGGCTGATGTGGATGCCGGAAAGTATTCATGTGAGTGCAAGCATTGGGAGCATACAGGTATGTTATACTAAATGATTTTTTGCTATATAAAATTATAAATTATTACGAATACATAGCTGTTTACGATTAATATATGACATAATGTATGTTTAATCAATTATAGCTCTATTTTGTGTTCATCTTGTACGCGCTTTCATGCATCTACAAATTGAAAGGATCCCAAGTGAGTATATTTTGCAACGATACACATACTCCGCGCATCAAGATGTGGCTTTTTCAAGAGACGATAGGAATTTGAAAGGAAAAGATGGAGAAACTAGATCATATAGACAGAAGATGTTGCTTAAAAAAGCAATGAAAGTAGTACACCATGCGAGTCTGTCTAAAGCTGGGAATGATAAAGCCCTAGAGATGATGGACGAATTATTAGGGTTATTGATGCGTGTGGAGCCTGATATAGGTACTGGTGAGAGTTGTGGCACAAGTGTTTGCGATGACATCCAGGTACACACCTCGTGATGTTATGAATTTTGCATAATTACTTGTCGATTATGATCCATGATTGTAATGATGATATAGGTCGAAGCGTATGAAACAGAAGAAATGGCTATAGACAACTTACGCAAATTAGATGATGGGAACGAGGTATGGAACAAATCTTTATAATGTATTACATATACTGCTCTATAAGATTTGTGTCTTCACTGGACTTTGTTTTATTTCACAGGAAATTTTAATGGGCTCTAATACAAATGAATGCAATACTAAGGATGATCAATGTAATATGCAGATATTAACATTGGAACATAACACTGACATTCGGCTGGTTGAGAGTAGTTCTATGGATGTGGAAGCTAGAAAGGTGAAAACATTGCTACAATATATGATGACATACGAGAATGTAAAATCTGACTTGATATCTTTGTTTTGTAGAAACTGGAATTTCATATGGAAGGTGTAAACTTAACAAGACCAGATAAGGCCAAGCCTAAGGGAAGAACAATCAAAAGTAGTGAGCAACAAGTTTTAAAATTGGGTGCGAAAGGAGCTAAGAAGATGAGCAGGAAATGCCAGAAATGTGGCATAGCTGATGGTCACAACAGCCGTACGTGTTTAACTGTCGAGGATAATAGGGTTCGATTGGCTAACCTATCTGGACGTAAGCGAGGACGGCCTCCTGGTTCAAGGAACAAACTCATAGCTGCAGCCCCGCAATGGAATGAGACATCAACGTCGAAAAAAAGAACGGTGGATGTCGGAGATGATGATTCATCTGGTAGAGAGTAGAAGCCCATAAGATACAAATATTTCCTTGTGTAAATGTGATTCCTGTGTTCATTTGACAACTTCCAGAAAGTATCATAAATATACTTGCAAACTGGCATAAATGTCTGTGTAATTTGTCATAAGCTTTAACAGTTATGCAGCAAACTGACTGTACATATACTTAGCATACATGTATGTGAAAAACTGCATAACTCTGCGTTGTGTAATGCATAAGATGGTTAGCCTGTGAACCATGACTGTACAAAAAATGACCCTGTTTGCAGTATATAACTCTGATAATGTATATAATAATGTATTGGCATATATTGATGACTATTGTATCATAAGTGTATGGACAAACATGCATAAGACTGTCAATAATTATATCGTAAACTTCGGTCAAGAAACATGCATACTTCGAGGTTATTGACATAACAATATTGTACAGAAACCTGGCAGAATCAAATGCAAGAAACACACATTACTTTCCAACACAGTTTGGAACAACATTCCAGTTTAGAAAAAAGCTGATCCCAAAGTTGTCATTGACATAACTAAGAAACGTCTACGGACTTTGCCCATAATATACAAACATGACTGATCTGAAGTTTAGGGAACCATTGTATACAAAATATATTACATGACCAAACTAAACTACATCCTTTAGACCTTGAATCTTTGGATGTCTTGGAGCAGCGATAATGCTTTGTTCTTCGGGTGGAATGTGATGTAATGCAGCGCAAGAGACCGTATCTCACTGGTGTTGCCCTGCAATACAAAAACACTGAGTTAGTTATACCTCTGTTCCATATGTTTCCATGGGCCAACTATAGAATTAAATGGTAAATTTGTACGTACTGCTTCTATGTCTGACCGCAAAGATCCTTCATCGCATTGATAAAATAGAATGTAACCCATGACATAAAACCCACAGTCATTTGATCCAGCTGCCATGTTAGGACAATTTGGGCACAAGTCAATTGTGAAGTTACCAAACTTGGGAAAGCATGTACTGGGCCGTACATGTTGTATTGCTTTGTTTAATCTGCTCATAATAACCTTAGCCCATGGTAACTTTCTGCCACCTGAGCCCAAATGTGCAAAATGATAGTCCTTCCATGTAGTTCCACCAAGTGTTGGTCCATATGGGTTGGAATCTAAAATATGAATGCACTTCTTGACCTTGTTGACAACATACAATGTCCAATGCCCCCTGCTTACCATGGGGACCATGATCTGACCGTGTAAAAAAAGCATAAAATTAACAGGGTAACTTACAAAAGCATAACAATGTGATATGTTCCATTTAAAAGGAATTATGTTTGGATTATGAAATACGATTGTTATCGCTTTGCATTGGTCCAATTCATCTGTCTCAGGCAATGAATTGTCTAGAAGTGTGTGGAGTACAGATTCATCAAAAGGTTGAGGGTTGCGACTGTGTCGTTCCTGTTCCTCAAAGTTGAGTATTGACTGTAATAAACGATATAAATGGAGTGAGTGTACTTGGGTTCATCTAATTTGTATATGAAAATGGTGTATGTAAGTTACAATAGTTTACCCCAACATTAACATCAAGAACCAAACTGTTCGAACTCATGGAAGTCTGCTGATTTTTTGCATCATCAATAACACATTGGATGAAACACTGCATGAATACATTGTCGAGACACTTCCCATCGGCAAAAGATTCATATATGTCAGAACATGTCGCTGAATATTCACCATAATCTATTATGGTCCTGGTGAATTTTTTATATCAATTAGAGAGGTCGCGTAAATCTACAAGCATATAAACAGATTTAGATTTAGTATGAACTTCGTACCTGCCGGTGTCAGATTGCAGACCACACAAATATTCGCGTAGAGCTAACACAGTTTGCATCTCCGAATCAAGAGAAGCCTGGCCAACCTGTGGAGTGTTTGTAGCTGGATCGGTTTCAACATAAACCTAAAAATATATATGAAAATATACATAAAACTCTATGAACAATTTTGACAACTATAAAGAAAATGAAAATTACTGAGCTGACATAAAGTGGAATATACGTATGTGGAATGAAGTGTCATAAACTGGCATAAAATTAATGAGCTGACATTACTGATACAGATCAAGAGAAAGAAATATTCTTGCAAACTGCATAAATGAATGTGTAATTTATCATAGGCAGCTAACAGTTATGTAAAAACTGCATGCACATCTACTTAGCATATATGTATGTGTAAATGGGCATAACACTGATTTGTAAGATGCATAACCTATTAAGACTGTGAAGCATGGCTGTACAAAATCTGTGAACAGTTGAACACTACAAAGAAAATGTAAATTACTGAGCTGACATGTTCAGATGGAGTCTGATCAAAGCATGGACCACTGTCAGGCAAGTCTGTTTCTGCCACTTGTTGTACGCCGCCAGTAGACTAACAATGATGGTATAAATGGATTACAAATTTAGTAAACTGCTAATGAGAATATAGAAAAACCACGAGGGGGTTTAGACATACCTTGATTTGCGGAGTCGCATCAAATATCGGCGCGTCAGGATCCATGTGTGGTGTTGCTTTAGGAGTGACGTTTGTATTGGTCGGCATGTTCTTGCCACCGTCACCATGTTTACCCTGAAAGAATTGTAATGGTTATATGCTATTTCCATAAAACGATTAATACAACCCTAGAATGAAAAAATACAATTAATAATAAAAACATTACCACTGAGGTTGTAGGTGTTTTGTTCTGTTTCGTTATATTTGTATGAACCAGTGGATCAATATCAGCTTCATCGGGGCAACTTTCTAATAGTACACGAATATGCCGTTGCCTTAACAGTAATTCATGTACCTGTGTGTCTGTAAACTGCGTATCCAGCTGAGAAACTGGAGTAGACATATTGGGTACAGTTGGGGGGGCCGGACACGTACATCCTTCTGTACGTGTCATGTAAACAAAGAAAACATTGTTTAAAATAATGGCATCAAAACGATATCGATAAATGATTGCATAACTTTTTTATATTGACGTAAATACATTAAACTGACTAACCAGCTGTCTGGGGAAGAATATCATCTGATTTTGATGTGGTTTTCTGCACATCATAAGCATCTTCGTTGTCACCCGCCTCGGCACGGAGGACCTCATCAATTAACTCGCCAAAAACATCAGATAGATTGAATTGTTTCTCAACAATCTGCTGAAGAGTCTGTTTAATAACTGAACACGCCTTACCAACCTCCGCATCAAAATGTGACAGCTTCTCTATGAAACCCATGCGGTGGCGGGATGGAAGCTGATTAAGCTTGCTTGATATCAAATCCCTGATGAGCGGGAGTTCGATGTGAATTGAGTGCTGTCCAGATGGGTCAGGACGAGGAACATCAAAAGTGTTGGTCCTGGTCTTATGCTGTTGTAAATTGAAAATTATTAAGTAAATGTATAGCATATCACTGAATATTATGTTGAAATTCTATGACAAACAAATATATAAATAGAATCATGCCTTGAATTGTGCATGAACGGGTGGTACAGCTGTGTAGCAGGTCTCTGAGGAGCTTCGGAACTAAAAAAAGGCGTGAAAGATGGAGTAAAACTTATACAAACATATTAAATTGATAAATGAGATTCATATGTTTAATGGAAAATACAAAACAACATCACAAATATGCTTACAAACGGGCATAAAGGTATGTGAACGTTATCATATGCATGTAAATAAATGATTGACACATAAAAAAAATACCGAGCAATGTCCAAATGCTTCTTCTCCTTTGCGTATCTTGCCCTTGTCAGCTCTTGTCAGGGCTTGAATAATATTACTATCAAAGTATTTGATTTGTGGTGTTCCACGTTTGTTCTGGGGTGCCGCTGAGTCATGCAAATGATCCAAATAATACAGCTGCAAAAGGCATAACATGAGTCATTATAAGACATAACAAAAGCATAAACTACGTGTATATGGATTTTGCATACAAGATTATGGGTACATGTAACAGACAAAAAAAAGATATGCTTACAAGAATAACGATGGAACATCCATAGATGGTTGTAGAAACGTTCGTAACGCTCCTATTATGCCACTTCTTGGCAGCTTGGCATAAATCATTGAAAATAAGCTGGCACCAGTCCATCTGGTGGAAACTATCCATCTCCTCGGTTAAAAGAACCTCATGGTTTGTTATTCCCCAGCTGGCAGTAGGGAACAACAACCTATTGAACAATATCAAGAAAAAGCATCTGATGCTTAAATCATCGTCAGAACCTTTCCTCAAACGATCTTGAAGAGCTGTAACCCCAAAATCTTCTTTCGATAGACCAAGTTCAGCTCTCAAATTGTTGGCAGCAACAACTTCATCGATGCCCAATGCAGTTCCTCCCCCAGCATTCGGTAAACCCAAAATTAGGTGCACCGTATCCTTTGTAATTTTCAGCTCCTTTCCAGGGCCAGCTCGAATTGTCATGTCATTGTGGTGGAGCTTTTCCATCAGCCAAGCTAAGTGTGATCTGCTGCCGAGTGCGTCCAGTCTCATATCAAGAATACTAGAAAATCCCCTACGTGCAATTGCTTGTTGCTGTCTGTCATTTAATATCTGTATGCTTACTAACACATCTTGGGGGTTGCATCTGACGTTCAGCCTCTGCTGGAAAAAATATATAAAATGAATATTGTAAACATTTACATCTGCATAATCGCAACACAATGTTTAACTCAGACATCAAGACAACATGATTTCACGCATAAAATGATATATTGCCATAGACATAAATATCTAACTTGTCGGGGGGGGGGCACTGCTTTCCTCCGCTTAGTGACTACCTTCTTCAAAACTTTCCCAGGGCTGTCGTCCAAGTTACGCTTCTTGGATAATGGTATAAAGTCATCATCCTCATCAGCAACATGCCTTGTTTCGGGTCTAACAGTCCCCGCCGGAGCACGGGGTATGTCAACGCTGAAGCACTCCTGAGTAGACTGGATTATGATCCGTTTTGGATTGGAAGGTGGTCGGTCTACGTTCTTCATCACTGATGTTCCTGCCAAATGAAACAACACATATACATAAAATACGTAAAGGATCAAAAAAAAGATAAGCGCAAGTCAATTCAGTTCAGTTCATGACCATACATTGCATAATTGTATCAACAAAGCAGCATAACACAATATTGTAAATTGCATAAACTTGTGAGACTAACTTGATAAAAAAATCTGCTCATATGCGACATCCAATT
The DNA here is from genome assembly GCF_902167145.1 of Zea mays. NCBI lineage: Eukaryota > Viridiplantae > Streptophyta > Magnoliopsida > Poales > Poaceae > Zea > Zea mays. The sequence goes on from NC_050105.1 coordinate 115,621,294, forward strand.
AATGTATAACCTGGTTATTTCGTGTGAGCTGGCCCAATTTGAACAACAATAGGTTTTATGGCATAATGTATTGATGTATGGATCATACTTCTGTCAACAAATCAGCATAAACAAAGTATTGTAAACTGCATAAAGGTGTGATAGATTGCATAGTATACATTTGTGTCTCCATTTAACTATAAATTTATAATGATTTGGTATTTGATAAATCAAGCAATTGGCAAAATAATAATGTGAACTCTATCTAAGATTCAGATTGTAAGAGTTAAAGGTTGATGGCTTACCGGAATGTGGATGGGCCTGGAGGGCGGCTGAATTCGAGACACCTCTGCAGGGGACAACCCAATGCGACGCGGGGCTGTGTCAAATGCGTTGGGGACTCGACGTTGGGGACGGACCTCGCGACGGGGTAGGGGACTCGGCGTTCGGCCGCCGTGGTGGAGAAGATCGAGGTCTCGGTCTCTAACGAGTAGGAGAACGCAGGGGCGGCACAACCGCCTCCTCGGTTCCGGGTCCCTTGCCGGAGACGAAGAACAAGGCCACGGCGTGTATGCGGCGGAGAAGGCGAGGGCGGTTCTCTGCGGTGGTGAAGGAGAATGCGACGGCGGGGGAACTGCGGGGGAGAATCTTAATGCTCACGGCGACGATTAGTCTAGGGTTCGTCGGGCGCGGAGGAGAAGCAGCATACGACGGCGGATTTGGCTAGGGTTCGGCGGGAGCGATAGTTACGGGAGAGATGAGCTGAGAAAATGAAAGCTCGGTTCCTTGATTCGTGGGCCCGGTATACGTAAACTGCCCAGATTGCGGGAACACGATCTTTTTGTGGGCCCGGATGACGCGAGACGTGCGCACACCAAAAGAGTGTAAACGGTAACAAAAAGGAGCATAACTCGTATTTATAATTGACGTAACAATGTATTACAGTCAACCAGTAAAGCGTGCGCGCCGGTCAGAGCACCTGGTCGGTTCCTGGTCGGGGCTTCCTGTAGTTAGAGAGAGCCCAAGGCTCTAAATACTATATATATATATATAATGAATATTGCACCATGTTGGATTCTGATTGTGCATTTTGTTTGAGATAGAAAATTCAAACCCGGATTCAAAAGTGAATTCAATTGGAAATAGGAATGGGAATAGAAAAGGAAAAATAAAAATAAAAAGAAAGAAAACTCGCTTCGGCCCGACTCCCTGCTTCCGGCCCACCTTCTTTCCTAGATCGTACGGCCCATGAGCACCCCGTCGGCCCCCTTGCGTCTTATCCCTAGAATCAATGGCGGGTGGGCCATGGCTGTCAGCAGACCCAGCCACCCTTGCCCGCACGCGCATTCCCTTTGCCTAATCCCTCCATCCATCACTAGCGCATGGGCCCCGTTCCGCAGACACGGACGCTGCACCTCTCCCAAATCCTGTGCTGATGACAAGCGGGGCCCACTGGTCGGGCTTATCTCCTAAATCCCATCAGATTCCGTGGCGCGGTAAACTCGGAGCGGCCGACATCCGGAGCTTTGCGCGGTCCTCGGCCATGCAGTTTCTTCAGCCGACGCATGCAATGGAACCGCCTCGGACTCGCCTCCTATAAGACCTAAGCCCCGCCCCGGTACCCAAGTCATTGCGGAGCCAATCGCCAGAGGAGAGTTGGGTGTCTGCACAGGTTGGGTAGGGATCTTGTTAGCCGCCGTCGTAGGATGGAGGAAGGCAGCGGGTCTGCCGCCGTGATTAGCGCCATTTGGAGGGTTGAGGAAGGACCTAGGCGTAACACCGATGATGTCCGCTGCTCAATCGGGGGAAAGTGGAGCTCTGGTGCTCGATTGGATAGGAGCACCGGTGATGGTCTCCGCCGTTGGGGCTGCCGCGGTTGCAAGAACTGGGCTGGTGTGGTCGCCGTAAGTGATTTGTGCCTGCGCCAACACGGGAACCTCGGTGCTGGTCCCGGGAGCTCCGCTGGACTAGAAGGAAGGAGCTCGCGGCCGGGTCGGTGTGGATTGTGTGCTACCCTCGGTGAATTTCTCACCGGCGCGGCACCCTTGTCGTGTGTTCGCCCTCTGCCACGCGCTGTTGTCGCCGCATGTAGACCTCCGGTAAGCATCCTACCTCGTTGTTCCCTGTACCCTTCTGTTTCAGTTTCTGGGATTAGTCGGGTTAGGGGGAGCCGAGGTACCGGGCGAAGGATCACCGGTGGGCCTCACCGATGGGGCGGTGGATTGTGCCACCGCGCGGCCTGCTTGGTCATAGGGATGGCGTGGTGGAGAAGACGGCCCTGGTCCATTGATCGTAGAATGGGTGGCCCAGATTAGTTGGATTGTACCGCTTCGGTTGGAGCAATCCAAGCCGTTGGATTGGCTATGGAGGGGTGGGACTAGATCCCGGTTCCGACCCTTGGATTCAGATCGGGCGGTCCATGTCGTGTAACAGTTCACTTAAAGGCGGATCTAATCGGGGGCGTCGATCATTGATCTAACGGTCCACATCTCATCATACCTCTTCGGTTGCGCCATATTGCAAATAAGTCCCTCAGTTCCTTTGAAACCAACCCGCCGTCCACGCGGGTGAATTCTGAGTCTAGGAAATCTTATAGATTAAACCCTGTGCTCCTCTGGTTTTGTGTGCCCAGTCCAGGAATTAAAGAAAATAGAAAAAAAGATTTAGAAATTGATTTTGAGTATAGAAATAATTGTAAAACTTGTATAATCCATAGAAAATTCATATTAAGTCCAAATTAGCCAATTCCAGTTCCTATAATTTTGTAATATTATTGTTTATCATTTAGTGCCACTATTTTGACATAAAAGTCACATTAAAATTGTTATCTTAATTAATCTTGTACAAAGCACATAGAATCTTTGGAAATCCATAACTTAAAATCTATAACTCCAAAATTAATAATTTCTGTTCTTGTGATATTATTTCAATATGTAGATTATTAATATGTATTTTGCATGTATGTTTGGTGTGATGTTAATTTTTCCTATACCATGTTTGTCTGTATTGCTACGTTTAGCGGTGAGGACACGTGTCACCTGAAGAGCAAGTTGGTACCTGGAATCTCAAGTCCCAGGCAAGTTGTGCCCTTGATCACTTCTTTTTACCCAGTCATGTTCTGATTAATCATAATGATCTGCATATGTTGATTTTGATGGGACCCAACTGATAGTCACCTAGAGGGGGGGTGAATAGGGCGAAACTGAAATTTACAAATATAAAACAACTACAAGCCGGGTTAGCGTTAGAAATAAAACCGAGTCCGCGAGAGGGTGTAAAACAAATCGCAAGCGAGTAAAGCGGTGAGACACAAGGATTTGTTTTACCGAGGTTCGGTTCTCGCAAACCTACTCCCCGTTGAGGAGGCCACAAAGGCCGGGTCTCTTTCAACCCTTTCCTCTTTCAAACGGTCCCTCGGACCGAGTGAGCTTCTCTTCTCAAATCACTTGGGAATCAAACTTCCCACAAGGAGCACCACACAATTGGTGTCTCTTGCCTCAATTACAAGTGAGTGTTTGATCTCAAGAAAGAATGCGAAAGAAAAGAAGCGATCCAAGCGCAAGAGCTCAATGAACACTACAAATCACTCTCTCTAGTCACTAAGGCTTTGTGTGGAGTTGGGAGAGGATTTGATCTCTTTTGGTGTGCTTTGCAATGAATGCTAGCTCTTGTATAGTGGTTGGAAGCTGGAAAACTTGGATGCAATGAATGGTGGGGTGGTTGGGGTATTTATAGCCTCAACCACCAAACATGACCGTTGGTGGAGGCTGTCTGTCGTATGGTGCACCGGACAGTCCGGTGCACACCGGACATGTTCGGTGCGCCAGCCACGTCACCAATGCCGTTGGGATTCGACCGTTGGAGCTTCTGTCTTTTGGGCCCGCCTGGATGTCCGGTGCACACCGGACATGTACTGTTCAATGTCCGGTGCGCCAGTATGGGCGTGCCTGACTTCTGCGCGCTTCTGGCGCGCATTAAATGCGCCTGCAGGTGACCGTTGGCGCGAAGTAGCCGTTGCTCTGCTGGTTCACCGGACAGTCCGGTGTACACCGGACAATCCGGTGAATTATAGCCGAGCAGCCGTTCTGATTTTCCCGAGGCTGCCAAGTTCCAGAGCTGCGTCCCTTTGGAGCACCGGACACTGTCCGGTGTACACCGGACAGTCCGGTGAATTATAGCGCGCCGGCTCTGAAAATTCCCGAGGCTGAGGAGTTCAGCGCGGAGTCCCCTGGTGCACCGGACAGGTACTGTTAAATGTCCGGTGGTGCACCGGACATGTCCGGTGCGCCAGACCAGGGCACACTTCGGTATGCTTTTAGCTCTCCATTTTGAACCCAACTTTGGTCTTATTAATCGGCTTGTTGTGAACCTTTGACACCTGCATAACTTATATACTAGAGCAAACTAGTTAGTCCAATTGTTTGTGCTGGGCAATTCAACCACCAAAATTAATTAGGGATTAGGTGTAAGCCTAATTCCCTTTCACCAACATGTTACCCTAGTTTGATTATCTTTATACCTTGACTCCACTAAACTTTTTGGGTAGTACCTGCTATTGCTTTATGTGGTTTTGGGTATGAAGATTACACTATTCATGATTATACTTTTGTTATCAGTTGTTATTTATTGTTCATGTTAAGATCATTATGTTAATTGGAACATGGAGAACCACCCGGGAAAACAGTGCTACCACAAGGGTTTATGGATGCCCTTGGCTGATTAATTAGGAAAGCTAGTGGATGACTACCTTACCCGAAAGTGGCAAGGGCAGTAGGGGAGTGGTCAGTGTAGGGAGGCCCTTGGGATGATTTTGCTGCGATGGCGGTCATGCGAGGGATTCCTGCATTGGAGCTTCCTATAAACTGTAGCGGGTTTTCTGAAGCTAGTGGAACTTTGTAAAGGCCTCGTAGTGTTACCCTGCCTCGCCTCCTCGGTAGATGTGTATGGGATTGGCCGTCTCTTGGCAGATGGGTAACATGACTTGTGGGTAAAGATGCGCAACCTCTGCAGAGTGTAAAACTGGTATACTAGCCGTGCTCACGGTCATGAGCAGCTCGGACACTCACATGATTAAATTATGGAACCTAAACTCAATTTGTCATATGCATTGCATCGTAGGTGAGGTTGTTACTTTTGTTCTACTACTTAATTGGGTTGGTATTTACTTATACTTAGTAATTGCTAATAAAATTTTGACCAACTTTAAAAGCAATGCTCAGCTCTAACCATCCTCTTTGGTAAGCCTTACACTTCACGTGATCTCCCACCTTTGGCGAGTTCATACACATTATTCCCCACAACTTGTTGAGCGATGAACGTATGTGAGCTCACTCTTGCTGTCTCACACCCCCCACAGGTCAAGAACATGTACCACAAGATGAGGCGTATGGAGGATGCTGCGACGTGTTCGTGAGAGGTCTAGGCCGTCGTCTCCCAGTCAACTTTGGGTTGCTGGACCATTGTCTCCCTATAATGTAATTATTTATTTTGTATAGAACTCTTATTATATAGTAAAAATGTGACATTCGATCTTGTGCCATGATTCATCATATGTGTGAGACTTGGTCCCAGCACACCTGGTGATTATGTTCGCGCCCGGGTTTTTGGACCCCTGAAACCCGGGTGTGACAGAAGTGGTATCAGAGGAATGTTGACTATAGGACGAAACCTAGATAGAACTGGACAACCATTATCTACTTACCTTTGCTACTCTGATTCTTTTCTAAACTTTTCTTAATCTATTCTCATCTATTTCCGCTTTACTCTGAATGTTCTTATCTTTTCATTCTAAAGACAAATGTGGATTTCACACTTTGAAATCTTGTGCCTAAAGTGACTTTTAGGAATAGGAAACCTAATCTTAGGAGCAAAAACAAAACTATTTTATGAGTATCTATGCACTTGAATGTTTGTTCTTATGATACTTGTCTGATTTGGATCTTTGATTGAGTGTGATGGGTTGTGGAGTAATGTCCACAATTACATCTGCATATACATATAGGGGAAAAATATACTCATAAAAATAACTAGACAAACTAGATTATCTCTCATTAAAATATCTAGCCTAACAATATCCATCTCATCTTAAAAGATTCTATCCTACACCCATAGATCCATCTCATCTTAAAAGATTCTCTCTTATCTTAATAGATTCATCTTATCTTGAAGGATTCATCTTATCCTAACCACTTTACTTATCTCATCCTAAAGTAACAACCATGATCTAGTCCAAAATAAATTAAGTAGATCTTATCTAGTCTAATGTAGTTATACCAATCTAATCTAGATCCCATCTAAAGTTAATGTGATCTAATGGGACCTGATCTAATCTAAATAAAATAATTAACATGTTAGTTAATCTTGGTAGAATAGATTAGACCCTACCCCTAGAAACATGTCTTAACCTAAATTGGTGCCTTAGGCCAACTCGACCAATACACAAATAACATAACCTATATATTCTTGATAGGTTCCCTAAACTATCTATTTCACAACAAAATATTTCACAACAAATTTGAGTTACTTAAATAAGTTAGATAATGTTGGCGACAAAAATTAGGCCCTAATTCTATAAACATACCTTACCCTAAATTAATACCTTGGACTAACTCGTCCGTAAACAACAACCTAACCTACATCATAGGTTGCCTAACCCATTTGTTCAAAAAGCAAAGTAAAACTCTGCTCAAACCTACCTACCTCGTGTACCCCGGCTATCCTAACTATATGTCCTTAACTCGGATGTCAACTCCAAGAAGAAATGTCAAAGAAGACCAACCTCGTCAAGAGAGGATAAGCACCAACTCAAGTCTTCGAAGGGCAAAACAGAATCACCAGATGAGTCAAGATCTACCATCCATAATGGAATCTTTCTTTGCCCTAATCCTTATTAACGCAACCTTCTCTACTTCTGCCTAATAGCTAAACATAGTATACCCATGTGTTCCTAATCATTTCCTTATTTAAATGACTTAAAAAAATTATATAGAAATCATTTGTGCTTAAAACCATTTGGAAAAAAAACTTGAAGCTAAACTGCAACCAAACAATTGACTTTCTATATCCCTTTTCTTACAAATCTCGAGGACGAGATTTCTGTTAAGGGGGTAGAATTTGTAACACCCTAAAATCCTATTTTGGTATTTGAGAAAAATTTTACTAAAGATTTACAATTTAAAAGTTTATTTCTAATAAGTTTATCAATTGAAATATTTTCCTAAAGTGAAATAAAAAGATTATTATATAAAATTAGCCTTTATTGAAGTTTATAAGTATTAATGTGAGAACATTTTTTAAGAGATCATACAATATAAACTATTATTCTTAAAATAATTACATGGGTGCTACATATTCAAAAGCAATTCCCTATGTAGAATAATAAATGAATGGATATATATATATATATATATATATATATATATATATATATATATATATATATATAATGAATATTGCACCATGTTGGATTCTGATTGTGCATTTTGTTTGAGATAGAAAATTCAAACCCAGATTCAAAAGTGAATTCAATTGGAAATAGAAATGGGAATAAAAAAGGAAAAATAAAAATAAAAAGAAAGAAAACTCGCTTAGGCCCGACTCCCTGCTTTCGGCCCACCTCCTTTCCTAGATCGTACGATCCATGAGCACCCCGCCGGCCCCCTTGCGTCTTATCCCTAGAATCAATGGCGGGTGGGCCATGGCTGTCAGCAGACCCAGCCACCCTTGCCCGCGCGCGCATTCCCTTTGCCTAATCCCTCCATCCATCACTTGCGCATGGGCCCCGTTCCGCAGACACGGACGCTGCGCCTCTCCCAAATCCTGTGCTGATGACAAGCGGGGCCCACCGGTCGGGCTTATCTCCTAAATCCCATCAGATTCCGTGGCGCGGCAAACTCGGAGCGGCCGGCATCCGGAGCTTTGCGCAGTCCTCAGCCATGCAGTTTCTTCAGCCGGCGCATGCAATGGAACCGCCTCGGACTCGCCTCCTATAAGACCTAAGCCCAGCCCCGGTACCCAAGTCATTGCGGAGCCAATCGCCAGGGGAGAGTTGGGTGTCTGCACAGGTTGGGTAGGGATCTTGTTAGCCACCATCGTAGGATGGAGGAAGGCAGCGGGTTCGCCGCCGTGATTAGCGCCATTTGGAGGGTTGAGGAAGGACCTAGGCGTAACACCGATGATGTCCGCTGCTCAATTGGGGGAAAGTGGAGCTCTGGTGCTCGATTGGACAGGAGCACCGGTGATGGTCTCCGCCGTTGGGGCCACCGCGGTTGCAAGAACTGGGCTGGTGTGGTCGTCGTAAGTGATTTGTGCCTGCGCCAACACGGGAACCTCGGTGCTGGTCCCAGGAGCTCCGCTGGACTAGAAGGAAGGAGCTCATGGCCGGGTCGGTGTGGATTGTGCGCTGCCCTCGGTGAATTTCTCACCGGCGCGGCACCCTTGCCATGTGTTCGCCCTCTGCCACGCGCTGTTGTCGCCGCATGTAGACCTCCGGTAAGCATCCTACCTTGTTGTTCCCTGTACCCTTCTATTTCAGTTTCTGGGATTAGTAGGGTTAGGGGGAGCCGAGGTACCGGGCGGAGGATCGCCGGTGGGCCTCACCGATGGGGCGGTGGATTGTGCCACCGCACGGCCTGCTTGGTCATAGGGATGGCGTGGTGGAGAAGACGGCCCTGGTCCATTGATCGTAGAATGGGTGGCCCAGATTAGTTGGATTGTACCGCTTCGGTTGGAGCAACCCAAGCCGTTGGATTGGCTATGGAGGGGTGGGACTAGATCCCGGTTCCGACCCTTGGATTCAGATCGGGCGGTCCATGTCGCGTAACGGTTCACTTAAAGGCGGATCTAATCGGGGGCGTCGATCATTGATCTAACGGTCCACATGTCATCATACCTCTTCGGTTGCGCCATATTGCAAATAAGTCCCTCAGTTCCTTTGAAACCAACCCGCCGTCCACGCGGGTGAATTCTGAGTCTAGGAAATCTTATAGATTAAACCCTATGCTCCTCTGGTTTTGTGTGCCCAGTCCAGGAATTAAAGAAAATAGAAAAAAAGATTTAGAAATTGATTTTGAGTATAGAAATAATTGTAAAACTTGTATAATCCATAGAAAATTCATATTAAGTCCAAATTAGCCAATTCCAGTTCCTATAATTTTGTAATATTATTGTTTATCATTTAGTGCCACTATTTTGACATAAAAGTCACATTAAAATTGTTATCTTAATTAATCTTGTACAAAGCACATAGAATCTTTATGTTGGAACTTGCTCTCAGCGGCAAGGAGGCCAACAAGGGTGAACGGTGGTGACAACAGGGTTACGTGCTCGGGGGCAATAGCTCTGTTAATCTAGCCTCTCACGGGCACTGTGCGGGGGTATTTATAGGTATCTGAGTGCGCAGCGCCTTGTGTTAAGGACGCATGTGCCCTCAGACACCTAGTTTATCCCCAGAATATTCCCATAAAGCAGGGTTACAAGCTGTAATTACAAGAATGCCTTTACAAACTAGGCCCGTAACACAAAGGCGGCCACGCGGGGCCCGTTACAATGGGCCAGATCACACGTGGGCCTCAGAGCAGGACGAGGCCGTGCTGCGGGGAGACGTCACCGCAGGCCTTCGTCTGGTGCTGAATGAAGCGAAGGGCGTCCCTGCCCGTTTTGTCTTTGTCAGACCAGCGACTGCAGCGAAAGGCGACGAGCGAAGGGTGGCGTCTTAGCCTTCGCCCCAACATTTGCCCTCCGAGGGACCAGTTCGACAAAGTCACCTGGTGCCGAAGACTTCGCTAGATGGCGGAGACGCTGCCCTCGCTCGAAGTGGTTCCGCGGGGGTTTTCGATGTGACCGTTGATGGACGGCGTACTGTTGGATTGCGGGTTTTCTGAGGCGCCGCGCCCTGTCGGATTGCGGGTTTCCCGAAGAGCCGCGCCCTGCCTATAAAAGGGGGCGGGGGTCGGTGCTTTTTGAACTTTGCCTTCCGCGCTCCGCAAAAACCCTAGCCGCCCGCCGTCTTGCTGCTCGTCTGCCCGCCGTGCTCTTGATCGTCGGAGATCTGGCTCGAGTGAAGCAGACCGCCCGCCGCCGCCGACGGTACGTAGCAATGCCATCCTCTTCTTCTTCCGCCGACACCACGCCGCCGGCGGCCGCCTCGTCTGAGGAGACGTTGAGTAGCTTGATGGTGGAGGAGTTGCGCGCCGGCGACACTGTTGATTTTGGTGTGTCACGGATGACGTCAGCCCGCGTTGAAGATATGCAGCGGTTGGGCTACTTTGGCGGCGGAGTTGCTCGTGCTCCGGGGACGGAGGAAGTCCCCGAGCCGGAGGGTGAGTTGGTCGTTTTCGAGGCGTTCTTCGCCGCCGGTCTCCGCTTGCCTGCGCACCGGTTTGTTGGCGAAGTCCTGCGTAGATTCAATGTTCAAATACATCAGCTGACACCGAATGCCATGGTGGCGCTGGCGAAGTATGTCTGGGCGACGACTTCGTACGGCGGACAGCCGTCGGTTGAAGTTTTTGCGAAGAATTATTGTTTGCATTGGCAGAAGAGGATGGTTGGGGACGGAGTTGCCCAGTTCGGGTCATGCACATTCACGCCGAAGACCGGCAAGACCACAATGCCAGTAGTGGAGTTGGTTCCGTGCGCTCGCAACAAGTGGGGCAATTGGAATGAATTTTGGTTTTACGTTGCTGAGGGTGCTGTCGAAGGCCATGTGGGACTCCCTGTGTCTGAGATGTGCTCTCATTATTACTCTGCGTATCCGCCCTTTGAAGTGGCAGAAGAGGATGCAGACGAAGGGGCCCTTCGGTGCGCCGCCGGTCAGAGCAGTGGGCGTGATTTAGTTGAAGAGTTCGTGGCGTACGGGGTCTGGCCCTTGGCGCACGGCTGGGCGTTGGGCGAAGTGTGCCCTCGCCAGATGCCTTTTCACGGAGGAAGGGTGGTGCGAAGTCCTGCCTTCGCACTGAATTTGCGAAACCGTGACCCGGCCGCCTTTGTGCGTGATGCGGAGGACTTGGCGGTTCGGCTCGTGGGACGTTACGTGCCGAGGACGGAAGGCCAGCGCAGCTTTGATATCCGCGGGTCAAATGACCGTTTGAACAGGGTCTTCGAATTAAATCAATTGCCGTACGACGGCTATCCCGGTCAAGACGAAGCGGACCGCCGTGGGAAGAAACCGGCGGTGGAGACTAGAGACGACCCTGCGCCGGCGGCCGCCCCTTCCTCGAAAAAGAGAAAATTAGGTACTGCGATTGGAGGACTTGGGGTGTCTGACAGTTTTGCTAGAGAGTTGATGAGGACGTGTGCGGCCCCGGGGGAAAGGATGTCTTCGCCCGAGCTCCGGGAGTCTTCAGCTCGGATGCTGAGGGTTACCGGGGGCTGCTGGCCTAGAAATGTTCCTATCCCCTGCGCGGCTGAGGAGGACTGTTTTACATCTCGTATGGTTCATCGGTAGAGAGTTTTTCCTTACGGGCGAAATATCGGTGCTGTTGTGTGGGCAGTGATGGACAAGGATCGCCAAGGTGCGGCGCAAAAACGCCAGGCGACTGTCCGGCTGCATGAAGCTAGGCCGAAGAGGCAGCGGGGGGCTCCGAAGGCTGCGGCCTCCGGCGGAGGCAAGCCGCCGCTGGCGGCGAAGGCGGGCGCCTCTGCACCCAGCAAGGCGCTGGAGGCAACGGCGGGCGCTGGAGGCTCCAAGTCAACGAAGGTGGTGCCGCCGACCAGCGGAGTGGCGGAGGCCTCGAAGGCGGCCCGAGCGTTGCCGTTGTCGGGCAAGCGCGTTGCCGACTTCGGCACCGATATTACTGTAGACGACTATCTTGGTGGTAAGTCTTTGGCCTGTTATTATTATTATATATATATATATATATATATATATATATATTTTTAAATTCGAAGATGCGTTGCAGGGTCGGACGAGGGGCAACTTGCTATGGTTGCGCCTGGCGCGGAGACCGCGACGGCGGCCATAGTGCCGAGGACGAGGGGCGAGGCCCTTGGCGCCGGAGGCGAGGTGTCGGCCCTCGCGGTGGTTAGGGACGAGGCGAGCGCAGCGACACGCCGGCTGAAGGGAGTGACGGAGGCGCTGAGTCAGGCGACGGAGGCGCTGAGTCAGGTCCGCTGAGTTATACTTTCTCCCCCACCTCTTTCTTTTGGGGCAACGGCCTTACGTGTGCTCTGCAGGTGGCTGACTTCGCCAGCCGTACTGCATCGGGGGCCCTCACGGCAGCTGTGTCTGCGGAAGTCGAGAGACTTCGGACGCAACATGCAGACGCTGTCCGTGAGAAGTCGGCCTCCGACAGCAAGTGCCGTAAGCTGACGGACAGGGTGGCCGCCCTGGAGAGGGAGAAGGCCGACCTCCGGCGCCAGCTGGCGGCGGAGAGGAGGGAAGCCAACGAGGCCGTCGCCAAGGGGCAGGCTGCGCAGGCGGAGGCCAAGCTGGCGCGGGCGGAGGGCAATCTTGCCAAGGAGCTCTCCGAACATCTGCAAGAGCGGCTCACCGCCCTGGAGAACCGAGCGAAGGAGGCCGAGGCCGCGATGCATGCGGAGGCCGAACGGACGCGCACGCAGCTTATGGATACATATCGTGAGCTAGGTGCGCGGACCGGTGACTTCGAGGTGCCGGACCGAGAGCCCGGGCTTCGCTGTCTGCAGTGGGTGCAGGAGGAGCTGCTGGAACTTCCAGCCGTCGCGGGGGGGTTGATGTCGTACGCCTCCTTGGTCACCTGCGAGGGGGCGATGAACGCTCTCTCCCGTGAAGGGTGCCGGCACTTCGAGGCCTTCGACCAGGCGGATGAAGAATTTGATCGAGATATCTATAAGGTCGAAGACCCCGTTGTGAAGGAATCCGCCGGGGCCCTTTATGACCGGATGTGGGGTCTGTACGGTCGTGAGGTGGTCAGGGAGCGGGCCGAGACTGCGAGGGCTCAGGTAACGTTGTTTGTTTGTTTGGCGGTTGCTGAATGCAGGCTGTGCGTGTGTTTGCTGAATCTGTGTGTCTTGTCTTAGGCGGAGCGCGGCGAGCGGGTGGACGACTTCGGGGCCCTGAACAGCGCGCTGCCAGACCCGGAGCCGACCCTCGCGGAGGCTGCGACTGGTGTCGTCCTGGAACCAACCCCGGGGACCGCAGCGATCGCGACGGCCGCCCCCACAACCGCTGTGGCCAGCGAAGACCTGCCCCCGACGGTGGCCGAAGGCGCCCCTGATGCCCCCGCAGCTGCTGTGCCGAGTGCTGAAGATCCCGCGGCGGTGGCGGCGGAGCCAAGGGCGGAGTCAACGGTGGAGGCTCCCGCAGCGTCAGGGCCTTCGCAGGTGGCGTAGTAGGTGTTTAGGGTTGGGGAATTTTTGGATGCTGTGCTGAATTTTGGTTGCTGCGCAGGTTCAAGATTTTGGGCCTGCGCACGCAACCGCTACTACTGAGTTTTTGGCGGCTTCGACCGCGGAAGGTGGGAATGAATATATTGGGTCTGTGTCTGAGTTTTTTGATTTTACTGACTCTGGGAGCTCGGTTGAGTGGACTGAGGAGTCGTCGGAGGAGGACTTGGATTATTTTGCGGCCTTGGACGTGGCTGCGGCGGAGGCTTCGCCACACGCCGCGGACGCGCCAGACGTGCCAGGCCCTTGCACCGGGCGCCGACGACGAAGGGCGGTTGCAAAACGTAGGGTTAGCGCGGAGGAGGGGGCTCGGCTTCGTGTGAGTAGGGCTGGTCGTCAGGAACTGTTGTCTTTGCCGGCCGCTGCGAGTACAGGGGAAAGGGAACTGCGAAGTCTTTTTGCGGGTGAGGAGCTTAGGATAATGTTATTTAATTATAAAGAGATGGGACTTATTCCTAAGGTTGAGCCGATGTAGAGTGTGGTGCCCTCGCTTGTATATGTGTAGGGGTTTGTACGATGAAGTTGTGTGCCCTCGCGTGCCTGTGCCTGCGAGGACGCTGTGTGCCTTTGTCTGGTATGGTTGGTTATGCTGTGCTGTTGCGATTATAGTCGTTCTTAGCACGGATGGTTTGATGCTATCGTTTCTGCTTTTGTTGTACTAGTTCGGCTGCGCCCTTAGGCGGCTTCTGCACGGAGTCTTTGCGATAGACTTCGGGTTTTTTCGCACTTGTTGTGCTTAGTCCGGCTGCACCCTTAGGCGACTTCTGCGCGGATAGTCTTCGCGATAGACATCGGATTTTTTCGCACTTGTTGTGCTTGGTCCAGCTGCACCCTTAGGCGACTTCTGCGCGGATAGTCTTCGCGATAGACATCGGATTTTTTCGCACTTGTTGTGCTTCGTCTGGCTGCACCTTTAGGCGACTTCTGCGCGGATAGTCTTCGCGATAGACATCGGATTTTTCGCACTTGTTGTGCTTAGTCCGGCTGCACCCTTAGGCGACTTCTGCGCGGATAGTCTTCGCGATAGACATCGGATTTTTTCGCACTTGTTGTGCTTCGTCCGGCTGCACCTTTAGGCGACTTCTGCGCGGATAGTCTTCGCGATAGACATCGGATTTTTCGCACTTGTTGTGCTTAGTCCGGCTGCACCCTTAGGCGACTTCTGCGCGGATAGTCTTCGCGATAGACATCGGATTTTTTCGCACTTGTTGTGCTTAGTCCGGCTGCACCCTTAGGCGACTTCTGCACGGATTTGTCGCACGCGAGGGTGGCTAGCGCTTAGCCTCGCGGTGACTTCGAATTGATCGAATGCCGAAGACCGTCGTCGCGGTCTTTTTTCGACACATGTTTTTGCGGGGGATTTTTCTCACATATATTACATGGCTCCGCCTCGTTAAAAACCTCACCCCCCGGGAGGAAAAGAGTGCGGGCCGGTACAAGATTGTTTGCGGCGAATTACAAGGGCGAAATCAGCCCTAAATGGGTCAAACAAAAAATTTGCGAAGGTTGTCGATGTTCCAGGAGTGCTCCAGGTCCTCGCCGTTTGGCGTTGTGAGCCTGTAAGCGCTGGGGGAAGCTTTTGACTTGACTATGAAGGGGCCCTCCCACTTGGGCTCCAACTTGCCCTTGGACTCCGTCCGAGCTGTTCGGACGAGTACGAGGTCCCCCTCGCTGAACTCCCTCGGGATGACTGCGTGGTCGCGCCATGCTTTGGTCTGGGCTTGGTATTTGTTTAGGGCCTGTAGGGCGAAGACCCGGTCTCCGTCAATGAGATCTTTTGAAGTTGGCTCATCCACGTCGGGGACGGCTGACGGAACTGTACGCGGGGACCCATGCTTTATTTCTTGCGGGGTCATTGCCTCCGATCCGTATAGAAGGCGGAAAGGAGTGAACCCGGTCGCCCTGCACTCAGTTGTGTTTAGCGCCCAGACTGCCTCCGGTAATAAATTGGTCCATCTGCCTTTTCTTTCATTGAGGAGCATCTTTTTGACAGCTGTGAATATTTTCCCATTGGCACGCTCCACGACCCCGTTGGACTGCGGATGATAGACTGAAGCGAAGGCAAGCTTGGTGCCGATGGAGAAACAAAAATCCTTGAAATCTTGGCTGTCGAACTGCTTGCCGTTGTCAACTGTTAGCTCGGACGGTACTCCGAAGCGGCAAACGATGTTCTGCCAGAAGAATTTTTGGGCAGTCTTTGATGTGATTGTGGAAACAACCCTCGCTTCAATCCATTTGGTGAAGTATTCGACGGCTACGAAGGCGAACTTAAGGTTCCCCTGAGCGGTGGGCAGGGGCCCGACGATGTCCAGGCCCCAGCGCTGGAGAGGCCATGTATGGGCAATCAGCTTTGTATATTGCGAGGGGTTGCCTGACCGAGGAGAGAACTTCTGGCAGGCTTCGCAGGACCTCGTGACCCGATTTGCGGCGCAGATCATTGCGGGCCAGTAAAACCCTTGTCGGATCACCTTGGCAGCCAGGGCCCTTGGCCCTGCGTGCGAGCCGCACGTGCCACTGTGGACTTCGCGTAGGATCTGCATGCCTTCGGTTTCGGTGACGCATTTGAGCATTGGCTGACTGACCCCTTTCTTGTATAATTGGCCCTCAATCAGTGCGAAGTCCCGGCTTCGATGTCTGAGGCGCTTTGCCTCACTGACGTCAGTTGGATGATAGTACCCTTGTAGGAACAGGGTTATTGGTGCCCGCCAGTCTTCGGTCATGATTAGGTTGACTATACGGTGGCCCTCGCTATCATTAGTTATTTGGAGCCCTTCGGGGCTCCGGACGGCAGGCGTGCCGATGGTGTGAAAGAACACGTCGGAGGGCAAGGGCTCGCCCCTGGCGGCAGCCTTGGCCAATGCCTCGGCCTCCTCGTTCTTGGCCCTATCCACATGCTGCAAGGTGAATCCCTTGAACTGTCTCTCGAGACTTCGGATAGCCGCGAGGTATTGCATGAGCGCGGGGTCCTTTGCTGCATAGTCTTTCTCGATCTGGCCGGCAACTATCTTGGAGTCTGTCTTGATGATACATGTGGTGACTCCGAGGGCCCTTAGCTTGCGGAGGCCGAGGATAACCGCTTCATACTCTGCGATGTTGTTTGTGCATCTGTCGGATTCTAGAGCGAAGCTGAGGCGTGCTGCATATCTGTGTTTGACTCCGGTTGGTGAGGTGATGATTGCAGCGACGCCTGCCCCCGCATGGCACCATGCGCCGTCGCAATGGATGGTCCAGACCTTTTCTGTGGACGGGTCCGGCTGTGCTACTGGCCCAGTCCAGTCGACGACGAAGTCTGCCAGGACTTGCGACTTGATGGCTGTCCTGGGCTCGAAGCTGATGTGGTAGCCGGAGAGTTCGGCTGCCCACTTGGCAATCCTCACCGATGCCTCCGGGTTTCTGAATAGTTCGCCGAGCCCCCTGTCAGAGGTGACTCGGACCTTGAATGCTTCAAAGTAATGGCGCAGTTTGCGCGAGGACATAACAACTGCGTAGGCGATCTTCTCCAGCTCTGTCATGTTGCATTTGGACGGTGTCAGGACTTCGGAGACATAGTAAATAGGGCACTGTCTGACTGTGCCTTCAATAGTCTGCTCCTGCACTAGTGCCGCGCTGACCGCGTGCGGCGAAGCCGTGACATAGAGCAATCGGGGGAGCGAGGAGTCGGGGCTTGTGAGGGTGGCCAGCTCTGATAAGTACTGTTTTAATGAGGCGAAGGCCGCTGCTTGCTCCGGCCCCCAGGCGAAGTCTTTCGCACCGCGAAGTGTTTTGAGGAAGGGGAGACTTCGCTCGGTGGACCTGGAGATGAATCTGATGAGAGCGGCCAATCTGCCTGTCAGACGCTGGACGTCCCTGACGGACTGCGGAGGCGACATGTCGACGATGGCCTGGATCTTGGTTGGGTTGGCCTCGATGCCGCGGTGCGACACCAGGTAACCCAATATCTTGCCCTGGCGAACACCGAAGACGCACTTTTTCGGGTTCAGGCGGAGTCGTGCATCTCGCATGTTCGCGAATGTCTCGGCGAGGTCAGCGAGATGGTCCTCCTTATTCTTGCTGGCGACGACGATGTCGTCCACATATGTAAATATGTTTCTGCCGACCTGCCCTTCGAGTACTGTTTTGGTGAGTCTGGAGAAGGTGGACCCTGCATTCTTGAGTCCCTCCGGCATCCTGATGAAGCAATAAGTGCCGAAGGGTGTTATAAAGCTGGTGCTAGCCTTGTCTTCCTCCTTCATGTATATCTGGTGATAGCCAGAGAAGCAGTCGAGGAGTGACATGACCTCGCATCCGGCCGCGCTATCGACTATTTTGTCGATCCGCGGCAACGAGAAATTGTCCTTCGGGCAGGCCTTATTGAGACTGGTGAAGTCTATGCACATTCGCCATTTCCCGCTTTTTTTCTGCACCATTACGACATTGGAGAGCCACGTGGGGTAAGCCACTGGCTCGATGAATTTAGCTTCTAGGAGGCGGTGCACTTCCGCCTTGGCGGCCTCTGTCTTTTCGTCGGACATTTTGCGGAGCCTTTGCTTTTTTGGTCGCACCGAAGGGTCAATTCCCAAGCTGTGCTCAATTATGGATCGGCTGACTCCGACCAGGTCTAGGGCGGACCAGGCGAAGACATCTTTATTTTTGGCCAGGCAGCAGAGGAGCCTCTCTTCTTCATGTGACGTAAGGTCTTCGCTGATAGTGACTGTCTGCTTGGGCGTGGCCTGATCAAGGGGAACAGTCCTGGTTCCGTCTTGGCTATGCAACTGTGCCTTCTCGTGCTGCTTGTCGGTTGGGCTGGCGGGCGCGGGGACCTCGCGCTGGGTCGTGAGACAGTGTACGTTCCTCTGACCAGGCACGAAGTCCCGCTCTATGTTGCGCGCCGTCTGCTGGTTGCCGTAGATCGTGATAGCGCCTAGCGGACCTGGTATCTTCATACATAGGTACAGTCCGTGGATGGCAGCTTCGAACTTATTGATGGAGCCCCGGCCCATGATGGCGTTGTACGGATATACCATGTCGACAATGTCGAAGGTTACTTGCTCACTTCGGGCATTGGGTGCTACACCGAAGGAGAGGGGAAGCTCTATTTTGCCAACAGGAAAGGTGCCTTTGCCGCCGAAGCCATACAACGGATTGTCCGAAGGCTTGAGCAGGCTGTGGCTTATACCCATGCGGTCGAAGGCATGGAGGAAGATGATGTCCGCCTGACTGCCGTTGTCGACTAGGACTTTGTGCAGGTCCCAGCCTGCCACGCTGCAATTGATGACCATAGCGTCGATGTGGGGGGCGCTGCGCATGTCGACGTCTCGTGCATCGAAGGTTAGCGGTATGTGGGACCACTTCGTCTGCACGACTGGGCCGGTGACCGCGACATGGTTGATGCTGCGGTAGTGGTCCCGCTTCTGCCGCTTGGTGTCGAAGTCAGTGCTGGACCCCCCTGTTATCATGTGAATGACTCCGCGATATGGTTGATCGGCGAAGTCTTCCTGCTTTGGGGCATGGGGGATGTTTTGGTGTTGCTGGTGGGGGTGGAGGAGGTATGATTTGTACTTCCTGATGGTGTTGGTAAGCGTGGTGCGGTGGATGCGGAGCGGGAGCGTGGATATATGGTGGAGGGGGTGGCTGGTAATTATGCGCGACAATTCTGGGATTGTCGGCTGGCTGCGCCCGCGCCATTCTGTCTCTGGTGGCCTTCGTTTCGGGGCAGTCTTTGGTTTGGTGGGCGCAGTCTTCGCCGTGGAAAAGGCAGTAGAACCGGCGCGGCGGCTGCGCGCGCCCTCGGCCCCTGCCACGAGTTCCGTTTCCACGGCCTTGGGGGGGATATTCCTGGCGACGAGGGGGGTCAGCAGCAGGCTGCTGGTTTGCGATGTTGTGCACTTGCTGTTGACTGCGGCCATCTCGACCGGAGTCTGGTTGCGGAGTCCTCGTCCATGTGCGGCTGGACTGCGGGGCATCTTTGGGCTTCCGCTGTGACTCAACTTTGCGCTGGTGGAGCTCTTCGGATTTGGCATATTTTTCAAAGAGCTGATATAGCTCCTGAAGGTTCTTGGGTGGATCTCTGATACAGTGGCTGTAGAGGACGCCGGCCCGAAGGCCACTGATGGCGTAGTGGATAGCGATCTGATCATCGACGGAGGGCAGCTGTGACTTGAGTGTTAAGAATTTGCGGTAATACTCCCGCAGAGTCTCCTTTTCCAGCTGTTTGCAGAGCGAGAGCTCGGCCAAAGCGTCGGTGTCTGGACGGTACCCTTGGAAGTTGAGAAGGAACTTGTCCCTGAGACTTCTCCACGAATCGATGGACAGCGGAGGCAATCTGGTGAACCAGGTGAGTGCTGGGCCCTCTAGGGCGATGATGAAAGACTTCGCCATTGTGGCGTCGTCCCCTCCGGCGGATGCAACGGCGACTTGATAACTCATTATGTATTGCGCCGGATCGGTGCTGCCGTTGTACTTGGGATATGCCCCTGCTCGGAAGTTAGCTGGCCAAGGCGTCACTTGCAGGTGTGGCGCCAGGGGACTTCGCTCGTCGAGGTAGTTGACCCCATGGAATGGCGCGCCGTGCTGGAAGGCGTGGTCATGCTGGGGGAAACGCGGGTTCTCCGGCTGCGCCCGGTGTTGCAGGGGTGGGCCATGCTGCAGGCCGAGGTGGCCTTCGCGCGTGTCTTCCGGTTGTGCGCGCTGCTGGAGGGATGGTTCTTGTTGTAGACCGAGGTGGCCTTCGCGCTGCATCAGCGCGATCTCGCGCTCGAGGTCTTGGGCCTTCTGCTCCTCGTCGCGTATCATTTGCCGCACCTTGGCTAGTGCGGACACACGCTGGCGCTTGGCTTCCAGTATCTCTTTATGCCTCTGGAGATTGCGGTTCTTGAGGCGCAGGGCGTGCAGCTGTAACTGTTCTTCTGTTGAGACGCCGAGGACCTCGCCGTCCTCGGTGAGATCCGCGCCCTCCAGTGGGGCGAAGCCTGGGGGCGGCTGCGATTGTCCTTCGGGCCTGCAGGTGCGGAAGGCGTCGTCTTCGCAGGTGCGGGGAATATTGTCTTCAGTGGGCTCTTGGTGGGTGGATTGGGTGAGGGCGAGGGCCTTGCCCTTTCTTGCGGCCAGCAGTGCTGCCTTCGCAGCCTCGTCAGCCTTCGGGTTAGCTCTCTTGGGTGCCATCGCGGGTGGTCTTGTCGTAGCACGAACGGTGGGCGCCAAATGTTGGAACTTGCTCTCAGCGGCAAGGAGGCCAACAAGGGTGAACGGTGGTGACAACAGGGTTACGTGCTCGGGGGCAATAGCTCTGTTAATCTAGCCTCTCACGGGCACTGTGCGGGGGTATTTATAGGTATCTGAGTGCGCAGCGCCTTGTGTTAAGGACGCATGTGCCCTCAGACACCTAGTTTATCCCCAGAATATTCCCATAAAGCAGGGTTACAAGCTGTAATTACAAGAATGCCTTTACAAACTAGGCCCGTAACACAAAGGCGGCCACGCGGGGCCCGTTACAATGGGCCAGATCACACGTGGGCCTTAGAGCAGGACGAGGCCGTGCTGCGGGGAGACGTCACCGCAGGCCTTCGTCTGGTGCTGAATGAAGCGAAGGGCGTCCCTGCCCGTTTTGTCTTTGTCAGACCAGCGACTGCAGCGAAAGGCGACGAGCGAAGGGTGGCGTCTTTGCCTTCGCCCCAACACTTTGGAAATCCATAACTTAAAATCTATAACTCCAAAATTAATGATTTCTGTTCTTGTGATATTATTTAAATATGTAGATTATTAATATGTATTTTGCATGTATGTTTGGTGTGATGTTAATTTTTCCTATACCATGTTTGTCTGTATTGCTACGTTTAGCGGTGAGGACACGTGTCACCTGAAGAGCAAGTTGGTACCTGGAATCTCAAGTCCCAGGCAAGTTGTGCCCTTGATCACTTCTTTTTACCCAGTCATGTTCTGATTAATCATAATGATCTGCATAGGTTAATTTTGATGGGACCCAATAGGTTACCCTAGTTTGATTATCTTTATACCTTGACTCCACTAAACTTTTTGGGTAGTACCTGCTATTGCTTTATGTGGTTTTGGGTATGAAGATTACACTATTCATGATTATACTTTTGTTATCAGTTGTTATTTATTGTTCATGTTAAGATCATTATGTTAATTGGAACATGGAGAACCACCCGGGAAAACAGTGCTACCACAAGGGTTTATGGACTCCCTTGGCTGATTAATTAGGAAAGCTAGTACCCGAAAGGGGCAAGGGCAGTAGGGGAGTGGTCAGTGTAGGGAGGCCCTTGGGATGATTTTGCTGCGATGGCGGTCATGCGAGGGATTCCTGCATTGGAGCTTCCTATAAACTGTAGCGGGTTTTCTGAAGCTAGTGGAACTTTGTAAAGGCCTCGTAGTGTTACCCTGCCTCGCCTCCTCGGTAGAGGTGTATGGGATTGGCCGTCTCTTGGCAGATGGGTAACATGACTTATGGGTAAAGATGCGCAACCTCTGCAGAGTGTAAAACTGGTATACTAGCCGTGCTCACGGTCATGAGCAGCTCGGACACTCACATGATTAAATTATGGAACCTAAACTCAATTTGTCATATGCATTGCATCGTAGGTGAGGTTGTTACTTTTGTTCTACTACTTAATTGAGTTGGTATTTACTTATACTTAGTAATTGCTAATAAAATTTTGACCAACTTTAAAAGCAATGCTCAGCTCTAACCATCCTCTTTGGTAAGCCTTACACTTCACGTGATCTCCCACCTTTGGCGAGTTCATGCACATTATTCCCCACAACTTGTTGAGCGATGAACGTATGTGAGCTCACTCTTGCTGTCTCACACCCCCCCACAGGTCAAGAACAGGTACCACAAGATGAGGCGTATGGAGGATGCTGCGACGTGTTCGTGAGAGGTCTAGGCCGTCGTCTCCCAGTCAACTTTGGGTTGCTGGACCATTGTCTCCCTATAATGTAATTATTTATTTTGTATAGAACTCTTATTATATTGTAAAAATGTGACATTCGATCCTGTGCCATGATTCATCATATGTGTGAGACTTGGTCCCAGCACACCTGGTGATTATGTTCGCGCCCGGGTTTTTGGACCCCTGAAACCCGGGTGTGACATGTGATCTATCACATGAGGGATTAAATGCCATGGCTAAGGCCATCAAATTCCAAATTATTATAGTTTTTGAATGTTTATTTGCTATGCTCCAGGAATGAGCCGAGTTCTCCGTCTGAAGACCAGAGGAAGGCTTCGGATATGGATGATGACGCGGAGTCTCATCCCTCGGCGGGGTTGTAATGCGTCGCCGTCTCTTCTGTCTCAGCTTGGGGCTGCTGTGCCGCGGTTCTTGACATCTTTTGGTTTAATTATGTATCGCAACAAAACTACTCTTTATGTTATTGGGCCTGTCGTGACCGCTGTGGGGACCACATCAAACTTTTCACCAATTTATGTCTTATGGGTGAATGGCTCGAATTTTCTGGGTTCAAAGAAAATATGGGGTTTATTTAAGCCTTTTCGGCTTTTCTTATGTCTGGATTTCGGGGGTGGTGTTGGCACGCACTGCCCCACTTTTTTAGGAATCTCTGAATTGGCTTACCTCCTTCATATTGTATGCTTGGGCCCCTGTCGATGTATGCTTGGCGTACTCGAGCTCTTCAGTGAAATATTTTTGGTTTTCAATGGATAATCATTTTCAGAGTTCTCATCGGTCACTGAAAATTTTGTCTCACAACATCAGAGGCATTAACTCTGACATCAAGTGGAACTCTTTGCAGAATAATATTTTGGAATCCAATTGTGACATTGTTTGTATTCAGGAAACAAAAAAGGAATCCTTCGATGACTCATATATTCGTCTCTTTTGCAACCGCTATTTGGATAAATTTGCTCTCGGCCCTTCTATTGGAGCTTCTGGAGGATTCATCACTATTTGGAAAGGCTCCCTCTTTGAGGCTGAGGTAGTTGAACATAATTCGTTTGGGCACACTATTCATTTCCAATCTAATCTAAATGGGCAAGTCTGGTGGCTTTCCAACATCTATGCCCCTTGTTCTCCTCATGGTAGAGAGAAGCTTTTCTTGCCTGGTTCTCTAACCTTGAAATTGATGAAGACAAGCTTTGGATTTTCCTTGGTGATTTCAACATGATTAGGTACCCTGAAAATCGTAACAAGCAGGGTGGTGACCCTATTAGAATGCTCAATTTCAATGCGGCAATCAGTCAGCTAGGTTTACAAGAGATTCCTCTCAGAGGGCAAGCGTTCACTTGGTCTAATATGCAACGTCATCCTTTGCTTGAAAAGCTGGACTGGTGCTTTGTCTCGCCTGCCTGGTCTTCCAACTTCCTAGCCACTTCTGCCTTTTCCCTGGCCAGGAGCACCTCGGATCATGTTCCCTGGGTGGTCAACATTCAATCTAACGTTCCTAAACCGCCCATTTTCAGATTTGAAAACTATTGGCTTCAACTTGAAGACTTCGATTCCAGATTCCAAGCCTCTTGGGAGCACGATCTATTCCAGCCTGACCCTGCAAAACGGCTTATGGCCAAATTTAAAAGAGCAAGAAAGGTGATCCATGGGTGATAGAAATCTTTACCCAATCTAGCTAAGTTGATTGTTAGGCGGAATTGATCATTCAATTGATGGATTTTATTGAGGAAAGCAGAGATAACAATTCAAGAATATAACTTTAAGAATGCTCTAGTCCATCACCTGCATGGTCTTCTTTCCAATCAGCGTACCTACTAGAAGCAGAGAGGTCAAATCAAATGGGCCACGTTGGGGGATGCTGGCACAAAATTCTTTCATGCTAATGCCACTTCCAAGCATCGTCAGAACAGTATCTTGTCTCTGTCTTGTGATAATGGCATGGTGGCTTTCTCTCATAAGGACAAAGAAGAGGTTATGTTCCAAGCCTTCAAAGATCGATTAGGGACCTCCCAGCCAACATCTATGGTTTTCAACTTATTTGAATTGATTCAACCTGCTAATAACATGTCAACACTGGAATTGCCATTCTCGCGCAGTGAGATAGACCAGATCATCAGAAATCTTCCTACTAATAAGTCCCCATGCCCTGATGGTTTTAACACGGATTTTGTGAGAAAATGCTGGCCGGTGATTGCTTCAGACTTCTATGAGCTTTGTGATAAATTTTATGAGGGATCAATCTGCTTAGAAAGCATCAATGGTTCTTATGTGACTCTCATCCCTAAGCTTAGTTCGCCTACTTCAATGGGGGACTATAGACCGATATCTCTCCTCAATACAAGCATGAAAATCCTGACTAAACTTCTTGCCAATAGACTGCAGCTGGTTATTACTAATTTAGTCCACCAGAATCAATATGACTTCCTCAAGGCAAGGACAATTTAGGATTGTCTAGCATGGGCCTTTGAATACATCTCTATTTGTCACAAATCGGGTAAAGAAATGGTTATCCTAAAATTGGACTTTGAAAAGGCTTTTGACAAACTAGAGCATGCTGTTATCATTGATATTTTGAGGCATAAGGGCTTTGGAGACAGATGGCTTCACTGGATCTCTTTGATTCTTGGCTCTAGCACGTCACAAGTTCTTTTGAATGGGGTCCCGGGCAGACGTTTTCATTGCAGGCGTGGGGTTCGGCAGGGGGATCCCCTGTCCCCCCTTCTCTTTGTCTTAGCTGCTGATCTGCTTCAGTCAATTATTAACAAGGCCAAGGATTGTGCCATCCTCAAGCTCCCAATCCCGCTTTCCTGTGGATCTAACTTCCCGATTATCCAATACACAGATGATACAATTCTGATTCTAGAAGTGTGCCCTAGACAGCTCTTCTTTCTTAATGTCACACCCGGGTTTTAGGGGTCCAAAGCCCGGGCGCGAACATAATCACCAGGTGTGCTGGGACCAAGTCTCACACATATGATGAATCATGGCACATGATCGAATGTCACATCTTTACTATATAATAGAAGTTCTATACAAAATAATTAAGTAATTACATTATAAGGAGACAACGGTCCAGCAACCCAAAGTTGACTGGGAGACGACGGCCTAGATCTCTCACGAACTCATCGCAGCATCCTCCATGCGCCTCATCCTGCGGTACCTGTTCTTGACCTGTGGGGGGGTGTGAGACAGCAAGAGTGAGCTCACATACGTTCATCGCTCAACAAGTTGTGGGGAATAATGTGAATGAACTCGCCAAAGGTGGGAGTTCATGTGAAGTGTAAGGCTTACCAAAGAGGATGGTTAGAGCTGAGCATTGCTTTTAAAGTTGGTCAAAATTTTATTAGCAATTACTAAGTATAAGTAAATACCAACCCAATTAAGTAATAGAACCAAAGTAACAACATCACCTGCGATGCAATGCATATGACATATTGAATTTAGTTCCATAAATTAATCATGTGAGTGTTCGAGCTGCTCATGACCGTGAGCACGGCTAGTATACCAGTTTTACACTCTGCAGAGGTTGCGCATCTTTACCCACAAGTCATGTTACTCATCTGCCAAGGGATCGCGACTTCCCATACACCTCTACCGAGGAGGCGAGGCAGGGTAACACTACGAGGCCTTTACAAAGTTCCACTAGCTTCAGAAAACCCGCTACAGTTTATAGGAATCTCCAATGCAGGGTTCTTGCCTGACCGCCATCGCAGCAAAATCAACCAAGGACCTCCCTACACTGACCACTCCCCTACTGCCCTTGCCCCTTTCGGGTAAGGTAGTCTTCCACTAGCTTTCCTAATTAGTTAGCCAAGGGCGTCCATAAACCCTTGTGGTAGCACTGTTTTCCCGGGTGGTTCTCCATGTTCCAATTAACATAATGATCTTATCATGAATAGTAATAATAAACAGATAATAAAAGTGTGATCATGAATAATGTATCTTCATACCCAAAACCACATAAAGCACTAGCAAGTACTACCCAAAAAGTTCAGTGGTAAACAAGGTATAAAGATAATCAAACTAGGGTAACCTATTGGGTCCCATCAAAATTAACCTATGTAGATCATTATGATTAATTAGAACATGAGTGGGTAAAAGAAGTGATCAAGGGCACAACTTGCCTGGCACTTGAGATTCCAGGTACCAACTTGCTCTTCAGGTAACACGTGTCCTCACTGCTAAACGTAGCAATACCAGTGTTTAAAATAGCGAGCTAACCCATTTATCCCCGACCTTCTCCAGCGGCTACAAAAGGATATATCGGGATATATCTGCAGCTAAATGTTTTAGCGGTTTTCACTAGACAGTACACAGTAGACACTTAGACAGATCCTCCCATGATCCCAATTCCTAGACCTCACACTAGCCACTGATTGCAACAAGCAAAGCAGCCCAAAATACATTTATCTCACAACTAGCCGCTGATTCCACAAACATCCAAGTCATTGATCTCACAACTCACATTCTCACCTACAATTTAAAATGCACCTCGAACAAAAACAGCTAGCCGCTGATTGCAACAAGCAAAGCAGCCCAAAATACATTTACCATTCACAAATGTAAACAGCTAGCAAAACATTCACCAGAAAATAATATGCACATTCAGTCAGCCATTCAGCAAGCAAAACAGCTAGCCGCTGATTGCAACAAGCAAAGCAGCTAGCCATGCACCTACCTCACCTGTTCACAAACAAAGCAGCTAGCCGCTGATTGCAACAAGCAAAACATTCACCCAAAATACCAAAAGACAGTGGCAACATTCAGTTGCTAAGTTTTACAGTCTACTGGTTACAACATTCAGTGTACTGAGCAGCAAAACATACAACATACTGAGCAGCAAAAGTACTTCAAAAAGAATTGCAAAGTTGCAAAGTTCCAAGACATTAAGTTGATAAGTTGCAATTGCAACTAGATAAAATACGAAGGCATAAACTGGTAACTTGTAAGGCTTCAACAGTTCTACTCATCTCCAGAATCTGAATTTGAAGCTTCAATTTGCATAGATTCATTATCTTCGGATTCAGAAGATGAAGCACAGGTTGCAGGCTCTAAATCACCAGACAAGAGAGATTTGAGGCTCCTAAGTTTCTTTTTCCTAGGATGCCCATGCCTCTTTCTTTTGGCTGGTAGTTGTGCTTTTGATATTGATGGTTCCTGTGATGGTTCATCATGTGCACCCTCATGGTCTTCATCTTGATCAACATTTTCATCTGGAACAACACCGGTAATAAATTCATTGCCACCATCCTCAAGAATATCATTCAATTCCTTCTCTATTGGATCTTTGCTCTTGTTGTTTCTCTTCTCCCTTAGTTTAGAATTAAATTTCACAAAGACAAGATCCCTCATTCTATCATTCTCATGCCACCATTTGTTGAGGGTCTAGAGCTGCTGCTATTATTACTTACCCTTGTTGATTTCAGCACAACAATATCATTCTCATGCTCATTGTCTTCTTCATTGGATCCATCTGATTTATCTAGATCAATTTCATCCCTTTCTCTTTGCTTTTCCTTCTTTCTCTGTTCTTTTTCACTAGTCTTCTTTGTAAGCAAGGCCTCCATCTCTTGATTAACAGGTGCCGGAACTTTCTTGCACTTTGTAACATTGAAACCTCCAATGTTTGCAAGATGATACTTAACTCTAGTAATTCCACCATGGATCACCTTGTCACAGTACTTGCACTGTATTGCATGCTTCTTACTCATATCCGGGACAAAGCAATGCTCCCATGTAGGGTCATCTGACTTGATAGCATTTGATGTTTTTTGAGTAACTGAAGCAGAGTTTACACTTGATGGTTCACCTATGTAGTATGTACAAAAAAAGAATTACAAAGTATAGTAACCGAAGCAGAGTTTACAATTTACACTTGAAGCGGAGATTATAATCAGCTAGCAGATATTGACAAATGAAAAGTAGCTTCATCACAAATGTAAACTAGCTTAGTTCAAAAATGAATAATGGCTTCAAATCTCAAAGAACTTGCCTCCTTGTTGCTGTGGATCAGGTTGGGACGACATGGCTGTTGTCTGCTTGGGGCTGTGGATGAAATGGCCACCTGATGACCTGAGTTGCCGTCTTGCTGGAGCAGACTGGAGGTTGTGGACTTAGTGCCGTAAACACTGCAGATTGAAGCTTCAAATTCAGATGTAGTGACAGAATCTGAATAAACATATGCAGTGACAGAATTTTCATAGGCTGTTGTACATAGTAATCAGGTTGTTCTCGTTAAGAGTTTCATTGTGTTATTTGCAATAATAATCAGATTCTGGAGAGTACACTCATAACAGCCTGTGAAAACTGGCAGCACGACATGTTTATGCATATGTTATACTCACAATGAAGCTTCAATTTGCATAAATTCCGTCACTGGCGTCGACGTAGGAGCTGTCGGAGATGTACACGATGCCGGTGACCTTGTCCGTGTACCCGTTGGAGTCGGCGTCCAAGTCGCAGTCGATGCTCAGGAAACCTGCATGCCACACGATCGACGGCTCATCAGTTCCGAAGTCCGAACTGGAGACTGGCGAGATCAGTGGTGTGGTGGCGCCGCCCACCACCTGTGCTGCGCCCCGGCGTTCTTGAGCTCTGCGGCCTGTGACGACTGGGCAGCCTGCCCTCCCGGCAGTGGCACGCGAAGTGGAGGTCGAAGGCGTGGAAGCTGGCGGCGTACTTGAGCTGGCGGAGGCTCCGGTAGAATAGCGTGGACGGCGGGTACTGACGACGCCCACGACCTTGGCTTGGCGGCGGCGCACACCTGTCTAGCCGCCGGCGACTGCTCGAGAGGACGAGTGCAGGTCTACAGGAGCAGCAACGCAGCCGCCGCTAGGGTTTTTACTTTTTTACTTTTAGTGCTCGGATGTGTTGTTTTTTGGGCCCAAAATTCGTTCGCTGGATCGGCCCACGTCTGCTTCCAAAGTCCAAACGTGAATTTAGCGCGCTAAATTATAGCTGGTTTAGCCGATTTAGCCGGCTAATAGCGGATATTAGCGTCTCTATCTGTTTAGCGCTAAAATGTGAATATCTTATCCCCACCCTCCTCCAGCAGCTATATCCGGATATAGCGGCAGCTATATCCAGCTATTTTAAACATTGACAATACAGACAAACATGGTGCAGGAAAAATTAACATCACATCAAACATAAGAACAACTTGCGTAATAATGATCTACGCGTTGCTACGAGATCGTGGAATCGAGAACTACTAAGATTGGAGTTATGGTTAAAGAATTATGATTTATAGAAGATCTATGTGGTTTAAATATAAAACTATATTATAAATTGGTTAGTGTACACCATATGGGAGAATATTCTATGAATAATTAACTTAACTTTTAATCAAAGTTATTAAAGATCATCTTTTAGTCGAATTATAACCATAAGATCAGAGTACTATATTAATATTAGAAAAGTTAATCCAATAAACATAGATTAATAAAATTAGTTACGTAATTATAAAAGTATGGGATATTATATAATCAATGTTTCTACTGCGTAGTAAATATTATACAAAGCTAACCCAACTTGAATGGAGTGAAACAGAGTTAAAATGAAATAATTATGAGTTAAACAAGGTTCTAGAATTATTCTCGTACCTAAAAATCATTTCCAGATTTGTTTTATATATAATAAAATTCCCAGTGGACGGTGGCTTCAATTTCTGGAAAGGCTAGGGTGCTCTGTGCAATATTTAGGACCTAAATTAAATTTTCTTACTGCTAGATAGGACGGCGGGTTGAATCTAGAAAACTAGAGGGTCTCTTTTGCATAATCGCACATCCGAAAGGGTATCTTGTGTTTTGAGCCGTTGGATGAAATTCTGAGGGCCACGATTAGATCCACTTAAGTCCGAACCGGTATGCTCTATCAATCGTTGGATCAAAAACCGTTGCCTCAGATTTTAATGTACTGCGATCAGTTTAATACGCGCGATCTCGATCCAAGGCTCATGCATTGGTTATCCCTAGATCTAATCTGGTGCGCACAACACGGATCCAACGGCTAAAGGGATTTCTTCCCAACCAGCTGGACAACCACGGCGACACTAGTCTTCTTCACCAGGCTTCCACACACGCTACACCGCGGTGGCGGCCAGGGCGCATAAGGCCGAGCCCCAATCCCCCGAGCGGCGCCCAGTGCTTTCGTGCCCCAACCCGAATCCCGATTGCTACTACACATAGAGGAGGGTATTGAGATCTCGACAGAGGTATTCTTACCGAGGACGACGCATCCAGGAGATCCCCCGCGGCAGATTTGACGACGGTGAGCAATCACCGCCCATCTCGGTTGCTGGTTTCTAGCAGCAGATAATGGAGCACGGCCACGGTCGGTGTGATAGGAGAACCGAGCAGAGGATAACTCGAGCTCGAAGGACAGGGGCGGAAGGCCGGAAGCGAGACCACCGACGACGCAGTCAAGCTCCGTTTTCCAACAATGGCGGCTCTAGTTCTTCATCCGATGCGCACAGCCCTGCACCTAGCCGGCAATGCTCCCAGGCGCGCGAGATATGGATGAGGAAGGTGCTCCAGGTACAGCGCGATGAACTGGGAAGGCATCGCGGCCCCCCCCCCCCGCATTTATACTCTGGAACGCTGCTTGGATCCCGGTGGCAATCACGTGATTCACGGATGCCGTTGCGCAGCGACGGAGTTCGGCGATGGGGTTTGGCTGCAGCAGCGGGGTTCGCGGAGGATCCCAACCTCCCGCCGAAGCCGCGGTCTCCGATCCGTAAGCATCAGTGTTCGTCTCAACAGGGAAGAAGACCAGACAAGTGGGACCTGACTGCAGTGGCCCAAACGTGCACTGCTGAGGAGAAAACGGCTGACAAGCGGGTCCCTCGTGGAAGCGGCAGGAGGTGGGCTGCATGGTGGCCGAGTTGGGCTGCGCAGCGGAGTGACCAATTGGGTTGGGTGGGAGGCGAGTAAGTGGGCCGCGAGGGAGTGGAGTCGGCCCAAACGTAGGAATGTCCTTATCTCTTTTTTTTCTCTATTTTCTATTTCTATTTATTTTGAGATTTTCAAATTCAAATTTGACTCTGTTTTCACATTTACTCTTCAAAATAAAAAGTACAATCAAAATCCAACATGTGATGCATGATTATTTTATTTATTTATTTGTTTATTATCCTACATAAGTACATACTTTTGGATATGTTACTCCACCTAATTATTTTGTGAACAATATTTTTGATTGTATAATCTCGATTAAACGAAGCTCTATTATTTATCCTTATAATACCTATAAACTTCAACAAAGAATAATTTATAGAAGAATCTTTTTATTGAATATTTACTATAAAACTTTTATTTTATGAGATGTAACTTCAAAAGTTATGAAAAAAAACTAATTCAAGATCTTTGGAAAATTTGTACATAATTCTCAAAATGAGATTTTGAGGTGTTACAAATCCTACCCCCCTAACAGAAATCTCGTCCTCGAGATTTGTAAGGACAGGGATGTAAAAAGCTTATATTTATAGTTTAGCCTTTAACTTCTAATTAGTTTATGAATAAGAAGTTTCATGTTATTTAGAAAGTAGTTATGGAAGCATGGGTATATATATGTATAGTCACCTTATTGTGTAGGATGAAAGAAAGGTTAGGGCAAGAATAGCCTAGGGTAAGACAGTTTATGGTGAGAAGTACTCCGTATTGGATGGTAATGCATCAAAAGATTAAGTTTGACTTCTCTCCTATCTTGACGAGGCTGATATTGTCCTTTTTCGGTCTTGGTCTCATTACTTCAGGGTTAGTGTATATCATCGGAGTTGGAGAGTGTGGTTAAGATAGATATGGTGAGATAGACTACATGATGTAGGTCAAAATCTTGTTTGACATTTGGTGGGAACAGATAGATTATGCAATCCATCATGACTCTATGGGTTGGGTTAACTCTTATGCTCATGGTTGAGTTGGGTTAAGGCACTAGTTTAGTTTTAAGTGCATGGGGGTATGGCCTTATCTTTTGCACCAGCATTAAGTAACTTACTCTAGATTAGATCATAATAAATTAGATGAAATCTAGATTTGGATATGACTAGATTAGACTAGTTTAGGTTAGATAGATCTACTAGGGTAAGATAAATATCATTTGGATATGTTAGAATCTTTTGAGATAAGATGGATCTATTAAGATAAGAGAGAATCTCTTAAGATAATATGGATCTATTAGGCTTGATATATTTTAGTGGGGAATATTCTTAGTTGGTCTAGTTTATATACAATTTTTTTTATATGTATATGCAGATGTAATTGTGGACATTACTCCACAACTCATCACACTCAATCAAAGATCCAAATCAGACAAGTATCATAAGAACAAACATTCAAGCGTATAAATACCTACAAAAATAGTTTTGATTTTGTTCCTAAGAGTAGGTCTCCTATTCCTAAAAGTCACTTTAAGAACATGATTTCAAAGTGTGAAATCCAAGTTTGTCTTTAGAAGAAAAAGGTAAGAGTAATCAGAGTAAAGCGGAAATAGATGAGAAAAGATTAAGATAAGTTTACAAAAGAATCAGAGTAAGGCAAGTATTTAATGGTTGTCCAGTTCTATCTAGGTTTCATCCTACAGTCAACATTCCTTTGATACCACTTCTGTCACACCCGGGTTTTAGGGGTCCAAAGCCCGGGCGCGAACATAATCACCAGGTGTGCTGGGACCAAGTCTCACACATATGATGAATCATGGCACAGGATCGAATGTCACATCTTTACTATATAATAGAAGTTCTATACAAAATAATTAAGTAATTACATTATAAGGAGACAACGGTCCAGCAACCCAAAGTTGACTGGGAGACGACGGCCTAGATCTCTCACGAACTCATCGCAGCATCCTCCATGCGCCTCATCCTGCGGTACCTGTTCTTGACCTGTGGGGGGTGTGAGACAGCAAGAGTGAGCTCACATACGTTCATCGCTCAACAAGTTGTGGGGAATAATGTGAATGAACTCGCCAAAGGTGGGAGTTCATGTGAAGTGTAAGGCTTACCAAAGAGGATGGTTAGAGCTGAGCATTGCTTTTAAAGTTGGTCAAAATTTTATTAGCAATTACTAAGTATAAGTAAATACCAACCCAATTAAGTAATAGAACCAAAGTAACAACATCACCTGCGATGCAATGCATATGACATATTGAATTTAGTTCCATAAATTAATCATGTGAGTGTCCGAGCTGCTCATGACTGTGAGCACGGCTAGTATACTTGTTTTACACTCTGCAGAGGTTGCGCATCTTTACCCATAAGTCATGTTACCCATCTGCCAAGGGATCCCGACTTCCCATACACCTCTACCGAGGAGGCGAGGCAGGGTAACACTACGAGGCCTTTACAAAGTTCCACTAGCTTCAGAAAACCCGCTACAGTTTATAGGAAGCTCCAATGCAGGGTTCTTGCCTGACCGCCATCGCAGCAAAATCAACCAAGGACCTCCCTACACTGACCACTCCCCTACTGCCCTTGCCCCTTTCGGGTAAGGTAGTCTTCCACTAGCTTTTCTAATTAGTTAGCCAAGGGCGTCCAAAAACCCTTGTGGTAGCACTGTTTTCCCGGGTGGTTCTCCATGTTCCAATTAACATAGTGATCTTATCATGAACAGTAATAATAAACAGATAATAAAAGTGTGATCATGAATAATGTATCTTCATACCCAAAACCACATAAAGCACTAGCAAGTACTACCCAAAAAGTTCAGTGGTAAACAAGGTATAAAGATAATCAAACTAGGGTAACCTATTGGGTCCCATCAAAATTAACCTATGCAGATCATTATGATTAATTAGAACATGAGTGGGTAAAAGAAGTGATCAAGGGCAAACTTGCCTAGCACTTGAGATTCCAGGTACCAACTTGCTCTTCAGGTAACACGTGTCCTCACTGCTAAACGTAGCAATACAGACAAACATGGTGCAGGAAAAATTAACATCACATCAAACATAAGAACAACTTGCGTAATAATGATCTACGCGTTGCTACGAGATCGTGGAATCGAGAACTACTAAGATTGGAGTTATGGTTAAAGAATTATGATTTATAGAAGATCTATGTGGTTTAAATATAAAACTATATTATAAATTGGTTAGTGTACACCATATGGGAGAATATTCTATGAATAATTAACTCAACTTTTAATCCAAGTTATTAAAGATCATCTTTTAGTCGAATTATAACCATAAGATCAGAGTACTATATTAATATTAGAAAAGTTAATCCAATAAACATAGATTAATAAAATTAGTTACGTAATTATAAAAGTATGGGATATTATATAATCAATGTTTCTACTGCGTAGTAAATATTATACAAAGCTAACGCAACTTGAATGGAGTGAAACAGAGTTAAAATGAAATAATTATGAGTTAAACAAGGTTCTAGAATTATTCTCGTACCTAAAAATCATTTCCAGATTTGTTTTATATATAATAAAATTCCCAGTGGACGGTGGCTTCAATTTCTGGAAAGGCTAGGGTGCTCTGTGCAATATTTAGGACCTAAATTAAATTTTCTTACTGCTAGATAGGACAGCGGGTTGAATCTAGAAAACCAGAGGGTCTCTTTTGCATAATCGCACATCCGAAAGGGTATCTTGTGTTTTGAGCCGTTGGATGAAATTCTGAGGGCCACGATTAGATCCACTTAAGTCCGAACCGGTATGCTCTATCAATCGTTGGATCAAAAACCGTTGCCTCAGATTTTAATGTACTGCGATCAGTTTAATACACGCGATCTCGATCCAACGGCTCATGCATTGGTTATCCCTAGATCTAATCCGGTGCGCACAACACGGATCCAACGGCCAAAGGGATTTCTTCCCAACCAGCTGGACAACCACGGCGACGCTAGTCTTCTTCACCAGGCTTCCACACACGCTACACCGCGGTGGCGGCCAGGGCGCATAAGGCCGAGCCCCAATCCCCCGAGCGGTGCCCAGTGCTTTCGTGCCCCAACCCGAATCCCGATTGCTACTACACATAGAGGAGGGTATTGAGATCTCGGCAGAGGTATTCTTACCGAGGACGACGCATCCAGGAGATCCCCCGCGGCAGATTTGACGACAGTGAGCAATCACCGCCCATCTCGGTTGCTGGTTTCTAGCGGCAGATAATGGAGCACGGCCACGGTCGGTGTGATAGGAGAACCGAGCAGAGGATAACTCAAGCTCGAAGGACAGGGGCGGAAGGCCGGAAGCGAGACCACCGACGACGCAGTCAAGCTCCGTTTTCCAATAATGGCGGCTCCAGTTCTTCATCCGATGCGCACAGCCCTGCACCTAGCCGGCAATGCTCCCAGGCGCGCGAGATATGGATGAGGAAGGTGCGCCAGGTACAGCGCGATGAACTGGGAAGGCATCGCGGCCCCCCCGCATTTATACTCTGGAACGCTGCTTGGATCCCGGTGGCAATCACGTGATTCACGGATGCCGTTGCGCAGCGACGGAGTTCAGCGATGGGGTTTGGCTGCAGCAGCGGGGTTCGCGGAGGATCCCAACCTCCCGCCGAAGCCGCGGTCTCCGATCCGTAAGCATCGGTGTTCGTCTCAACAGGGAAGAAGACCAGACAAGTGGGACCCGACTGCAGCGGCCCAAACGTGCACTGCTGAGGAGAAAACGGCTGACAAGCGGGTCCCTCGTGGAAGCGGCAGGAGGTGGGATGCATGGTGGCCGAGTTGGGCTGCGCAGCGGAGTCACCAATTGGGCTGGGTGGGAGGCGAGTAAGTGGGCCGCGAGGGAGTGGAGTCGGCCCAAACGCAGGAATGTCCTTATCTCTTTTTTTTTCTCTATTTTCTATTTCTATTTATTTTGAGATTTTCAAATTCAAATTTGACTCTGTTTTCACATTTACTCTTCAAAATAAAAAGTACAATCAAAATCCAACATGTGATGCAGGATTATTTTATTTATTTATTTGTTTATTATCCTACATAAGTACATACTTTTGGATATGTTACTCCACCTAATTATTTTGTGAACAATATTTTTGATTGTATAATCTCGATTAAACGAAGCTCTATTATTTATCCTTATAATACCTATAAACTTCAACAAAGAATAATTTATAGAAGAATCTTTTTATTGAATATTTACTATAAAACTTTTATTTTATGAGATGTAACTTCAAAAGTTATGAAAAAAACTAATTCAAGATCTTTGGAAAATTTGTACATAATTCTCAAAATGAGATTTTGAGGTGTTACACTTAAAGCGATGCTTAATTCATTTGCTGACTCTACAGGGCTCCATGTGAATTATAACAAATCTAATATTTATCCCATCAATGTTTCAGAGCAGAAAATGGCAATGCTAACAAATACATTTCACTGCAAGGTTGGGACTTTGCCCTTCACGTATCTTGGGCTTCCTTTGGGGCTTAAAAAACCCAATTTGGAAGCTTTCATTCCTCTGATTCAGAAGATTGAAAGAAGACTAGCTTCAACTTCTATTTTCCTATCTCAGACTGGCAGATTACAAATGGTCAACGCGGTATTTTCTTCCCTTCCAACCTATTACATGTGCACCCTGAAGCTCCCAAAAACTGTGATCAAACAAATTGACAAACTTCGACGGCATTGTCTCTGGAGAGGGGCAGACATAAATGCAAAAAATCTTCCTCAAGTTGCTTGGAAATCAGTCTGCAGGCCAAAAACCCAGGGGGGACTTGGAGTCATCAACCTTGAGTGGCAGAATAAAGCGCTCCTTATGAAATGCCTCCATAAATTCTTTAACAGAGTCAACATTCCATGGGTTAAGATTATCTGGGACACTCATTACAACAACTCTCTGCCCTCAGCTAAACCAGTTGGCTCGTTTTGGTGGAAAGATATTCTCAAAATCCAAGATTCTTTTAAGGAAATTGCCCAAGTGGAGATTGGAAATGGTAAATCTACTCTCCTTTGGCATGATCGATGGAATGGGCAGCGAATATCTGAAAAATTCCCGGAGCTTTGGTCTTTTGCCTCTGTCAAGGAGATTAACATTAGTCAAGCTCGGCTGGCTTCCCCGAATGAACTGTTCCACATTCCCCTTTCTGCTGAAGCGTTCGAGCAGCTTCTCTCACTTCAGGACACCCTTGGTAATCTACAGTTGCTTGATCACAATGATATTTGGCGATGCAGTGCCTCTTCCAATCGGTTTTCTTCTCAGAAGGTCTATGCTCACTTGATTGGCACCCATCAGTCGCTCCCTCTCTTCTCTTGGTTATGGAAATCTAAATGTCAACCTAAACACAAAGTATTCTTCTGGTTATTGCTCAAAAATAGATTGAATACCCGCTCACTTCTCAGACAACGTTCAATGCCTTTAGACTCCTTCACCTGCGACAACTGTATACTCCAGATTAAAGAAACGCCTATTCATCTCTTCTTCAGATGCAACTTTGCTAGGAGATGTTGGCTACTTTTGGGCTTCCTCCCGCCGTGTTCTACGAATCTTCTGCATACCTTAATGAGAATTAGAAGACGCTTGCAAGTTCCTTGGAGGTTAGAAACTATTATCATCATGACGTGATGCATCTGGAGGTGCAGAAACAATTAGATCTTCAACGAAATCCCCCCTTCGGTTTCTGAGTGCAAGGCTATGTTTAGGAGTGAAATTGCCTTATTATGCCATCGAGTCAAGCCTATTCTTAATGAAGATATTGCATCTTGGTTACTCAATTTAGGGCTGTAACTCTTCCCCCCTCCGCTCCCTCTTCCTTCTACTTCTTTGTAATTTTCCTCTTTCTCCCTAAACTCAAGTTCTTTTGATTTAATAATATTACTGTAGGACCTTCCTATAATACCTTTACTTAAAAAAAATGCTTCATAGACTAAATTAGATTCGTCAACTATAGTTAGAAATCA
Source organism: Zea mays (assembly GCF_902167145.1). NCBI lineage: Eukaryota > Viridiplantae > Streptophyta > Magnoliopsida > Poales > Poaceae > Zea > Zea mays. The sequence continues at coordinate 115,659,382 of NC_050105.1, forward strand.
GTTTTAGGAATGTACCATATGGTGCAATCTTTGTAGAACCTGGTTTGCACAAAAAACTCCATCTTAACGAAACACGGGCAACGACCCGCTCGCCAAAAGAAAAAAAAAAGAACGAGAAGTACTCACTCAAATGTCCAGTGCAGACAAGCAGAATACCCAGCCAGCCTTCAGACACCAGTGCAACGCCATCGTACACCAAGAACGGCACTGATCATATTCAGTAGACGCACATGATGGAAACCACTTTGAGATGAGCTCGTCGTGCAAAATAAGGTAATTCCTCCAATGTTTCTACAACTTCATCATCCGTTCGACCGAGAACAGCTCCAAATTGAAGTGCCAGCATGCATGGCCGCTATTTTTGTCGAAGTGCTAGCTAGCATATATCCCACTATCGACCTGAACACTGTGCGCTAGGAGAACGACTCGTGTGTATCAGTGCATGTCGTTTCTATACTATGTATGACAAATGCTGCTACCTTTCTCCGATCAGAAAAAGAGACTTGCGAGAAATATCTCATATCTGGCTGGATCTCTGATCAAGATAGGCACGGTAATATGGGAAAGGTTCCTATTAAAATCAAGTATCCTAGATTCTTTGATATCTGCAGGGACAAGGATGTGTCTGTTTCTGAATGTTGTGAGAGAGGGGAGTGGAGTATAGATTTGGTGAGACCCCTTAATGATTCTGATTGTTGCTTATGGGAAGAGCTTCATACTCAGCTTAGGGAGCATAATACCTCTCAAGGGAGAGACTTCGTGTTTTGGGCTCTGGACAACTCTGGCAGATTCACTACAAAATCCCTTTACAGATTTAGTACTGATGGTGGTGTCAAAAACCCCGTTTACAAAAAAATTTGGAATTGCAAGGTGCATGCCTTTGAAGATCAAGGTTTTTCTTTGGCAAAAATTTACAATGGGAAAATCCAAGCGGCCGCAGTGTTAGAAAAAAGGTGGAAGGGTAGAACGTTGTGTTCTCTGTGTGGGGACAAAGAGACAGTTGATCACATCTTTATTCACTGTGTCCTTCCGAAATATGTTTAGAGAAGAATGAAAAATATTGCTGGTTGGGACCGTGTCCCCAGGTCTGTAGCTAGTCTGTTTAGCAATTGGGGAGTGAGCACCTCCCATGCTGCTTGCACATTCCATCTTTTTATTGTTGCTGGGCTGGTTTGGTCCCTTTGGTGTAACAGAAATAAGATGACGATTATGAAAAATTTTCCTAACAATACGACAACGATCATATATGAGGTCGTGTCTTTTTTGCAAGTTGGAGCGTGCTACTCAAGATAAGGGAACATGCGATGTTGGAAGATATACTGAACTCAGTGAAGAAGTGGTTACGGGAGCAGTATTCAGTTGAGGAAAATTGCAGTGACATTGGAGTGGTCTAAAGTGGAAGAATTCCCTTCTTTTTGTTTGGAAAGCTGCCCTTTCCACCTTGCTAGGTGCTTTTTAGTCTGTTGCTTTATGTTTCTTGTGCTATTTTCTGGTCCTCTGTGTGCCGGCAGCGTGTGCTTCTTTCTATGTTGTTCCAGGATGTGGGTCTCGTATGTGCTTGGCTGCAGGTTGACTGGCGTTGTGATTCTCTAATCTGTGGTTGTAAACTGGCATCTCCAGTGTGTCTGTTTGAACTCTGTTATTGGCTTTCTTAAAAGCAGAATAATTTCTCGTTGAAAAAAAAGATAGGCATGGTAACAGTTCGCAGTTCACCTGTCCATAGACTGTCTAGACGGAGCTCGGAAACTGACAGCACCGCTGATGCTATGATCGCTGGAACCGCCCTTCACAGCTTTGTGCTGTACTCTGCGTTTGGAGTCACAACCTCTGAACCTGAACACAGCAGCGACCTCTGAACCTCTGAAGACCTGGTTAATTTGCAGCCGTTGTTCTTGCCATCTGCCTTGCAACGAATGTCGTGGTCATTACCTGTTCATAAACACTAACTGCGACTCCACCCAAACGACAAGCTCAAGATAACTAAACATGAACCTTCTTCAGTCCTGTCTTGGCTAAATCCAAATCAAATCTGCGCGAACACGTAGCATGGCTGGCAGCAGGCTAGTTGGCACATGCTTCTGTTTTTGCAGCCACCAAAACTGAAGGCAACACAGGACCAGCACCCAACCAAAAATACATCACAGTGAACTCTCGTTACACCCAAGCTACTGTCTTCCCCACCTCTTTTGTTTCCGTAGGGGGCCATCCGCGGCCTCTGTACCGCTGCCCCCATCTGCAATGTTTTGTATGCACATCGAAGCCCCGCAACTATGAAACAGTAGACATGCATCACAACAGAAAACTGACAAAAGTCCAACGGCGCCGAAACTTCCGACGGCCACCTTGACACCGTCGGAGGTTACGTCTTGTCCGATGGTTTCTAAGAGCCGACGACTGTAAGAATATCCGTTGGAGATTAAGGTTATGTTCGACAAATTTTAAGGTAACAGTGCTCCGCGTTGTTTCAATTATCTCTCCACGCGTTCTCTCTCGCTCTCTCTCTCGGTCTTCTCCGTCGCCGTTGCCACCGCGTCTCGCCGCCACCGCCATCGATGACGGCCACCTCGCCTCGCCGCCTACCCCTTCGAGCTCCATACGTCGTCCGGTCAGCCCTGGCCTCGCTCATGCTCGCGCCTGGTGCCTCCGTTGATCGTGGTCGTGCCATCTCGACGGCTCGTCGCTACGTGAGTATTCTCCATTTTGTAAAATTTTATAGATGCATACGTTGTTTGCTTGTAGTTATTTTACGTAGAATTAAATGATTTGCATGTTATATAATATTTAGTTTGTTATATCCGACGACCGAAATTTGATTATCTAATTAAATTAGCTTGTTTTAGTTTATTTAGCTGTGTGTAGATTATTTAAATTTATAATTTCTGAGGGTAATTATTAAGCCCTCGAAAATAAGGTAATTTGATATGATTTGTCATCCAAAATAATGTTATTTAGTATATAATATTGTAATATTGATTTATTAGTCGAATTTTGTAAAAACTCGACCTGCAGGGGTAAGACAACCCCTCGAGTATATTATATTAAGGAGAAGATCTTGTCACATAGGTCGAGAAAACCCCCGAACTCCTGCCACATCCATACACGGTATTGTCAGGGACCATAATTAGGGGTACCCCCAAGACTCCTAATCTCAGCTGGTAACCCCCATCAGCACAAAGCTGCAAAAGCCTAATGGGTGCGATTAAGTCAAGGCTCGGTCCACTCAAGGGACATGATCTCGCCTCGCCCGAGCCCAGCCTCGGGCAAGGACAGCCGACCCCGGAGGATTCACGTCTCGCCCGAGGGCCCCCTCAAGCAACGGACACACCTTCGGCTCGCCCGAGGCCCAGTCTTCGCCAAGAAGTGACCTTGGCCGGATCGCCACACCGACCGACCGTATCGCAGAAGCATTTAATGCAAGGATGGCCTGACACCTTATCCTGACGCGCGCCCCTCAGTCGACAGAGCCGAAGTGACCGCAGTCACTTCGCCGCTCCACTGACTAGCCTGACAAGAGGACAGCGCCGCCCGCATCGCTTCGACTGCTGTGCCACTCGACAGAGTGAGGCTGACAGCAGCCAAGTCCGGCCTCGGGCGCCATAGGAAGCTCCGCCTCGCCCAACCCCAGGGCTCGGACTCGGCCTCGGCCCCGGAAGACGACGAACTCCGCCTCGCCCGACCCCAGGGCTCGGACTCGGCCTCGGCCCTGGAAGACGACGAACTCCGCCTCGCCCGACCCCAGGGCTCGGACTCGGCCTCGGCCCCGGAAGACTACGAACTCCGCCTCGCCCGACCTCAGGGCTCGGACTCGGCCTCGGCCCCGGAATACGATGAACTCCGCCTCGCCCGACCCCAGGGCTCGGACTCAGCCCTGGCCTCAGCCGACGGTCTCCGCCTCGCCCGACCCGGGGCTCGGACTCGACCTCGACCACGGAAGACAGACTCGACCTCGACCTCGGAGGAGCCTCCGCCTCGCCCGACCCAGGGCTCGGACCGACCACGTCACAGGGGGCCATCATTACCCTACCCCTAGCTAGCTCAGGCTACGGGGAACAAGACCGGCGTCCCATCTGGCTCGCCCCGATAAACAAGTAATGATGGCGCCCCGCGTGCTCTGTGACGACGACGGCTCTCAGCCCCTTACGAAAGCAAGGAGACGTCAGCAAGGACTCGACAGCCCCAACAGCTGTCCTCCCGCAAGGCTCCAGTGCTCCTCCGACGGCCACGACGTCACGTGAACAGGGTGCCAAAACCTCTCCGGCTGCCACGACGACATGAACTTAGGGCACTAGCTCCTCTCTGCTAGACACGTTAGCACCCTGCTGCATCTCCTATTGTACACCTGGGCCCTCTCCTTATGCCTATAAAAGGAAGGTTCAGGGCACTCGCAAAGGGGTTGGCCGCGCGGAGAGGACGGGACGACGCGTGCAAGCCTTTCGCTCCCTCCCACGTGGACGCTTGTAACCTCCTACTGCAAGCGCAACCGACCCGGGCGCGGGACAACATGAAGGCCGCGGGTTTCCCCTTTACGCCTGTCTCCCACTGGTTTTCCCCCTTCGCGCTCCATCTCGCGCCGACCCATTTGGGCTGGGGCACACGACGACAATTTACTCGTCGGTCCAGGGACCCCCCGGGGTCGAAACGCCGACAGTTGGCGCGCCAGGTAGGGGCCTGCTGCGTGTTGACGAACAGCTTCCCGTCAAGCTCCAGATGGGCAGTCTCCAGCAACCTCTCCAGCCCGGGACGGTGCTCCGTTTCGAGAGTCTCGAGTTCATGTCCCTCGACGGCAGCTACGACATGATACTCCTTCCCCCGTCGCGCGAGAACGACAATGGCGGCCGACAACCCGCCCGTCGGCGACGGAATCGACGACGTCTTCCCCACGTGGCGGAAGAACAACATTCGGGTTTGTCCTGTCGCCTCCCCCGCCGACGGAGGAGGAGGCGGGGCAACCAAGGCCAAGCAGGAGGCGGCACCTCGTCGGCTGTCAAGCGAGTCGACGGCGCCGACGCCCCAACGGGGGACATGTCGGGCATCGACCTCGCGTCTGAGACGAAGACGAGCGTCGTTTCCCCGCAACACGCCAACTCCAAGCGGACGAACGACGCCAGCACGCTCGCAAAGGACTTGCTGGGCGTCACCCTCGTACCCAAGACGACGGTGCAGTCTACCCCTGACGCGACTCTGTCACCGCCCGTCGACCAGGAGGTACCGACCGATTCCCATCTCGTGCCTTTTGGATTCAGCCTCGACCCACCAAGCGACTTCGCTTCGGTGGAAGCCTTCATAGAGGCATGTCCAAACCCTCCGGGGTACGGTGTGCGGTCACCCTAGGACCGGCTGACGGCCGTCTCGACCTACGGGCCCTCGGGTTCTGAGGAAGATGACGAGCCCGACTTTTGTTGGGATTTCTCCGGACTTGGTAACCCCAGTGCCATGCGGGACTTCATGACCGCGTGCGACTACTGCCTTTCCAACTGTTCCGACGGTAGCCGCAGCTTCGGCGACGAGGACTGCGGCCCAAGTCGTGAATGTTTCAACATCGATCTAGGGGGTCCCGGCGAAGGCAACCATCTTGGTATACCGGAAAACGGCGATCCCCCTAGGCCTGCGCCTCGCGTTGACATCCTTGGGAGCTAGCCGTGGTCCTAGTCCCTGCGGGGGGTCAGGACGCACAGCTTGAGCAAATCCGCGAGATGCAGGCCAGGCTCGACGAGGGAGCAGGAACACTTGAGCCGTTTCGCCGGGACATCGGGCAGGAATGGGCAGGCCAAGTTCCGGCCGGAGAAGCGCGTCATCTACCCCAGGGCATCCAGCACCGCATTGCCGACGATGTCAGGGCAAGGCCGCCACCGGCTTCCAGTGAGGTCGGCCGGAACCTGGCTGCAGCCGCGATACTTCTTCGCGCGATGCCGGAGCCATCAACTACCGAAGGGCGGCGTATCCAGGGAGAGCTCAAAAATCTCCTGGAGGATGCCGCGATCCGACGGGCCGAAAGCTCTGCCTCCCGAGGGCAGGGGTACCCCTCGGAGCATCGCGCCGTGACTTCCCGATTCATGCGAGAAGCCTCGGTCCACACCGGGCGCACGCGCAACACAGCGCCTGCGGCCCCGGGTCGCCTCGGCAATGAGCACCACCACCGCAACCGTCGAACCCACTTCGACGAGAGGGTGCACCGAGGCTACCACCCCAGGCGTGGGGGATGCTACGACAACGGGGAGGATCGGAGTCCCTCGCCCGAACCACCCGGTCCGCAGGCTTTCAGCCGGGCCATACGACGGGCGCCGTTCCCAACCCGGTTCCGAACCCCGACTACTATCACAAAGTACTCGGGGGAGACGAGGCTGGAACTGTGGCTCGCGGATTACCGGCTGGCCTGCCAACTGGGTGGAACGGACGATGACAACCTCATCATCCGCAACCTCCCCCTGTTCCTCTCCGACACCGCTCGAGCCTGGCTGGAGCATCTGCCTCCGGGGCAGATCACCAACTGGGACGACCTGGTCCAAGCCTTCGCCGGCAACTTCCAGGGCACGTACGTGCGCCCTGGGAACTCCTGGGATCTCCGAAGCTGCCGCCAGCAGCTGGGAGGGTCTCTCCGGGACTATATCCGGCGATTCTCGAAGCAGCGCACCGAGCTACCCAACGTCACCGACTCGGATGTCATCGGCGCGTTCCTCGCCAGCACCACATGCCGCGACCTGGTGAGCAAGCTGGGTCGCAAGATCCCCACCAGGGCGAGCGAGCTGATGGACATCGCCACCAAGTTCGCCTCTGGCTAGGAGGCGGTTGAGGCCATCTTCCGGAAGGACAAGCAGCCCCAGGGCTGCCTGTCGGAAGATGTCCCCGAGGCGTCTACTCAGCGCGGCGCCAAGAAGAAGGGCAAGAAGAAGTCGCAAGCGAAACGCGATGCCACCGACGTGGACCTTGTCGCCGCTGCTGAGTACAAGAACCCTCGGAAACCTCCCGAAGGCGCCAACCTCTTCGACAAAATGCTCAAGGAGTCGTGCCCCTATCATCAGGGGCCCGTCAAGCACACCCTTGAGGAGTGCGCCATGCTTCGGCGCCACTTTCACAAGGCCGGGCCACCTGCGGAAGGTGGCAGGGCCCACAACAACGACAAGAGGGAGGATCACAAGGCAGAGGAGTTCCCCGAGGTCCATGACTGCTTCATGATCTACGGTGGACCAGTGGCGAACGCCTCGGCTCGGCACCACAAGCAAGAGCGTCGGGAGGTCTGCTCGGTAAAGGTGGCGGCGCCAGTCTACCTAGACTGGTCCGACAAGCCCATCACCTTCGACCAGGGCGACCACCCCGACCGCGTGCCGAGCCCGGGGAAATACCCGTTCGTTGTTGACCCCGTCATTGGCAACGTCATGCTCACCAAGGTCCTCATGGATGGAGGCAGCAGCCTCAACATCATCTACGCCGAGACCCTGCGGCTCCTGCGGATCGATCTGTCCTCGGTCCAGGCAGGCGCGGCGCCTTTTCATGGGATCATTCTCGGGAAGCGCGTCCAGCCCCTCGGACAACTCGATCTGCCCGTCTGCTTTGGGGCTCCCTCCAACTTCAGAAGGGAAACCCTCACGTTCGAGGTGGTCGGGTTCCGAGGAACCTACCACGCAGTGCTGGAGAGGCCATGCTACGCCAAGTTCATGGCCGTCCCCAACTACACCTACCTCAAGCTCAAGATGTCGGGCCCCAACAGGGTCATCACCGTCGACCCCACGTACCGACACGCGTACGAATGCGACGTGGAGTGCGTGGAGTACGCCGAGGCCCTCGCCGAATCCGAGGCCCTCATCGCCGACCTAGAGAGCCTCTCCAAGGAGGCGCCAGACGTGAAGCGCCATGCCGGCAACTTTGAGCCAGCAAAGACGGTTAAGTTCGTCCCTCTCGATCCCAGCAACGACGCCTCCAAGCAGATCCGGATCGGCTCCGAGCTCGACCCCAAATAGGAAGCAATGCTCGTCGACTTTCTCCGTGCAAACGACGACGTTTTCACGTGGAGTCCCTCGGATATGCCCGGCATACCGAGGGATGTCGCCGAGCACTCGCTGGATATCCGAGCTGGAGTCCGACCCGTGAAGCAGCCTCTGCGCCGATTCGACGAAGAAAAGCGCAGAGCCATAGGCGAGGAAATCCACAAGCTAATGGTGGCAGGATTCATCAAAGAGGTATTCCATCCCGAATGGCTTGCCAACCCTGTGCTTGTGAGGAAGAAAGGAGGGAAATGGTGGATGTGTGTAGACTACACTGGTCTAAACAAAGCATGTCCAAAAGTTCCCTACCCTATGCCTCGCATCGATCAAATCGTGGATTCCACTGCTGGGTGCGAAACCCTGTCTTTCCTCGATGCCTACTCAGGGTATCATCAAATCAGGATGAAAGAGTCCGACCAGCTCGCGACTTCTTTCATCACACCTTTTGGCATGTATTGCTACGTTACTATGCCATTTGGTCTGAGGAATGCGGGTGCGACGTACCAAAGGTGCATGAACCACGTGTTTGGCGAACACATTGGTCGAACGGTCGAGGCTTATGTCGATGACATCGTATTCAAGACGAGGAAAGCCTCCGACCTCCTTTCCGACCTTGAAACGACATTCTGGTGTCTCAAGGCGAAAGGCGTAAAACTCAATCCTGAGAAGTGCGTCTTCGGAGTCCCCCGAGGCATGCTCTTGGGGTTCATCGTCTCCGAGCGGGGCATCGAGGCCAACCCGGAGAAAATCGCGGCCATCACCAACATGGGGCCCATCAAGGACTTGAAAGGTGTACAGAGGGTCATGGGATGCCTTGCGGCTCTGAGCCGCTTCATCTCGCGCCTCGGCGAAAGAGGCCTACCTCTGTACCGCCTCTTAAGGAAGGCCGAGTGCTTCACTTGGACCCCTGAGGCCGAGGAAGCCCTCGGGAACCTGAAGGTGCTCCTCACGAGCGCGCCCATCTTGGTGCCCCCCGCTGCCGAAGAAGCCCTCTTGATCTACGTCGCCGCTACCACTCAGGTGGTCAGCGTCGCGATCGTGGTTGAGAGACGAGAAGAGGGGCATGCATTGCCCGTCCAGAGGCCAGTCTACTTCATCAGTGAGGTACTGTCCGAGACCAAGATCTGCTACCCACAAATTCAGAAGCTGCTATACGCGGTGATCCTTACGTGGCGGAAGTTGCGACACTACCTCGAGTCTCACCCGGTGACTGTGGTGTCGTCCTTCCCCCTGGGGGGATCATCCAGTGCCGAGAGGCCTCAGGTAGGATTGCAAAGTGGGCGGTGGAAATCATGGGCGAGACAATCTCATTCGCCCCTCAGAAGGCCATCAGTCCCAAGTCTTGGCGGACTTTGTGGCTGAATGGGTCGACACCCAGCTCCCAACGGCTCCGATCCAACCGGAACTCTGGACCATGTTTTTCGACGGGTCGCTGATGAAGACAGGGGCAGGCGCAGGCCTGCTCTTCATCTCACCCCTCGGGAAGCACCTATGCTACGTGCTGCGCCTCCATTTCTCGGTGTCCAACAATGTGGCCGAGTACGAGGCTCTGGTCAACGGGTTGCGCATCGCCATCGAGCTAGGGGTCTGACGCCTCGAAGCTCGCGGTGACTCGCAGCTCGTCATTGACCAAGTCATGAAGAACTCCCACTGCTGCGACCCGAAGATGGAAGCCTACTGCGATGAGGTTCGGTGCCTGGAGGACAAGTTCTACGGGCTCGAGCTCAACCACATCGCCTAACAATACAACGAGACTGCGGACGAGCTGGCTAAGATAGCCTCGGGGCGAAAAACGGTTCCCCCGGACATCTTCACCCGAGACCTACATCAGCCCTCAATCAAGACCGACGGCACGCCCGAGCCCGAGAAGGCCTCGGCCCAGCCCGAGGCACCCTCGGCTCAGCCCGAGGCACCCTCGGCCCCCGAGGGTGAGGCACTGCGCGTCGAGGGAGAGCGGAGCGGGGTCACGCCTAATCGAAATTGGCAGACCCCGTACCTGCAATATCTCCACCGAGGAGAGCTACCCCTCGGCCGAGCCGAAGCTCGGCGATTGGCGCGGCGTGCCAAGTCATTCGTCTTGCTGGGGGACGAGAAGGAGCTCTACCACCGCAGCCCCTCAGGCATCCTCCAGCGATGCATATCCATCGCCGAAGGCCACGAGCTCTTACAAGAAATACACTCGGAGGCTTGCGGTCATCACGCGGCGCCCCGAGCCCTTGTTGGAAACGCCTTCCGACAAGGTTTCTACTGGCCAACCGAGGTGGCCGACGCCACTAGAATGGTCCGCACCCGCCAAGGGTGTCAATTCTACGCAAGGCAGACCCATCTGCCCGCTCAGGCTCTGCAGATCATACCCATCACCTGGCCGTTTGCTGTATGGGGTCTGGACCTCGTCGGCTCCTTGCAGAAGGCACCCGAGGGCTACACGCACCTCCTGGTCGCCATCGATAAATTCTCCAAGTGGATCGAGGTCCGGCCCCTGAACAGCATCAGGTCCGAACAGGCGGTGGCATTCTTCACCAACATCATCCATCGTTTCGGGGTCCCGAACTCCATCACCGACAACGGCACCCAGTTCACCGGCAGAAAGTTCCTGGACTTCTGCGAGGATCACCACATCCGGGTGGACTGGGCCACCGTGGCTCACCCCATGACGAATGGGCAAGTAGAGTGTGCCAACGACATGATTCTGCAAGGACTCAAGCCACGGATCTACAACGACCTCAACAAGTTCGGCAAGCGATGAATGAAGGAGCTCCCCTCGGTGGTCTGGAGTCTGAGGACAACGCCGAGCCGAGCCATGGGCTTCACACCGTTCTTTCTAGTCTATGGGGCCGGGGCCATCTTGCCCACAGACTTAGAATACGGTTCCCCGAGGGCGAGGGCCTACGACGACCAAAGCAATTGAACAAACCGAGAAGACTCACTGGACCAGCTGGAAGAGGCTCGGGGCATGGCCTTACTACACTCGGCACGGTATCAGCAGTCCCTGCGACGCTACCACGCCCGAGGGGTTCGGTCCCGAGACCTCCAGGTGGGCGACTTGGTGCTTCGGATGCGACAAGACGCCCTGAGGGCGGCACAAGCTCACGCCTTCCTGGGAAGGGTCGTTCGTCATCGCCAAGGTTCTGAAGCCCGGGACATACAAGCTGGCCAACAGTCAGGGCGAGGTCTACAGCAACGCTTGGAACATCCGACAGCTACGTCGCTTCTATCCTTAAGATGCTTTCAAGTTGTTCATACACCTCGTTCACATACGAAGTCTAACCATCAAGGAAGGGTCAGCCTTGCCTCGGCAAAGCCCGACCCTCCCTCAGAGGCTAGAAGGGGGGAACCCCTCTGCGTCAAAATTTTCCTCGGAAAAAGTCTTTTCTGCCAGAACGTCTTTTGTGCTTTTCGGCTACTTCGAAAGTGGGATCCAGAAAACGACGGAGTACACGTAAGCAGCCAAGGCTGACCGAGCCGAGGGACTCCTACGCCTCCGGGATACGGATACCTCACTCATCACCTTCTGCGATAAGTAACTCACGCTCGGATAAGCGATTCCTCGGACCGAACAAGTCTTCACGCTCGAAAGCTCTTCTGCCGAAACGATTCTTCGTGCCTTCTTGACTATATCGATAGCAGAATCCTACGGACGAGTAAGAGTACATGTAAGCGGCAAGGCCGACCGAGCCGAGGGACTCCTACACCTCCGGGATACGGATACCTCACTCGTCACCTTCCATGAAAAGTAACTCTTGCTCGGACAAACAATTCTGTTACCGACAGATAAGTCTTGATATCCGAAACAAGAGGAAAAGAAACGCAGCTTTACAACACAACGACAATATATTTGGGCCTCGACGGCCGCAGAAAACATACGCGCGCTACAAGATAAACCGATCCTGCAGGCTCGGACCTTGGCGGAGGGGGAGCAGCGGCACCCTCGGCGTCAACTACACCTTCGGCGAAGTCCGACCGAGCCTCGGACGGCAACGCGGTCGAAGGATCTCTGCTCCGAAGGACAACATCAGCACCGCGCTTGAGCCATCGCCGCCAGGGTCTCCTCCAGGAATCCGGCCCGAGCAGACGGCTCGGCCGACCCGAAGCCTCAGCCAGCTGTCCCCCGAGGACATCAGCCCGGCTCATGACCTCGGCAACTCAACCCCAGCGCCGGTCCCGCCGGTGGACGGTCAGGTCAAGCTCCGGCCGACGAAGCCTTCTTTTCGAGCCAAGTCTGCCTCTGTCCACACTGACATCGCTGCCTCCGATTTCGGCTCATCGAAGAGCGGCCGAGGGTTCCTTTAACTAAGCAAGAGAAGCCTCGGACAGCAAGGCCGACCGAGCCGAGGAACTCCTACGCCTCCGGGATACGGATACCTCACTCGTCACCTTCGCACGAGGCAACTCACGCTTGGTGAAGCGGTTCAGATAGCCGACAGGCGAGTCCTAGTGCTCGAAATAAGGGAAAAACACGGCTCCGTGCCAAAAATACGTACATGTTCAGGCTCCGACAGCCACAATGAACAAGACACTGGCACTCAAGGTGCCATTACAAACGGAACTCCGGTTCCACCTCCGCAGGTACGAACAACCCCCCACGATTGGAGGGCCTGCGGAGCAACAGAAGGCCGACAGATGGCTCGCCGCCGCCCGCTCCGGCAGCAGCGACAACGACCTCCGCTCCAGGTGGCCAAACTGCAGCGGCGATGGCCTCAGGGCGAACGCCGCTGCAACAATGCCCTCTCCCACGTCCCCACTCGAGGGGCGAGGACAAGCTATCAAAGCCAAAGAGCCGGAGGCTCGGAGCGCGGATGGTGGCGGTGATCCTGTCGGCGACGAGGACTTCTTCAGCCGCCACCACCTCAGCGTCGACGACGGAAGCTATCTGCCCACCGGCAGATCCCCACTCGGATCCTCCCAGACGAGCGGAGCACTGACCTCCGCGCAGAGGCGCCGTACCGGGGCAAAGGCAGGACAGCCCCGGAACACGAACGCCGCCCTAGCCACGCGCGACGTCTTGGGCGGTCCTCCGGTGCGCGCGACACGACAACCGCTCTTGCGGCAGGAGGGGGTACTGGGAGCTGAGCCAGCGAGCCCAACGCGCTGAAGTTGACGACGCTCGCCGCCGACCGGCCCCGCGTTGTCGAAGTCCGACCCTCCCGCTTGGCCGGTGAGCGCCCTCTCCCTTGAATGCTGAGGGAGAAGGTGACCCACGAACCCGCGCGGGAGGTAGAGCTCCGGCTCAGGCCGGCCTCCGCCCCAGCCAGGATGATGAAGATCCTTGAAGCTGAGGGCGGGACCAAGATCGCAGCCCGGCTCGCTTCTCCCCACCCAGGGGCTGGTGGTCACCGTCTTGGGTGACCACCGGCGAGGGGATGCGACCGGGCTGCCTGATGAAAATCCTTGAAGCCGAACGATGGCTGAAAGGTACCAACTTTCGCGAAGTTGCGTTCCTCCACCGACAGCAAGACGAAAGCGACGCGAGTGTTCCCCATCCGGGGGCACGGAAGGTGGAAGGACGCGATACATGAGGGGAGTGCGAAGACATGGTTGCCTTCCAAGGGGATCACCCTCCTTTTAAAGGCAACTCTCCCCACTTGCGTCCTCAGCCATCACGGACTGAGTCTTCTCCAACACGCTCCAAGGTCTTCCCCCTACGACACGGGGGCTGCGTCCCACGCGTCATGCAAGCTGGCCTAGGGCAAGAGAAGCCAAACCGCCGCGCGCGGTGCGCGCAACTGCCCAGCGGTTACGAGCATTTCCTCCACTTTCGCCCAGACCAGCGAGCGAAAGGGAGGACCGCCATGCAGGCGGTATGCAACCGCACCAAGGGGGTGCACCCTTTCGACTTCGACGCGTCCAACATGGAGGCCCAGGCCCACACGTCATGTAACCGGCGCGCTGGTTGCTACGTGCAAGAAACTGCACCGCCACTCGCGCCACTACCGTGCCTCCTCGACTGCGGAACCAGTACCGCGACTCGAGGCAACCCTGCGCATGACCCAACCGTGCCAACCAGGCACATCGGTCACGGGCCAGTCAGCCGAGGGAGATGGCGCGACGGTCGATACGGCCAGAAATGGACCGGCAGTAATGGCAGTGGCAGGCGGGCGGAAGCAGCAGTCAAGTCGTCAGCCGAGCTCATGTCCCCTCCTGGGACAGCGAGAGAACCCCCTCCCACGGCGTGAAGACGACGCGCCCATGTTCCATTCCTCGAACGGCTCGCGCACGCGCAACGGCCGCCCCATGAACCACTCGTCCTGTCGCATTAACTTTGCGGCAGGACGGGCGGCACCTTTGGCGGGCGAAGCAGACGACGCTTCACCTCCGCCATAATGACCACGTCAAAAAAGGTGCGCCACGTCATTCGATTTCGTATCCTTTTCCTCTTCCTCTTTCTCTCTCTTACGTCAGGGACCGGGAAAGGGGATACCCCGAAAGGGATCCTTCTCCGCGAAGGAAACGGGCCCCGAGCCCCCCCTACTGATCAGAGGTTCGAAGGCTGGCCCCTCGAAAGGGTTCAACAGCCGCCTCAGAGCACTCGGGCTCCGCGCCCACTACTGGTCAGAGGTTCGAAGGTCGGCCCCTCGAAAGGGTTCAACGGCCGCCTCAGGCCACTCGGGCTCCACGCCCATTACTGATCAGGGGTTCGTAGGCTGGCCCCCGAAGGGTTCGACAACCGCCTCAGACGCAGAGCGAGGGATGACCCTGGGTACGTTCGATACATAACCAAGGCTCGGGCTACGCTCCCGAGGTACCCTAGGACATTTCCGAGACCAACGGGAACGATTTTGTAACGGAATCCCACCAGAGCGAGGCATCGAGCCCTCGGACCCCGTCAAAAGGGGACCGAGTCCGGCAAATCACCCGCAGGTACTTTTGGAGCGCGCCTCCGGGCCACTAGCCGACCCCTAACAAATGGGGCACGAGCGTCCACTTGGATTACCTGTTAGCAACTCACTGGAGACACCATGTTCGGCGCCCTCCGAGGGCAACATGGCGCTTTCCCCCCCTCCTCCTTGCGGAAAGGCGATGCAGGGGCGTATGTAAAAAAGTCGAGTCTGTCCTTGACCGTCCTCTCGCTCTGTGCGGGGGCTCGGGGGCTGCTCTCGCAAACCCGGCTCCGGCCAAACCGTTGACAACGTCAACATACCAGCCCAAGAACTTGGGACTCGACTGTGCACCCGGGGTACGACCAGTTCGCATGAGGGAACAACCAGACCGGCCGAAGCATCGCGAAACGCATTAAGACCTCGAAGGAGTCAAACCACTCCTCCGAGGCCTCGGGGGCTACACCCGGCGGGTGCGCTCGCGCGCACCCACCGGAACGAAAGGCAACCGAGAAAGGCCGGTCCCCTTGCAAAAAAGTGCGACAAAAGCCTCCAAGCGAGTATTAACACTCCCTTTGAGGCTCGGGGGCTATTGTCGGGGACCATAATTAGGGGTACCCCCAAGACTCCTAATCTCAGCTGGTAACCCTCATCAGCACAAAGCTGCAAAGGCCTGATGGGTGTGATTAAGTCAAGGCTCGGTCCACTCAAGGGACACGATCTCGCCTCGCTCGAGCCCAGCCTCGGGCAAGGGCAGCCGACCCCGGAGGATTCACGTCTCGCCCGAGGGCCCCCTCAAGCAACGAACACACCTTCGGCTCGCCCGAGGCCCAGTCTTCGCCAAGAAGCGACCTTGGTCGGATCGCCACACCGACCGACCGTATTGCAGAAGCATTTAATGCAAGGATGGCCTGACACCTTATCCTAACGCGTGCCCCTCAGTCGACAGAGCCGAAGTGACCGTAGTCACTTCGCCGCTCCACTGACCATCCTGACAAGAGGACAGCGCCGCCTGCGTCGCTCCGACTGTTGTGCCACTCAACAGAGTGAGGTTGACAGCAGCCAAGTCCGGCCTCGAGCGCCATAGGAAGCTCCGCCTCGCCCGACCCCAGGGCTCGGACTCGGCCTCGGACCCGGAAGACAACGAACTTCGCCTCGCCCGACCCTAAGGCTCGGACTCGGCCTCGGCCCCGGAAGACGACGAACTCCGCCTCGCCCGACCCCAGGGCTCGGACTCGGCCTTGGCCCCGGAAGACGACGAACTCCGCCTCGCCCGACCCCAGGGCTCGGACTCGGCCTCGGCCCCGGAAGACGACGAACTCTGCCTCGCCCGACCCCAGGGCTCGGACTCGGCCTCGGCCCCGAAAGACGATGAACTCCGCCTCGCCCGACCCCAGGGCTCGGACTCAGCCCTGGCCTCAGCCGACGGTCTCCGCCTCGCCCGACCCGAGGCTCGGACTCGTCCTCGACCACGGAAGACAGACTCGACCTCGACCTCGGAGGAGCCTCCGCCTCGCCCGACCCAGGGCTCAGACCGACCACGTCACAGGGGGGCCATCATTACCCTACCCCTAGCTAGCTCAGGCTACGGGGAACAAGACCGGTGTCCCATCTGGCTCGCCCCGGTAAACAAGTAATGATGGCGCCCCGCGTGCTCGTGACGACAACGGCTCTCAGCCCCTTATGAAAGCAAGGAGACGTCAGCAAGGACTTGACAGCCCCAACAGTTGTCCTCCCGCAAGGCTCCAGCACTCCTCCGACGGCCACGACATCACGTGAACAGGGTGCCAAAACCTCTCCGGTTGCCACGACGGCATGAACTTAGGGCACTAGCTCCTCTCTGCTAGACACGTTAGCACCCTGCTGCATCTCCTATTATACACCTGGGCCCTCTCCTTATGCCTATAAAAGGAAGGTCCAGGGCACTCACAAAGGGGTTGGCCGCGCGAAGAGGACGGGACGGTGCGTGCAAGCCTCTCGCTCCCTCCCACGCGGACGCTTGTAACCCCCTACTGCAAGCGCAACCGACCCGGGCGCGGGACAACACGAAGGCCACGGGTTTCCCCTTTACGCCTGTCTCCCACTGGTTTCTCCCCTTCGCGCTCCGTCTCGCGCCGACCCATCTGGGCTGGGGCACGCGGCGACAATTTACTCGTCGGTCCAGGGACTCCCCGGGGTCGAAACGCCGATAGGTATCGAAACCCATGTGAGAATGACCACGACCAGGGTCGAGCCTTAGACCTGTGCTTTGGCGTGGGATAGATGAAGGGATTTTTTAACCACAGCCTTAAATTCGCTCCCACTGGGAGTCGAACCTAGGACCTGATGAGTGCTACTCAGACCACCTAATCAACTCAACTAGAGTCCCTTTCGCATTAGTCGATTTTTGCAATAATGCATGATGTTTCTAATGTATCATAGTGTCAACAAACAGAACGCAGGCGTCACCCATTTTGGCCCAACGCACCTCACATGTGACGTATGTGAGGTGTGTTGGGCCAAAATTGTCCCTTTTTTGGACAACCTCGTAGTGACTCACAGAGCCCATGTTTATGACAAGACATGTGCTCGTGCGCAGTTTCGACAACATATCCCCTCTGTTCTCCAATTGCACATTTTTAGGCGTGCAATTGGAGAACATCGGGGTTATGCTGCCGACATTTCACTCGAGCTCATACCTTGTTATAAATACGGGCTATGTTGGTCACTCCTGAGTGGGTTTAGGACTTATCCTTTCCTATAGATGTAGGGGCATGATTTCTTTGTAATAACCGATGGTTCGTGCATTACCTAACTAATTAAGTTAACGTCTCGTATCTAGTACAACGGAGGATTGTCGATGGATGTATGAAGGTTGGAAGAAGATATGTGCTCTATCAAGTGATTGGGTTTGTCAAGACCAACGCGTTTCTCGTCCATGTTTTTGTTCGGCCAGCGACAAGAACCGATGTTAGGTGCCCTTGTAGCAAGTGTCGGAACATTTATTTTCTTGACAAGAGAACTATGTCAATAGATCTTTGTAAGGATGGCTATATGCTTGGCTATGAGGTGTGGGTACACCACGATGAGGACCCACCTTCTCGTATTGTATCGAAAGTTCAGTCCGATGAAGAGGGGACTACGATAGAATGTAAGAGATTCTTGGCGATGTACAACATGAGCCTCTACTTGTGGATTTCGAGAATCCCACTCAACCCCCCGATTTTGAGGATCCTCCTACGCCTGAGGTTTTGAAGTTCTTCAAGCTCCTTAAAGCTTTCGAAAAGCCATTGCACGAGCACACGAAAGTGACCATCCTTGTTTTCGTGACTCAGCTTATGGCTATTAAGTCCAAGTTTGCATTCTCAAACAACTACTATAAGGAGCTTATGAACTTGATCAGTGATGTACTTCCGGAGAATCACAAGATTCCAAAGGATATGTATTAGTCCAAGAAGTTGTTCTCGGGTCTCGGTATGCATTATGAAAAATTGATGTCTGTGACAATAAATGTATGCTTTTCTGGAAGGAGACAACGAATGAGAAGAAGTGTACAATATGTGGTGAGCCTAGATTCGTAGAGGTTGAAAATGATGATAGTTCAACCATAAAGAACAAGGTAGCACGTAAGCAGCTTCGTTACATGCCTCTTGTACATCGGTTGAAACGTTTGTTTATGTCGAAAAATATAGCTAGACACATGAGATAGCACAAAGAAGGCGTACGTGACAATCCTGATGTCATAGCGCTTCTACCTGATACAGATGCATGGAATTCACTAGATGCCTTTGATTCTAGCTTTGTTAGCGAAGCGAGAAATGTCTGCATCGATGGCTACATACGGTTTCTCTCCTTTTAATCTAAATGCACTGCCGTACTCATGTTGCCTGAACATCACTAACAAAATAAAAGACAACCCTAAGGCTAGGAAAAACTTAGCGTTAATTAATTTGTAGTCGACCAACTCTGGAGCTAGGAGACAACGAGAAGAAGCCACATGCTCCTTATAGTCTTAAACCTAAAATCTAACTTGTTTTTGTTGAAATAGGATGTCGAAGAAAATGAAGTCTTTGGCTTGGAGTTTGCTTGGGATGAGGAGCAGCTCAAGGAGTGAGGACTCAGTGTTTCAGGGCACTAGTTCTTCCATGAGCAGATGCATAGCGCTGGCACAACATTTGCCTCCAGATGATCAACACGATGTAAGTTACTTGTTAAATTACATTCTTGTTATACATGATATAAGTTACTTGTTTAATCATATTCTTATTTTAATATGTTGATGAAATCGAGCGTCGGTCGGTACAAGACCAACCGAGAGGAGAGGCAACAGTGGGTGCGAAGGTAGAGGACCATGTGGGAGACGAGGCAAGAGATGAGGCGGGAGACGAGGCTGCGGATGATGTGGGTGATGAGGCTGGTGGAGATTCAACAGGTGTGGATTCTTGTGCTGGTGGAGATTCTGAAATTGGGTCTTTGTCATATTGAGTTAGGAGAACGAGGAAGCTACATTTTGTTGTACGACCTCTGGAGCTTCCACCCGAGTCTAGGATTTTGATAAAGCTAAGTGGAAAATGAGTGGCATAGTCTTTATTTAATTGTTATCGTAAGTTATGTATTTATTTCTACATTGTTTTGTGCTTAAAGGACTTGGATCGACGACTCGTTCACAGGCATAGGACACTACAGGTAGGTGAACTTGGTCCTAGGTAATCTTGTTCGTATCCACTATCCTGGTTTTGTGGCTTTGCCTAGTGGCGAGTCTGTCCCCGCCACCACTTGGGAGCACTATCGCTATGGTGTGTGTTGAACGTTCGGCAACACACAAGCACTAGTTTGGGATGCATTCTGGGTATGATTTTTCTTTATTAATTTATTTATCTCATTTTGTTTTTAATTGTTGCTTGTATGACATAACATTGTTCTTTCCGGAATTTGTACAAGTTACCGAAAGATGGTTCATATGATCTAAACGGCTGTTACATGTTTGAGTATAACACGAACGATGTCATTGCAGATGCAATGTACTACGCCCGACTCCAGGCTATAAAGGCATGATACATGGTAAGTGAGTATGATCGACCGATGCCTGAGACCAAGACAATATTTTTTCATCACTAAATTTATTCGTAGTTTAAAACCTAAAATTACAGTCGTAGTGCAATCCCATATCCATCAAACCATGGAACAAGCTATTTGAGTGGCAAAAATTATGAGACTTTGTTGGATCATGGTAATTTGGAGGTATCAAACCTTATCCATCCTGAGGTGCGGAACAGTCAATCTTCAGAGGGGAATCCAAACATTTTTGTCGGTAACATCACAATACAGTAAGGAAAGGCAAAAACATGGCTACTGTCGAGCACATAACCTTTGTTATTATTGCTCTGAACCCTTTGACGCTCAACATTTGGTCAAGTGCTTGAAACAACCACAAGCCATAGTGCAGGCTATGGTTGTCAATGATCTAGATGTTCTTAATCAAAACTAGCCACCAAAGTTTATCTTATCTCACTGAGCAAAATTTACATTCTAACATGCAACAAAAAGCAATGAGAAGGTTAATGGGTTTGCACTTTAAGGTCATCTATAAGAAAGGCAAAGAAGATGTAGTCGTTGATGCTCTTCCTAGAGTTAGTCACCTCACGACAGTTTCTACTATCTTAGTAACACAACCAATTTGGATACAAGAGGTCCTGAATAGTTACACTACAGACCTTGTGGCTCAGGCTCTTTTGGAGAAACTCTCGGTCCATTCTCCTGATGATAAAGGCTTTTCCCTGTCCCAAGGACTGATCAGGCATCACAACGAACTTTGGATTGCACAAAATTATGCTCTTTAAACCAAGTTGATCCACACTATGCATTCTATAGCTATTGGTGGTCACTCAGGCGCCAAGACCACTTACCAACGTCTCAAGAGATTGTTCCATTGGAAAGGTCTGAAACAAGATGTGGAAAATTTCGTAAAGCAATGTCATGTGTGCCAGCAAGCCAAACATGAGCATATTTCCCTAGCTTGGCTGTGGGGGACGGATATCCCCTGGGTCCACCGGAAGGATAAAAGACCTCACGAAAGGCCCGTGGGCCCAATAATTCGCAAGGTCATCCCTTCGTGGGCCTGGGGAGGAACGTCTAGTGAAGCAAATTGACATAAGATCGGAACGACGCAAGCCCAGACGGCTCGATGAATTTGAGCAATGATCGCAACAGTGATCCGACCTTCCCGTGCAGTGCCCTCATACATCGAAACTGAATAAGGGATAGGTCGGTGGAATTATAGGAAGATAGGCTCAGTCGGTTCACAATTACTTAGGCGCACATTGTTATCATATCCACATGTAATGCCCCATGGTCGAGTATATAAGGCCTAGGGGGCACCCCCTCGAAAGCATCTCATTACGTAGCCATCCACCTAGTTCTCTAACATCCTCGACACTAGAGAGCCTCCTTGTAATCCACCACATAAAGTACTCATGCCAGGACGTAGGGTGTTACGCATCTCAAAGCGGCCCGAACCTGTACAAAACTGTCCACTGTCTCTCGTGCATCCAGCGCGAACCATCGAGCTACAGTTGGTAACACCGTCCTACTCCAAAAAAGCACCTTGATGGGCAACCCCGGGTGCGCGGTCGGACCCAAAACACCGACAGCTGGCGCGCTAGGTAGGGGGTGTGTCACTAATCCAAGCTAGCTCAATGACCGTCACTTTCCAGCACAAGATCGTCCTTCGCCCCGGGTCTGTGTTCTGCTTCGGAACCATTTTGTCCGTAGCATATGAAGAAGGAACTCTACATCGCATCGTGGATCTGCCGAATAGAAAGTCTTCCTCAAAAATCTCCGGGAAAATCGGAGCGAAGCAGGAAAAAGCGCAACCTCCAGCGCTCCGAACAAAGACCACCTTCAGCAAGCTAGGAGCCGAGAGTCCGTCTACCCAGAGAACTCCGTTGTCCACCTCTCCGACGGAAAAATGGACATGAATCATAAGGAAAAAGGAAGTGAACAAGGCAAAAGATTATCAAACTGCTCTTTCGGTGCCTCCGTCCTCAAAGGAGAACAGAAAGAAGCTCGTCACAGCGGCAGTTCCATTCTACCCCGACGTCCTCTTCATCGGGAGAGTGGAGTCACCCCCCCGTCTTCGACGATGAACCAACTACGCCCGGGGAAGAACCTCCTCAGCGGGAATCCTACCGACGAAGGAACGGACGCAGAAATATTCGGCGACATCACGAGGCCGGAGAGCGGGACCCGGCGCAGCCCGTATCATGAGATGAGGTCTTGGAGATAGGAGAAACTCCAGAAGAACGGGTCTTCAGGGAAAAGAGGAATTCCCGACGACGTGACCGTCGGCAAGCTCAAGAGCAGGCTGAGCAGGAAGCGAGGCAACGCCGAGAGAATCCACTTTTCGGACGCAACCTGAACCCTGACTTCGCCCGAGCCATGAACACACCGAGTGAAGTTGGTGGAGTATTGGCTTGGATAGCCGATGGCCTCCCCCGGACTCCAGACGCCAAGGGCTATCGGCGGCTGTTCACTCGGGCAACCAACCACCTTCTACCTCTCGCTCATCCGCCGAGCGATCTACGACATGCCATCAATAGTCGGAGTGACGCACAGAGCTCCATCAACGCCTCGCGCGAACGACGACACGAGATCCGGCGCCGGGAAGAATATGACTGGGATCACGACATCCCTGCGCGGAGTCAGGCCACCAGAACTGAGTCGGCAACGGCTTCGACTGGTGGCACGACCCGGGGACGGTCGAGGCACCATGACAACAACTCCCCTCCCTAGGACAGACATCATCATCGACGATAGGAGGACACGTGTGGAGTATCGGCTCTCACTCCACGCCTCAGGGCCATTCAATGACCCCCTAACTTCAAAGTCTCCAACGTCGACAAGTACGAGCCTAAGTAGGATCCGGGAGGCTGGCTGGCCGTCTACACCACTGCCGCCCAAGCCGCTGGGGCAACCGAAGACGTGATGACCGCATACTTGCCTATCGTCCTCGGGCAGGATGCACTGCAATGGCTGCGACACCTACCCCGACACTATATCGACGACTGGAGCAATTTCAGTCGGCGCTTCACCGCCAACTTCCAATCTCTCTCCGACAAACCGGCGCAGCCATGGGACCTCAAATCCATCAAGCGTCGAGGGGATGAGACTCTCTGGTCATACCTCAAAAGATTTCAGACCATGAGAAATCGAATCCCCGAGGTCGCGGAAGCAGCAGTGATCGAGGACTTCTACCGGGGATCTAATGACTCGGCCTTCGTCTGCGCCATACTGCAGAAAGCGCCGACTACCTCTGAGCAGCTGTTTCGGGAAGCCGACCTCTACATCACCGCCGACGAAGGAGCTCAGAACCTCATCGGAGGAGCAAAGCCTGCACCGCCGGCACCACGACGCGACACGAACCAAAAACCCGACAAACGTTGGGAGAAGAGGCCTCGTGAAGAAGTCCACACCACCGGACCACCCGCCTCTCGCGCCCGAGGAGGACCTCGTGGAGGCGAACGCACGCCGGATGACATCCTCGATGCCCAGTGCCCGTACCACAAGGACATGCGCCACACTCTTCGGAATTGCAGAGACTTCAAGCATTCCGTGGGGACAGCCAACCCTTCCAACCTCTGTCGCCTCCCCCACCACGAGGAGGACCTAGAGAACCTCGACAACCCCAACAGCAGGAGGGGGGAGGAGGTGGAGCCTTCCCACGCGTTGACGAAGAAGTCAACGTCATCTTCGGCAGACATGGGACGCAAGAAAGCAAGAGGCCACAAAAGCTCAACGACCGTCAGATATTGGTGGCGACCGTTGGACCTCCCGCCCCGTATCGATGGTCCGAACACCCGATCACCTTCACTCGGGCGGATCAGTGGCTCAACTTTGACCACCCGGGAAAGTACCCGCTCCTCCTCGATCCGGTGATCCGAGAAAGCAGGGTACAAAAGGTACTAGTGGACGGGGGAAGCAGCATCAACGTCACCTTCCCCCGGACGCTCCAAGGCTTGGGAGTTCCCCTCAAAGAGCTCCATGAGTTGGACACTCCTTTCTTTGGCATCATGTCGACTGAGGGAGAATATCCACTGGCACACATCTACATGTCGGTCACCTTCGGAACTCTAGAAAACTATAGAACCGAGTTCCTGAGGTTCGAAGTGGCAAACTTCGACTGCGGGTACAACGCCATCATCGGTAGGCCAGGATTGGCAAAGTTCATGGCCATTCTACATTATACATACATGATATTGAAGATGCCAGGACCACAAGGAATCATAACTGTGCGCGCTGACTTCCAAGGTGCCGCAGAATGTTTCCGAGTGGCCATTCAGGTGGCCCTCACCACTAAACTGTCGGCGACTTCTTCTGCGCAGGCGATCTCAAAGCCTGAGGAAGACCTCGCGGTACCCGCGAATGAAGCTCAAACCGTGACATCTATGCGGCCGACCGAAGAAACCAAGAGAATCAACCTCAAGTTCACCGATGAGCGCAAGACTGCCATCATCAATTCCAGCCTGGATGACAAATAGGAAGGCGCGCTCGTTCGGTTCCTGCAAGATAACTGAGACGTATTCGCATGGCAACCTGTGGATATGCCGAGAGTCCCGAGAGAACTGGCCGAGCACAAACTGAAGGTCTACCCCCAGGCGAGGCCGATCCGACAAAAAATACGTCGCTTCACGCTCGACAAGAGAGAAGCCATCCGTGCAGAGTTGGCTCGCTTGGTCGCGACCGGATTCATTAGAGAAGTGTTACATCCTGAGTGTTTAGCAAATCCTGTTCTTGTACTCAAAAAGAATAAAGTAGATTGGCGCATGTGCGTCGACTATACGGATCTCAACAAACATTGTCCGAAGGATCATTTCGGACTCCCTAGAATAGATGTTGGGGCGAAGGCAAAGACGCCACCCTTCGCTCGAAGTCTTCGCTGCAGCCGCCGCTCTGACAGAGACAAAACAGGCAGGGACACCCTTCGCTGATTCGGCACCAGACGAAGACCTGCGACGAAGTCATCCCACAGTGCGGCCTCGTCCAGTTCAGAGGCCCGCGTGCGATCCGGCTCATTGTAACGGGCCCTGCGTGGCCGCCGTCTGTTACGGGCCTAATTTGTAAAGGCACCCCTGTAATTATAGTCTGTAACCCCGCTTTATGGGAATATTCTGGGGATAACCTAGGTAGCTGAGGGCACATGCGTCCTTAGCACAAGGCGCTGGGCGCTCAGGTACCTATAAATACCCCTGCACAGTGCCCGTGGGAGGCCAGATTAACAGAGCTATTGCCTTCTAGCACGTAACCCTGTTGTCACCACTGTTCACCCTTGTTGGCCTCCTTGCAATAGAGAGCAAGTTCCAACAGTTGGCGCCCACCGTTCGTGCTACGACAAAACCACCCGCGATGGCACCCAAGAGAGCTAACCCGAAGGCTGACGAGGCTGCGAAGGCAGCACTGCTCGCCGCAAGAAAGGGCAAGGCCCTCGCCCTCACCCAATCCACCCACCAAGAGCCCACTGAAGACAATGTTCCCCGCACCTGCGAAGACGACACCTTCCGCACCTGCGGCCCCGAAGGACAATCGCAGCCGCCCCCAGGCTTCGCCCCACTGGAAGGCGCGGACCTCACCGAGGACGGTGAAGTCCTCGGCGTCTCAGCGGAAGAACAGCTACAGCTGCGCGCCCTGCGCCTCAAGAACCGCAATCTCTAGAGGCAGAAAGAGATACTGGAGGCCAAGCGCCAGCGTGTGTCCGCACTAGCCAAAGTGCGGCAAATGATACGCGACGAAGAGCAGAAGGCCCAAGACCTCGAGCGCGAGATCGCGCTGATGCAGCGCGAAGGCCACCTTGGCCTGCAGCAAGGGCCACCCCTCCAGCAGCGCGCACAACCGGAAGACACGCGCGAAGGCCACCTCGGCCTGCAGCATGGGCCACCCCTGCAACACCGAGCACAGCCGGAAGACCCGCGTTTCCCCCAGCGTGACTACACCTTCCAGCACGCCGCGCCATTCCAAGGGGTCAACTATCTCGACGAGCGAAGTCCCATGGCGCCACACCTGCAGGTGACGCCTTGGCCAGCTAACTTCCGAGCAGGGACCTATCCCAAGTACAACGGCAGCACCGACCCGGCGCAATACATAATGAGTTACCAGGTCGCCGTTGCATCCGCCGGAGGGGACGACGCCACAATGGCGAAGTCTTTCATCATCGCCCTAGAGGGCCCAGCTCTCACCTGGTTCACCAGATTGCCTCCGCTGTCCATTGATTCATGGAGAAGTCTCAGGGACAAGTTCCTGCTCAACTTCCAAGGGTACCGCCCAGACACCGACGCCTTGGCCGAGCTCTCGCTTTGCAAGCAGCTGGAAAAGGAGACTCTGCGGGAGTATTACCGCAAATTTTTAACACTCAAGTCACAGCTGCCCTCCGTTGATGATCAGATCGCTATCCACTACGCCATCAGCGGCCTTCGTGCCGGCGTCCTCTACAGCCACTGTATCAGAGATCCGCCCAAGAACCTCCAAGAGCTATATCAGCTCTTTGAAAAATATGCCAAATCCGAAGAGCTCCACCAGCGCAAGGTTGAGTCACAACGGAAACCCAAAGATGCCCCGCAGTCCAGCCGCACGTGGACGAGGACTCCGCAGCCAGACTCCGGTCGAGACGGCCGCAGTCAGCAGCAAGTGCACAACATCGCCAACCAGCATCCCGCTGCTGACCCCCCTCGTCGCCAGGAATATCCCCCCCCAGGGCCGCGGAAATGGAACTCGTGGCAGGGGCCGAGGGCGCGCACAGCCGCCGCGCCGATTCTACTGCCTTTTCCACGGCGAAGACTGCGCCCACCAAACCAAAGACTGCCCCGAAACGAAGGCCACCAGAGACAGAATGGCACGGGCGCAGCCAGCCGACAACCCCAGAATTGTCGCGCACAATTACCAGCAACCCCCTCCACCATATATCCACGCTCCCGCCCCGCATCCACCGCACCACGCTTACCAACACCATCAGGAAGTGCAAATCGTACCTCCTCCACTCCCACCACCACACCAACAACATCAAAACATCCCCCATGCCCCAAAGCAGGAAGACTTCGCCGATCAACCATATCGCGGAGTCATTCACATGATAACTGGGGGGTCCAGCACTGACTTCGACACCAAGCGGCAGAAGCGGGACCACTAGCGCATCATCAACCATGTCGCCGTCACTGGCCCAGTCGTGCAGACAAAGTGGTCCCACATACCGCTAACCTTCGACGCACGAGACGTCGACCTGCGCAGCGCCCCCCACATCGACGCTATGGTCATCAATTGCAGCGTGGCAGGCTGGGACTTACACAAAGTCCTAGTCGACAACGGCAGTCAGGCGGACATCATCTTCCTCCACGCCTTCGACCGCATGGGTATAAGCCACAGCCTGCTCAAGCCTTCGGACAACCCGTTGTATGGCTTCGGCGGCAAGGGCACCTTTCCCGTTGGCAAAATAGAGTTGCCCCTCTCCTTCGGTGTAGCACCCAATGCCCGAAGTGAGCAAGTGACCTTCGATATCGTGGATATGGTATATCCATACAACGCCATCATGGGTCGGGGCTCCATCAATAAGTTCGAAGCCGCCATCCACGGACTGTACCTATGTATGAAGATACCAGGTCCGCTAGGCGCCATTACGGTCTACGGCAACCAGCAGACGGCGCGCAACATAGAGTGGGACTTCGTGCCCGGTCAGAGGAACGTGCATTGCCTCACGACCCAGCGCGAGGTCCCTGCGCCCGCCAGCCCAACCGATAAACAGCACGACAAGGCACAGCTGCAGAGCCAAGACGGGACCAAGACTGTCCCCCTCGATCAGGCCACGCCCAAGCAGACAGTCACTATCAGCGAAGACCTTACCTCGCATGAAGAAGAGAAGCTCCTCTGCTGCCTGTCCAAGAATAAAGATGTCTTCGCCTGGTCCGCCCTCGACCTGGTCGGAGTCAGCCGATCCATAATTGAGCACAGCTTGGGAATTGACCCTTCGGTGCGACAAAAAAAGCAGAGGCTTCGCAAAATGTCCGACGAAAAGACAGAGGCCGCCAAGGCGGAGGTGCACCGCCTCCTAGAGGCTAAATTCATCGAGCCAGTGGCTTACCCCACGTGGCTCTCCAATGTTGTAATGGTGCAGAAAAAAAGCGGGAAATGGCGAATGTGCATAGACTTCACCAGTCTCAATAAGGCCTGCCCAAAGGACAATTTCCCCTTGCCGCGGATCGACAAAATAGTCGATAGCGCGGCCGGATGCGAGGTCATGTCACTCCTCGACTGCTTCTCCGGTTATCACCAGATATACATGAAGGAGGAAGACAAGGCTAGCACCAGCTTTATAACACCCTTCGGCATATATTGCTTCATCAGAATGCCGGAGGGACTCAAGAATGCCGGGTCCACCTTCTCCAGACTCACCAAAACAGTACTCGAAGGGCAGGTTGGCAGAAATATATTTACATATGTGGATGACATCGTCGTCGCCAGCAAGAATAAGGAGGACCATCTCGCCGACCTCGCCGAGACATTCGCGAACATGCGAGATGCACGACTCCGCCTAAACCCGGAAAAGTGCGTCTTTGGTGTTCGCCAGGGCAAGATATTGGGCTACCTGGTATCACACCGCGGCATCGAGGCCAACCCAACCAAGATCCAGGCCATCGTAGACATGTCGCCTCCGCAGTCTGCCAGGGACGTCCAGCGTTTGACAGGCAGATTGGCCGCTCTCAACAGATTCATCTCCAGGTCCGCCGACTGAAGTCTCCCCTTCCTCAAAACACTCTGCGGTGCAAAGGACTTCGCCTGGGGACCGGAGCAAGCAGCGGCCTTCGCCTCACTAAAACAGTACCTGTCGGAGCTGGCCATCCTCACAAGCCCCGACTCCTCGCTCCCCCTATTGCTCTACGTCGCGGCTTTGCCGCACGCGGTCAGCGCGGCACTAGTGCAGGAGCAGACAGTTGAGGGCGTGGTCAGGCAGTGCCCTGTTTACTATGTCTCCGAGGTACTGACACCGTCCAAGTGCAACATGACAGAACTGGAGAAGATCGCCTACGCAGTCGTTATGTCTTCGCGCAAACTGCGCCATTACTTTGAAGCATTCAAGGTCCGAGTCACCTCAGACAGGGGACTCGGCGAATTATTCAGAAACCCGGAGGCATCGGTGAGGATTGCCAAGTGGGCAGCCGAACTATCCGGCTACCACATCAGCTTCGAGCCCAGGACAGCCATCAAGTCACAAGTCCTGGCAGACTTCATCGTCGACTGGACTGGGCCAATAACACAGCCAGACCCGTCCACAGAGAAGGTTTGGACTATCCATTGCGACGGCGCATGGTGCCATGCGGGGGCAGGCGCCGCTGCAGTCGTCACCTCACCAGCCGGGGTCAAGCACAGATATGCAGCACGCCTCAGCTTCGCTCTGGAATCCGACAGATGCACAAACAATATAGCAGAATATGAAGCAGTTATCCTCGGCCTCCGCAAGCTAAGGGCCCTCGGAGTCACCACATGTATCATCAAAACAGACTCCAAGATAGTTGCCGGCCAGGTCGAGAAAGACTACGCAGCAAAAGACCCCGCCCTTATGCAATACCTCGCGGCCATCCGAAGTCTCGAGAGACAATTCAAGGGATTCACCCTGTAGCATGTGGATAGGGCCAAGAACGAGGAGGCCGACGCATTGGCCAAGGCCGCCGCCAGGGGTGAGTCCTTGCCCTCCGATGTGTTCTTTCATATCATCGGCACGCCAGCCGTCCGGAGCCCCGAAGGGCTCCAAATAACTAATGACAGCGAGGGCCACCACATAGTCAACCTAATCATGACCGAGGACTGGCGGGCACCAATAACCCTGTTCCTACAGGGGTACTATCATCCAACCGACGTCAGCGAGGCCAAGCGCCTCAAACATCGAAGCCGGGACTTCGCACTGATTGAGGGCCAACTCTACAAGAAAGGGGTCAGTCAGCCAATGCTTAAGTGCGTCACCGAAACCGAAGGCATGCAGATCCTACGTGAAGTCCACAGTGGCACGTGCGGCTCACACGCAGGGCCAAGGGCCCTGGCTGCCAAGGTGATCCGCCAAGGGTTTTACTGGCCCGCAATGATCTGCACCGCAAATCGGGTCACAAGGTCCTGCGAAGCCTGCCAGAAGTTTTCTCCTCGGTCAGGCAGCCCCTCGCAGTATACAAAGCTGATCGCATATACATGGCCTCTCCAGCGCTGGGGCCTGGATATTGTCCGGCCCCTGCCCACCGCTCAGGGGAACCTTAAGTTCGCCTTCGTCGCCGTCGAGTACTTCACCAAATGGATCGAGGCGAGGGCTGTTTCCACAATAACATCAAAGACTGCCCAAAAATTCTTCTGGCAAAACATTGTTTGCCGCTTCGGAGTACCGTTCGAACTAACAGTTGACAACGGCAAGCAGTTTGACAGCCAAGATTTCAAGGATTTTTGTTTCTCCATCGGCACCAAGCTTGCCTTCGCTTCAGTTTATCATCCGCAATCCAACGGGGTCGTGGAACGCGCCAATGGGAAAATCTTCACAACTGTCAAGAAGATGCTCCTTGATGAAAAAAGGGCAGATGGACTGATTTGTTACCTGAGGCAGTATGGGCACTGAACACGACTGAGTGCAGGGCGACTGGGTTTACTCCCTTCCGCCTTCTATACGGATCGGAGGCCATGACCCCGCAAGAAATAAAGCATGGGTCCCCGCGAATAGTTCCATCAGCCGTCCCCGACGTGGACGAGCCAACTTCAAAGGACCTCATTGACAGAGACCGAGTCTTCGCCCTACAGGCCCTAAACAAATACCAAGCCCAGACCAAAGCATGGCGCGACCACACAGTCATCCCGAGGGAGTTCAGCGAAGGGGACCTCGTACTCGTCCGGACAGCTCGGACGGAGTCCAGGGGCAAGCTGGAACCCAAGTGGGAGGGCCCCTTTATAGTCAAGACAAAAGCTTCCCCCATCGCTTACAGGCTCACAACGCCAAACGACGAGGACCTGGAGCACTCCTGGAACATCGACAACCTCCGCAAATTTTTTGTTTGACTCATCAGGGCTGATTTCGCCCTTGTAATTCGCCAAAAACAATCTTGTACCGACCCGCACTCTTTTCCTCCCGGGGGGTGAGGTTTTTAACGAGGCGGAGCCATGTAATATATGAGAGAAAAATCCCCCGCAAAAACATGTGTCGAAAAAAGACCGCGACGACGGTCATCGACATTCGACCAATTCAAGGTCACCGCGAGGCTAAGCGCTAGCCACCCTCGCGTGCGACAAATCGGCGCAGAAGTCGCCTAAAGGTGCAGCCGGACGAGCACAACAAGTGCGAAAAAACCGAAGTCTACCGTGAAGACTATCCGCGCAGAAGTCGCCTAAGGGTGCAGCCGGACTAGCACAACAAGTGTGAAAAAACCGAAGTCTACCGCGAAGACTATCCGCGCAGAAGTCGCCTAAGGGTGCAGCCGGACTAGCACAACAAGTGCAAAAAAACCGAAGTCTACCGCGAAGACTATCCGCGCAGAAGTCGCCTAAGGGTGCAGCCGGACTAGCACAACAAGTGCGAAAAAAAAAACCGAAGTCTACCGCGAAGACTATCCGCGCAGAAGTCGCCTAAGGGTGCAGCCGGACTAGCACAACAAGTGCGAAAAAACCGAAGTCTACCGCGAAGACTATCCGCGCAGAAGTCGCCTAAGGGCGCAGCCGGACCAGCACAACAAAAGTGGAAACGACAACATCAAACCGTCCGCGCCAAGACCGACTATAATCGCACCAGCACAGCATAACAAAACACACCAGACAAAGTACACAACGCCTTCGCAGGCACAGACAAGCGAGAGCACACGACTTCTTCATACAAGCCTTTACACATATACAAGCGAGGGCGCCACACTCTACATCGGCTCAACCTTAGGAATAATTCCCATCTCCCTATAATTAAATAACATTATCCTAAGCTCCTCACCCGCAAAAAGACTTCGCAGTTCCCCTTCCCCTGTACTCACGGTGGCCGGCAAAGACAACAGTTCCTGCCGACCAGCCCTACTCACACGAAGCCGAGCCCCCTCCTCCCCACTAACCCTACGCTTTGCAACCGCCCTTCGTCGTCGACGCCCGGTGCTAGGACCTGGCACATCTTGTGCGTCCGCGGCGTGTGGCGAGGCCTCCGCCGCAGCCACATCCAAGGCTGCAAAATAATCCAAGTCCTCCTCCGACGACTCCTCAGTCCACTCAACCGAGCTCCCAGAGTCAGTAAAATCAAAAAAACTCAGTTGCAGATCCACCACATTCATTACCACCTTCCGCGGTCGAAGCCGCCAAAAATTCAGTAGTAGCGGTTGCGTGCGCAGGCCCAAAATCTTGAACCTGCGCAGCAACCAAAATTCAGCAACATATCCAAAATTCTCCAACCCTATACACCCACTACGCCACCTGCGAAGGCCCTGATGTTGCGGGAGCCTCCGCCGTTGGCCCCGCCGTCGCTTCCGCTGTTGTTTCCGCCGCCACCGCCGCGGGATCTTCAGCACTCGGCGCAGCAGCTGTGGGGGCATCAGGCGCGCCTTCGGCCACCTTTGGGGGCAGGTCTTCGCCGGCCGCGGCGGATGTGGGGGCATCCGGCGCAGTCTCCAGGGTTGGCTCCGGGGCGACCCCAGACACGGCCTCCGCCGGGGTCGGCTCCGGGTCAGGCAGCGCGCTGTTCAACGCCCCGAAGTCGTCCACCCGCTCGCCACGCGCCGCCTAAGACAAAACACACAAAATTCAGCAAACACACGCACAGCCCACATCCAACAAACGCCAAACAAATGAAGACATTACCTGAGCCCTCGCCGTCTCGGCCCGCTCCCTGACCACCTCGCGACCGTGCGGACCCCACATCCGGTCATAGATGGCCCCGGTGGACTCCTTCACTACGGGGTCTTCGACCTTATAGATATCTCGATCAAAATCTTCATCAGCCTGGTCGAAGACCTCGAAGTGCCGGCACCCTTCGCGAGAGAGCGCGTTCATCGCCCCCTCGCAGGTGACCAGGGAGGCATACGACATAAACCCTCCCACGACAGTGGGGAGTTCCTGCAGCTCCTTCTGCACCCATTCCAGACAGCGAAGCCCGGGCTCTCGGTCTGGTACTTCGAAGTCACCGGTCCGCGCACCCAGCTCAGGATATGTATCCATAAGCTGTGTGCGCGTCCGTTCGGCCTCCGCGCGCATCGCGGCCTCGGCCCGCTCCACGCGGCTCTCTAGGGCGATGAGCCGCTCCTGCAGCTGCTCGGCGCGCTCCCTGGCAAGATTGCCCTCCGCCCGGGCCAGCTTAGCCTCCGCCTACGCAGCCTACGCCTGGACGAGGGCCTCATTGGTCTCCCTCCTCTCCCCCGCCAATTGGCGCCGGAGGTCAGCCTTCTCTCCCTCCAGCGCGGCCACCCTGTCCGCCAGCTTGCGGCACTTGCTGTCGGCGGCCGATTTCTCTCGGACGGCGTCCGCATGTTGTGTCCGAAGTCTCTCGACTTCGGCAGATACAACCGCCGTGAGGGCCCCCGACGCCGTGCGGTTGGCGAAGTCAGCCACCTGCACAACACACATAAGACCGCGGCCAAAAAAAAGAGCGAAGTCTGGCTCAGCAGACCTGACTCAGCGACTCCACCACCTCCTTCAGCCGGCGGGACGCAGCGCCCGCCTCATCCCTCACAGCCGCGAGGACCGCCACCTCGCCTCCGGCGCTAAGAGCCCCGCCCTTCGCCTTCGGCGGTACGACAGCCATCGTTGTCACCGTGGCAGGCGCAACTATAGCAAGTTGGCCTTCGTCCGACCCTGCGACGTAACGACGAATAAGTAACAATAAAAAAAAACTAACTATAGAGAGAGAGAGGAGCCAATGAATTACCACCGAGATAGTCCTCCACACTAATATCGGTGGCGAAGTCGGCGACACGCTTGCCTGCCGACAGCAACGCTCGGGCCGCCTTCGCGACCTCCGCCACTCCGCTGAGCGGCGGCACCACCTTCGTCGATTTGGAGCCTCCGGCGCCTGCCGTCGCCTCCGGCGCCTTGCTAGATGCAGGGGCGCCCGACTTCGCCGCCAGCAGCGGCTTGCCTCCGCCGGAGGCCGCAGCCTTCGCAGACCCCCGCTGCCTCTTCGGCCTAGCTTCAACGAGCCTGACAGCCGCCTGGCGCTTTTGTGCTGCTCCCTGGCGGTCCTTGTCCATCACTGCCGACACAACAGCAGCAATATTCCGCCCGTAAGGAAAAACTCTCCATTCGCGAACCATGCGAGATGTAAAAAAGTCCTCGCCAGCCGCGCGGGGGATAGGAACATTCCTAGGCCAACAACCCCCGGTAACCCTCAGCATCCGAGCCGAAGACTCCCGGAGCTCGGGCGAAGACATC
The DNA here is from genome assembly GCF_902167145.1 of Zea mays. NCBI lineage: Eukaryota > Viridiplantae > Streptophyta > Magnoliopsida > Poales > Poaceae > Zea > Zea mays. The sequence continues at coordinate 115,693,553 of NC_050105.1, forward strand.
CTTCCCCCCGGGGCCGCGCACGTCCTCATCAACTCTCTAGCAAAACTATCAGAAATCCCAAGTCCTCCCATAGCAGTACCTAATTTTCTCTTTTTGGAGGATGGGGCGGCCGCCGGCGCAGGGTCGTCTCCAGTCTCCACCACTGGCTTCTTCCCACGGCGGTCCACGTCGTCTTGACCAGGATAGCTATCATACGGCAATTGATTTAATTCGAAAACCCTGTTCAAACGGTCATTCGACCCGCGGATATCAAAGCTGCGCTGGCCCTCTGTCCTCGGCACGTAGCGTCCAACGAGCCGAACCGCCCCATCCTCCGCATCACGCACAAAGGCGGCCGGGTCGCGGTTTCGCAGATTCAGTGCGAAGGCAGGACTTCGCACCACCCTTCCACCGTGAAAAGGCATCTGGCGAGGACACACTTCGCCCAACGCCCAGCCATGCGCCAAGGGCCACACCCCGTACGCCACAAACTCTTCAACTAAATCGCGCCCACTGCTCTGACCGGCGGCGCATCGAAGGGCCCCTTCGTCCACATCCTCCTCTGCCACTTCAAAAGACGGGTACGCTGAGTAATAATGAGAACACATCTTGGACACGGGGAGTCCCTCATGGCCTTCGACGGTACCCTCAGCAACGTAAAACCAAAATTCATTCCAGTTGCCCTACTTGTTGCGGGCGCAAGGAACCAACTCAACTACTTGCATCGTGGTCTTGCCGGTCTTCGGCGTGAATGTGCAGGACCCAAACTGAGCAACTTCGTCCCCAATCATCCTCTTCTGCCAGTGCAAACAATAATACTTCGCAAAAACTTCAACCGATGGCTGACCGCCGTACGAAGTCGTCGCCCAGACATACTTCGACAGAGCCACCACGGCATTCGGTGTCAGCTGATGCATTTGAACGTTGAACCTGCGCAGGACTTCGCCAACAAACCGGTGCGCAGGCAAGCGGAGACCGGCGGCGAAGAACGCCTCGAAAACGACCAACTCACCCTCCGGCTCGGGGACTTCCTCCGTCCCCGGGGCACGAGCAACTCCGCCGCCGAAGTAACCCAACCGCTGCATATCTTGCACGTGGGCCGACGAAATCCGCGACACGCCAAAATTAACAGAATCGCCGGCGCGCAACTCCTCCGCCATCAAACTACTCAGCGTCTCCTCAGACGAGGCGGCGGCCGGCGGCGAGGAATCGGCCGGCGGCGTAGCGGCAGCGGAGGAAGAAGAGGACGGCATCGCTACGTACCGTCGGCGACGGCGGGCGGTCTGCTTCACTCGAGCCAGATCTCCGGCGAACAAGAGCACGGCGGGCAGACGAGCAGCAAGACGGCGGGCGGCTAGGGTTTTCACGGTGCGTGGAAAGTGAAGTTCAAAAAGCGCCGACCCCCGCCCCCTTTTATAGGCAGGGCGCGGCTCTTCGGGAAACCCGCAATCCGACAGGGCGCGGCGCTTCGGGAAACCCGCAATCCAACAGTACGCCGTCAATCAACGGTCACATCAAAAACCCCCGCGGAACCACTTCGAGCGAGGGCAGCGTCTCCGCCATCTAGCGACGTCTTCGGCACCAGGTGACTTTGTCGAACTGGTCCCTCGGAGGGAAAATGTTGGGGCGAAGGCAAAGACGCCACCCTTCGCTCGAAGTCTTCGCTGCAACCGCCGCTCTGACAGAGACAAAACAGGCAGGGACACCCTTTGCTGATTCGGCACCAGACGAAGACCTGCGACGAAGTCATCCCACAGTGCGGCCTCGTCCAGTTCAGAGGCCCGCGTGCGATCCGGCCCATTGTAACGGGCCCTGCATGGCCGCCGTCTGTTACGGGCCTAATTTGTAAAGGCACCCCTGTAATTACAGTCTATAACCCCGCTTTATGGGAATATTCTGGGGATAACCTAGGTAGCTGAGGGCACATGCGTCCTTAGCACAAGGCGCTGGGCGCTCAGGTACCTATAAATACCCCTGCACAGTGCCCGTGGGAGGCCAGATTAACAGAGTTATTGCCTTCTAGCACGTAACCCTGTTGTCACCACTGTTCACCCTTGTTGGCCTCCTTGCAATAGAGAGCAAGTTCCAACAATAGACCAGGTGGTAGACTCAACTGCTGGGTGTTCTATGTTGTCTTTCTTGGATTGCTACTCCGGGTATCATCAGACCAGCCTAGCAAAAGAAGACGAAGAAAAAACAGCATTCATCACCCCGTTCGGAGCCTTCTGCTATACCTCCATGTCGTTTGGCCTCAAAAGCGCTGGAGCGACTTACCAGAGGGCTATTCAGACATGCTTAGCCGACCACTGGGGCAAGCATGTGGAAGCTTATGTGGATGATGTGGTGATCAAGACAGAAAACTCAGAAAATTTCATTGAAGATTTACAGTTGGTCTTCAACAGTCTACGACGATATCGATGGAAGCTTAATCCCAAAAAATGTGTCTTTGGAGTACCAGCAGGAAAATTGCTCGGGTTTATTATCAGCCACCGGGGAATTGAGGCCAATCCAGAAAAGATCGAGGCTATCATGAGAATGGAAGCACCACGATCATAGAAGAAAGTACAAAGACTTACCGGATGCATGGCAACTCTAAGCAGATTCATATCAAGGCTGGGAGAAAAAGGCCTACCGTTCTACAAGTTGCTCAAGAAGGTAGATAAATTCCAGTGGACTTCAGAGGCTCAGGAAGCTCTAGACGCACTGAAGAAATTCCTGACAACACCACCAGTGCTAAAACCACCGCGCCGGGCCACGCCGATTCAACCGGCTGAAGATCTGCTGTTATACATCTCTTGCACGACTCACGTGGTGAGCACCGCGTTAGTAGTCGAGCGAGCAGAAGAAGGACACGCATACCCAGTGCAACATCCTATCTATTTCATCAGTGAAGTCCTGGGTCCCTCGAAGAAGAAATACCCTCAAGTTCAGAAACTATTGTATGCAGTACTTCTAACTGCACGCAAGCTCCGTCACTACTTCGACGATCACAAAGTCATAGTAGTCACTGGATTTCCAATAGGGGATATTCTCCACAATAAAGAAGCCAGAATAGCCAAGTGGGCCTGTGAACTGGGAGCTCATGACATTGAGTTTCGACCTCGTACCGCAATCAAGACTCAAGCACTAGTTGACTTCGTATCAGAATGGACCAAGCAACAAGTGCCAGATAACCCGGAAACTGCGGAAGTATGGCGAATGCATTTCGATGGCTCGTTGAAGCTGCAGGGGGCAGGTGCAGGGGTCCTCTTCATTACACCTGGAGGTGAACAACTCAAATATGCTCTTCAATTGCTATTCCCAGCGTCCAACAATGCAGCAGAATACGAAGCTTTGATTCATGGACTGAACATTGTCATATCACTGGGCATCAAGAGACTGATGGTATATGGGGATTCTCTGGTGGTCATAAGTCAAATAAACAAAGAATGGGATTGCTCGAATGATTCCATGGGGAAATACTGCACTGCCGTCCGAAAGCTAGAAGACAAGTTTGAAGGTTTGGAATTTCATCATGTGGAGAGAGACCGCAACACGGTAGCTGATGCATTGTCAAAGCTAGGATCCAGTCGGACTCAGGTCCCGCCTGGAGTTTTCATCCAAGAAGTACTGCACCCGAGCATTTCACTAGACCGGGTAGAGGAATGCAATATTTTGAGCCAACTTGAGTCAGACTCTGATGACTGGAGGGAGCCAATCATCAGGTACATAAAGAATGAGGAGGAGTCGGATGACAAAAATGCAGCAGAGCGCATTGCAAGGCAGTCAGCTCATTATACTCTCATTGGTGAAACGCTATACAGAAGGGGCGCATCAGGAGTCCTCATGAAATGCATTCTTTCGGCTACGGGGAAGCAACTGCTAGATGAGGTCCATGCTGGGCAATGCGGGATACACGCAGCATCCTAGACTCTGGTTGGGAAGGTCTTCAGGTCTGGTTTCTACTGGCCAACGACAAAGAGTGATGCAGCCGAGTTAGTCTAGAGGTGTGAAGCTTGTCAGTACTTATCAAAACAGCAGCATCTACCAGCACAACAACTTCAAACCATACCTGTAACTTGGCCGTTCGTGTGCTGGGGACTGGATATGATTGGACCTTTCAAGAAAGCTCAAGGAGCATACACTCATGTACTGGTTGCTATTGACAAATTCACTAAGTGGATAGAATTCAAACCCATTGCTTCTCTAACTTCAGCTAAGGCAGTGGAATTCATACAGGACATAATATTCAGGTTCGGGATACCGAATAGCATCATAACCGACCTAGGATCCAATTTCACAAGCTCAGAGTTCTTCGATTTCTGTGAACAAAAAAGCATTCAGATCAAATATGCCTTGATGGCACACCCAAGAGCCAACGGGCAAGTAGAAAGAGCCAACTGAATGATACTGGAAGCACTCAGAAAGAAAGTCTTCGACAAGAATGAAAAGTTTGCAGGAAAGTGGATCAGAGAGTTGTCGTATGTGGTCTGGAGCCTAAGAACTCAACCCAGCCGAGCTTTGCATGGAAACACTCCCTTCTTCATGGTCTATGGTTCGGAGGCAGTGCTACCCGCTGATCTCAAGTTTGGGGCACCGAGATTAATCTTTGAAAACATAGCAGAAGCTGAGGCTACTAGACTTGATGATGTTGATATACTAGAAGAGGAACGATTGAATACGGTGATTCAGTCAGCCCGGTACCAGCAAACTCTGAGGCGCTATCATGATAAGGCCATACGGCATCGATCCTTCGCAGTAGGAGATCTCGTCCTCCGCTGAATTCTAACGGGGGAGGGACGGCACAAATCGTCGCCACTATAGGAAGGGCCATTCATAGTAGCAGAAGTCACTCGGTTTGGATCATATCGTCTTACTCAAATGGACGGCACGGAAATTGGGAACTCATGGAATATAGAACATCTTAGGAAGTTTTACCCCTAGCTAGATTTCAAAAGCTATTGGGACGGCCTTGTATTCGGTAAATTGGGAAATACATCATCAATAAAAAGACTTCATTCTCAAAGGCACTCAAACTGTTTACTGTCAACCTGCATGCTTACTCGACTCAAGGTGACCACTATACCCTACTAACGGAGCAATCGACTTAAGTCGGCGACGACTTAAGGCGGTGTGACATGCTCACGCTTACTTAACTCAGGGTGACCACTATACCCTACTAACGGAGCAATCGACTTAAGTCTACGACGACTTAAGGCGGTGTGACATGCTCACGCTTACTTGACTCAGGGTGACCACTATACCCTACTAACGGAGCAATCGACTTAAGTCGGCGACGACTTAAGGCGGTGTGACATGCTTACGCTTACTTAACTCAGGGTGACAACTATACCCTACTAACGAAGCAATCGACTTAAGTCGGCGACGACTTAAGGCGGTGTGACATGCTCACGCGTAACTCAGGGTGACCACTATACCCTACTAACAGAGCAGTCGGTTTAAGTCGGTAGTGAATTAAATCGGCACGGCGTGCTCACATCTACTTGATCCAACACAAGCACGTTTGCGATTACTCATCTTAGGGCGATCTCTATGCCCCGCGAAATAAGAAGAAGTTTCAAAATCATCACATTGCATTTACTTCCGCAATTATAACTACTGTTGGATTCTAACAACAGGAAAATAATAATGGCACTCAATACTGAAAACACTTTATGACAGAATATTCAAGCACACTAACTACAAACACAATGCATTCAGTGTTTCTACTTGGTAATGTTTTTCTCAGGGGCGACCGATGAAGAAGGGCGACTCGAAGAATCAGGAGCAACATTCACATCTGCAACTATGTCATCAGGAACAATTACACCAGGTCTCCTCATCAAGATTCGCCCCGCGCGAATGGCTTTATCCATAGCCTTGTCGCGCTAGGCCTTCAAAGTAGCGGAAGTGTCTTCATCAGCCTTGACAGCCAACCGAGCAGCTTCTAGCTCCTGGACGACTGATCTCTTGGAAGCGCGCAGATCCTTGATGATAGAATCTTTGCTTGACACCAACTGCCTAAGACGAATCATATCATCCAGGGACTCTTGTAGCTTGTAACGGTGATTATCCAAGTCCTCCATGGTGAACCGATGGCTCCTCTCCAAGATAGTCAAAGAATTGCTGGCATCGCGATATAACTTGTCAAGGTTGTCACGAGAAGTCGCAAGAGCATGTTTTTCCTCCTGCAGACAAGAATCAGTTCTTAAACATCATGCAGGCAGTAAGATCACAGTAGAGAAAGTCAAGAAAAGCTTAATTCATTGGCCACCTTTTCAGAGTCAAGTTGAGAGCATTGAGAGAGGAATTCAACATGTTGGCATCATTCAGGGAAGCAGAAACCCGGGCCAAGTCCATCTGACCTTGAGAATATTTCTCTTCAAGATCAGAGTACCGACGGGCCATGTCTAGCAAGAAACGATTAAACAAGGATATTCAGCCAAAAAGAAGATTAATCAAGTAGCCAATGAGGAAACAAAGGGCACCAACCAGCATTTGCCATCTCCAGCTCAGATACTCGCTGATGAAGCAGCACGGGATTCCAATGTGTTAGAGACAGAGCTCCTTCCGGGACAGAGGCACCCTGCGATCTCAGCTGACCAGCCATCTCATCAACCAAAGCCTGACATTGGAAACAAATGAGTGCAAGGACAGCATTTCACCTGGAGTATAGTCAGATCAGGAAAAGCCAAATTACCTGGAGATTGGAGAAGAACGAAGGAAGCCCCAAATCATGGGAAGTCAGTTGGTGTCTTGATGAGGGATCACCAACCGAAGCAATCTGTAGAGCATCATTGGGGACCAATCCAGCATCACTAGGAGAAATCAAAACTCTAGCACTAGGTGCGCCGGCCTCTAAGGCGACTTCCTAACCTGAAACTTGTGTTGCAGCCACGCAACCAGAATGTGGAGGAGAAGACCCGACGTGGACATCCATGGAAGTATGAGAAGGGGAACCCGCTCAGACACCCTCGGGGGCTGGGTCATAGCTTGCGCTGCCCACCCGAGCCGGATCATCACTGGTAACACCCTCGGGGGCTGGGTAAATGCCAGTGCCATCCTCAGGGACCGGGTTCCTTGTAGCAGCCACCTCTAAGGCTGAAGGATTTTCAACCACTTCCATGGGAATGGAGCAATCTAGATCAGCCTCTTGACTTTTAAGACCGCGCTCCAAGGTCGATGAGGCACGAGACGCTTCTCGGGATAACTCTAACCCGACATCAGGCATATCAGCGAAAACTTCCATCATTCCACCATCTATCGGCTCGGACAGCAGATCCTCAGGGACCATACCTTCGAGAGTCTGATCAAAATTTGCTAGAGACAATTCTTGCAGACCAACGAGAGCAGACAAAGCTGGAGAAGGAACACCACTACTCTCCCCACTGACTATATAACGACGACTGTTTTTCTGAATTAAGGGAATTTCCTCCTCCTCTTCATCATCCTCGTCAATAATACGAACAGCACACCTGTTGGGACCATGCTTCGTCGTCGAAGGTCCTGCAGAAAGAAACAACTTCGGCTGAAGCTGTCCGCATGTGATGACCGAAGGTTGCTCTTCATGAAGCTTCAGAATTACAAACCGACTTAAAAGTAGAATGACCTTTTAGTCCATAAGTGTTTGAGTCGTTGTTGTAAACTTTTTTGAGGGGCATGATTGTAATTCCTCACAGGCTGTGTCCTGTGCCTATAAATAGTGAACAGTATTCCTTTACTGTTGACGCATTCCTGTAATTGCAATCGCATCACTCGGGAATCAATCTTTGCCAAGGCAGAGGTATAAATGTATCTAATATTTGAATACATTAAGTTGATATAATATGAAAGTGATGTTATTCATTTATAATTTATTTGTCTTTGATGCTTCATATTTCGTACTACTTTATATAATCTATTAGAGTTCGATCACGAAAATTTAACCTTCGTAATTGTATCGTCTTTAACCTTCGTCCGAAGTTCATTAATCCTTAAAGGAATAATGCTTCATTGGACGAAGGGCATTAACATTTAACATTTTATGTTGCCTTGTTCTTAATTCATAGCATTTGAGAACGAGTCCCCAACATTGGCGCCCACCTCCGGTGAACTCACTTCCATTTTTCTGAGCTGATGGCTTCGTTCAACATTCAAGCTGGAGCTGCTTCGGTTCTGAAGCTGGTACTCCCGATAACAGGCGGTTCATGTTCAGAACCAGCCAACAAGAAACAGAAGAAGGAAGCACAGAGAAGGGTACAACATGTCGGGGTGCAAGGACCCTTCATCAAGTCAAGATGGTCTCACATTCCTATTACCTTCTCCCAAGAGGACCTTCAACTCAAGGATTACCCACACAATGATGCTATGGTTATCTCTTGTGTTATCAAAGGATTTCTGGTCCACAATGTTTTGGTTGATACAGGCAGTGCAGCTGATATCATATTTGCTAAGGCCTTCAGACAGATGCAAGAGCCCGAAGATAAAATTCTTGATGCTACACATCCCCTTTGCGGCTTCGAAGGAAGGCAGATTGTAGCACTCGGCAAAATCTCAATGTCAGTAGCCTTCGGATTCATCAACAACACAAGGACTGAGCAAGTTATGTTTGATATTGTTGACATGGAGTACCCTTACAATGCAATCATTGGTCGTGGTACTCTTAATGCCTTCGAAGCAGTTCTGCATCCAGCTTATCTTTGCATGAAGATACCTTCGGACCAAGGGCCCATTGCTATTCATGGAAGTCAAGAAGCTGCCAGAAGGGCCGAAGGAAATTGGACAGACTCAAAAGCAATCCATAATATAGATGGAACTGAAGCTTGTGAGCAATACAAGTTCAGAAGGGAAAAAGCTGCTTCGGCTGACCAGCCGAAACCCATGCTCTTATGTGAGGATATAGCAGAGCAGAAGGTGCTATTGGGATCTCAATTGTCCGAAGAGCAGGAGAAAACCTTGATAAGGTTTTTGTTCAACAATAAAGATGTTTTTGCTTGGTCAGCTAATGATCTTTGCGGAGTTAACAGGGATGTTATTGAGCACTCGCTCAATGTTGATCCATCCTTCAGACCCAGGAAACAGAGGCTTCGGAAGATGTCTGATGACAAGGCCGAAGGGGCTCGGAATGAAGTGAAACGACTCCTCAGCGCTGGAGTTATTAGAGAGGTAAAATACCCAGAATGGTTGGCTAACACTGTTATGGTGAAGAAGGCCAATGATAAATGGAGAATGTGCATCGATTTTACTGATCTCAATAAGGCCTGTCCGAAGGATGAGTTTCCATTGCCAAGGATAGATTCTTTAGTCGATGCAGCAGCTTCATCAGAACTTATGAGTTTGCTGGATTGCTATTCAGGCTATCATCAAATCTGGATGAAGAAGGAGGATGAACCAAAAACTAGTTTCATAACCCCTAGTGGGACATACTGTTACCTTCGGATGCCTGAAGGGCTTAAGAATGCTAGAGGAAGCTTCAGCAGAATGACAGCAAATGTTCTCCATTCTCAGATAGGCAGGAATGTACTAACTTATGTTGATGATATCATTGTAAAGAGCATGAAGCAGGATAACCACATTGCTGATTTACAGGAGACCTTCGCTAATTTTAGACAGGCTGGTCTAAAGCTGAATCCAGAAAAATGTGTCTTCGGAGTAAAGAAGAGGAAATTTCTTGGTTGCCTAGTTTCAACAAAGGGAATTGAGGCCAACCCAAGTAAAATCGAAGCTATACTTCGAATGGAGCCACCAAGTACAAAAAAGGGGGCTCAAAGATTGACAGGAAGGCTGGCATCTCTCAATAGATTTATATCCAGATCAGCAGAGAGAAACTTACCATTCTTCGAAGTGCTGAAGTCAGCCGAAGTCTTTCAATGGGGACCAATCCAGCAGAAGGCCTTTGAAGAGCTGAAACAATATTTGATAGATCTAACAACACTAACTCCACCTATGCCAGGGGCTCCTTTGTTATTATATGTGGCAGCTTCGCACTCAGCGGTAAGTGCAGCACTTGTTCAGGAGAAGCTTGAAGGCCAAGTTAAGAGGCAGGCCCCAATATATTTTGTATCTGAGGTTCTTAGTTTATCAAAGAAAAATTATACAGAGTTGGAGAAGGTACTGTATGCTGTCTTAATGGCCTCCAGGAAGCTTCGGCACTATTTTCAAGCTTACAACATAGTTGTTCCTTCTTCACAACCTCTGAAGGATATTATGAGGAACCGAGAAGCTACTGGAAGGATTGGAAAATGGGCTGCAGAGCTCAATGAATTTTGCATTGAATATGTTCATAGATCTTCGATTCAGTCCCAGGCGTTAGCAGACTTCATTGCTGATTGGACGCCAGGAGCTCAGGAGGAAGAAACAAATAAAGACGCCGAAGCATGGACAGTGTTTTGCGATGGGTCTTGGGGAACCTTCGGAGTGGGAGCGACTGCTGTGTTGGTTTCACCTTCCAAAGTTAAAACTTGTTATGCGGCAAAACTTGATTTTAGTTGCACAAATAACATTGCGAGTATGAAGCTCTGCTTTTGGGTCTTCGGAAATTAAAGGCAATGGGAATCAGAAGGGCCATCCTTAAAACTGATTCCCAAGTTATTTCTGGTCACATTGACAAAAGTTACAAAGCAAGAGACCCGAAGCTTGAAAAGTATCTAGATACAGTCCGAAGGATTGAGGCTTCCTTCGAAGGTTTCTCTGTCAAAAATATTCCTCGTGGAGAAAATGAATACGCTGATCTATTGGCTAAGTCAGCAGCCCAGGGGCTGCCTATACCTTCGGAAGTATTTTTTGAAACAATAAAAGCACCTTCGGTCGAGCTTCTTGAAAGAGCAATCCTTAACATATCCCCTGTTTATAGTGAAGATTGGAGAACTGAGATCATTTCTTTCCTTCAGGGTAATTTTCTTTTAGATGACGAAGCTTATAACAGGAGAATAGAAGCAAGAGCTCGACCGTATGTCATAATAGAAGGGGAGTTATACAAGCGCGGGGTCTGTTCCCCATTACTCAAGTGCTTATCTAGATCCGAAGGTATAGAATTAATGAAGGACATACATGCAGGTCTGTGTGGATCTCACATTGGATCTAGGCCCTTGCTTGGGAAAGTTTTTCGCCAAGGATTTTATTGGCCAAAGGCAGCTTCGGATGCAGCGGATTTAGTTCAAAAGTGCGAAGGTTGTCAGAAATGTGCAAGAGATCAAAAACAACCTTCGTCTTTAACTCAATTAATACAACCCACTTGGCCGTTGCAAAGGTGGGGTCTCGATTTGCTAGGTCCATTACCACCAGCACAGGGGAACTTAAGATATGTGGTGGTGGCAGTGGGATATTTTTCCAAGTGGATTGAGGCGAAGCCCTTAGCCACAATAACTTCATTTACTATTCAAAAGTTTTTCTAGCAAAACATTGTTTGTCGCTTCGGAGTGTCGAAGGCTATCACTGTGGATAATGGAACACAGTTTGATTCTGAAGCCTTCAGAGAATTTTGTAATCAAATCGGCACGAAGATCCATTTTGCATCAGTCCGACACCCAGAGTCAAATGGACTTGTTGAAAGAGCCAATGGGATCATAATGACAGGAATAATGAAGTCAATCTCCAATAAGCCAAGGGGAAAGTGGCCAGACGAGTTAATCAAAGTGGTGTGGAGTCATAACACAACCACGTCAAGGTCGACAGGCTTTACACCCTTTAAACTATTGTTTGGTGATGAAGCAATAACCCCAGAAGAGGCTAAAACAGGATCAATAAGGACAGTAGCTTCGGCAGTGGACGAAAACGAAGCTGATTGCTCTGTAGAAAAAGATGCTATTGAAGGGATCAGACTCCAAGCTGTGGAGAACATCAATAAATATCAAGCTGAAACAATAAAATGGCGTGATAGAAAGGTCAAGTTGAAGAACATTGAACCAGGACACTTGGTACTTCGAAGAGTAGCTAACCCTGAAACAATAGGCAACTTACATCTGAAGTGGGAAGGCCCCTTTTGGTAGTATCTTCGTCAAGACCCGGTTCCTACAGGTTGAAAGATTTGGACGGCAATGACATTCCTAGATCGTGGAATGCGGATGAGCTTCGGAGATATTATGTTTAGTTCGATGTAATTTTTTATATATTCTTTTTTGTGGCACTCTTTTCCTTTCTAAAGAGGGAGAAAGGTTTTTAATGGGGCCACAACATGTAATTTTTCTTTTCCTTGTTTCAATTCTATAAGAGCGATATCCCCCAAACATGTAAATGTAAAAGCTGAGAACGCACCTTCGAGTGCAAAGAAAAAGAAAAGAAAGCAGGGAGAAGCTCAAGAGTCGTTCCTAAGGGAATACAGAGCTTACAGCGAAAAATAACCGCTGATTCCGCCGAAAGTAAAAGGCGAAGAAGCTCCTAAGGGAGGCTTACAGCGAAAAATAAACGCTGATTCCGCCGAAAGTAAAAGGCGAAGAAGCTCCTAAGGGAGGCTTACAGCGAAAAGTCAACGCTGATACACCGAAAAGTAAACGGTGAAGCCGAAAAGTAAACGGCAAAAAGATTTTTATCATTTTTGAGGGGACGAAGGGCCGTGTCCTAATATTCATTTGCACATAACATATCATCATGTCATTTGCATTCATAAACATCCATTTAGACATATATAGAATCATCATCATGCTACACAAAAAAGACAGGTGCTTCAGAAAATAAGGAAAAGATTCGAAGGAAAAATTTTTCTATGCTTCGTTGTGTACGAAAAGAAGGGAAGGTGTTTTTCGCCTTCGGCTCAAAAGAGAAGTTTCGTCCACAGCAAAGCAGATTGAATACGGATAAGGGAGGCAGGATATATTACAAGGTATGTACAAATTTACATAAGATATTCCATATCTATATTACAAGAATTTTTGCAGGAAAGCATATTATAAGCAACTTTAAGCTTCAGCTAAGGCTTCGTCTTCAGTTTTGCCAAACTTCAGTATTGTCAATCTTCAGCTTCGTCATCCTGTATATACCAAATAGCAGAGTAAGAAAGGTACAAATTTCAAAGGAGAAGGTAAAAGTAACAAAACATAAGTTTTTTACCGGCTTAAGATGGCTTCGAGCTTCGTCGCCTGCCATTTTCCGCCCGCCACTTGCCCAGATCTGGGTCATGAATCTATTTCCGATACTTCTGGCTAAGCTTGGGATATCCATCAAATCTGAAGCTGGCAAGCTGAAGTTTGGTCTGTTCACAATGTTTCCATATGTGCAGCCAGCCTTCAAAAAAGCAGCAGTTGTGCCCCGAGAAGCTACCAGGGCGCAGAAGTCAGCGTGCCCACCAATAACTTCGTCAAGGGCATCAACTTCGCCTTCAATATGTTCTAATGTTCTTGGCAGATTTTCAGCTGAAGGTGCAAATTTCGAAGAGCTAGCTCCGACAGAGTGAAACACGTCCTTCAGCCGCTGCACACATCGGATGCCGAAGCTTAAGCATTTCTCCTGAAGTTCTGTAAAGGATTTCTGCAAGTTTGAGTACTTATCCACTTCAGCCTTCAGGCTTGCTTCAAAATATTTCTTTTCTTGCTCGAATTTTTCTGATTGACGAAGCAGTTCATTCTTTAATTTGTCATTTTCAGTTTGAACTTCAGCCAAAGAGCCCTCCATGGTCTGAATAACAAAATCCTTCTTTTCTAATGCACCTTCGTGCTCTTTGACCATGATTTCAAGGTTTTGGATTGCGAAGTCTTTCTTTTTGAGATTGGCTTCGTGATTTTCCACTTTTTCAGCCAAATCTTGAATGACGACTTTGTTTTTCTCTTCCTCCAGGTCTTGTTGCATTTTCAGAACCTTGCTTAATAATATGCTCTGTCGAAATGATCTTCATTAGAACACGATCCAAAAAGTTAATAATAATAGTAATAAAATAACAAGAATATTCGTCACCTTGAAGTTAGCATAAAGCAAGCTTCCGGCGATGTGTTGTCGTTGGTAACGGCATAAGTCCGCTTCCAACTTCGGCAGGCCAATGCTTTTGGAAAGGGTTCTAACAATTTTGGCCTCGGTGCGGTTCCGAAGGCATCTTAGTTTCCCTTCGTTGACCCCACCAAATAGCATAGCCCCTGATTTGTATCCGCAAGATATGGCATATTTTTTCAACTCCTCTTTTTCGGCGTCTGTTAATTCTTGTCCGAGCAAATCTTGAAAGTTAAAATCTTCTTCTTCTGAAATTTCATCAATTTGCTCTTTCCCCTTCTCAGTTGCCGTATTCACTGTAGCCACAGTAGCCTCCTCTTCAGCCGTTTTCAGGAGTATATTGTCAATAACCTCAAGTGTGGTTTCCAGGTTCGACTCTTCGGTGGCCCTGGCTTCGGCCCTGGTAGCTTCGGCTTTGCCGGTTTCAGCTTCAGTAGTTTTCATTCTAGTAGCTTCGGCTTCGGCAGCTTCAGCAGAAACAATTTTTGACACCGTTGCCGGTGGCGGCGTCTGATGGATCACATCTGTTACTTGAATAATTCTCCGCTTTTTCGACTTCGCAGGACTTTCTACTGCCGAAGCTGCCTTGTCCTTCTGAAAAAACTTCGTCAGTTCCAGTGCCAGCGGACTTAGCCTGAAAGGCAAAGGTTCAGTCATTACCTTCATAATTTTTTCTACTTCAATAGTAGAAGGAGAAGCAGAAGTATCTTCTTCTCGGACCGGCGTTTCCGGCTCTGGGGATGCACTCTTTCTCCTTTTGTAGTGGCCACCTTTGGCTCAGGATTTAACTCTTCAGCGCTAAGATTTCCAGAATCTTTCTTTTTTTTTGGCTACCTTGACGACCTCTTCGTCAGTAGCGCTGGCAATCCTTTTTCGCTTCGGGCCTCCAGCATCTCCGCCCAGTCGACCATAGTCAGCATATTCAAATCCTATGGCATCAAGTACCCTGTTCAGCCTTCGTCTCGGCCGAGTGCCGAAGGCTGCTGTCATCAGTTGGTCCTCTTTTTTAGAGTAATTCCCAAGAATTTCATTACTCATTATTTCAATTGTATCAAGCCATTCTTGGCAGGGTACTTTAAAGTATTTCTTGAACTTATAATGGTAGGGCAGTCGGACGAGTTCTCCCTTTTTCTTTTCCCCTTTAAGCTTCGGCATTGTCCACTCTTTCATAGTTGGGAAAACCCTGAAGGCCAGGAATTCCTGCACTAAATCCCTAGTGCCAATATGTTCTGCAATAATCTTGAATTCGCCTAGTGCAGCCCAAGTTGGACCTTCTACTTCCATTCTGCATCGGGGTCTTGTTTCTCCGAAGGTTAGTTCAAGAGGGCTCTGAACCAGCTTCTCTTTGTCTTCGTCGACTTTGACATAAAACCATTCTGATTTCCAGCCTGTCGGCCATTTGCTTCGGTAGCTGATCACGGGAAACTTCGTGGTTTTCCGATAAGCAAAATTATAGCAACCAAAATTTTCATGCAATCCATCTTTTCTGGCTTTAGTTTGGTAATGCAGCTCATGAACTCGACAGAAGCTGTCGGCAAATGGCTCCACCACCTGGCTTCGGAGAGCCCAGATATAGACGCTGAGCCTGACAATCGCGTTGGGAGTCAGTTGGTGAAAATAGATACCAAATCTTTGCAGCACATCAGAGATCATCCTATTTAAGGGAAATCTCAACCCAGCTTTTAGGAAGCTCTTGAAAATGACTATTTCATCCTTTTCTGGCTTCGGGGTAGTTTCTTCCCCCCGAAGCGAAGTAGCTTCTTCTCATTCTCACTGAAATAACCCGACTTCACCATCTTGGAGAGATCAGCCTTGGAGACAGTCGACTTTCCGAAGTCCAAGTGGCTGGGTTTGCTTGGCACGGCAATATGGTAATCATCATCGGGATCAGCTTCCCCAATATTTCCTTCTTCCGCTTCGGCACCAACTTGTTCTGTCTCGGCAACAGTCTGCTCTGTCTCGGCAGTACGGGTTGCTTCCGAGGTCACCAGTCCAGATCGTTGCATCGCTTTGGAAATAGGAACAGTCTCCGATCCTTCAGCTTCGCCTCCCTCACGCTCAACCCTAGCGGTAGAGCGCACTCTGGCCATTTAATTCTGAATTTCTTGGGAACTAAAAACTTTTTCTTCCGAAGCTTTTTCTTCTGACGAAGTAGGATTTAAACTGGAGCTTCGTTTGATTGCGAGAGTCAAGCTTCGGCTATGGTTAAAAATTTTGGCAGCAAAACAGTGAAATAGCAATGAATGCTGTGGTAACTTCACACCTACCCGTCTGTTTATATAGTGCTGTAGGTAAGAAGGTGAATCGTCAGGATTTTTACACCAGGCGAACAGCTGCTTACACCCGCTGCGCGGTGGACCGCAGAGACCAAATAGTAACTCTGCAAGGTGGGACCGCTACGCGCTCGGAAATTGAATCGTTTCTCGACAACGAGCTCAGGGAAGGTGTTTTTCGGACCTTCGGCTTCCTGAAGCCTAAGAGACTTTTTTCACGGATCAAGCTCGTTACGAAAAACGATCTAGCACCGCGAAGGGGCTACTATTGGGACCATGCTTCGTCGCCGAAGGTCCTGCAGAAAGAAACAACTTCGGCTGAAGTTGTCCGCATGTGATGACCGAAGGTTGCTCTTCATGAAGCTTCGGAATTACAAACCGACTTAAAAGTAGAATGACCTTTTAGTCCATAAGTGTTTGAGTCGTTGTTGTAAACTTTTATGAGGGGCATGATTGTAATTCCTCACAGGTTGTGTCCTGTGCCTATAAATAGTGAACAGTATTCCTTTATTGTTCACGCATTCCTGTAATTGCAATCGCATCACTTGGGAATCAATCTTTGCCAAGGCAGAGGTATAAATGTATCTAATATTTGAATACATTAAGTTGATATAATATGAAAGTGATGTTATTCATTTATAATTTATTTGTCTTTGATGCTTCATATTTCGTACTACTTTATATAATCTATTAGAGTTCGATCACGAAAATTTAACCTTCGTAATTGTATCGTCTTTAACCTTCGTCCGAAGTTCATTAATCCTTAAAGGAATAATGCTTCATTGGACGAAGGGCATTAACATTTAACATTTTATGTTGCCTTGTTCTTAATTCATAGCATTTGAGAACGAGTCCCCAACAACACCCATTGGGATCAGCTCTGGCTGGATTACACCCATTAGGATCAGCATCATCAAGGTCACACCCATTGGGGTCAGCATCAGCCGGGTCACACCCATTGGGATCATCAACAGTAAAAATCTCCACTGGCACTTCCTCGGCAGCAGGAGCAGAAGGGCCGGCATCCTGATTCAAGCATGACACTCACCGAAGCCGTCTCTTTTTCTTCCCCTCAGCAGGAGAAGTTGGATGACTGGCCAAACGAGGACGTTTCGGACGAGTGTTATCAGATCTTTAAATGTCCAAGGTCTTTCCAGGCTCTGGGATAGGTGCTACAGCTAGTGTTTCAGCAGGGACCGAATAAGAGGAATCCTCAGCCAACATGTCCAGCATAGCACTTATTTCTGCGTCGCTCGGGTTTATAGGCATCTCAAAATAAACCTGCCTCTCGTCATTGGGGATTTCATCAAGCGAAACAACCAAAGCTTCAACCTCTTCGGGAGAGGGTCGCACTCTAAGGCCCAAATCACTGTCACCAGCAGGAGGATTTGACACAAAACTGATGAAAGTCTTGGAAGGAGGCATATTCCAGGCTAAATACGCAACATGAGCACCGATATTCGACACCTTGCCTCTAAGAATCATCTCAAGCCGGCTTACCAGATCCACAGCAGGAATCCTTCTGTTGGTAACCCGGGTCGAGTCAGTGATGCCACGATACAGATAAGCTGGGTACGCTCTGTCCTTCAATGGCTGAATGTTCTTAAAAACAAAATCGGCGACCACAGCTTCAGCAGTCAGACCTTTCTCCTTCAACAAGCCAACCTCGGCAAGCAGAACCCTGGCCTCGGCTATCTCCAAGTCTGTGGGGGATTCAGTCCAACTTGGAGCGCGAACATTCGGCTGTGTCCCCGACCGAGGGGGTAGAGAATTGCCGTGATTCTCTACAATAAACCATTCCAGGCGCCATCCTTTGATGCTGTCCTTGAGTGGGATGTCGAGGTACTCTGTCTTCCTCCCACGACGCATCTCTAAACTCACACCACCCACGAGCTGGTGCTGCCCCCTGGCCATCACAGGCCGACAGTGATACAAGTATTTCCACAAGCCAAAATGTGGCAGAATACCAAGGTAGGCTTCACACAAATGAACAAAAACAGAAACTTGCAGAATAAAATTGGGATTCAGATGGGTTAGATTCAGATGGTAGAAATCAAGGAGACCGCGGAAGAAAGGAGAAATAGGAAGAGCAAGGCCGCAGATGAGAAAAGGAATATAAATAACGGACTCGTGGGTGTCCTCCGTCGGGACAGTGACCCCACTGCAGATCCGCCAAGAACAAAGTTCTTTCGGAGGAAGAACTCCGACGGAGACAAGGTGAAGAAGGTCAGACTCAGAAACAACAGACATGTGGTTACCTGCGAAAGGCAACTGGCTGTTGGGATCAATGGGAGGAACAGTCGCGCAGATGAACTCTGATTCTTCCACTTGGGCGCCAGCTCAATATCGCTGGCGAACTGAGCGGAAGCAGGATTACAAGGAAGCAGAGAAGGTCTGGATGCAGAAAAGTAGGGCTAGGGCTCAGAATGCAGAAGCATGCGACGACGCGGTACAAATGGGGTTTTCTCGGGCCAGATGTCATTTCTAAAAGTGCCCAGTCATCACTCGGTCGTTGTTTCCATAAACGCCGATGTGGCCCAATACAACTCAGCTGTTATTTCTAAAACGCTGATGTGCCAAGTCATCACTCGGCTGTTATTTCCAAAACGGCCGACGTGGCCCAATATAACTCAGCTGTTATTTCTAAAACGCTGACGTTACCAGTCTTCACTCAGTCGTTATCTCTAGAACACCGACGTGGCCCGTTATCACTCGGCTGTTATTTCTAAAACACCGACGTCATAAGTAATCACTCGGCTGTTATTTCTAAAACGACGACGTGGCTCAAAAGGACTCGGTTGTTACCTCTAAAATGCTGGCGCCGCAAAAAAGAACCACTCGGTTACCACCTCTGAAAATACTAACAGTAAATCAGCCGTTTTTTCTCTACAAATATGTAGGCAAATCTAAAATACGACTCGACGATTCCAAGTCGTTACTCAAGAATTACATCCAAGAACAACGGCTACATTAAGCATAAACACGGTCGACCGATCGACTGGAAAAGGAGCGATGGGAAAGCAAAGAAACGCACGCAGAATGGGATGAAATCTTCTTCATTATAAAGGAAGGGGAAGTATTACCAAACTTAAAAACCAACTCATTATGAGTTGGTCTTCTTCCCACTGTTCGATACACTACACTACTACATTACATTTCACTACACTATACTACTAACTACTACTACATTATTTCACTAATATTACTTTAATCTATACTAACATTTAAAACCAGTGGCGCCTAGCCACTGGCCCTGTTGCTGCCCTTGCTGCCGTCCTTGCCGTCACCGTTGCCGCCCTTGCCACCACCTTTGCCGCCGTTGCCATCGCCGTCGCCTCTGTCGTCGTCGTCGCCCTCGCCATCGCCGTCACCGCCGCCCTCCTCGGACGAGTCCGAGGAGTCCTCCTCGTCTGAGGAGACCTCCGACTCATCCGAGCCCTCGAGCCCGGCGTGCTCGACGGCTCGGATGTAGGTCCACACCTCTGTGGCGATCCCCTGTGAGTCGTCTGAATCATCAGACAACGCCGGGGGAGAGGCATGGACCGGCGAACCCTCTGACTCGAAGGAGAACTCCTCCTCTGAGTACTCGGAATCGCCGAAGTCCTCCGAGGGAGGAGTCGGCTCGCGCTTCCGCTTATCGCCGGAATGGTGGGAGGAACTCTCACCTTTCTTGCTATTGCCCATGGTGAAGTAGAAGAGAAAAGAAGAGAGTAAGCAACAAGCGGCAGTAAGATGTGTGAAGATGCCGAAAAAGCAAGCACACTATTTATAGAAGAAGAAGGCAATCACTCACATCCTACCACGGCCACTGAACAGTCGCAAAAATTCAATATGCAATTCAAACCGTCTGGAAACACGTCAGGCGGCTTGCGCCGTTCCACATAACACGACACCCATTGGGACTCCAGTCAACTGCTTGTACAATATGATTACACCCGCGGTCACATCAAGTTACTACTCAGGAGCAGTTCGCTAAACGCTCAGCGCACCAAGCCGTCCCTTGCCTACACCCATTGGGGGGACGTCTAGGAATTTTCAATATATTTTCCTAAGCAGTCACATCCATACAGTATACGCAATGAATACCTCAAAACAGAAGGAAGATATCAACAGAGATCAGAGGAAAGCCAAATATAACTGATGAGGTACAAGTCTAATCAACAGAAGCATTGAAGCACGAAGTGATATGAAGACTAGCCAAAGGCCATCTACCGAACGTCCAATCTGTTGCATACCAAATAAATTTCAAACCTAACAAGATATGGGCAGATCGCGTGCTCGATCTCAAAGGCAAAACTGCATGCTGGACCTAGGATCTTGTTAGGTTGGGTACTCAAAGCTCGGGGGCTACACCCATTGGGTGCACCTTCGGTGCACCCAATGAATTTTGAACTCTAAAGAGTGAAATGCCGACCTCCAAAGCATAAACCCGAGATAGAACACCGATTTTTGAGGAATAATAGCAGAAGAAGACAATAGAAGATCGTTTTTATCGGGTCACTCAGAGTTCAGAAGCAGTGGCTCGACAACTTATTTTCAAGGCATTCCTTATCAAAATAAAAAACTGCAAGCTAGACCTAGGATCTTTGGGCCGGTTATTTCAAAATCGACACAAAGATTGGGGGCTTGTGGGGGACGGATATCCCCCGGGTCCACCGGAAGGATAAAAGACCTCACGAAAGGCCCGTGGGCCCAATAATTCACAAGGTCATCCCTTCGTGGGCCTGGGGAGGAATGTCTAGTGAAGCGATTTGACACAAGACCGGATCGACGCAAGCCCAGATGGCCCGATGAATTTGAGCAATGATCGCAACAGTGATCCGACCTTCCCGTGCAGTGCCCTCATACATCGAAACTGAATAAGGGATAGGTCGGCGGAATTATAGGAAGATAGGCTCAGTCGGTTCACTATTACTTAGGCGCACATTGTTATCATATCCACATGTAATGCCCCACGGTCGAGTATATAAGGCCTAGGGGGCACCCCCTCGAAAGCATCTCATTACGTAGCCATCCACCCGGTTCTCTAACATCCTCGACACTAGAGAGCCTCTTTGTAATCCACCACATAAAGTACTCACGCCAGGACGTAGGGTGTTACGCATCTCAAAGCGGCCCGAACCTGTACAAAACTGTCCACTGTCTCTCGTGCATCCAGCAGGAACCATCGAGCTACAGTCGATAACACTGTCCTACTCCAAAAAAGCACCTTGTGGGGCAACCCCGGGTGCGCGGTCAGACCCAAAACACCGACATTGGCTGCTTCAACCATTGCAAGTGCCTAAGGGGGCCTGACAAGATCTAACCATGGATTTCATCGAGGGTCTCCCAACCTCTGATGGCAGTAACTCTATTCTAGTGGTCGTTGATCGGTTCACCAATTATGCACACTTCATTCTATTGAAGCACCCCTGTACATCCCAGTTAGTGGCTAAAGCATTCTTGGATCACGTGATTAAGCTACATGGTTTTCCTAAAACTATTGTCTCGGACCGTGATCGAATCTCCACTAGCATTTTCTAGAAAAAATTGTTTGCTCTCTTTGGAACATGACTTTTGCACAACATCGCCTATCGCCCTCAAACAGATGGCCGGTCGGAGAGGTGAATCAATGCATTGAGATGTTTTTACGCTGCATAGTTCATGACTCTCCTAAATCATGGAAGAAGTGGCTCTCCTAAGCTCACATCTGGTATAACAGTACCTTTCACACTGTCCTGGGTTGTTCCCCTTTCAAGGCTCTCTATAGATATGATCCTGTCCTAGGCTTGCTTATTCATGTTTTCCCAAGTTCTTCCTATGAAGAAGCAGTTTGGCTCCAAGAGAGGGACACTCATCTGCAGCTCCTCAAAGACAACCTAACTAAGGCACAAAACTGTATGAAAATATATGCTGACCGTCACTGTACAGACAGACAATTACAGGTGGGTGAACATGTATTACTCAAACTTCAGCCATACACTCAACAATTTGTCATCAGTCCACCTTTCCCCAAGTTGGCATATAAATATTTTGGTCCATTCTCACATATTATAATAAACCAAGTGTAAATTAATTCTTTGGGGTCGTAAAAGAATTCAAACAAAACTGTTGTCAGCTACAAAGTTGAATATCTTTTTATGTTCTACAACTTTTATTTTAGTAGTTTTTCCATTCGAGGTGGTTTTGCAAAATTTGCATTCTAGTTTCGACAAATTTAAATGCAATTTTGAGAGTCCAAACTATTTCAAATAAAAAAAGTTATCATCTACAAAGTTTCATAACTTTTAGAGATCTACAACTTTTATTTTGGTGGTTTTTTATACGAGGTCATTTGAAAAACTCAAAAAATCAATTTCAAATGATTTATACTAGCGATTCCTTAAGAAAACCGCCAGTACAAATATAATTTATACTGTCAGTTTTCTTAAGAAAACCACTAGTGGAAATGCATGATTTGCACTGACGGTTGCAAAAGTGTTTCCACTCACAATTCTTAAGTTGCACCGGCCATTTTATTTTCACTTACGTTCCATAACAAAACCGCTTGTATAAATTAGATCTCACCATAGTCATAGAGCTCTTTTGTACTAGTGTACCTTTGCTTACAGTGCATCAACTCTTTATTTAGTGCTTTATTTCCACCAACATTCATTTATATCATCCAGTTTACACACTCACCACAACTACATGCGTCAAAGTCGCCAACATACAAACACGTAAAGTACTAGTACTAGTCTACAGCCTGTGCCGTGCAGCTGGGACAACTTTACCCCCGTGCTGGTCAGCGCACGGTCGCTACACGCCCATGCGCTACGCGAGGAGCCCCCTGGCGATGCGGCCGTCGGCGCCCTGGGGAAAGAACCCGCCGTGCTGAGCGGGGTTGCCGGTGCCGTAGACGATGCCGAGGATCTCCTCGGGCGTGCGGTCGTAGGCGAGCGAAAGATGGTCACCGGCGATGACGTTCCCCACGGTGAGCCCCTCGGGCCCCAGCTCGGCCGCCACCACCAGGCCCTCGTCCTTGACGCCCCTCCTCCCCAGCGAGTTCCTGAGGTCCGAGATGTGCGCCGTGACCTCCGCCACCCCGACGGCGTAGCCCGCCACACGCGCCATCCCGCGCTCGTACAGCAGCGTCCGGATCACCGCGTCCTGCGCTGACTCCACCGCCAGCAGCCCCGCCAGCAGCTGCGCACGCACATATACATATCATTAGGCAACACAACAGCACGTCAGCCGGGGACATGCACAGGACATGACTTGTACGCATGACGCACGCACATGCCGTTCCGTGCGTTGGCCGATGGCTAGGTGGTGGCGAGTAGAGTGTTCATGCGATGCACGCGCGTATGCACTTCAACTACCTTTCTGGCCTGAGGGGTGAAGAGCCTGGGGTTGGCGCCGACGTAGCCGGTGAGGCCGACGTAGGGGATGATGTAGGAGGCGACGAGGAAGTTGACGCTGTTCTCGTAGGGGTTGAAGGGCGGGTCCAGCGTCGCGTTCAGCGCCTGCTCGATGATCTTGCCGAAGTTGGCCGCGCTGATGTCCAGCAACGGCCGCGGGAAGCCCCTCACCGTCTGCTTGATTGCCCTGCAAGCAAGCACGCCGGCGCCGGCCGGGTCACATTATTGATAATTTGTAGTGTCCAGCTATGTGTTCGAGTTATTATTACCTGAGGTGCCCGACTTCTTGGTAGCAGAACTGGGTGGCGACGTCGCGGATGAACGGGGTGAGGGAGGCGGACTGGCCGCCGATGGAGGGCGGCCCGCCGCCGGTGAGGTTGGCGTCGATGGCGTCGAGGCCGTACCCCAGAGCGGCCCAGCAGAAGAACTCCGTCTCCAGGTACTCCAGGTTCAGCGGGAACTCCAGCAGGTCCACGTCCGACTGCGGCAGCAGCGACCCGGGGCCGCCGAAGAAGCCGCGGTACGGCGGCCGCGCCCACTCGTTGTCCATGTCCTGCGCGCGCGCAAAGGCGCCGCACAGGCAAACCACCACCGCGGCGACCACGGCGACGGACGGCGCCGGTGCACCCATCGATCGACGGCGGGCGGCTAGCTACGACGATCGCTCAAAGAGCCAGCGGGGACTAGTAGCTAGAATCGGGCAACGAACACGTCAAGATACCGATGCGATCGATTCCTCAGCTGCAAGTTTGACTTGTGCGTGTGTGCAGTTAGTTATATTGCTCCCGGGACGGGAGGATCGGTGCAAGGATTTATAGGCGGCGCGAGCGTGCGTGTTGGCGCGCGGGCTGGCGGCGCGACAGTGGCCGATGACGGGGACGGGTAGACGTGGTGCGCCAAGGGCGTGGCGCGCGGAGGAGCAAGAGTACGTCTAGTGTTGTTTAAACGCTGACGGTCGATTCGTTTTCTTGCCTGAGTTCGAATGGTTGCTTCACCTCTACATCGAAGCCAGCCAGCGACGACGCTAGCTCGGCCGTCGTGCATATGAGACTGATTAAGTGATGCTTTTTTAGTGAGTTCACAATTACGACTTGCGAGACAGACAGACAGTGATCGTTGGCTCGTTGCCTCGTTGGAAGGCAGCAAAGATTATCCTTGTTGGTACGGTGGCATGTGTGGATATATGCAAATGACGAGAACTCAGCAAGTTAATCATGCGTCATGCGCTCATCAAAAAGAAGGGTAGGGAGAGTGTATAGAAACAAAAGTATGATTTACTCCTTGTATGAAAAAAAATCGGTTGTGGGGCCTAATCACATATTTTTTATATTTTATATTCTATACCAATCATAATATAGATATTTATAATATAGATATTTATATGGAAAAATAGAAAACAAACAAAACCGGTCTATATCGGGCCTAGCCTTCATGTCGCACATAAGGCATAAACATGGCACGGAGTCGAGCTAAACTATACTGGGCCATGAGCCGCCCAACAGATCAGCCTAGTTGAACATGTATACCTGTACACCAGTGATATGTTCGTACAGGCAGGAAGCAGCTCAATCAATATGATGGTCCATGCAAATAGGACTACTAGGTGTGAGAGCACAGAAGAGCTATCGGGCCATCGATTGAGATACATGAGTTTTCGATTTGGTAAATTTGGGATTAGTTAGGTTTGATTTGAGATTGTAGTTGTTTGATTGAGGAGAGGAGGGGTGTCAACGCAGACACCCGTCATAGCGCCATCACTCGTCACGCATACGGTGCCTAAAGTCACGAGGACACGAGCAGAACCCTCGACGCTATCGTCCTTGTAAGCCACTCAAAACTTTCAGATGCTTATTGTAAAGGTTTGGAATTTGAACAACTACCCTATTTAAACAAGGTCTACCTATGCAACATATAGAAATCGTAGCGATGCAGAGATATTTAACTATTAATTTATACAAGTATAGGTAGTTCAATCATTTACTACATAAATAATTTTGCAAGATGCTGATCATGTATTACTGGAGGCACGCATAATAGGTGTTACCTCCGTTAATGGGCAGCTAGCGGCTGTCTTTCTTAGGGCATGTATAATGGAGAGACACCAAAACGGTTCTCCAAACACAAGAGATAACTAAGAGACACTATTGTACAATAGAGTGTATATAAATATAGTCTATTAATAAATATAACTGGTCCAACATGCCAAAGTGCTTCGGGCTTCATTTGTAGACCTCTTTGGAAAAGAGGTCTGGCGTACCACCAATGCGCCGGGCCTCATCTGCGCTCCTGCAGCGTTCTCTAGTAAAGTGGATCGGTGCACCACCGAATTGGTCCGGTGCACTAGGCTACTCAAGCCTCATGCAGACGCCTCTGGGAATAAGGTCTGGTGCGCCACCGGACTGGTTTGGTGTGCCCTAGAATAGCTGAAGTTTGACACTTTTCTCCATATCTTCTTCGAATCAATTTGACTAATCTTTAGAACCTTCTTATGGCTTAGACAAACTTATTTAGAGCATGTACAACCGGTCTAAGTCATAAATTCTCACCTTTTTCTTGTCTCCAACTCAAATTCCTGTTCTAGGCTCAAACTCAGCTCCAAATGCACCTTTTCTGAAATCTCTCAATCCAAAGCTTCTAAGGTGCTCAAAAACATTCTTAAGGATAGTTAGAACTTATCCAAATTTGTGAACTAGTCATACCTCAACTCATCCAAGTTTTGCCCTACTTTGCCTTTGCTGAAGCTACAAGTTGAGTTAATCTCCACAAATTGACACTAATGAACATGCAAGTGCACACTCAGCAAAATAGTTAGCACTCAGGGTTGTGCTGATCATTGATCACCAAAGCCAACTTAGCAATGGTGTATAACACATTTCCCTTTCAGTCATCATCATTGTCGTCGTCATCATCGCCATACACCCCTCATCATCATCATCATCATCATATAATCATCATCGTTGTCATCGTCGTCGTCGTCATCGTCGAAATCATTGTCATCAATGTCATCATCACCATCATCGTCGTCGTAGTCCTCGTCATAATCAACATTGTTGTCATCACCATCCACCCCTGCAAGCAACCCATCGTGTGACTCCCTATCCATGTCGTATCCATTTCTGCAAGTAAGGTTTTTGGTTCAGCTGTAGATTCTAAAAATCTGATTCTAGATGCGAGGAAGCTGTTGTGAGTTGATGGCTATGGGAAAAATAAAAACTCTTTGGTTGAAATAGCTATCAACTATAGATTTTGTAAGAGTATGATGACTTGGTAACATGGGAGGGGCACCGCCCTATGTTCTCTCAAATGAGCTTATTCGATAGCATGCCATCCTCAATAAAAGGGGTGATATGCCATGTCGCAGGGCCATATGCCCACAACGCTAGGCCCAAGCATTATGGTTGTAATCATGCCTAGTCCAACATATACATGGCAACCTACATGAATAGTGTGTATGGCCTTAACAATGACTGGGACGATAGGTGTTACATCATTGTCTTCCATGGGTATGTAACATTGCAGTCATTGAACATAAAAGTGGGGACTAGGGAGGTGTTGAAGGAGGCAAAATCAGATGTGTATGGGCAACGTGGATGTTGGGCGATGAGCAACGTTGAAATATGTACGGTGGTTTAGGGATGGCTAAGCCATGTCGCCAACGTTCAGAATCGGTTTTAGGAGGCAGTGGTCACTCTAGTCATAGTTGGGAGGTAATGTTGAGTGAGTGTCAATTGACGAGTCAAGTAGGGGCCTCCAAGTAGAAAATAAAATGATTCAATCCTATAAATAGTGGTGATTGGGGTAATATTTTCGAAAATCTGTTTGGTAGGAATCTAGAAGATATGGAATAAAAGGATATTTTAGATTGAACTAGCGGAATTTGTAGATTTTCAAGAATTGATTTAGCTCATGTACCCTTTTGGTCGGGATTCCATATTTTTTACAGTGACTCTAGCTCAGAAAACTGAACCAAACAGACCCTTAAACTACACCCTCCTGTCACTGTACTACACCCTCCAGTATAGATAGGATACTATCTTTTCATATGTTAACCGTTTGTAATCTTGTATTAAATAATTTAGCCACCAAACAAATTCAAATATAAAAATTCCAACTATAAACTTCTAAATTGTCAAGCACTATAACTTTTGGAATAGGACATGTCTCCACATGAGATTGTTCAAAAATGTTGAATCTCAATGAAAACAATTTGAGACTCTAAACAAATTAAAATTAAAAACTTATCAACAATAATCTTGTAATTTAGATCTATTACTACAACTTTGGTATTAATTAAGCATGTGAATATTTAATATCTTTTAAAATTCTAAATTTTAAAATCTAAAAAACATATTTGGGACTACAAACAACTTTAATGAAAAACTTTTCAACTCACTACAGGAATACTGAAGATTCCCGTCGACTTTTGCTCTGGCTGACGGGAATTAGTTAACTCCTGTCGGCTACATCGCAGCCGACGGGCATTAAGTTAACTCCCGTCAGCCCTGACGCAAGCCGACGGGAATTAGTTAACTCCCGTCGGCCTATACTCTAGCCGACGGGGATTATTGTTTTATGGAGGCCGGCGGACATCCCGCGCGGCTCATTCTCCTCTCTCTCTCTGTTGTCTCGTTTCCAAACCGACGCCGCCACCTAGCTACCCCCCCCCCCCTAGACGGCCGCCGCCCCGGAGCGCCCAACTGGATTCCTGTAGTGACTACAAAATAATTGTATTGAGAACTATAGACCATGTTAATCTCTATGGTTGAAAATTTTAAAATTTAAACGAAGTCCAAAAACTTAAAACAACATTTTGAGTCTCTAAATAAAAAAAATCTAACTACAAAGTTATAGGTCGTATGGAGAACTATAGTTTTTTTAGATGATTGGAGAACTATAATTTTGATATAAATGCATCTTTCTAGCAAAAAAAAATCACACCCTGAACCATCTGTTAATAGTCATTTCACCTTTGTTGATAGGTTAACAAAGATAAGACGTCTTAGGACGGTGATCTCTATTAATGATCAATTAACAAGAACAGTCAAATTAGTATGCCAATAACAAAGATGGCCTAAGTATTTAATAGAGATGGTCACTAAATGGTTTGTCGCTTAATTAGAGAGATTGCCCCAGAAATTCAATATCAGGCAGTGAGATTAAAGTTTCACGAGCCACATAAGTATTGTTGTGTCATTGTAGTATACTCCCTCCAGAATCGAATTATAAATCGTTTAGAATAACGAAACGGTTTCTAAAATATAGCTGACTAATTTTTTTTAAATAGAAATGATTCTTAACATATTTATACTTTTGTAAAAGTGTATTTTAGGCAAATTGGTGCAAATGACTATTAGATTTTAAAATAGAAACGATTGTATATGTATCGAAGTTTTACGAGTTTGATTCAAACCTTTTCCAAAACGATTTATAATTTAGACACATCGTCTCACGGCAATTAAACTATTGTATGATGTGGAAATTTACGTGTCCCAGATTCTTCTTGAGCACTAATCACGGCACTGTAGTGGCCTGGCCACTGTAATCGATCTGTATGTGTAGATCCGCACATTGGCAGCTTAAACGCAGGTGGGCGGCCGGGATCGTGGGTTGTTGTGACCGTGTGAGTTGTTTTTATTGGCAAATCCAGACGCAATCCTTGCAATATGCGGCGCGTCCCACGAAAAAGAAGCCCAATTCGACTGTGCCAAAGAGAGATAACGCAGAATGATGTGCACGCGTGAGTAGAGACATGTTGTGCCGCAGATGCGTGTGCAATTCCTCGTTTTGGACGTCGTGGTGCATCGTGCAAAGCATTGGTGGCGTCCGGATTATTGTAGTGTGCTTTGATATTTATCAGACTATGGAGATATGTCCCTGCGTTGCTAGAGTAAGACACAACATCATATCATGATATTATATTGAGCATGCGATGACTTATTATGAACATATAGTTAAGATATGCCCATAATATTTAAGTGTGATGAGTAATTGTCATAAAGATGATTGGCTTTGGTTTAGTGTCCACTAGCTTTAGCATCAATATGGCGTATGTAATATATCTCTTGACTTATGGTGTGCATGTGTACTGAGGTGAAGGATGGACGTGGAGATTTAGATTGAGGGACTATAGAAACTAGGAGCTCAATGTGGTAGTTGACACCTTAAGACATCAATAAGTACAAGAGTATATGAAGGAGCATACTATATTGACTAAGTTAAGACCACTGCAACAAAATCGCTCAAAGGTGACATGGTTGTTTGTGACACTAGCTAAAAATACGTCACTAATTTATCACAGTGACGTTTCTTTAAAAACGCGCCACTAACAAAATTATCTTTGTGACGTCTATCGTAGAAATGTGTTACTAGCAAAATGTGGTAATAACTCAGTAACGGCTTTTATTTTACGTTTAAATCAAGTCACTAATATAAACATATAAACATGTCACTCGCTTCATTTGTCAGATCTATTTAGTGACGTGTATATATAAGCATGTCACTGGCTTTAGACGTAAGATTTTTTTAGTGACGTGTATTTAAATTAATGTCACTAATACATACTATCTCCGTTCTTAAATATATGACATAGCTGACTTTTTTTGAAAACTTTGACCACTCGTCGTATTCAACAAAAATGGTGAAATATTATTTATTTTGTTATAATTTGTTTTATCATTTAAGGTAGTTTGAGCGTGACTTGAAATTTTAGATTTTTGAATAAATATTTCGAATAAGACGACATGAAAGTTTTTTAAAAAAATTCAATGGTGTAATATATTTAAAAACGGAGGGAGTATATACATTTAGTGACATGTGTATACAACCCTGTCACTAGCTTCAACCTTTACGACACAATTAAAATTCGAATATTTCAAACAACCTTAGATAGAAAAACACCAAAATGAAAGTCATAGGTTTTTAAAAGTTATAAAACTTTGTAGTTTATAATATTTTGATTTGAAATCATCTTGTAATAAACAAATATATTTAAAGTTTTCAAATTTGAAAATCAAAATTTATAAACGACCTCAAATGTTGAAATTACCAAAATAAAAGTTGTACATCTTTAAAAGTTATGTAACTTTGTAGTTGACAAGTTTTAAATTTGAATTCATTTACTGCATCAAATAATCAATTTAGACTCGGTTTGTTGTAATATTCGGTGTAGTGGTAGACGAGCTCATGCATCAGGGGAGGTTGTTAGTTCGACTCTTATGAGCCACGCATGGTTGCTCGGTAGAGGACTTTGACTACAATCTAAGCAAAATCTCCCTCCTACGTGACGATGAGAGGGCGATCTGAATGGTCTATCACAGCCGCACTGAACATATAGACATCCGGCATTATTTCTTGAGACATCACTCATAAAGGGGAGATATCGTAATTAGGGATGAAAACGGTTTTAGAATTTTTTTGGTATTCGCCGGTAGCGTCATTTCTCAAAAACGGAATCGGTCATCGGTATCAAAATCGATATAGTGTTTTATCAACTGTTTCGTTCAGTTACCATTTTTAGTCGAATTTTATCGAAATTATACATTGGGATTACCGAAAATAACTACACCCAAATGTAACACCCTGAATTTAGGGGTATAAAATTTCTTTTCTAATATCCACCAGGTTCAGGTTCAGATGTTACTCTCTCATTTCTTTGCTTTCCTTCTCTTTTTCCTAAAAATGGAGAATTATTTTGTTTTATATTGGCATAAACCTAGTGGAATGAGCCCTAGAGGCGCTTTGGTTGTTGCATTCATGCCGTTGCACGGTGTTTCTAAGTGCAAAATGTGTTTGAAACATGTTAGTATATCCTATAGAAGCTCTCGGTAGATTTTCATATTTTTCGGAGTATTTTTCTATTTTCTAGAAACCAAAATCTATTTATTTGAGGTACTTAAAATGTTTTTTAGAAACTCTAAGTATGTTTTTGAGTTCATTAGGTGCCAAAACATTTCTATGAAAATTTCTGGAATTTTTGAAAGCATCTATAATATTTTGAGCATAAAATATGGATTTCTAGACTTTTTCGAATTTTATAAATGGTAAAATTCGAATTTGAACCGAATTTCCATCTCGTCTGAACCCTAGATATATATACAGGCTCGGCTTCTCCTCGTCGAGAATGTTCCAGAGCACGAAACCGTTTTCTTAGATTCAATTTCCAGCTCCTGGAATTGCTCGTCGAAGTTCAAAAGCGGTTCCAACTCTGGTGAACAATTACTCCCAATCTGTGCATCGTGTGCGGAATCTGTGGATACCGTTGCGATCGTCTCGTTAAGGGCTTCGTCTGGGCGCGTTCGGTTCGTCGATCGAACCTTCTAATCTTCGTCAATCGATGGTTTCCTCCTCGGCTCTGGTGAGGGTCTTCTTCTTCGGTGAGAAACCTCCATTGTTGCACCTAGGGTTTTATTGTTTTTTCCTTTTTCCCGTCTGTGTTTGGGTCCCTCTCCCTCTCCTCACCTCACCCGGCGGCGGCCCTCCCCCTTGTTTTCCCCCCACCGCGCAGCCCCTCCCCGCGGCGCTAGCGGTCATGGCGGCCCGAGCCGGCCTCCCTTGCTGCGCGCCCTACCCCCCCCCCCCCGGGCCATGGCAGCCCAAGCCGACCTCCCCTACGCGCGCCTGGCCCGGCTCGACCCCTATCCCCTGCGCAGAGCCCCTCCTCTCCCCCTTCCATGGTTGGGAGGAAGGAGAAGAGAGGAGGAAGAAGAAGACAATTTTGTAATTTAGTCCCTGTTTCGTACGCAAGAATTTAGTCTAATTTAAAACAGTGATAACTTTTACGTTTTAAACCCGATTCAATCCGTTTAAGTTGTGTTAGATTCATATTAAAATTATATACATGTTAGAAGTATTTTTTCCTACAGTTGCATATTTTACTTAATTTATTTAAACGTTTGTTTAACCGTTGGCTACTAGAACAATGTTTTATTTAAATCTAATTTATAATTTCGAATTGCGCATTTATAAATCAACATCAGCGCAATTAATGTTAATTGAACTATTCTTATTAAATAATTGGTTAGTTTAGTTATATTATTTATTTATTAGTCTTGCGTATCATGTCGACCTGCGTGCCGTGCGCATGGCGCAGGGTTGTTTCACGCGCGTCGTTCGCGAGTGTAGCACGTGATGTTCGCACGTGTTTTCGTGCACCATTCGCATGTATCGCGCGTTATCCGCGTGCGAGATTAAATCGTTCGCTTATAATCACTCATATAAGTTAATTAGTTATTTATTTAATCATCCACAGTTAAAACAGTAAGTTAGTCAAAACTAAGTAGTTTTAATTTATATTTTATAAATGTCAATTAATATAATTACATTTAATCAAACGTTCTAACTTCTAACTAATACTTGCTTAGTGTAAACGTGTCAACTTCTAGACCGTAGCTCTGACTGCCGCGTTTTTTTCGTCGCGTGACCATAGTAGCGAGCTCTATTTTTGTATGTTTTATTATGTTTTTCTTTGAAAGGTATAATGTTCTTATGTGTATATATATATATGTTTGCTTGTGTCTGTTCGTCTTTGCTTCACGTTGCGATTAGATCGCGGTCCGTTTCTGAGCTTTGAGTATTCGACGATCAAGCTTCGGCGACCAAGTGGTTAGGTTCTTCGAGTTCTACAATGTTAAAGACCTTAAGTATCTGTTTGGTGAAGGCAAGTGTCCTCTGACCTGTTATGTCCTACTTACTTATAATTCAATGTTCTGCATTACTTAATTGAAACCTAAGGATTGACTAGCTTTGCATTTATCTTGTCCTTGATTATCTTTTGGGTTATTATGATTAGCTTCATGCTATTGCTCTACTTTAATCAACGAATATGATGATAACATTTATTATACGATGATGTTATCTTGATTATGATGATAAGCTTGTGTTACTTTAGGGGACTTAGGCTATTTCCTGAGTACCTCTCTGTAAGATACCTGTTCGTTGAGAGACCACCCGAGATAACAGTACAACCATGAGGGTGGAATAGGACGCCCTTATTTATACTACTCTATTAAGAACCTAATGTGGGTACCTGGTGCTAGCACGGCTTCACCCTACGGCCCACAGCACGAGCGTAAAAAATAGTGCAAAGCAAGCATTTGAACCCACACCTGCATGCTTTATAAATTTGGAGCTAACCATCAAACCACACATACCTTAGTGTTTAAAAATAAAAAATAATTATATTTATAGCCTAGGCGCCGCTACCCCAGGCTCATGGCAACGCACGGGCACATACCTAGTAGCTGATTAATTAGATGAACTTAGGGGTGTAGTTGGATTTGCCAGAGGGCCGTCAATGGAGGCCGGGCATAGTGCTTCCTCTACTAAGGGTGGGTGCCGAGATTCATTTGTTTTGGTTTTGTTAGTTACCTACCTTAGGGAGGAGTACCGTGTTTGTACGACTAGCGAAACCTAACAACCAACTGCACACCAGGAGAATCTTTATAAAGGCTACGTAGTGATACCCTACCAGGCCACCTAGGTAGTGATCAATGGGGAGTAACGCTCTTCGGGCAGAAAGGGAGTCACGGCTTGTGGGTAAAGTGTGCAACTAGGGATGGTAACGGGTTGGATTTTGTTCGGGTATAATAATACCCGACCCGAAATTGTACCCAAGACTTCTACAAATATCCATACCCACCAAGCCAATCGGGCGAGAAACTATACCCATACCCATGCCCATCGGGTATCCACCGGGTATCGGATATCCAGTGGATATGTTATTGTAGACTAAATAGCATTTGGTCAGTGTTATAGTTAATGCATAAAATATTTTAGTTTCCATCTAAGCACCAATGCAACACGAGAACGACTATATTTGGCTACACGTCGATACAATTTCCCAACTCAAAATTATGACATCCAATAGATTTAAATTCGAGTACAGAGAATAAAAACTTAATGAGTTCATGGCAGTTGACAGTCATAACATTGTCAATGTCTCATTGATCTCGATTACATTACAGTTGACTGTTAACACAACACAAATTAATATTCATTAATCAACAACACATGCGGGTGAGTTTTTCTAGTGGATGTAGCACATTTTTAATGGATGTAGCACATTTAAAGAGGTATATTGATATCTCGGGTATCCCTTGGATACCCATGGGTAAAGTATTTTACCCATACCCGACCCGATAGGACCCGCGGGTGAGTTTTTCTACCCATATCCATATCCACCGGGTACGAAACCCGCGGGTATCCATACCCACGGGTCCTACTGCCATCCCTATGTGCAACCTCTGCAGGGGAAAGAAACTGATATATCAGTCATGCTCACGTTTATGAGCGGCTGTCACACCTAGTTTTGGAAGGTAAACCGAATGCGGACCATGTACGTGCCAGGATCAGAACTCACGTACACAGCGATTACATAATTGGACATCATCACACAATGCTCGAAATAAATAGCAGAAAGGTACTTTATTACAACAAGATGTCCAAGACATCCACATAGTCTATTACATAACCATTGTCTTTAACATAACTACCAAAGTGCAGAAATATGGAACGTAGAAGCTAAGCCTACACAGGCAGCTGACTAGGGGTTTGCCACTAAGAAAGAACTAGAACTCGTCGTAGTCCTAAAACTCCTTGAAGTCATCCATGTTGCCAGCATCACCTCCTGAGCACTGAGTGCAGTGGGGACAACCTGGGGTAGGGTGGTTTGTAAAGCAAGGGTGAGTACACATCAACGTACTCAGCAAATGTCCCATTTGGCTAAAGTGGACTAGCTATATATGGGGTTGAGGTTAAGCAGTTGCTTTTAGTTGGTCAAGTATTTATTATCATCAGTAGAGCCAAGTTTTTAGTAATAAACCCAGTTATTACCCAGAAGTACCCCCCTCAAAAGAGGAAATACTGGAGATCAGATTTTATAACATCATTATTAATCATCATCATAAAAGTATCCAAAGTTCTTCTAATCAAAGAGGATCCCAAGGCTACTCTTAACCGTGAGCTCGGCTGATATACCAGTTTCTAACACTCTGCAGAGGTTGTACACTTTACCCACAAGTCGTGATCCCTTTATGCCTCGGGTCGATCAAACCCTCAAACACTACCAAGGTGAGTCGGCAAGGTTTCACTACATAGCCTTTACAAAGACTCCCCGAGTGCATAGCTGCTCGTTAGGTTTCGCCAGTCGTACAAACGCAGTACACCTCCCCAAGGTGGGTGACTAACAAAACCAAATCAAATGAACCTCTGCACCCCAACCTTGGCAGAGCGAGCACTACGCCCCAGCCCCATTGACGGCCCTCCGGCAAAGCCAACTACACCCCCAGGTTCATCTAATTAATCAGCTAAGGGTGTCCCATGCCACCCTCATGGTTGCACTATTATCCCGGGTGGTCACTCCACGAACAGGTCCTTACGGAGAGGTACTCAGGAAAAAGGCCTGAGCCCCCTAGAGTATCACAAGTTCATCAACATAATCAGGATAATCGTATCGTATCATAAATGTTCACATCATGTTCATTGATTGAAGTTAAGGCAATAGCAAAATGCTAACCATGATAACCCAAAAGGTAAACAAGGATAAGTAAATACAGACTAGTCAATCCTTAGGTTTCATAAAGTAATATGAGACAGTGAATCATAAAGTATGTAGGACATAATAGGTTAGAGGACACTAGCCTTCACCAGGTTGTTGCTCAGGGAGGTCTCCAACAACACAATCAGGAACCTCGGACTGCTCGTTGTCTAAATAAAGCGAGCATGCATTCAATACATTTGGAAAGTACAAATGAACATCACACCAAACATGTACAAACATTGGAACTCGTCTTAAAAGGGACACATTACTACATAACGGGGATGAATTCAAAGTATAACATGAATTATAGCATAAATTAACTTCATTTGGTAATAGATTACTATTTTCCCTAAGTGTTACTTACAAGTACATAATCATAGTTCAATTTATTTTATTTGCGACCTAAAAATTAGAACAGAGGTGAACTCATGTAATACACATTATTAATCTCATAAGCTTAAACATGTCTAAATCCATAAGGTTTTCCCTTTTATTTATTTTATTAAATAAATAAATCTACATCTACATTAGTTCAAACTTAGTCATAAAAATTAGAATGTGCAGACAGTAAATGAAATCATTTTATTTAGACAGAGAATAATTCTATGAACATTTGGCAATTTGAATCACTAAATTTGGAGTTCATATGCAAAAGTTATGAAATAAACAAGTTTGGGGATTCAAAATATGAAATTAGGTCTAATTCTGTGAATATTTAAAAGTTCAGGGTTAAATCTGCAAGATTACAGGGGCCTGCGCACACCAGGGACGGCGGGTTGATTTCCAATAAACCGAGGGTCTCTTTAATAAAACTACCGCGCGAAGGGGTATCGGGTGAATCTAACCGTCAGATCTAAAACCAACGGCTGAGATTAGATCCGCGGCTGAGGGCGCGCGCGCGGGGGCTAGCGAGCACTGACAGGCGGGCCAAAGATGTCAACGACAGAGGGGGAGGGCGCACTGACCAAGCAAGCCCAGCGCTAGGGGACTTGGGCGCTGACAGGCGGGCTAGGGCGTCAGGCGCGCGTGCGCGAAGCGTTATCCGTGATCTGAGCCGTGCGATGAAGATCGAACGGAGGGGATCAGACCGGGGAGGGGTGAACGGCTACAGGCGGTGCTACTCTTCTCCACGGCGGTGAGGTCACCAGAGTTGAGGCTGGCACGAGCTAGGGTGGCTCCGGGGTCGCCGGAGTCGGGCAGAAAGGGAGAGAACGCCATGGCGAACTCAATGGTGGGGAAGAGGCCATGAATCCGAGGGCAGAGAGGGGAGAACGGCGGAGAGAAGGTCTCGGGCGGGCCGGAGTAACTCCGGTGAGGCATTCCGGCCACGGGGAGGGGGCTTAAGGTGCGCTAAGGCCTGGGCTAGCTTTAGCAGAGGCAGAGGCACCTTAGGGACTAACGCCGGGGAACTAGACCGGGCTAAATCGGCCGGCCACCGCGCGAGCACGGCGGTCCGCCGTGGCCGAGCACCGGCGAAGCCAAAATTAGCCGAGCACAGAGCACAATAGGGAAAATTGGGCACGGGGACAGGTGTCTCACCTCGGGACGGAGCTCGGGGAGGCCTGGCGCGGTCTCCGGTGGCCTGGACGGTCGAGAACGCGGGCACGGTTCTCCGGCGGCGGCTGGCGGTGTGGGCAGAGCGCGAGAGAGGGTGAGGCTGTGCGAAATGAGGCGAGGGGCGAGCGCGGGGCACTAGCGGGGCTCTAAGAAGGGAGCTGGGCGCGTGGGCGGGCATCGTGGCCGAGAAACCCGGCGACGTGCGCGAGTGCGCACTCGCCGGTCAACGGCGAGAGCGAGGGGGGCGGAACTTACAGGGCAGGCCCACAGCGCAGAGAAAGAAAAGGGGACGCGCGGGGCAACGGCTCGACAACTGGCGAACCGGGCCCGCGAGGCAGAGAGAGAATGAGCGCGCGGGTGAAGGAAACTGGTGCCGACAGATCGGCCCCACTGGGCAGCGAGCGAGAGAGGAGAGAGCGCGCAGGAGAGAGGGCTGCCGCTAACAGGCGGGGTCCGACTGTCAGGCGGCGCGGGCGCGCGGCCTGGCTGGGTCGAGTTGGGCCGGCTGGGCTGCATTTCCTTTTTCTTTTTCTCTGGATTTTATAATTCCTTTTCTATAGGGTTTTCAAATCCAAATTCAAACTAGGTTTCAAATTCAAATAAATTCAAACATGTGCAACACTTCAAAGAATATTTTAAGCTCAGCATGATGCAACATGTCATGACCCATAGTGTTTTGGCAAAAATAAATAATTAATCCTCCACTATTTTAAGCTAATTCTACTTAAAAGGAAGAGAGAGAGAGGGAGAGAGACAATATAGAGATAGATAGAAACTAGCGAGAGAAGAGTAACACATGATTTTGGGTGATAATTAGAAAGAAATTTTATATCCCCAAAATCAGGGTGTTACAACGGCCTTGGGATCCTCTTTGATTAGAGATACAGATGATCTAAGATACAATGGTTCTATTGATGGTTTTGGTTACGATGATGATAATGATGTTCCTCGATGAGGAAATGATTCACGGGTTGGTTATTGCTAAAACTTGGTTTCCACTAATAATAAATATCTGACCAACTAAAAACAACTGCTTTTAGGTTAACTCTGTTAGAAATATGCCCTAGAGATAATCATAGAGATGAGCATATTTCTTTGTATCCATGATATATATATTGCTTAATTGAATATCCATGGAAGGCACCTTGTATTGATTAGCAATTATGTGAATTGTTTGTGAGATTCTTTACTTATATGGTTATTCTAAATGATGTCCCTAGTCAGAGTCGATGACTAGCACATGTATTAGTTGATGACTACATTTCACAAGTCATGAACATGGAGATGTTAAATTAATAATGTGGGCGCATGTATGACATGAGGCTGGACCGACCCAACGTGAGATATTGTAATATAGTTCTCTTCTTGCAACATGAATACTGTATCCTTAGACCTGAGATTGTCGCATGTTCTCAAGATGTGAATTGACTTACTTAGGGACTATCAAATGCTATCCCGTAACTGGGTAGTTATAAAGGTAGTTTTGGGTTTGTCAGGAAGCATGCTATGAGGCATGGTCAGTCAAGATGGAATTTGTTCCTCTCTTTGTGAGAGAGATATCTCTGGGCCCCTCGAGTGATTGGATCAAGAAATGCATGGCCGTGCTAGGGTTAAGGGTTAACCGTTGAAAGGATTCCAATTCACAGTATCGAGAAAGAGAGGTCAGCTTAGAGCCAGACCAAATATCGTGCGACAAAGGGAACAGCATGTACTTAATGTCGCAATGGTTCGTCTGATATGATCTTTACGTACACATAGGAGTTGACATGTCTTGCTAGAGGCCGCTGTCAATTATTGGGCCAAGTAAGAGTACTCGGGCTATGTCTATTTGTACGTGAACCTATAGGGTCACACACTTAAGGGGAAGGAAGCCTAATTCGGATTAGATCCGAAATTAGACTGGGCTTTAGGGTTAATGATGGGCCTCGGCGTCAGAAGCCCACCATAACGCCTATATAATGAGGGGCGGGGGCGCGGTTAAGGATAACCTAATTCGCCACCAGCGAACTAACAGCCGCCGCCCACCTCTCGCCCTCGCCAAGCCGCCGTCGCGAACCTAGCAGTTCGGTACGCGGCGCTTCCTCCTTGTACGTGTGGATACCTCGGAGGTGCTACATCTGGAGCACTTGGACGAACCGTGCGAGGACGTGAAGGACGCCGGCGACTGCACGGCACTGCTCGACGCGTTCGTCTACATCGAGACGTCTTCCGCTGCTCTGCGCATCTAGTGGTAATTCCATGACCTATAACCGCAGTAGTTCTTGGTATTATGGGGATGAAAATTTTGTTTTGCGCTAGCGTAGCCTCCCCGTAATCCTACAAACTCCACGTAAAGCTAGTCCACCTCAACCAAATAGGACATTTGCTGAGTACCTTGATGTGTACTCACTCTTGCTTTCACAAAACACCAGGTTGCTTTGATGCAACCTATGCTCAGGTAAATAAGAAGAAGAATACGTCGAGGCGAATCTCCAAGAGTTCCTGGATTTCGGCGAGTTCGAGGATTAGGCTAGCGACCTCCCCCATTCAACTGCTTGTGGTGGGTTTGTTTATGTTAGCTACGTTTCTATTATGTGCACTTTGATTTATATTATGTAGATGACTCTAGTCTGTAGTATTATTACTTACTCTTTACTGTTATTCGAAGCATTGTGCTATGGTGAGTCATTTATGTAATCGCTGTGTACGTGAATTTTGGTCCTACCACGTACATGGTTCGCATTCGGTTTACCTTCCAAAACCAGGTGTGACACCAAACCTTGTTAGTCTCTGATCGGCAATGAAGCTAAGGGTGCAACGCTAGAGACAATGAAGACAAACTTAAGAAAACAAAGAACCAAACTTAACACGGTGGTTTTTGGAGATGCGTACAGAACCGCAGCATTTTCTATAGATTGCTCCTTTTATTCTCTGATTATAAGAAAACAGGAACACATGGTGGCCAGCCGTACACAGTGGCGGCAGTGGCGAACCTAGGATTTTTACATAAGGTGTGTCGCAACAAAATTTTCATGTAGAATTCTATCTAATGTACGTATAATTTCATAGTAAATTTGGTGAACAATTTGATATATAGATATAAAGTTTGACACTCAACAAATAAGCATGAAAATGACATACATTAAACATAAAGATTGCAATAATACTACTTATCTGGCCTGCGCTTCCTCAACGCCATAAAAGTTTCAATTATATCTTCTTCATTCACTTCGAAGAAAATATCCCTCTCGATGTATGTAACAAGACAATCATCCAAAAGACTACCACACATCTTGTTTCTCAATTTAGTCTTCACCAAACTCATTGTAGAAAATGCCCTTTCAACACTTGCTGTCGCCACCGGCAAAAGCAATACCAATTTGAGAAGCAAATAAACCATATCAAACACCTTATGTCTCTTTGTTTCAACAAGCTTAACTGAGAGGTCCACAAGATTAGTTATGTCTTTGAATCTATCATCTTCTCTTATGCCATCAATATAATTGTCAAGTTGCAAGTCAAGTTTTAACAAGTTAATGCTTGACATGTCATTAGGATATAAATCAGCTAGCTTTCGTACCTTGTGTGCATCAAAAGAAGCAAAAGAGTTGGAAGGATCTAAGGCTGACATACAAGAAAGCAGCTCCATATTAGCCTCACTAAACTGACTATCAAGCTCTAGGCTAATTTGATCAATGACCCCAATATATACTTCTCTTCTGAAGTGTTCATCATTGGTTTGGTTATGAACAAATTGTGATGATCTTCCATAAGGCTTATAATTTCCATCCATAGCAGGAACTAGGATATCATGTTTGTTGCAAAATGAAGTGATTCTTTGAAGGAATTGATCCCAACCATCAAACCTTAACTGTCACATTCTTCTCTTTGCCACATTAACAAGTGAAATTGCATTAATAATATCTTGCTCCCTTCTTTGCAAACACACTGATAAATCATTTGTATATCCAAGAATAACAAACATTAAGTATGCATCAAAAACAAAGTCAAATGACTCAAATGCTCCAAGCATAGAATGTATCCCTGTCCAATCACTTCTAATTGTAGTATCCTCTCCAAGAATCATGAGAACATCTCAGATTACAGGATACATAGTAATTATGTTGCATATAGTTTTGTAATAAGAGCCCCATCGAGTCTCACCAGGCCTAGGCAACCCCATCTCTCGATTAAATCCTCTCCCAATTTCAAGTTCACCACATTCAAGCGATTTCATGAGATTCTCAACTCTAGCATCTCGAAGCATACCATGATGCTTACAAGAAACTCCAATGATATTCAATAAGAGTTACTTGATCAAAAAACCACACACAATCATTATTTCCCTTGGAAACAACAACAAGAACTAGTTGGAGTTGATGTGCAAAACAATGGACATAATAAGCAGAAGGTGACTCTTGCATGATCAATGTTTTCAATCCTTTAATATCACCTCTCATGTTGCTAGCCCCATCATAACCTTGTCCACGAATTCATGTCAAAGTCAAGCCATGACTAACAAGTAAAGATTCAATTGCATTTTTAAGTGATAAAGAGCTAGTATCATCTACATGAACAACTCCAATGAAGTGCTCACATGGCCTTCCCAATGCATCAACATAACGCAAGCAAAGAGCTAGTTGTTCTTTGTGTGATATGTCACTAGACTCATCCGCTAAAATTGCAAATGGCTCTTCCCCAAGCTCTTCAATGATTTTCTTTCTAGTTTCTAAAGCGCAACACTGAATAATCTGCTTTTGTATCTTTGGGCTAGTCAAAGTGCAATTACCTAGAGCGTTGTTAAGAACATACTTGTTGATCTCTTCACTATTTACAGCAAGAAATTTCAAGATTTCAATAAAGTTTCCTCTGTTGCTAGACTCTTCACTTTCATCATGTCCATAGAATGACAATCCTTGATGCAAAAGAAACTTCAAAAATCAAAGTGAATATGTCAACCTTATCTTATAAAGATTGCGA
The DNA here is from genome assembly GCF_902167145.1 of Zea mays. Classification (NCBI taxonomy): domain Eukaryota; kingdom Viridiplantae; phylum Streptophyta; class Magnoliopsida; order Poales; family Poaceae; genus Zea; species Zea mays. The sequence goes on from NC_050105.1 coordinate 115,736,107, forward strand.
TCATCATCACTCCACTTCTCAAATTTATTATCAATTGCTGCATTAGGATTTATAAAGCCAAGATATTTCTCTTCGGTTGTCTTATGTGACATAGAACCCACATGTTTTAGAAGTGCTTCGGACCCTTTATTCAAATTGTTCCAACCATCTGAAGTAAATGCAGAAGTCCCTTTGCCCCTATTTGCTTTAGTTTTGAATAAGTAGCACATAAAGCAAAATGCATCATCTTTCTTGACACTATATTCAATCCAAGGAAAATTTTGAAACCACACAAAATTAAAATGGCGATCTCTATCTCCAATTTTCCTATTTGTGAATTCATGTGCATATGGTTGAAATGGACCTCTAAGAATATGTGCTCTTCGAATTGCATCGTGATCATTAGCATGGTAACTTGCAATAGGTTGTCTCACTTGGATCATGTGGAAGACGACTGACATCATAAAGTGTTGGCGGTGGCGGTGCAGATGGCATTGGATTCACAATTTCTTCATTTATTCTCTCTTCCTCTTGTTCTTGAGGTGTTGACGCTTGAGTAACATCCGGAGATAACGAAGAAGCAATAAACTTCTGTTTCTTTGCAGCATGATTGCGAGAAAGAGAGGCAATATATCCTTGCTTCTTTATATTTTAGTCACTACAAAAATAATGGTAGTGAATCAATAATCAATAAGACAAAAATCAACAATAATATATATAGACACACACATTGCGTTAGACAAAATTCAACAAAAATGAAAAAGTTCTGTGACATAGATTTCATAGCCAGAAAAAGGCCCATGGCAAAAAAATCTCGTTGCACTTGCACACGAACACATCAACAAAACTCTATCCATTAATCCATACGGCCACACAAGTAGCAACTGGAGGACAGTATGGCTACCTCTTCAACATCCGTGACGTCTCCTCAAGGCTCAAGCAGACAAGCTACCAGTCAAGCTCCTCTTCCGGCCTTCCGCCAGACTTCTACGGTAGCAGGTTCAGCACGCCATCAAGTAGGTTCAGCGCGGCAGCGCGCTCGACTCTAGCGAGAAGCCGAGGACTCGCTAGCTTGCCCGACTGGCCATGCAGGAAGGCACAAGGCAGCCGCCAGCCCGTCGCCAGGAATAGCCCGCCAGGAAGCCAAACTGATCGGAGAGAAGTTGGAACGACCGTCGAGCTCGGGCATCGCGTTGGCCAAACGGGATGGCCAGGTGGGGTCCCCGGTGGGCCTAGCTTAGGGTGTGTCAGGGCCCACCCGGACCCTCCTGTGGGTCCGCCCCTGGCCGTACATCGCAAGATGAACATGTCCACCCCCATGCCCACAATGGCGCTAAAACACCGGAGATCCTAGGGTCATGCGAGCTAATAATTTCGTCATGCCCTCCTAAACACACGGCAGCCACATGTTGGTGCTCCTATGCATGCAAACTGACTGAACCTGATAAACATGCAACTTCTAACTAATATGTGTACATGCAACTAACGTGTCTCCTAAAAACACGGCAGCCACATGAAGAAGTTGAACTATGAGTGGTTCTAATGTTTGAATAAGTTCTATTTGCTCTTAGGATTTTTTTGAGCACTTTAGATTGTTTAATAATGCATATTCTCGAGAAAGTGTCTTTTGTTGCTTGTTTTGAGCTAGAACAATTATCTGAGTTGAAGAATGAGCTACAGGTATTAGACACGTTCGACATACTCTAAATATGTTTGTCTAAGTCATATGAAGCTCTCTAGCACAACCAATTCGAATTGGAGAATAAAAGAGCAAAGTTGCACTTTTTCAGCTGTAATGTGCCCCCACCGGGCTAGTGTCTGTCTAGAGAGCCTTGAAGAAGACCAGACGGCCTTGTGCATCGGGCTGTCTACAACGAACTCAACGCTCTCGACTTTGAAGATTAGATCATAGGACCTCGTTCCGATGGTGCACTAGACCTCAGTCCAACATCTACTTCTGGCTCTAATAATAACTGCAATGGCTAGATGACATGGCACACGGTCCGATCTAGTACCAGCACAGATGGTAGGTCCTAGTCAGGATCCCGAAGACGGTGGCACTATTGAAGATCTAGTGGCGCACCAGACCGGTCCGGTGCGCCTGTGCAGAGTAGAATTTTAGCAAATTTTCTAGCAACATTGTTGGATATTTGGGGCTATAAATACCTCCTCCATCAGCCATGTCGAGTACCCAAGCATCCCTAGAGCAAAGAAACACTACCATACACTTGCACAACACCTTTGATTCATTCTAGAGAGATCTGAGCACTCATTTTTGAAGAAGTAGACATCCTATCGAGAGTGTTCTCCTAAGATCTGTGTTTTGTATTGTGTGTTGTATTCTTGCTCTTTGTGTTGTGTTCTACTCCTCCATCTTGCTTCCATTGAAATAGACACCTCAAACTCTTGGTGCTTGTATGCACCATTGTAATCCATCTGCACTTGTGTGTGCCATTGTAGTTATAATGGGAAGGGTTGTGTCGTGCGGGACCATACCAACTGTGTTTGTGTTGTGATTGCCAAGGTGTACCGGAGGGAATGAGACCCATGACGTTTTACTCATAAGCTTGGTAGTGGAAAAGGCAGGGATCATCTAAGATGGTCTGGAATGGGAGCACCACTTAAACATGGAGAAGGCTCGTAACGGAGCACCACTTGTGCATGGAGATGGCCTACAGCGATCTACGAAATTATCTGACTGGGTTCTTGGCCCTCGCGTGGGCTTACCATTGCGTACGAGAACCAACGAGTATTAGTAAGAACCTAGTGTAGTTTTTGGTACCTCGATAAAAATACATGTGTGTCAGTCGAGGTTCGCTTCTCTATCCCATTTAACCTTCCACATTTATATTGCTACCTTTGGTTGTGTTATTTTACATTTCCTAGCTTCGCTACAAGCTAGTTGGTAAGACTGGAACTTAGGTTGCATAACTCTGTTTTGCGATAGAGATAACAACACTTAGACAAAACCTCAGTTGCACTAGCTTGCTTGGTTATCCTCATACGTTTTGTTTAAGAGGTAAAATTAGATGTCTAGATTAGCGCGAAAAATAGTTGTCCTAATTTACCCTACCCGTCTTAGCCTCTTAGGTGTCCATGTTCTTTTCAACTGGTGATAGATCTAGAGGTTTATTAGGAACCTTTTTGGTTTAGTCGTGGTTGAGCCGACACTTAACTAAGGGACCAATGGATGCAAGTAGGTCCTTCACTTTAATAGCACTAACTTCCCTTACTATAACGATTGGCTTGCTACCTAGAGTTCGGTTATATAGGTATTTGGAGAGTCACTCACTGTGGGAGTAAAACCCTCTAAAAATACTAAGAAACGGACCACAAGTGAAGAAATAGAAATTTACTTTAGTGCTTGTGCTCAAAATTGTTTATATGAGCTCCATGGTATTGATATATTTAATCGAATGTTCACATTGAAATTTGATAATGAGATTTAACTTAAATTGAGCTCCATGAATTAGCGGACTGCAGCTTGAAAACTCATCGGAACCAGAAAACTAATCGGAAACTACCGTATCGAACTTGTATCTTTTCATCCGCACAAGTAGCTAGGGAGAGATAGAAAAAATAGGTGTTTTTTACCTTTAATATTAGACTAGGCTGTGCCATTGCTGCCATTTGATTGGAATCCCATCTATTATTTGGATGGATCAACCTCTCTCTCTTCTTGTTTCTTGACGTCGCTTTGCTTCTGGAAAATGGGAGGGGAGACACTGGAGGTCATGCATGGGAGAGGTGAAGAAGAGGCTTGTTTTCATTCGGCTATTCTTAGTTGTGTGGATGAGAGGGATAATAGACGGGAACATGCATCTAACGTATATAAATTTGAGCAAAATTAGAGATGCAGCATCCCCGTTTTGTCCGGATTTTATCAGTTGGGCCAAACTAATAAGTATAGGAGGCAACAACGCCCGCTGGGCTGCGGCCCATCAACATAGCACTAGACACACACCGCCGCAGTGAGCGCTCAGCCGGATGCAGTGCGGTCGGCTTCATCCGTTTAGTCCCACCTCGCCTGGGCAAAGCCGCGCGGAGGCGCGAACTCGCTACAAAAGGAGACGGAGGCTGGCTGCTTAGAGCATACCTTTCTCGACCTTTTGGCTAAGATCAAGTGTAGTATCTGTTCTTATCAATTTAATATCTGATATGTGGACTATGTGTTCACTTTGATATTAAATTTATTTTTTGTGGGGGAGAGTCCACCACCGTGGCTTGCCACTGGGCCCCTTGAGCGTCGCTCGGACTGGGCCCCTTGAGCGTCGCTCGGCCGTTGCACTACTGGCTGAGCCTGGCGCACCCCAACCAATCCAATTCGAGATTTTTTCCCCAACCAATCTAATTTGAGATTTTTTATTAACTAGCTCAGTGCCCGTGGGTTGCAATAGGATCATATAATAGTTTGATAATTTATATATATAAATGTATGTTATACTATTATAAGATAGAGGATGACATCCACGAGCTGTTCGGGATGACGTTGAAGAGAAACTCGGGCGTGAGACGCACGAGCACTCACCTAGTCATGTAGTATACAATATTTAACAAGACAATTTAAAGGCAAAAATTCAAGAATGATCTTTTATAGACTACTATAAATTCTTAGCTCACTGTAATTGACTTGTTTGAAGAACACAATAATACGCACGAGCACTCACCTAGTAATGTTGTATACAATATTTAACAAGACAATTTAAAGGCAAAAATTCAAGAATGATCTTTTATAGACTACTATAAATTCTTAGCTCACTGTAATTGACTTGCTTGAAGAACACAATAATACTACTGTGAATATGTGATATAACTTAATCACAGTAGTAAAATTACATCTGATGTTGTATTTGGTAAAAAAAATATTTTTTCAGAGTTCAGAGCCAACAACTAAACTCAAGTGTTACAAGGTATAACGAACCTTACTATTCAGATTATTAATATAAAAACTCAAGACAGGTGTAATCCTCAAATAATCATAAGCAATGTGTATAGGAATTTTAGACATAATGGTGCCTACCACATGCTTTAGTATTCAGATTATTAACACAAACTCATGACATAATGACCAAAAAATATTAACACACAAACATAGACATAATGTTGTTTAGGAATTTCAGACATATATAGAGGTCAAATAGAGGAATTTCAGACAATGAACAATTATCATCATCAATAGGCTAGAGTTCAAATTCTTAATATATGAACTTGACATATAATAGTGCCTCTAGCAGTGTCGCTCTAGTTTAAAAGCAGTAATATGGCATAGAGAGGAGAGGAGAGAAGAGAAGAGAAGAGAGGAAATAAACAATATCTATTGCTTCCCATATAAACTCACAAAGTTATATATATTCTAATCCCATGGAGAGATGAGGGGAGGAGAGCTACAAAAATCAATCCTGGTCTGTTTCTCCTTTCCGGCCTAACCCTATGCAGCAGCATATTCATCCAAGAAACCAACAACCTGTAACATATCCCTTATTATCCTACCCATTACAAACTTGTCATTAAAATTAAATTCAGTACTGACTAATATTATCTCGATCAATCTTCAAGGATATCGAGCTTGTATTTTGCTATGCCATAGAGAATGGTGCATGTGGACCATTCTTTCTTATATGCATCAGGTGGTCTAAAGTTGGCTTTAACCTTTAGCCCATCTTACATTAGAGATTTGGACATCAAAAGAAAGCTAAAACATTCTAAAACTTTTAGATCTCTAAGTTTAGAAGAGGGAGGCAAACATGCCCTAAAATATTGGAGATCGCAGCTGCTGCTATCACCAAGTAACACACTAAGATATCGAAGACCACAACTGCTGCTATCACCGTTTAAAGTACAGGATTCAGTGGTGGTGCTTTTGCTTCTACCTTAACAACTAAGATCTGTACAAGATCCCCTCCTATCTGATAGAAAAGGGTCCCATGATCCCAAGCCGGTCTTATCTTGGCTCGCAAACCCCAAGTTTGTCTATGAAGAGCTAATCTAATTGTATTAGTTTCTATAATGGATTTCTTATGTGGAATACTAATGGATAGGGCCTCGTTGCTAAGTGCTACAAGATCTAGTGCACTGGAACTCGTGGTTATGGACCCGAATCCTTTAGTATGGAACATTGTCTTTTCCAAGTAAAAACCCCTAGTATATGAAAGAATGAAAAGGTGCTTTCGTTCTTGTGGAATAAGAAGCCCTCGTACCTTAATGAAAGGAAAATACAACCGAACTCTGAATGAAAAAAGGAATCGCATTTTAGGAATGATTGACGAGTTAGCACAATGCAAGTTCAGAACCTTTGGTTATTTCCAAAATAAAGACTTGCATGTATGGCTATAACAATTTATACTTTTAAAAATGGATACTTATTGAGACCTGATAACCACATTTAGCTAGCTTAGTAAAAGGGAGCATGCTAACTCATAATGCCTTGTAATTACTGAATACTGATGAACCAGCGGAGCCATACCTCATTGACATCCTCAAGTAGCTCTGACAAACAAATTAGGGGACATGACAAACAAATTAGGGGACACTACCTCTGCGTATCTACACAAGGGCCCAAGAGAGGTGGGGCCTGGCCATAGGAACGGAGCTCTCAGCTCTCACACCGTGCACCAGTGAATGCGAACAGCTGGTCTGGCCTTCTAGTAATCCGATCTGCATGCAGTGTGATCCAGGATTCACGTGGATAAGGATGTGTCGGCGTTTCGAGACAGGGGGGTCCCTAAGCCGACGAGTGAGTGTGCTGCGTGCCCCAGCCCAGATGGGTCGAGCGCGTGGGCGAGCGCGAAGGGGGGAGAGGCGAGGTGGCCGGAGCCGAGCGTGAGAGAGGTGGAAGTCCCGCGGCCTTCGTGTTCGTCCCGCGCCCAGGTCAGGTGCGCTTGCAGTAGGGGGGTTACAAGCGTCCACGCGGGTGAGGGAAGCGAGCGGCCCCAAGAGAGCGCCTGTCCCGTCCTCGGTCCCGCGCGGCCAACCTTCTCTGAGAAGGCCCTGGTCCTTCCTTTTATAGTCGTAAGGAGAGGATCCAGGTGTACAATGGGGATGTAGCAGAGTGCTACGTGTCTAGCGGAGGGAGAGCTAGCGCCCTAGGTACACGCCAATGTGGCAGCCGGAGAGATCTGGGCACCCTGCTGGCGTGATGTCGTGGCTGTCGGAGGTGCGGCGGAGCCTGATGGAGGGACAACTGTTGGAGCGGTCGAGTCCCTGCTGACGTTGTCCTGCTTCCGTAAGAGAGCTGGGGGCCGCCGTCGTCATAGAGCTTGTGGAGCGCCATCATTGCCTCTCTGGCGGAGCTGGCCGGATGAGACGTCGGTCTTGTTCTCCGTGACCCGAGTCGATTCGGGGTGGGATGATGATGGCGCCTCCTGTTGACGTGGCGGTCTGTGCCCTAGGCAGGGCGACGTGGGGTTTCCTCCGAAGCCGAGGTTGAGTCTGCCTTCTGTTGCCGTGGCCGAGCCCGAGCCAAGGGGTCGGGCGAGGCGGAAGTCGTTCGGCCGAGGCCAGGGCGGAGTCCGAGCCCTGGGGCCGGGCGAGGCGGAGTTTCGCCGTCTTCCGGGTCTTAGCCCGAGTCCGAGCCCTGGGGTCGGGCGGAGCGGAGTTCGCCGTCTTCCGGGTCTTAGCCCGAGTCCGAGCCCTGGGGTCGGGCGGAGCGGAGTTCGCCGTCTTCCGGGTCTTAGCCCGAGTCCGAGCCCTAGGGTCGGGCGGAGCGGAGTTCGCCGTCTTCCGGGTCTTAGCCCGAGTCCGAGCCCTGGGGTCGGGCGGAGCGGAGTTCGCCGTCTTCCGGGTCTTAGCCCGAGTCCGAGCCCTGGGGTCGGGCGGAGCGGAGTTCGCCGTCTTCCGGGTCTTAGCCCGAGTCCGAGCCCTGGGGTCGGGCGGAGCGGAGTTCGCCGTCTTCCGGGTCTTAGCCCGAGTCCGAGCCCTGGGGTCGGGCGGAGCGGAGTTCGCCGTGGCGCCTTTGGCAAGGCCTGACTGCCTGTCAGACTTACTCTGTCGAGTGGCACTGCAGTCGGAGTGGCGCAGGCGGCGCTGTCCTTCTGTCAGACTGGCCAGTGGAGCGGTGGAGTGACGGCGGTCACCTCGGCTCTGCCGGGGGCGCGTGTCAGGATAGAGGTGTCAGGCCACCTTTGCGTTAAATGCCCCTGCAATTTGGTCAGTCGGTGTGGTGATTTAGTCAAGGTTGCTTCTGAGCGAAGCCAAGGCCTTGGGCGAGCCGGTGATGTGTCCGCCATAAAAAGGGGGCCTCGGGCGAGACGGAAGTCTCTCGAGGTCGGCTGCCTTTGGCCGAGGCTAGGCTCGGGTGAAGCGTGATCGAGTCACTCGTGTGGACTGATCCCTGACTTAATCGCGCCCATCAGGCCTTTGCAGCTTTATGCTGATGGGGGTTACCAGCTGAGAATTAGGCGCCTTGAGGGTACCCCTAATTATGGTCCCCGACAGTAGCCCCCGAGCCTCGAAGGGAGTGTTAGCACTCGCTTGGAGGCTTTTGTCGCACTTTTTTGCAAGGGGACCAGCCTTTCTCGGTTGCATTTCGTTCCGGTGGGTGCGCGCGAGCGCACCCGCCGGGTGTAGCCCCCGAGGCCTCGGAGGAGTGGTTACACTCCTTCGAGGTCTTAATACTTCGCTTAACGCTTCGGCTGGTCTGGTCGTTCCCTCATGCGAACTGGCCGTAGCCCGGGTGCACGGTCGGGGCCCAAGCTCTCGGGCTGGTATGTTGACGCTGTCAACGATTTGGCCGGAGCCGGTTTTTGCGAGAGCAGCCCCCGAGCCTCTGCACAGGGCGAGAGGACGATCAGGGACATACTCGGCTTTTTACATACGCCCTTACGTCGCCTTTCCGCAAGGAGGAGGGGGGAGCGCGCCATGTTACCCTCGATGGGCACCGAACATGGTGTCTCCAGTGAGCTGCAAGCGGGTAATCCGAGTGGACGTCCGTGCCCCGTTCGTTGGGGGTCGGCTAGGGGCCTAGAGGCACGCCCAAAAGTACCTGCGGGTGATTTGCCAGACCCGGTCCCCTGGCGACGGGGTCCGAGGGCTCGATGCCTCCCTCCGATGGGATTCCGTTACAAGATCGTTCCCGCTGGTCTCGGAAATGTCCTAGGGTACCTCGGGAGCGCAGCCCGAGCCTCGGTTATGTATCGAACGTACCCCTGGTCATCCCTTGCTCGGCGTCTGAGGCGACTGTGAACCCTTCGGGGGCCAGCCTTCGAACCCCTGATCAGTAATGGGCGCGGAGCCCGAGTAGCCTGAGGCGGCCATGGAGCCCTTCGGGGGGCTGGCCTTCGAACCCCTGACCAGTAGTGGGTGTCGGGCCCACGCGATCTAAGGCGACTGTTGAACCCTCGGGGGGCCAGCCTTCGAACCCCTGATCAGTAATGGGGGGCTCGGAGCCCGGTTCCTTCGCGGAGAGGGATCCCTTTCGGGGTATCCCCCTTTCCCGGTCCCTGTTGCAAGAGATAGAGAAAGAGGAAAACGGAAAAGGATACGAAATCGGACGACGTGGCGTACCTTTTCTGAAGCGGTCATTACGGCGAAGGTGAAGCGCCGCGCGCTCCTCCTGCCAGAAGCGCCGCGTGTCCTGCTACGGAGTTAATGCGACGGGGCGAGTGGTTGGCGGGACGGCCGTTGCGCGCGTGCGATCCGTTCGAGGAACGGGTCACGGGTGCACCGTCTTCACGCCGTGAGAGGAGGCTCTCTCGCTGTCTCAGGATGGGACGTGAGCCTGGCTGACGACGTGACCGCTGCGCCCGCCCGCCTGCCACCGCTATTACTGCCGGCCCACTTTCGGTCGCTTTGACCGGCGCGCCAGTCTGGCGCTGTTGGGTCGCCTCGAGTCGTGGCATAGGCTTCGCAACCGAAGAGGCGCGATGGTGGCACAAGTGGCGGTGCGGTTGCTTGCATGCAGCAACTGGCGCGCCGATTGCTCGACGCGTGGGCCTGGGTTCCAAGCTGGCGTGTCAGAAGTCGGAGAAGCGCGTCCATCTGGCGCGGTTGCATGCCGTCTGCATGGCTGCCCGCTCCTTCTGCCCGTTGGTCTGGGCGAAAATGGGGGGTCGCCTGTAACCGCTGGACGGTCGTGCGCACCATGCGCGGCGGTTTAGCTTCTTCTGCCCTGAGCCGGCTTGCATGACATGCGGGACCCAGCCCCCGAGTCGCAGGGGAGGGCCTTGGGGCGTGTTGGAGAAGACTCGGCCCGCGGCGCCTGGGGGCGCACGTAGGGGGAGTTGCCTTTAAAAGGAGGGAGGCTCCTTTCGTAAGGCAACCATGTCTTCTTCCTCCCTTAAGCGTCGGGTCTTCCCGTCTTCCAAGCCCCCGGATGGGGGGTATCCGCCGCCTTTCCGCCTCCTCGTTGGAGGAACACAACTCCATGGGAGTTGGTACCTCTCAGCCATCGTTCGGCTTCAAGGATTTTCATCATGCTGCCCGGCTGCTTCCCTCCGCCGGCGGTCACCTGAGATGGCGACCTCCGACTCGATGGTGAGGGAAAGCGAGTCGGGCCGCGGCCTCTTCCCCTCCCTCAGCCTCAAGGATTTTCATCACCAGGGCTGGGGAGGGGAGTGCGCCGAGTTGAGGTCGGCCCCCGCGTGGGCGGCGGCCCGCTCCTTCACTCAGTGGTCGGAGGGAAAGGCGGCCGTCGTCCGCGGCGCTGGCAGCTGCAGCGTGCCTGGCCTTCAGGCGCGAGTGGCTTCGGAGCCACTCGCGGTGCCGACATCCGCCACGGCAGCTTGAAGAGGTTCTACTGCCGGCGAGATGGCCGGGGCCGGCCACGGGCTGACCTCCAACTCTATGGCCTTCTGCCCGTCCTTGCCTCACAAGTTTTGGCACGGGCGGGGGCCTCCTGGCAGCGGCATCGAGCCTGAGGTCGGCGTTGCCGCTGCTTGGTCCCTCGGAGCAGAAGGCGTCGTCGTCGCCGCTGCTGGAGCGGGTGACGGCGCGCCATTCGTCGGCCTTCCGTTGCTCCGCAGGCCTTCCCCCTCGGAGTGGGGTTGTTCGTACCTGCGGAGGGGGAACCGGAGTTCCGTTGGTAGTGGCATCTCGTATGCCAGTGAGTTCGTTCATTGTGGCTGTCGAGGCCTGAACGTGTATGTAATTTTGGCACGGAGCCGTGTTTTTTCCTCATTTTCGAGCACTAAGTCTCGCCTGTTTGATTATCTGAACCGCTTTACCAAGCATGAGTTGCCCCGTGTCAAGGTGACGGGTGAGGTATCCGTATCCCGGAGGCGTAGGAATCCCTCGGCCCGTTCGGCCTTGTTATGTGAGGCTCCTCTAGCTTAGTTGAAGAGACCCCTCGGCCGCCCTTCGGTGGATCGAGGCCGGGGGTAGCGATATCAGTATGAACAGAGGCGGAGTTGGCTCGAGAATGGGGAACCTGGTTGGCCGGAGCCTAGCCGTGTTGTCCGTCAGCGGAGCCGACGCCAAAGTCGGTCAGTCGAGGCCTCGGATCGGGCTGGCGCCCTTGGAAGCCGGTTGACCGAGGCCCCAGGGGTAACCGGTTGAGCCGCCTGCTCGGGCCGGATTCCCGGAGGAGCCCCTGGACCGCGGCGCCGCCCGAGGCTGGGTCGGGCTTTGCTGAAGACGTCGTCGATGCCGAGGGTGCTACGGCTCCCTTCGGCGTGAAGACCCGAGCCTGCAGGATCAGATCATCTTGTAGCGTGTGCTTTCTACGGCCGCCGAGGCCAGAAGAAAACGCCCTCGCCGCGCTTGCGAAGCTGCGTCTTTTTTCCTCCTGTTTCAAGCATCTGGACTCTGTCGGTAACAGGGATGTTTGTGTGAGCGAGAGTTGCTTTTCGCGGAAGGGACGAGTGAGGTATCCGTATCCCAAAGGCGTGGGAATCCCTCGGCTCGGTCGGCCTTGCCGCTTACGCGTACTTTCACCCGTCCATGAGGCCCTGTCCCTGACTTAGTCGAGGAAGCTTGAAGGACTGCTTCGGCAGGAGAGCTTCCGAACGTGATGACTCGTTCGGTCCACGGAGTCGCTTTACCCGAGCGCAAGTTACTTGTCGCAGAAAGGGACGAGTGAGGTATCCGTATCCCGGAGGCGTAGGAGTCCCTCGGCTCGGTCAGCCTTGGCTGCTTACGTGTACCTTGTCGTTTCCAGGATCCGCTTTCCGAAGTAGTCAAGAAGCACGAAAGAGATCCTGCTAAAAAGAGATCCTTTTTCGAGGAAAAATTCGACGCAGAGGGGGTCTCCCCCCTTTTAGCCCCCGAGGGAGGGTCGGGCTTTGCCGAGGCTAGGCCGACCCTTCCTTGACAACTAAACTTTGCGTAGGTGCGAGGTATATGAACAACTTGAAAACATCTTAAGGGTAGAAGCGACGTAGCTGTTTGATGTTCCAAGCGTTGCCGTAGATCTCGCCTTGATTGCTGGCCAGCTTGTACGTTCCGGGCTTCAGAACTTTGGCGATGACGAATGGCCCTTCCCAGGGGGGCGTGAGCTTGTGCCTCCCTCGGGCGTCTTGTCGCAGCCGAAGCACCAGGTCGCCCACCTGGAGTTCTCGGGACCGGACCCCTCGGGCGTGGTAGCGTCGCAGGGACTGTTGGTACCGCGCCGAGTGTAGCAAGGCCCTGTCCCGAGCTTCCTCCAGCTGGTCCAGCGATTCCTCTCGGCTGGCTTGGTTGCTTTGTTCGGTGTAGGCCCTCGCCCTCGGGGAGCCGTATTCCAGGTCAGTGGGCAAGATAGCTTCAGCCCCGTAGACCAGGAAAAACGGCGTGAAGCCCGTGGCACGACTCGGCGTCGTCCTTAGGCTCCAGACCACCGAGGGGAGTTCCTTCATCCATCGCCTGCCGAACTTGTTGAGGTCGTTGTAGATCCGAGGCTTGAGCCCTTGTAGAATCATGCCGTTGGCGCGCTCTACCTGCCCATTCGACATGGGATGAGCCACGGCGGCCCAGTCCACCCGGATATGGTGATCTTCGCAAAAATCCAAGAATTTTTTGCCGGTGAACTGGGTGCCGTTGTCGGTGATGATGGAGTTCGGGACCCCGAAGCGATGGATGATGTTGGTGAAGAATGCCACCGCCTGCTCGGACCTGATGCTGTTCAGAGGTCGGACCTCGATCCACTTGGAGAATTTGTCGATGGCGACCAGCAGGTGCGTGTAGCCCCCGGGCGCCTTCTGCAAGGGACCGACGAGGTCCAGACCCCATACAGCGAAGGGCCAGGTGATGGGTATTGTCTGAAGAGCCTGAGCGGGCAGGTGTGTCCGCTTCGCATAGAATTGGCACCCTTCGCAGGTGCGGACAATTCTAGTGGCGTCAGCCACCGCCGTTGGCCAGTAGAAGCCTTGCCGGAAAGCATTTCCAACAAGGGCTCGGGGTGCTGCGTGGTGGCCGCAAGCCCCCGAGTGTACTTCTTGCAGCAGTTCCCGACCTTCGGCGATGGAGATGCATCGCTGGAGGATGCCCGAGGGGCTGCGATGGTAGAGCTCCTCTTCGTCGCCCAGCAAGACGAATGACTTGGCGTGTCGCGCTACCCGCCGAGCCTCGACTTGGTCGAGGGGTAGCTCTCCTCGACGGAGATATTGCAGGTACGGGGCCTGCCAATCTTGGTCTGGCGTGGCCCCGCTCTGCCCTTCCTCGACGTTCAATGCCCCGCCCTCGGGGGCCGAGGGTGCCTCGGGCTGAACCGAGGGTACTTCGGGCTGAGCCGAGGGTACCTCGGGCTCGGGCGCGTCGTCGAGCTTGACGGAGGGTTGATGCAGATCCCGGGAGAAGACGTCCGGGGGGACTGTCGTTCGCCCCGAGGCTATCTTAGCCAGCTCGTCTGCGGTTTCGTTGTAGCGCCGAGCGATGTGGTTGAGCTCGAGCCCGAAGAACTTGTCTCCCAGGCGCCGAACCTCGTCGCAGTAGGCCTCCATCTTCGGGTCGCGGCAGTGGGAGTTCTTCATGACTTGGTCGATGACGAGCTGCGAATCACCGCGGGCGTCGAGGCGTCTGACCCCTAGCTCGATGGCGATCCGCAATCCGTTGACCAGAGCTTCGTACTCGGCCACATTGTTGGACGCCGGGAAGTGGAGGCGCAGCACGTAGCGCAAGTGCTTTCCGAGGGGCGAGATGAAGAGCAGGCCCGCGCCGGCCCCCGTCTTCATCAGCGACCCGTCGAAAAACATGGTCCAGAGCTCCGGTTGGATCGGAGTCGTTGGCAGTTGGGTGTCGACCCATTCGGCCACGAAATCCGCCAACACTTGGGACTTGATGGCCTTCCGAGGGGCGAACGAGACCGTTTCGCCCATGATCTCCACCGCCCACTTTGCGATCCTGCCCGAGGCCTCTCGGCACTGGATGATCTCCCCCAGGGGGAAGGATGACACCACAGTTACCGGATGGGACTCGAAGTAGTGTCGTAGCTTCCGCCTTGTCAGGATCACAGCATACAGCAGCTTTTGAACTTGTGGGTAGCGGATCTTAGTCTCGGACAGCACTTCGCTGATGAAGTAGACCGGCCTCTGAACGGGCAATGTATGCCCTTCCTCCTGCCTTTCGACTACAATCGCGGCGCTAACCACCTGAGTGGTCGCGGCGACGTAGACCAAGAGGGTTTCCCCGTCCGCCGGCGGCACCAAGACTGGCACCTTTGTAAGGAGCGCCTTCAGGTTGCCGAGGGCTTCCTTGGCCTCAGGGGTCCAAACGAAACATTTGGCCTTCCTTAAGAGGCGGTACAGAGGCAGACCTCTTTCGCCGAGGCGTGAGATGAAACGGCTCATGGCCGCGAGGCATCCCATGACCCTCTGTACCCCTTTTAAGTCCTTGATGGGTCCCATGCTGGTGATGGCCGCAATCTTCTCCGGGTTGGCTTCGATGCCTCGCTCAGAGACGATGAACCCTAGGAGCATGCCTCGGGGTACCCCGAAGACACACTTCTCAGGATTAAGCTTGACTCCTTTCGCCTTGAGACACCGGAATGTCACTTCAAGGTCGGAGAGGAGGTCGGAAGCCTTCCGTGTCTTGACTACGATGTCATCGACGTAGGCCTCGACTGTGCGACCGATGTGTTCGCCGAACACATGGTTCATGCACCGCTGGTACGTCGCGCCTGCATTCCTCAAGCCGAACGGCATGGTGACATAGCAGTACATGCCGAACGGCGTGATGAAAGAAGTCACGAGCTGGTCGGACTCTTTCATCCGGATCTGGTGATACCCCGAGTAGGCATCGAGGAAGGACAGGGTTTCGCACCCAGCAGTGGAATCCACGATTTGGTCGATGCGAGGCAGAGGGTAGGGAACCTTCGGACATGCTTTGTTGAGACCAGTGTAGTCTACACACATCCGCCATTTCCCCCCTTTCTTCCTCACAAGCACAGGGTTGGCAAGCCATTCGGGATGGAATACCTCTTTGATGAACCCTGCCGCCATTAGCTTGTGGATCTCTTCGCCAATCGCTCTGCGCTTCTCCTCGTCGAATCGGCGCAGAGGCTGCCTGACGGGTCGGGCTCCGGCCCGAATATCCAGCGAGTGCTCGGCGACATCCCTCGGTATGCCGGGCATGTCCGAGGGACTCCACGCAAAGACGTCGGCGTTTGCGCGGAGAAAGTCGACGAGCACTGCTTCCTATTTGGGGTCGAGCCCGGAACCGATCCAGATCTGCTTGGTGGTGTCGCCACTGGGGTCGAGGGGGACGGCCTTGACCGTCTCCGCTGGCTCGAAGTTGTCGGCATGGCGCTTCACGTCTGGGACCTCCTTGGAGAGGTTCTCCAGGTCGGCGATGAGGGCCTCGGACTCGGCGAGGGCCTCGGCGTACTCCACGCACTCCACGTCGCATTCGAACGCGTGTTTGTACGTGGGGCCGACGGTGATGACCCCGTTGGGGCCCGGCATCTTGAGCTTCAGGTAGGTGTAGTTGGGGACGGCCATGAACTTCGCGTAGCATGGCCTCCCTAGCACGGCGTGGTAGGTTCCTCGGAACCCGACCACTTCGAACGTCAGGGTCTCCCTTCGGAAGTTGGAGGGTGTCCCGAAGCAGACTGGGAGGTCGAGTCGCCCGAGGGGCTGGACGCGCTTCCCAGGGATGATCCCGTGGAAGGGCGCAGCGCCTGCTCGGACGGAGGACGGATCGACGCGCAGAAGCTTGAGGGTCTCGGCGTAGATGATGTTGAGGCAGCTGCCCCCGTCCATCAGGACCTTGGTGAGCCTGACATCGCCGACAACGGGGTCGACGACGAGCGGGTATTTCCCCGGGCTCGGCACATGGTCGGGGTGGTCGGCCCGGTCGAAAGTGATGGGCTTGTCGGACCAGTCTAGGTAGACTGGCGCCGCCACCTTCACCGAGCAGACCTCCCGACGCTCTTGCTTGCGGTGCCGAGCCGAGGTATTCGCCGCATGCCCTCCATAGATCATGAAGCAGTCGCGGACCTCGGGGAACCCCCCTGCTGGGTGATCTTCGTTCTTGTCGTCGTCGTGGGCCCTGCCACCCTCGGCGGGTGGCCCGGCCCTGTGGAAATGACGCCGAAGCATAACGCACTCCTCGAGGGTGTGCTTGACGGGCCCCTGATGGTAGGGGCACGGCTCCTTGAGCATCTTGTCGAAGAGGTTCGCACCTCCGGGGGGCTTCCGAGGGTTCTTATACTCGGCGGCGGTGACAAGGTCCGCGTCGGCGGCGTCGCGTTTCGATTGCGACTTCTTCTTGCCTTTCTTCTTGGCGCCGCGCGGAGCAGACGCCTCGGGAGCTTCTTCCGATGGGCGGCCCTGGGACTGCTTGTCCTTTCGGAAGATAGCCTCGACCGCCTCCTGGCCGGAGGCGAACTTGATGGCGATGTCCATCAGCTCGCTCGCCCTGGTGGGGGTTTTGCGACCCAGCTTGCTCACCAGGTCGCGGCAAGTGGTGCCGGCGAGGAACGCGCCGATGACATCCGAGTCGGTGATGTTGGGCAGCTCGGTGCGCTGCTTCGAGAATCGCCGGATGTAGTCCCGGAGCGACTCCCCCGGCTGTTGCCGGCAGCTTCGAAGGTCCCAGGAGTTCCCGGGGCGCACGTATGTGCCCTGGAAATTGCCAGCGAAGGCTTGGACCAAGTCGTCCCAGTTGGAAATCTGCCCCGGAGGCAGATGCTCCAACCAGGCGCGAGCAGTGTCGGAGAGGAACAGGGGGAGGTTGCGGATGATGAGGTTGTCGTCGTCCGTTCCACCCAGTTGGCAGGCAAGGCGGTAGTCCGCGAGCCACAGTTCCGGTCTCGTTTCCCCCGAGTACTTTGTGATAGTAGTCGGGGGTCGGAACCGGGTCGGGAATGGCGCCCGTCGGATGGCCCGACTGAAGGCCTGCGGACCGGGTGGTTCGGGCGAGGGACTCCGATCCTCCCCGCTGTCGTAGCGCCCCCCACGCCTGGGGTGGTAGCCTCGGCGCACCCTTTCGTCGAGGTGAGCCCGACGGTCACGTCGATGGTGCTCGTTGCCGAGGTGGCCCGGGGCCGCAGGCGCGGTGTTGCGCGTGCGCCCGGTGTAGACTGAGGCTTCCCGCATGAATCGGGAAGTCGCGGCATGAGGTTCCGAGGGATATCCTTGCCTCCGGGATGCAGTGCTCTCGGCCCGCCGGGCCGCAGCGCCTTCCAGGAGATTCTTGAGTTCTCCCTGGATTCGCCGACCCTCGGTGGTTGACGGCTCCGGCATCGCGCGGATGAGCATCGCTGCGGTTGCCTGGTTCTGACCGACCCCGCTGGATGCGGGCGGCGGCCTGATCCTGACATCGTTGGCGACGCGGTGCTGGAGACCTTGGGGCAGATGACGTATTTTTCCGGCCAGGGGTTGGCCCACCCATGCCTGTCCGACGTCCCGACGGATCGGCTCAAGCGCTCCTGTTCCCTCGTTGAGCCTGGCCTGCGCCTCGCGGACTTGCTCGAGTTGTGGGTCGTAACCCCCCGCCGGAGCGGGGACCACAGCTAGCTCCCGTGGGATGTCGGCACGAGGCACCGGCCTGGGGAGGTCACCATCCTCCGGCATGCCAAGATGGTTGCCTTCGGTGGGATCCCCTAGCTCGATGTGGAAACATTCACGGCTTGGGCCGCAGCTCTCGTCGCCAAGGCTGCGGCTTCCATCGGAACAGTCAGATAGACAGTAGTCACATGCGGTCATGAAGTCCCGCACGACACTGGGGTTGCCAAGTCCGGAGAAATCCCAACCGATGCTGGGATCATCATCTTCCTCGGACCCAGAGGGCCCGCAGGTCGAGACGTCCGTCAGTCGGTCCCAAGGCGACCGCATACAGAACCTCAGTGGGGTTGCACTCGCCTCAATGAGAGCGCCCGCCAAAACGAGGTCGTTTGGCGGGTTGAGGCCGAATCGAAATGACGCAAGATGGGAGTTAGTCGTTACCTTTTGGTCGACGAGGAGCGACGTAGTCACATCGGGGACTGGTTGCGCCGTCATCTCTGGTTCGAGGGCGACGTCCTGCAGGCTTTCCGCGAGCGCGCCGGCGTCGTCTTCTTGCTCAAGGTCAGCGTGCCGCGGGGGGACGGCGCTCGCCTCCGTCTCGAACGCGAGGTCGACGTCCGGCGTGCCTTCCGTCGGGGCGTCGGGGGCGTCGATTCGCTCGACGGCCGACGAAGCACGGCCTCCCGTCTGGCCTTGACGGCTCCGCCTCCTCCTCCGTTGGCGGGGGAGAGAACGGAGCGAGCCCGAATATTGCTCTTCCATCACGCGGGGAAGACGTCGTCGATTCCGCCGCCGGCGGGCGGGTTGTCGGCCGCCATTGTCGTAGTCGCGCGGCGGTGGAAGAAGTGTCATGTCATAGCTGCCGTCGAAGGACATGAACTCGAGAGTCCCGAAACGAAGCACCGTCCCGGGCCGGAGAGGTTGCTGGAGACTGCCCATCTGGAGCTTGACGGGGAGCTGTTCGTCAGCACGCAGCAGGCCCCTACCTGGCGCGCCAACTGTCGGCGTTTCGAGACAGGGGGGGTCCCTAAGCCGACGAGTGAGTGTGCTGCGTGCCCCAGCCCAGATGGGTCGAGCGCGTGGGCGAGCACGAAGGGGGGAGAGGCGAGGTGGCCGGAGCCGAGCGTGAGAGAGGTGGAAGTCCCGCGGCCTTCGTGTTCGTCCCGCGCCCAGGTCAGGTGCGCTTGCAGTAGGGGGGTTACAAGCGTCCACGCGGGTGAGGGAAGCGAGCGGCCCCAAGAGAGCGCCTGTCTCGTCCTCGGTCCCGCGCGGCCAACCTTCTCTGAGAAGGCCCTGGTCCTTCCTTTTATAGTCGTAAGGAGAGGATCCAGGTGTACAATGGGGATGTAGCAGAGTGCTACGTGTCTAGCGGAGGGAGAGCTAGCGCCCTAGGTACACGCCAATGTGGCAGCCGGAGAGATCTGGGCACCCTGCTGGCGTGATGTCGTGGCTGTCGGAGGTGCGGCGGAGCCTGATGGAGGGACAGCTGTTGGAGCGGTCGAGTCCCTGCTGACGTTGTCCTGCTTCCGTAAGAGAGCTGGGGGCCGCCGTCGTCATAGAGCTTGTGGAGCGCCATCATTGCCTCTCTGGCGGAGCTGGCCGGATGAGACGTCGGTCTTGTTCTCCGTGACCCGAGTCGATTCGGGGTGGGATGATGATGGCGCCTCCTGTTGACGTGGCGGTCTGTGCCCTAGGCAGGGCGACGTGGGGTTTCCTCCGAAGCCGAGGTTGAGTCTGCCTTCTGTTGCCGTGGCCGAGCCCGAGCCAAGGGGTCGGGCGAGGCGGAAGTCGTTCGGCCGAGGCCAGGGCGGAGTCCGAGCCCTGGGGCCGGGCGAGGCGGAGTTTCGCCGTCTTCCGGGTCTTAGCCCGAGTCCGAGCCCTGGGGTCGGGCGGAGCGGAGTTCGCCGTCTTCCGGGTCTTAGCCCGAGTCCGAGCCCTGGGGTCGGGCGGAGCGGAGTTCGCCGTCTTCCGGGTCTTAGCCCGAGTCCGAGCCCTGGGGTCGGGCGGAGCGGAGTTCGCCGTCTTCCGGGTCTTAGCCCGAGTCCGAGCCCTGGGGTCGGGCGGAGCGGAGTTCGCCGTCTTCCGGGTCTTAGCCCGAATCCGAGCCCTGGGGTCGGGCGGAGCGGAGTTCGCCGTCTTCCGGGTCTTAGCCCGAGTCCGAGCCCTGGGGTCGGGCGGAGCGGAGTTCGCCGTCTTCCGGGTCTTAGCCCGAGTCCGAGCCCTGGGGTCGGGCGGAGCGGAGTTCGCCGTCTTCCGGGTCTTAGCCCGAGTCCGAGCCCTGGGGTCGGGCGGAGCGGAGTTCGCCGTCTTCCGGGTCTTAGCCCGAGTCCGAGCCCTGGGGTCGGGCGGAGCGGAGTTCGCCGTGGCGCCTTTGGCAAGGCCTGACTGCCTGTCAGACTTACTCTGTCGAGTGGCACTGCAGTCGGAGTGGCGCAGGCGGCGCTGTCCTTCTGTCAGACTGGCCAGTGGAGCGGTGGAGTGACGGCGGTCACCTCGGCTCTGCCGGGGGCGCGTGTCAGGATAGAGGTGTCAGGCCACCTTTGCGTTAAATGCCCCTGCAATTTGGTCAGTCGGTGTGGTGATTTAGTCAAGGTTGCTTCTGAGCGAAGCCAAGGCCTTGGGCGAGCCGGTGATGTGTCCGCCATAAAAAGGGGGCCTCGGGCGAGACAGAAGTCTCTCGAGGTCGGCTGCCTTTGGCCGAGGCTAGGCTCGGGTGAAGCGTGATCGAGTCACTCGTGTGGACTGATCCCTGACTTAATCGCGCCCATCAGGCCTTTGCAGCTTTATGCTGATGGGGGTTACCAGCTGAGAATTAGGCGCCTTGAGGGTACCCCTAATTATGGTCCCCGACAGGATGAAATCAAGAGAGAGCTAGCTAGGATCACATGCCAATAGCACAAGGAAGGAATGAGCGAGCGAACCTTGAGGAAAACATCGCCGACGGGCTTCTTTGTGTGGCTCTCTGTCGTTGGTCGCAACCCCCGTCACCGCCCTCACTCGTCGCACATCGCGTTGTGGTCACGGTCGGGGCTGCCCTTCCGTCCGGTCGACCGGTCGAGCATGGGGCGATCAAGCAGGACTCGAGGAGGAGGTAGCGGATTTATGGCGACGGATCGGGGTAGCAGGGCCAAGTGTGGGTTGTTGGCTTGTTGCGCCCGTGGGCGTGGAAGGCGGGGGGTGGGGGCGGGCGAAGGGATCATGAGCTAGAGGGGGAGATCGTGGAGGGAGTGAGCAGTTTGGAGGGAGATCGTGGGGGATTCCTTTGCATGGGCGTCTAGGAGTGAGCGGGTGCTCCTGAGATGGCTGAGATCGACAATGAACAGGAGAGCACGGGACAATGAATAGGCGCTAGCAGGAAGAGCTAGAGGGCGAGGGCTCGCTGGGCAGAGAAAGCAAGGGAGACTGACCCTAAAGCCAAGCTGGGTCAGGGTAGGAAGCGTGCGGCCTCCTGGCAGCTACTTGGGCCGCACCAAAGAAACACAGCCCACGCGACCTATGTCGTCGTCACGGCTTGCATATTTTTATGACCATACCAGCCAACCAACATAGCTTCTACCGGCTTATAAGCCTTCCTTCTTCAGAGAAAGCAATCGTGGTCAAATGCTCCTGCCAGTGTCAAATTGAGGCAACTTTTTGCGTGAGCAGACGTGGATCCGGTGTGTGCAAAACTAAGGGTGGCTGTCACGTGGGCGTCCGTAGTCTGCAATGTGGGCCCAACGTCCGGAGTGTGTGATGGCTTGCACGATAGGAATGGCTGAATGGGAATGGGGGATTTTGTCACATGGGACCGGAGTGCCCCAAGTCAGGAGTTGCTCGACGTCCCACGTCACAGAATGTGATGTTTTGCCGGACAGCAGCGGAGGAGGAGCCATTATGGGTTAGTGTGGCATCAGCCATACCTTACTTTTAATAACTCTCATATATTCTACTATAATAATAAAATAAGACGTGGTGTGGTGGATATGTTGTCTCTAATCTAGCAGTAGGTCTTGAGTTCGACTCATAATTCTTACAGATTTCATTTTTTACTGCCAGACAGGGATGAGGGCAAAACAGAAAACGAAAAAAGGCAGAACAGAAAATGACAGATATAGATATATATTATAAAGAGCAAAGGATTTAAATAGCTAGTAACTGTTTTGTAATACCAGGGATGAGGGCAAAACAGAAAACGAAAAAAGGCAGAACAGAAAATGACAGATATAGATATATATTATAAAGAGCAAAGGATTTAAATAGCTAGTAACTGTTTTGTAATACTAAACCTGTTAAAATGTCATCTGGTCAGATTAAATTCAGGTTGTGCAACGGTGTTGCGCGCCTCGTCCCCATGCGGCCCCGCGCGGAACAATTTTGCTAGTTCGGTGACAATTTCCACCGTCATTCACGTAAGATCTCTATACTACTGTATTATGTATATATTTTTTCTTTCAAATCGTGTCGTCATTATATGCAACACTCTTTTTTATCATATATACAAGAGCTCACAGAGAAAGGCGCTCTGTGCAGCAACAATGATGCGCTGCAGCTGCAGCACTGGCCGTGTAGCAAAACTTGGCCTGCTGAACGCACGCGCTTCTCTATCTCTGTCCAAATAGACTCCTAAACAATATCCGTACTCGTGTACCGTCGTCAGTCCATCGCCTCACGCTCCAATCCCGATGAACTTCAGCTGCAACACAAAACCATCAGGTCAAGCACGTAGATGCCGACAGAAAGGAAGGTTTTACAGAGCATCGGTCAAAACTCACCAGGTTGTTCTTGGGCTCCTTCCAGTAGAAGCCGTGGATGAATATGGGCAGGACGTTGCAAGCGATCAGGACGTATATCATCAGCGCGTGCATCCCCATCCATTCCATGGCGACGGTCGGCCGCCGGTACCCGTAGATGTCGACCAGCGTGTAGATTCCGGAGAAGAGGAGCCCCGCCGCGCCGGCGGTGCCTAAGGTGTAGCTCAGGGTGTACAGTGGCTTGTTCATGTGTAGTCCTGGCGAAGAACACGAGCGCTCGGTCAATGACTCAATGGTGATAGATGTTCTTGATGATCAGGAAAGAGAGATGTGCGGCCTCACTCGATCTATACTAGTGCTTACCAAAGAAGTCCATGGCGAAGGCTAGGACCAGCATGCTGAAGGAAGGGATTAGCCAGTTCATCATCCTCTCCCTGTGTTTCTGCAAAAAAAAAAAAAAAAACAGATTCAGGAGAGAGCAAAATTAGGGACTGCTGCACTGGTCAACGGTACGCTGATCAAACAGGTACTGCAGTTTGCAAGTACCGTACCTGAAAATGCACTATGACGTGTCCGTATTGGAGTCCAATCAAGCATGTGACGATGGCCATCACGGAACTGATGAGAGCAGAAAGAAAACTACAGTCAGCATTTTTCCGTGGCTGCAGAGCTTTGCATTACGTCTGCAAAAGGAAGATTTTTTTCAAGGAATAGTGGAGAGTAGTTTGCTGACCTAAGAAGCCCTTCAGGGTCAAAAGGGGCCTGGCACCAAGAGGGTGCATCAGAAGGAAGGGGCCCATTTTGTGGCGAGTCGATGCTGCATTGCTGCCACAGGAGAACAGAAATCAGAGATCGTACAGACAAGAGCAAGAGAAGTCTCCTGAAGAAAAAGGAATAGAAATGCTATTAAACAAAAAAAGAACCTTGGATCGTGCATAAACAGGTCGGCCGTAGAGATGCTGGATGCCCAGGATTTTACGGTCGATCATGCCAACCGCATTGCAGCCTGGGCTGGTGTCACCTCTTACTCCACATTTCACCTAAGTAAGAAAGATTGCGAATTTGAAGCTCATCAGTAATAAAACCTCTTAGCATAAAGAAATGATGGAAGTAGAACCTACAAAGAGATGCTTCTCTGTGGAACCAGGAGCTGATGTCTGGTACTCCCAGTCAGGAACATAGGTACCGTACAACAGGGACATGTATGTGATTGCCACGACTGCACCTACGAACCTGGATATATATATTTAAAAAAGCAGTATATTACAGCGTTGGAAACACAAGAACCACCTAATACCGAACAAAATGGCTCGTGATCCTTCCCATAGTGCAGAAAGGGGAGCACTTTTGGTCTAACTAAACTCACAGTTGGTAGCGGTATCGCTTGAGCAAATCGTATCCATAGTCTACATCTTCATCTCCTCTGATCCAAATCTCACAGAGGGCGGTCAGCAAATAAGCTATTGCAATTCTCTGCAATCAAGAATGCCAGGCATCAGTTTTACATACTTACCAAGCACCAGTTTTATGTTGTCCATATGGAAAAAATACATAGCTCATAACAAAAACACGCATTACTACATATACCTGCAGTACACCCATCAGCCGTATTTCTTGAAGATCAACCCCGAAACTTAGACTGCGAACACCATGAAAGAATCCACCTGCTCAGCGCGTAGTGCAGCAAAAAAAAAAGCATCAAACACATTTTCATTTCCACGAGTGTACTTTTGGTTAGTTGAAGAAACATAGCTCAGCTGCCATCACACCTTGTAGAACAAGACCAAGACAAAACAGCTTCAGCGCACGGAGCAATGCCTTTCTCGAAGCGTCCAACTTGTCCGGAACTCTCTGTAAAACAAATCAATAAAGGTGACACGCGATCATTAATTAGGTTTCAGCCAGTCGTAGAGGTCACCGTTGGCAAGGGTGAGCATCGTCATCTCGCTTTTTTTTCTTTTTTTTTTTTTTTTGCCGGCGGCGTGTACTACCTTGTACGCGAGCGCCAGGGCGACTCCGACGATGAAGAGGAAGAAAGGCATGACAAAGTCGGCCACCGTTACGCCATCCCAGGGGGAGTGGTTCATCGCCGGAATGAATGCCCCGGCGTCATCCACGATGATCATCAGCTACAGCACGAAAAGGGACCCTTTGTTTACCTTTGTTTGAGTTATATATATAAACAAGTGTTTTGTTTCAACGAGAAAATGATAGAGAACCAACGAAACGTTGTTATTCGAGAAGTGACAACAACTTCGCACTACATATTCGTTTGGAGAGAGAAAAAAAAAAGAGAAGAAAACATGGCGGTGTGGCGCGCGCATCAGATTCCGGGCCCCAACCAAATGCATTTCACGATCGAAAGAGAATCCAACGACCGGGGGAGAGAGCGCGCGCACGGTAGCCATTACCGTCGGCAACACCGTACCATCAGATAGAAGAAGCAAAGTGTGGCACCGCGGTGGCAACGCCAAAGAACACTGCGCGTGATATACGGTGCAAGTAGCCTAGCACACGCACTATTTTAATTAGTACTGAGCCAAGGATCCACTGAACAAAAAGAGACGAGCTTCTCCGTTTGTCGAAACGTACGTGGCGAGCAACTTAGCAGAGAGCAGTCGGTGGTGAATCACCATTCACCAAAGCTAGCTAGCTAGCTGCTAAGAGCTTCACAGCGACGACGCCGACGGGGACCTAACCCCGCGCCGCGGCGGCGCCTACCGTGTCCGCGCGCGTAGTGGTGAAGGAGTAACTGACCAACCTCGACTAGATTATCTGCAGGCCATGCCGTGCCGTGCCGTGCTGCTCCGCTCAACAGACAAGCACAACAAAAAGAAAACACCAGTGATGGTGGCATGGTGCTCGATATTTTAATTAATTAAGAGAAAGCATTCGGGTCTCGGAGATGCGCTAGGCTAGATCGAGTAGAGGTAGTCAGCTAGCTAGACCGGTCACTGTCGGCAAGGTATGTGCATACACGTACTACGTCGTATGCCCCACATAGTACGACGTAGTACGTGTATGCACATACCTTGCTGTTGGGGGCGTTGGCATCTGCTGCTGATGAATCGAGGTCCGGGCCGTCGGCACTAGCATGGACTTGGGCAAACTGGGAACGTTGAATCGTGGTCCAAGATCATGTTATATTGGTGTGGTTGTGGAAGACTCGTTCTTCCTGACAGGGTAGAACGGGTGACGTCACTCACACCTGTAGGTCGCTCCACTTCACTTTTGATGAATCCGTCCGAGAGACTTCAGTTCAAGCTTACCACTGGATCTTGACTGACTGACCTACGTTTTCGCAGTCCTCTTTATTATTTCAAGATGTCGGAGACCGTGTGTGGTGAGCCTTCAAGTCCGCGTGTGAGTGACGTCTCCCGTTCCATCGATGAGCCTGAACTGAAGTGTTCGGCTTCGTCGCGCGCACCGACACTGGCGTGGCGCCGGTAGATCAACAAGAGCGAGCAAGCAACAGCTGCAATATCCCATCTTTCTCGGGTGGTGGGGGGCTTTTCTTCAACCCATGCCAAGGAATTTCGGCGGCGTGTTGATCGTGTCTGATGATCGCGTTCATCCCATGTGTGTGGTGTGGTGTGGGTGTGGCTCACAAGAAGCGGCCGGATGGGAAGGCGTTTCGAACATTTGGTTCGATCCATGGCGACGAGGTACGGTGTCCCCTTAGGTGCCGGATTGATGGGTC
Source organism: Zea mays (assembly GCF_902167145.1). Classification (NCBI taxonomy): domain Eukaryota; kingdom Viridiplantae; phylum Streptophyta; class Magnoliopsida; order Poales; family Poaceae; genus Zea; species Zea mays. The sequence goes on from NC_050105.1 coordinate 115,762,368, forward strand.
GGAACGATTCCTAACCGGATTGCTTCTCTAATTTATATAAATTTTAATTAGCTGAAATGATCTCGGATGCAATCCGACAGAAACGAAAGAAACGAGCAAGGCCTTAGCCTGTAGCTCACGCATCCGACGATACCCGCGTGCGTTTCGTGGTCGGCCGCGGCCCCCCCGGCCTTATATCGTAATTCTGCCCCTGTCTCCTGATGACGCGGTGCACCGACCCAACGATCGCTGGAGCACGGAACCGAGACACCCAGAGGAAAAGGATGGCCAGAAGGCAGAAGCTAACGAGAGGGACGACGGACACCACGCTCGCGTACTGCAGATGCCGGCGCTCCCGGGGCCGGATCCCGGGGCGGAGCGCCCGTCAAGCGTCACATGGCAAAAGGCACCGCTCGTCTCATGGTGTCATGGGCTTTGTCTCGACGTGGAGAGGCCACCAGCCGCTCGCCGACGCGACGTGGGCAGGAGCACAGGATCACGCACGTACGCATATGCTTTTCGGCGCACCGCTTTCCTGCTGGGGTCTCCCGGGAATATGGCCCCCCCACCGCCCTGTCGCCCGACGCGACCACGCCCAAATGCGGCTCATGCTCTAGCTACTACGTTGTTTTCCTCCTCCTGCAGCTACCCAACATTCCTATTCAGCTGTTTTCTGAACGCCGCACAGGCCGGGCTCCAGCGACCAAACACTCATGCTTTTGTCCTACTGTTCCAGACTGGTTGGCCGTTGGCATACTGTAAGGGTGGCAGGTATAATCAATCGCTTGACGTAGGCGAGCTGGAACCGGACGGGACGGGACGGGAGACCTGAAACTTAACATGACGGGAGCAGGGCTACAAATTCTCCCGTGAGGATTCGATGGGAACCCAAATTCGAAGTTTGGCCCTCCCTACGTGACAATCCCTGTTTATCTATGTCTATCATAATTATTTGTACTCAACAATTGATCCCGACAGAGAACGGGAACAACGGGAGCAGGGATGAAATCCTCTCCGTTAATCTTTTCGGGGCTGGACGAGGGAAGCACTCTCCTAGCCCCGACCCGCCCCTGTTGCCGTCTCTATTTTGAAACTCCGGGAGTAGAAGATAGAAAGGCATACGATTAAATAATTTTTTAGTTTAAACATATGGTTCCTATTTGTAGTATCTACTTGAGTTTATAAGCACCGTAGAAAGTAGAAACTATCTCATGGACTTTAGGCTGAGACTACAGTTAGAGCTAGTTGATACAAAGATTCGGAAATATGGTTCCTGTTTGTAGTATCTACTTGACTTAGGCCATGTTTAGTTTCTTTAGTCTAGGGACTAAAATTTAGTTAGGGGACTAAAGTTTAGTTCTTAACATGTTTGGTTATAGGGACTAAAATTAGTAAGAATATAATAAATGACTCATAAGAAGACTAAAATGGCCTTCAACATTCTCCTGCTATTAGTACAATTGAACTAAATGAGGGCAAATGTGGAATTAATATGATTTAGTCCCTTTTAGCCACATATTGAGGGACTATGGACTAAAGCAGTTTAGTCTCTGTTTTAGTCCTACCGTTTGACAATTTAGGAATTAAATGAGACTAAAATGGAGGGGACTAATCTTTAGTCCCTCAAACCAAACGGGACCTTAGTGAGCACTGTAGAGAGTATAAACTATCTCATAGACTTTTAGGCAGTTATAGCTAATTGATGCAAAGACTCTAAAAACCTTTTTGTAAGAGAGCAAGTGGCCGGGCTAGCTAGATATGAGTAGTCTAGCGATACGGTTTTCCTAATTTAGATATTATTATCCATGATTCTAAGCATATTGATAAGTCAGAGTTAGAAAGGCACAAGATTCTAAGCATCAAATAAAAGGGAACAGAGACGAAAATGCTGGCACATTATTTACAGCATCTTGCACTCTTTTTCTATTCTTTACTCCCTTTCTAGAAAATAATAAAAATGATCACGATTCCACCTTTAATCTCTTCACCACGTTATTTGCAAATAAAAAAAGTACAGATACAAATGCCCACCTACGTATAGCTAGGGCTAGTCTGGGAACAACTTTTTCCAATAGATTTTTATTTTTACAAAGAAAATTAGTTCATTTTTCCTACCGAAATAAAAATCTTTTAAAAAAATGGATTCTCAAACTAACCCTAAGCATATATATAGGCATACAAACTACTTTTAAGAGCACCTGGACTATTGTTCACTTCAGATCTAGCCCTAATTTTATATGATACTTTTAGTACGCATTATGTCGCTCCACTTTGTTGCGAGGATGTCTCTACTATTACAGGTTCAATGAATCATTTAGGGGGTGTTTGAGAGTGAAGTTTTTTCACAGTTTTGGAAGAATACTGCAGTATTCTTAAATACTACAGTATTATATACAGAATAGTGTTTGGCAAACTGACTAAAATCTCTGTTTTCAAAACTGAAGTATTGCAAATACTATAGTTGTTTTAAGGTATTCTAAACTTAGGTCTGGACCTCAGTTTTCAAAATTGTGGTATTGTAAACTGTGGTATTGTCATGACTAAAGTATGCTGTAGTATTTCAAAAAATTGTGGTTTTCAAAAACTTTGTTTTCAAATAGGACCTTAATCTGTTGTATATTGTAAGCTGCATCCTGATATACATATATATCTGTCAATTATAAGTTGGGAACATGTACTCGTCCTCTATCAAGATCGCATGGACAGGTGAGCTAGAGTTGACAATCACGAATATTTTCTATGGGGTTCCTTTTTTTTCCCTACCAAGTTAACGCAAGAAGCTAGGTAAGCAACACTGCAACAGCGACCGGAGGCCACTAAAAAAAGTCCAATCCGTGCAAATGCGGTTCGAGTCTGACATCTTATGAACTTCCGTACGGTGTTGAACGGGGCCTTTCTTATTGCCTGGACCACACAGCCCAGCCGAGCCGAGCACCGACGGTTCGCACCACGTTGGTGCCGAGCTGGGTGATGCGATGCGACAGGAGCAAGCTATACTCACCCTTGCGAACCCGGCAAGCCAAGCCGGTGATTGTTAATCTTGTTCAGGTGTAAACAACAATATCTCCACGGGCACCATTACGGCGATCTGACCTAATAAGCTTCTGCCTATCGATAATGCATGGCTACAGCCGAAAGAGAACAGACAAGTAAATAGACCGGCAGAAAAGCTCGGAACGGAGGGTTTGGTTTAATTGATGTTTCAGGGGAAGAAGAGAACGGAGGGTTTGATTACTCCCATGTTTAAGTACGAACAAAAAGGGGCAAAAAGAAAAAGGCCAACTTAACTTAACTAGCGCCGCTTCTGCTACCACCACCACGCGCACCACGATTCTCCATGAACATGTGTGGTTGGTTGGCAGTAGTGGTAGTGTGGTGTGGTGGCACCAAGGCCATAGCAGAGTCGATCGTTCGACAGCAGAGAACCCACTCGGCAATCAAGCAAAGCAGTTCGATTTGTTAGGGAATTATTAAAACGTATTGCCATGCGCCGGTAAGGAAGATCGGCCAGCCAGCCAGGCAGACAGCCATTCAATGAAATAGCAGAGGAGCGAGCGAGCGAGCAGAGGGAGGATGCGAGTGGTTCTGACGTACCAGGACGGTGATCCCGCGGAACACGTCGAGCGAGACGAGGCGCTGCCGGTACCGGGTCGACGCCGGCGCCGGAGACGGAGACGGAGAGGGCGTGAACACGCGGCGCTTGGGGTAGCCGTCGCACGGCGCGGCGGTGCCGGCCTCCAGATCCGCGGCGACGGCAGGCGCGTCGTCGCTGCGGACGAGCTCGTAGCGCCCCATCGGCCCCGCTCCCGGCCGCCGGCCGCCGCACGGCTCCGGCAACGCCCCTTCATTGGCCGCAGCAGCAGCGCCCATGAGCACAAGCCAGGGGCGGCAGGCAATACATACAATACAGCTACAACAAGTGCGTGACAAGATGCGGCGCGGAAGGTGCGGTGCCCCCCCTCACCTGACAACTTGCGCCAACCACTCGCCGGTCGACTCGTGGTCGTGGTGGCGCGGCTCGGCTCGGCTAGTGCCTCTGCCTAGTGTTCTCGGTTTCCACCCTTCACCGCTGTTCTGCACCTCCTGATCGCAGCTTTGCAGGGCCGCCGCGAGATTGGCGAACGGGGGATGTGTGCGATATAAATTTATATCCGGGCGGGCGTGCTCCGGACTCGATCCCTTGTCCGCCGCATCTGGCTTCCTCGTGACAGTTTTTGTGCGTGCCGTCCCGTGGCCGTGGTGGCTACAATTGCGCACACGGCAGGTACGCACGCGTCGCGCCGTCTGGGCCCTTGGATCGATCACGTGACAAACACTCTGTTTCATCATCAAACAGAGTCTGCAACTGCTTGCTATGGGTCGATCAGGCTACCGGTACACCAGATCATCATGTACTGCAAGCAACAGCCCCGTTATTCATACTTGGGCCACGGTACGGTTTCATCATCAAACAAACGGCCACGAATCGAAAATGCGCGCGGGTCTTAGACGAAAGAAATGCACAGTTCGGGATCCAATGTCTTGGCTTGGCTATCATAACTGGCATATATATGGGATCGGGATGGGAGGCAGAAATCCCGACGGCACGCTCGCCTCAGCCGCTGAGGCTGTGTGTGGGTGGGCACGAAAAGGCCACATGGAGGCCTGTTGGAGCTAAGATAAGTTTAAGCCTGCCTAATGTGAGGCTTCATGTCAAATGGATCAGTTTTGCGCTCAACGTTGGAGGGGCTTGTGGCTTCCACGCCTGGGCCCATCACCAGAGAGTTTATGGGCTTCAAAACCTCAATTCCACCTCACCTCGAGGTTTCAAGAGCAACTCCAAAAAAAATTTCTCTAAAAATTGGTTATTCGGGGCATTCTAAATACACCATATTTAGGCTTGGATGGAAGTAATACCCGAGAAAGGTGGTAGCTTTCACTTTATCATGAAGCTACAGACAGACCCGTGTCATCGGTCCCAGCCGAACGATTGACTTTTCAATTGACTTTTCGAGTGATATCACATCTAGATGACGTCAACTCAGATTAGGTAGTTCTTGCAATTTAGTATAAGCTCTACGAAGCCAATTTTGCTACCTTTGATCATAGCCTATCACATAAAAATTAACTTCGGATCAATTAGACATGCAAATTATCCATACAATACCTTAAATGGTCGTACGTAAAAATGATTTTAAGCATATATTGTTCTATTTATTATTTTTAGTAGGAAAACAATGAATATTTAATACTAGGGAGCATACAAACAATTTGAATATATACTAAATATTTATTAAACAGATTCAATAGAAATTTATTTTAAGTGCAATAGTTGTAGCATAAAAATAATTAGGTCAACGTAAAAAGGTTAAAACAATCTAAAAAGAGTAAATTTCATATCATAGAGAGAGAGAGAAAAATTGATGACTTAGGCGTGCCCCACAATGACTGATTGGCGACCTAGCAGGGCTCGCAGAGTCGCAGTGATAGTCCATCAAGACGTGACCCAACATAGAGGGCGGACACATCCCAACATATTTAGGTGACAGTATAGCAGGGCTCACGGTGGCAGCCTATTAGGACACAACCTAGTATAGTGGGTAGACACGCGCAACGGGTGTGATTGGTACCACGATAAAGCACGATTGATAATGGTGATAGTGCACGTGCACGAAATCAATCTGATCATGAGAATTCAATCTACAACATTATTTAGGAGTCAATCAACATGTACGACAAAATGGCCTAATGGGCTATGTATCTATAGATAAGTATCAATCCGTTAGGTTAGTTAGGAAGTGTATGCCTCTTAGAGCTTATGGACTATAAAATATACAGTTTTCATTATCAACAATCAAAAGATAGATGTTCACCATGCAGCGCGTGTTTCTCATCCCTTTTTGATATATTGTCACCCCTTTTCAATGGTTTTCTAAGGTAAGCGTCATGTTGTCCTGATGTGGTCTTTAGTACAACGCATCAAGACAACATAGTGTATCACCTTACTTCTGATAGATCTTATACAAAATGTTGTTATTGGTAAAATATACTAGTTATCCTATGTAGCATCAATCTACTGTTTTGTTCAAACTTCATGTTATAAATTGTGTTTGTACGATCTCACTCGTCTGATTGCTACATTCCAACTTATTGCCTTACGATGACAAACTAACATGCACGATCCGACAATACACTTGAAACAATAGAGACACAACACACTAACTTATTTGATAACAATGACAAACTAACATGCATGATCCGACAATCCACTGCGTTGAATAAAAAGTCAACACACTAACTTATTGGTAAACTCCCATAGAACATGACATGAAACAAGCTTCTACTAAATGTCGGCTCCGAGATGCGCCCAGTGATGCTCAATGAGGTCCTTCTATAGTTGCATGTACTTCCTTGGATCTTTAAGCTTCTCGTGTTGTTTGATGATAAAACAGTTGTGTTCTTCAAAATATTCGTGTGTTGGATCAACAGATTCACCTGTGTTGTCGAAGGCAGCGTTCGCGGACATGGGCCCTTTGTCCTCAACTATCATATTGTGAAGTATGATGCATGCTTCATTATGTCTTGGATGTTGGGTGGCGACCAACCGTAAGTAGGTCCATGTATCACTGCCCACCTAGCCTGAAGCACATCAAACGCTCTTTCTATATCCTTTTTAGCAGACTCTTCCTTCGCTGAAAAGTGTTTTATGCGAGGGTTAGCAGGGTGGCAGACTGTTTTCACAAAAGCTAGCCAATAGGGGTAAATACCGTCCACAAGGTAATACCCCATGTCACATTGGTTACTGTTGATCGTGAAAGCAACCAGAGGTTCCTCCACATTTAGATGCCTAGAGAATATGTGCGAATGATGCAAAATGTTGATGTCGTTACTGCTACTGGGCATGCCAAAGTATGCATGCTAGATCCATAAGTCATAAGATGCAACCACTTCTAGGATCATGGTCGGGTGTTTCCTTTGCGAATTCATTGTTTTTGGAACATGTTGTTCCTTAACGAATTGTATTTTGCCTTGGGAGTCTCCAAAAGTTGTGGATGACTCCAAGAACAATTTGTATCACCCACTCTTTGTGAGCACTTGAGTAAGGGATTGCCTTGACCTATGTGGCCGACAAAGAAGAACGCGGTTGAGAAAGACCTGACCCTTTGTGGGCACCTCATTAAGGAGTGGTGCACCTTTGTGGTGTGACCAAACCTTGGTAAAAATAATGTGTCTTATGTGCTTTTGTGTTTGTGACTCATCTCTGTTCATCTTAGATCTCAAGATTCATCGGTTTAATCTTATTCAATGCTTCCATTGCAATTTTTGATAGTAGATCCGAGATTTTATTCAAGTTTACAATTAAACTGGGGTAGTACGGTTCAACCGGCCTCTCATAGCGTTTGAACTGGTTATTCTCACAAAAGTTTGAAGCTTTTGTTGGAATTTTCATGTGTAGCCTATTCACCCCCGCTAGGCTACTTTCAATTGGTATCGAAGTGTCGTGCCTCGTTTATAGTGCTTAACCGCGTGACGATCATGTCGGCTCCAAGGAACAACTAGGATCCTGTTCTCGAGGAAATGTTGACCACAATGAGTGGTGAGGAGTTGGATCCTCAAATCCTCGACATCGCCATGAAGCTCGCTGAAAAGATGTTCCTCTAGATGAAAGAGGACGAGGCCAAGAAAAAGGGTGAAGAAGAATAAGCAAGGAGAAAAGACAAGGAAGAAGGAGGCAAGAAGAAGATCGACTACAACGATGACTTGGTTGATCTCTTGGTGTCTAAGGTAATGAGAAAAATCAATATCAACACCGAAGAGTCACCAAACAAGAGTAAGGGTAACGAATTCAATAAAGTTCTATTTTATTACTCTAGATCTTTTATGCCCAACTTCTCTTCAATGCCACTCGAAAAACTTCCACTCTCAGTGAGTTGAACTATGATGAGTGGATCGATAAGATGAAATCCCATCTAATCGGTGTACATCCGTCTCTGGGAGATTGTTCATGTAGGTATATGCAAGCCCAGGTTTGGCGAAGAGATGACCCCAGAGATGATGCAAGATCTTCACCAAAATGCTCAAGCAGTGAGCATCATTGAAGGAAGTCTGGGTGCAGAGGAATACAGTAAGGTTCAAGGACAGAAGGATGCTCGTGATATTTGGAGCATTCTAAAGATGTCACACGAAGGTGATCCCAAAGCCAAGAGACATTTATCAAGACTAGTTTTGATCAAAAACCACAACTTCCCCTTTTTCCATAAGAAAGGTTTCTCCCCATAAGATAGTAGTTTTGTAGTCAGAGGGCTCCTCTTGTTGTCAAGCGGGTTTTGATAAAAAAGACAAGTTCAAAACACACTAATTTTTTAAATTCACAAGTGGTAGTCGATCTAGTTGCTTTGGCCTTAATCCCCCCTTGGCATTAAGCACCAAAACAGAGAAACTTGTGGCATAAAACCTCATTGCCTCACCAAAATTTGTGAATTAAGAGCAAAAAGGCAATGAAAAACAAGAGAATTTGGAACAAGGTACATTGATACCGTTATGCAGTGGAATCCTTTTCCTTTGTCCAATTCCACAATTTCCCTTTCAATTCACCTTTGAGACTACATCAACACAACTCAGGCAAACATATTAGTCTCAAAGGGTCAAGTTGTAGCTTATCCCCCTAAATATATGCATCAATGCATATGGACTTGTGAGGTCCGGGGATGACATTCTTTAACTTGAGCACCAAAATAAGCAACTAAACACAATTAAGCTTAAAAGAACATGATCAAAGGCATAAAGACACATGTATGCTATAGATCAATCCAAGTTCCACGAATCTAAGACATTAAGCTCACTACGCAGCTCACAAAACCTTTTTCATCTAAAGGCTTGGTGATATATCGGCTAGCTGGTGATTGGTGCTAACATAGCAAATATCGATATCTCCCCTTTGTTGATGGTCTCTCAGAAAGTGATGTCGGATGTCTATGTGGTTAGTGCGGCTGTGTTCAATGAGATTATCCGCCAAGTGGATTGCACTCTCATTATCACATAGGAGTCAAACTTTGCTCAGGTTGTAGCCAAAGTCCTGGAGGGTTTACCTCATCCAAAGTAGTTGTGCGCAACACTGGCCTGCAGCAACATACTTGGTCTCGGTGGTGGATAGGGCAACAAAATTTTGTTTCTTAGAGCTCCACGACACCAGGGACCTTCCCAGAAACTGACAAGTTCCTGATGTGCTCTTCCTATCAACCTTGCACCCATCATAATCGGTGTATGAGTATCCAATCAAGTCAAAGGTAAACCCCTTAGGATATCAGAGCCCGAAGTGAGGCGTATGAACTAAATATCGAAGAAATCACTTCACGGACACAAGGTGACATTCCTTGGGGTCGAATTGAAATCTAGCACACATGCAAATGGAAAGCATAATATTCGGTCTACTTGCACAAAGATAAAAGAAAGGATCCTATCATAGACTGGTATACCTTTTGATCTACAGACTTACCTCCCGCGTTGAGGTCCAAGTGTCTATTGGTTTCCATCAGTGTCTTGATGGGATTTGCGTCCTTCATCCCAAACTTATTGAGAAGATCTTTGTCGGGGACCATAATTAGGGGTACCCTCAAGGCTCCTAATTCTCAGCTGGTAACCCCCATCAGCACAAAGCTGCAAAGGCCTGATGGGTGCGACTAAGTCAGGGATCGGTCCATTCGAGGGACTCGATCACGCCTCGCCCGAGCTCAGCCTCGGACAAGGGCAGCCGACCCCGGAGGATCTCCGTCTCGCCCGAGGCCCCCCTCCAGCGATGAACATACTTCCGGCTCGCCCGAGGCCCAGTCTTCGCCAAGAAGCAACCCTAGCCAGATCGCCACGCCAACCGACCAAATCGCAGGGGCATTTAATGCAAAGGTGGCCTGACACCTTTATCCTGACGCGCGCTCTTCAGTCGACAGAGCCGAAGTGACCGCAGTCACTTCGCCGCTCCACTGACCAGCCTGACAGAAGGGCAGCGCCGTCTGTGCCGCTCCGACTGCTGTGCCACTCGACAGAGTGAGGCTGACAGGCAGTCAGGCCCGGCCTCAGGCACCATAGGAAACTCCGCTCCGCCCGACCCAGGGCTCGGACTCGGGCTCAGCCCCGGAAGACGGCGAACTCCGCTCCGCCCGACCTAGGGCTCAGACTCGGGCTAAGCCCCGGAAGACGGCGAACTCCGCTCCGCCGACCCAGGGCTCGGACTCGGGCTAAGCCCCGGAAGACGGCGAACTCCGCTCCTCCCGACCCAGGGCTCGGACTCGGGCTCAGCCCCTGAAGACGACAAACTCCGCTCCGCCCGACCCAGGGCTCGGACTCGGGCTCAGCCCCTGAAGACGACGAACTCCGCTTAGCCCGACCCCAGGGCTCGGACTCAGCCCTGGCTTCAGCCGACGGTCTCCGCCTCGCCAGACCCAGGGACTCGGACTCGACCTCGGCCACGGAAGACGGACTCGACCTCGACCTCGGAGGAGCCTCCACATCGCCCAACCTAGGGCGCGGACCGACCGACCTCGTCAGCAGGAGGCGCCATCATTACCCTACCCCGAGCTGACTCAGGCTACGGGGAACAAGACCGGCGTCCCATCTGGCTCGCTCCGCCAGATAAGCAATGATGGCACCCCGCACGCTCTGTGACGACGGCGGCTCTCAGCCCCCTTACAAAAGCAAGAGGACGTCAGCAAGGACTCGATAGCTCCGACAGCTGTCCTTCCGCCAGGCTCCAGCGCTCCTCCGACGGCCACGACACCACACGAACCGGGTGCCAAAACCTCTCCGGCTGCCACGATGGCATGTACTTAGGGCGCTAGCTCTCCTCCGCTAGACACGTTAGCACTCTGCTACACCCCCATTGTACACCTGGATCCTCTCCTTACGCCTATAAAAGGAAGGACCAGGGCCCTCTTACAGAGGGTTGGCCGCGCGGGGGAAGAGGACGGGACGGGCGCTAGCGTGAGGCCGCTCGCTCCCTCTCCTGTGTGGACGCTTGTAACCCCCCTACTGCAAGCGCACCCAACCTGGGTGCGGGACGAACACGAAGGCCGCGGGATTTCCACCTCTCTCATGCCCGTCTCCGGTCGCCTTTTCCCCCCTTCGCGCTCGGCCTCGCGCCGACCCATCTAGGCTGGGGCACGCGGCGACATTTCACTCGTCGGCCCAGGGACCCCCCGGTCTCGAAACGCCGACAGTTGGCGCGCCAGGTAGGGGCCTGCTGCGTGTTGACGAACAGCTTCCCGTCAAGCTCCAGATGGGCAGTCTCCAGCAACCTCTCCAGCCCGGGACGGTGCTCCGTCTCGGGAGTCTTGAGTTCATGTCCCTCGACGGCAGCTACGACATGATACTCCTTCCCCCGCCGTGCGACAACGACAATGGCGGCCGACAGCCCGCCCGCCGGCGGCGGAATCGACGACGTCTTCCCCGCGTGGTGGAAGAACAACATTCGAGCTCACCCCGTCCTCTCCCCCGCCGACGGAGGAGGAGGCGGGGCAACCAAGGCCAAGCAGGAGGCGACCCCTCGTCGGCTGTCGAGCAAGTCGACGGCGTCGGCGCCCCAACGGGGGGCGCGACGAGCATCGACCTCGCGTCTGAGACGAAGACGAGCACCGTCTCCCCGCAACACGCCAATTCCGAGCAAACAGACGACGCCAGCATGCTCGCGAAAGGCTTGCTGGGCGTCACCCTCGTACCTGAGATGACGGTGCAGTCATCCCTGACGTGACTTCGTCACCGCTCGTCGACCAAGAGGTACCCACCGGTTCCCATCTCACGCCCTTTGGATTCAGCCTCGACCCGCCAAGCGACTTCGCTTTGGCGGACGCTCTCGTAGAGGCGAGTCCAAACCCTCTGGGGTTTCGAATGCGGTCACCCTGGGACCGGCTGACGGACGTCTCGACCTACGGGCCCTCGGGGTCCGAGGAAGATGACGAGCCCGACTTCTGTTGGGATTTCTCCGGACTTGGTAACCCTAGTGCCATGCGGGACTTCATGACCGCATGCGACTACTGCCTTTCCGACTGTTCCGACGGTAGCCGCAGCCTCGGCGACGAGGACTGCGGCCCAAGTCGTGAATGTTTCCACGTCGATCTAGGGGGTCCCTCCGAAGGCAACCATCTCGGTATGCCGGAGAACGGTGATCTCCCTAGGCCTGTGCCTCGCGTTGACATCCTACAGGAGCTAGCTGTGGTCCCCGTTCAGGCGGGGGGTCATGACCCACAGCTTGAGCAAATCCGCGGGGTGCAGGCCAGGTTCGACGAGGGAGCAGGAGCACTTGAGCCGATCCGCCGGGACGTTGGGCAGGAATGGGCGGGCCAGCCTCCGGCCGGAGAAATGCGTCATCTACCCCAGGGTATCCATCATCGCATCGCCGACGATGTCAGGGTGAGGCCGCCACCCGCTTCCAGTGGGGTCGGCCAGAACCTGGCTGCAGCGGCAATGCTTCTCCGCGCGATGCCGGAGCCATCAACCATCGAGGGGTGGCGAATCCAGGGAGAGCTCAAGAATCTCCTGGAGGGCGCCGCGGTCTGACGGGCCGCAAGCTCCGCCTCCCGAAGGCAGGGGTACCCCTCGAAACATCGCGTCGCGACTTCCCGATTCATGCGGGAAGCCTCGGTCCACACCGGGCGCACGCGCAACACAGCACCTGCGGCCCCGGGTCGCCTCGGCAACGAACACCATCACCGCGACCGTCGGGCCCACCTCGACGAGAGGGTGCGCCGAGGCTACCACCCCAGGCGTGGAGGACGCTACGACAGCGGGGAGGATCGGAGTCCCTCACCCGAACCACCCGGTCCGCAGGCTTTCAGCCGCACCATACGACGGGCACCGTTCCCGATCCGGTTCCGACCCCCGACTACTATCACAAAGTACTCGGGGGAGACGAGACCGGAACTGTGGCTCGCGGACTACCGGCTGGCCTGCCAACTAGGTGGAACGGACGATGACAACCTCATCATCCGCAACCTCCCCCTGTTCCTCTCCGACACCGCTCGCGCCTGGTTGGAGCACATGCCTCCGGGGCAGATCTCCAACTGGGACGACCTGGTCCAAGCCTTCGCCGGCAATTTCCAGGGCATGTACGTACGCCCTGGAAACTCCTGGGACCTCCGAAGTTGCCGGCAGCAGCCGGGAGAGTCTCTCCGGGACTACATCCGGCAATTCTTGAAGCAGCGCACCGAGCTGCCCAACATCACCGATTCGGATGTCATCGGCGCGTTCCTCGCCGGCACCACCTGCCGCGACCTGGTGAGCAAGCTGGGCCGCAAGACCCCCACCAGGGCGAGCGAGCTGATGGACATCACCACCAAGTTCGCCTCTGGCCAGGAGGCGGTTGAGGCTATCTTCCGGAAGGACAAGCAGCCCCAGGGCCGCCCACCGGAAGACGCCCTCGAGGTGTCAACTCAGCGTGGCGCCAAGAAGAAGGGCAAGAAGAAGTCGCAAGCGAAACGCGACGCCGCCGACGCGGACCTTGTCGCCGCCGCCGAGTACAAGAACCCTCGAAAACCCCCCGGAGGTGCCAACCTCTTCGACAAGATGCTCAAGAAGCCGTGCCCCTATCACCAGGGGCCCGTCAAGCACACCCTTGAGGAGTGCGCCATGCTTTGGTGCCACTTCCACAGGGCCAGGCCACCCGCGGAGGGTGGCAGGGCTCGCGACGATGACAAGAAGGAAGATCACCAGGCAGGAGAGTTCCCCGAGGTCCGCGACTGCTTCATGATCTACGGTGGGCAAGCGGCGAACGCCTCGGCTCGGCACCGCAAGCAAGAGCGTCGGGAAGTCTGTTCGGTGAAGGTGGCGGCGCCAGTCTACCTAGACTGGTCCGACAAGCCCATCACCTTCGACCAAGCCGACCACCCCGGCCACGTGCCGAGCCCGGGGAAATACCCTCTCATCGTCGACCCCATCATCGGCGACGTCAGGCTCACCAAGGTCCTCATGGACGGAGACAGCAACCTCAACATCATCTACGCCGAGACCCTCGGGCTCCTACGTGTAGATCTGTCCTCGGTCCAGGCAAGCGCTGCGCCTTTCCACGGGATCATCCCCGGGAAGCGCGTCTAGCCCCTCTGACAACTCGACCTTCCCGTCTGCTTCGGAACGCCCTCCAACTTCCGAAGGGAGACCCTCACGTTCGAGGTGGTCGGGTTCCGAGGAACCTACCACGCGGTACTGGGGAGGCCATGCTACGCGAAGTTCATGGCCGTCCCCAACTACACCTACCTCAAGCTCAAGATGCCGGGCCCCAACAGGGTCATCACCGTCGGCCCCATGTACAAACACGCGTTCGAATGCGACGTGGAGTGCGTGGAGTACGTCGAGGCCCTCGCCGAATCCGAGGCCCTCATCGCCGACCTGGAGAGCCTCTCTAAGGAGGAGCCAGACGTGAAGCGTCACGCCGGTAACTTCGAGCCAGCGGAGACGGTTAAGTCCATCCCCCTTGACCCCAGCAGCGACGCCTCCAAGCAGATCTGGATCGGCTCCGAGCTTGATCCCAAATAGGAAGCAGTGCTCATCGACTTTCTCCGTGTGAACGCCGACGTCTTCGCGTGGAGTCCCACGGACATGCCCGGCATACCGAGGGATGTCGCCGAGCACTCGCTGGATATCCAAGCCGGAGCCCGACCCGTCAAGCAGCCTCTGCGCCGATTCGACGAAGAAAAGCGCAGATCCATAGGCGAGGAGATCCACAAACTAATGGCGGCAGGGTTCATCAAAGAGGCGAAAGGCGTGAAGCTCAATCCTGAAAAGTGTGTCTTCGGGGTGCCCCGAGGCATGCTCTTGGGGTTCATCGTCTCCGAGCGGGCATCGAAGCCAACCCAGAGAAGATCGCAGCCATCACCAGCATGGGGCCCATCAAGGACTTGAAAGGCGTACAGAGGGTCATGGGATGTCTTGCGGCTCTGAGCCGCTTCATCTCACGCCTCGGCGAAAGAGGCCTGCCTCTGTACCGCCTCTAAGGAAGGCCGAGTGCTTCACTTGGACCCCTGAGGCCGAGGAAGCCCTCGGGAACCTAAAGGCGCTCCTCACGAACGCGCCCATCTTGGTGCCCCCCGCTGCCGGAGAAGCCCTCTTGATCTACGTCGCCGCGACCACTCAGGTGGTTAGCGCCGCGATTGTGGTTGAGAGATGAGAAGAGGGGCATGCATTGCCCATCCAGAGGCCAGTCTACTTCATCAGCGAGGTACTGTCCGAGACCAAGATCCGCTACCCACAAGTTCAGAAGCTGCTGTACGCGGTGATCCTGACGTGGCGGAAGTTGCGACACTACTTTGAGTCTCATCCGGTAACTGTGGTGTCATCCTTCCCCTGGGGGAGATCATCCAGTGCCGAGAGGCCTCGGGTAGAATCACAAAGTGGGCGGTGGAAATCATGGGCGAAACAATCTCGTTCGCCCCTCGGAAAGCCATCAAGTCCCAAGTCTTGGCGGACTTCTTGGCTGAATGGGTCGACACCCAGCTCCCAACAGCTCCGATCCAACCGGAGCTCTGGACCATGTTCTTCGATGGGTCGCTGATGAAGACATGAGCCGGCGCAGGCCTACTCTTCATCTCGCCCCTCGGAAAGCATCTACGCTACGTGCTACGCCTCCATTTCCCGGCGTCCAACAATGTGGTTGAGTACGAGGCTCTGGTCAACGGGTTGCGGATTGCCATCGAGCTAGGGGTCCGACGCCTCGACGCTCGCGGTGACTCTCAGCTCGTCATCGACCAAGTCATGAAGAACTGCCACTGCCGCGACCCGAAGATGGAGGCCTACTGCGATGAGGTTCGGTGCCTGGAAGACAAGTTCTACGGGCTCGAGCTCAACCACATCGCCCGGCGCTACAACGAGACTGCGGACGAGCTGGCTAAATTAGCCTCGGGGCGAACAACGGTTCCCCCGGACGTCTTCTCCCGAGACCTGCATCAACCCTCCGTCAAGATCAACGACACGCCCGAGCCCGAGGCACCCTCGGCCCTGCCCGAGGTACCCTCGGCTCAGTCCGAGGCACCCTCGGCCCTGCCCGAGGTACCCTCGGCTCAGTCCAAGGCACCCTCGGCTCAGCCCGAGGCACCCTCAGCTCGGCCCGAGGCACCCTCGGTTCAGCCCGAGGCACCCTCGGCCCCCGAGGGTGAGGCACTGCGCGTCGAGGAGGAGCGAAGCGGGGTCATGCCTAATCGAAACTGGCAGACCCCGTACCTACAATATCTTCACCGAGGGGAGCTACCCCTCGACCGAGCCGAAGCTCGACGGTTGGCGCGATGCGCCAAGTCGTTCGTCTTGCTGGGAGACGGGAAGGAGCTCTACCACCGCAGCCCCTCAGGCATCCTCCAGCGATGCATCCCCATCGTCGAAGGTCAGAAGCTCCTGCAGGAGATACACTCGGGGGCTTGCGGCCATCACGCAGCACCTCGAGCCCTTGTTGGAAACGCCTTCCGACAAGGTTTCTACTGGCCGACGGTGGTGGCCGACGCCACTAGAATTGTCTGCACCTGCGAAGGGTGTCAGTTCTACGCAAGGCAGACCCACCTGCCTGCTCAGGCTCTGCAGACGATACCCATCACCTGGCCTTTTGCTGTGTGGGGTCTGGACCTCGTCGGCCCCTTGCAGAAGGCACCCGGGGGCTACACGCACCTGTTGGTCGCCATCGACAAATTCTCCAAGTGGATCGAGGTCTGACCCCTAAACAGCATCAGGTCCGAGCAGGCGGTGGCGTTCTTCACCAACATCATCCATTGTTTCGGGGTCCTGAACTCCATCATCACCGACAACGGCACCCAGTTCACCGGCAGAAAGTTCCTGGACTTCTGTGAGGATCACCACATCCGGGTGGACTGGGCCGCCGTGGCTCACCCCATGACGAATGGGCAAGTAGAGCGTGCCAACGGCATGATTCTACAAGGACTCAAGCCTCGGATCTACAATGACCTCAACAAGTTCGGCAAGCGATGGATGAAGGAACTCCCCTCGGTGGTCTAGAGTCTGAGGACAACACCGAGCCGAGCCACGGGCTTCACGCTGTTCTTTCTAGTCTATGGGGCCGAGGCCATCTTGCCCACAGACTTAGAATACGGTTCCCCGAGGACGAGGGCCTATGCTGACCAAAGCAACCAAGCTAATCGAGAAGACTCGCTGGACCAGCTGGAAGAGGCTCGGGACATGGCCTTGCTACACTCGGCGCGGTACCAGCAGTCCCTGCGACGCTACCACGCCCGAGTGGTCCGGTCCCGAGACATCCAGGTGGGCGACCTGGTGCTTCGACTGCGACAAGACGCCCGAGGGCGGCACAAGCTCACGCCTCCCTGGGAAGGGTCGTTCGTCATCGCCAAAGTTATGAAGCCCAGAACATACAAGCTGGTCAACAGCCAAGGCGAGGTCTACACCAACACTTGGAACATCCAACAACTACGTCGCTTCTACCCTTAAGACGTTTTCAAGTTGTTCGTATACCTCGTTCCCACGCAAAATTTGGCCATCAAGGAAGGGTCAGCCTTGCCTCGGCAAAGCCCGACCCTCCCTCGGGGGCTAAAAAGGGGGGAACCCCCTCCACGTCAAAATTTTCAATCAAAAAAGGCTTCCGCGTTCCCCCGGCTATGTCTGTAGCAGGACCCCAAGAAGCGAACGCGGGTGCATGTAAGTGGCAAGGTTGACTTAGCCGAGGGACTCCTACGCCTCTGGGTTACGGATACCTCACTCGTCACCTACCACGAAAAATGACTCCTACTTGGGCAAGCCACCCTGCTACTGACGAGCGGAGCCGGACACGCAAAATGAAAAGGAAAAGGGGCATGACTTTATACTACGATAATAAAGTGTTCAAGCCTCAGCGGCCGCAAAAGACACACGTGCATTCAAAGGAAACTGCCCCGACAGAGTTAGGCGCCGCCCGGGGAAGGAGTCGCGCCTTCGGCTTCGTCCCCACCCTCGGCAAAGTCCACCCCGGCTTCGGACGATGGCGCAGGCGGGAGGATCTCTGCCTCGAAGGTGGTCGCCAGCACCGCGCTCGGGCCCGTGGCGGCCGCGTCGAGCCTCTGGACTTCAGCCAGGGCAGCTTCATCTTCGTCAGGAAGACAATATCCCTCGCTGACCCGCTCCAGATCCACGACATAGTGGGAAGCAAGCACGGCGAAGGCCCGCCTGACGCCGTGGTGTAGCGCCTCGCGGAGTCTGCCGCGCACGTGATCGCCCAAGGCCTACAGGCGACTTTGAGGGGAGCTCCCTGAGGGGACGTCACCGAAGCCAAAGACCCAGCAGAAGTTCGAGACGGCCTCGGACATGGCCGCATGGTCGGCCTCCCTCTGCTCGGCCGCCCCGGCAAGCGCCCTGGTGGACTCATCAAGGGCGGACTCGAGCTCTGCGAACAGCCAGAACGCAAGGCCTCAAACACAAGCGGAGGAAACAAGCTGAAACGAAAACCGAAAATGGCCGGGACATACCTCTGGCTCGGGCACGCTGCTCCGAGGCTGCGGCTTGGGCTACGGCTAGGTCTGCTGCAAGGGCTCCAGCCCGGCCCCGAGATTGGTCTCGCTCATTGGCGACCTGGTCGAACTCCGACTGCCGTCGTTGCACCTCTGCACGTGCCGCTGCCGCCTCTGCGTGTGCCGCTGCCGCCTCGGCTCTCAGATCGGCGTAGAGCAACAGAAGGTCCACCACCTCGGCGCCCTGCTAAGAGAGGCGCGCAGTAGCCCCGGCGAGCGAGGTCCTCAGGGATCGCAGCGAGCCCCAGATGTCGACCTTGTGGCGGATGAACGACGACTTGGCGGCGCTCAGATCCATCAGATCCTGAGGGAAGGAAGCGGGGCGTCACAAAAGACGCCTTGGTCACAAAAAAAAGGTATGCCTGAAACCATTACCTGGAGGATTTTGGGGACGTCCTTGCAGAAGACCTCCAGCGACGACCGGAGCGACCCCACCGTTGCTTCGGCACACTCGCGGAGCTCGTCCCAAGACTGCTCCTCCCGCTCATCGTCAAGAACGAAGAAGGGATCCGAGGCCTCACGGGTCCGGAACCGGAGCAACTGGCGCCGCCCCTCGGAGCTCCGCCGCGCAGGGACAAGGCTGCCGCTCGGCGGGACGGATCGCGTTTCCACGCCCCCCTCCTCCGAGGCACCGAGCGCCGACGCCTCGGCCATCTCAGCATCGGCAGCAACAAGTCGCTCCCCGACTAGGACGACAGCGGCTTCAGCAGCAACAGGTGCCAGCACCGGCGGCATGTCCGGTGGGCCCGAGGCCACGTCCGCGCCAGCCGCCTCCTCCAGCACGATGGCCGCCTCGGCAGAAGAGCCGGCCTCGGGAACTCGCTCCACGGCGACTGGTGCCGCCTGAGCCCCCCGCTGTGGAGCGCCTTGCGAGAAGGTCAGCTGAACAGCGAGGCCCGGCGCGGCACCGGCTGCGGAAGCCGAGGCCGTCTTAAGGGCCTTCCGGGGAGCCAGATCGGTCAGGCCATGGCTTCGCTTGCTGAGGAGGAAAGAAAAGTCGCGGTCGGGACATACGAATGAGAAGCCAGGACAAAGACGTTCCAAGATACTTACCCGCTCCGGGCCATGATCAACCGTGCCTGAGGAGAGGTCTCTCGGATCTCGACCCCCGAAGGCATCGCCGAGGTCCGCCTCGCCGCCAGCTTCGGCACCACCCTTGCCTTGGGCACCTTGGATGCCCGGGAGACAGACTACCCAGGCGCTACCACGGTGACCTTAGGGTCGCTCTCCTGCGCTGCCAGCGTGGGCGATGGCTCTCGGGGAACAGACGCCTCGGCCTGACTCCCCGGGGTCACCTCAACTTCCCCGGCCGAGGGGTCGAGTACCCTCTCGGTCTGCCCCTGCTCTTCGGGCCGGGACCTCAGCGTCCCGACTCCGGGGACTGACGGCGCCATCCCACTCGGGGGCTGGCTTGACGACTCCTGGCCTAGCCTCAGGCCCGGGCTGAAGCCGAGGCGGGCAGCCATGTCGTCATCCTCGTCATCATCTTCATCATCGTCGTCGTCGTTAGGCGTTTCCGGCGACGGCTCCCTCGGGAGTCCCTCCCTCTCCTGTCGACGATGGAGCTTTTCCAAGGCGTCTCGGGCCCGCATCCGCTCGCGGGCCCGGGCCTTCTCCGCGTCCTTCTTTTTCTTCTTCTCCTCCGCGGCAACCCACCGCGCTGCTCGGTCCACCGCATCCTCCGGGACCCGTGGCCGGGAAGGCTTGTGCCACCCTACCTCCTGGAGACGGATGGAAATCCCGACCGTAAGAACCAAGGGCAACCCGACGCAAGGAGAAGGAAGGAGCGGACACTCACCAGGGTCACGCACCCTTGGTCGGGGCGCATCAAGGGCTGGGAGAAGGCGCTAGCGTCCGGTTTTCCCAATGCGACGGCCACCCGCCTGTGGAGAACGTTGATGGGAAGCGGATCCGAGGACATCCGCGAGCCCTCCAAGTCAGCCTCCGGCGTCATCTCCCAAAGCGGCAACCGCCGCTCTGCCAAGAGAAGCACCCTCCGGCGGTGGATGGCGGCAATCACTCCCGCGGCGGTGAGTCCCCCTTTCCGCAGCGCCTCCAGGGCCTTGAGAAGGGGCTCGAGGTTCTTCTGTCTGTCGTGCGGGGTCCAGTGGCGCCAAGCATCGGCGGCGACGGTGACCACTCGCTGGGAAAACGGCGGGATCATCTCGCCGTCGTTCCGGAGGTAGAACCACTAGCGCTGCCACCCTTTATTCGAGGACGCAAGGATGGCGGGAATGTACAGCGACGCCCGCGACTGCCTCAGCTGGAGGATGCAGCCGCCAGCCCGCACTGCCGCGCGGACCCTTCTCTCCCCCGTCGGCGAAGCAAAAAGCTCCGCGGAAAAGAGATGAGTCCACAAGTCCCAGTGGGGGGCGATCCCCAAATACCCTTCGCACACCGCTACGAAGATGGTGGTTTGCGAGATGGAGTTGGGGCTGAGGTTGTGCAACTCCACCCCATAGTTGTGCAGGATCGCCCGCATAAAGCGGCTCGCCGGCATAGCGAATCCCCGCTCGTGGAAGGAGACGAAGCTCACGACGTACCCCGGCGGCGGGGACGGAGCAGCTCCGCTCGCAAGGGGAATCCACTCCGGCCGCCTCTCATCAGAGAGAGGGCGAAGTAAACCCTCAGCAACAAGATCCTCCAGATCACCCGCCGTGACCGTGGAGAAAGGCCATGGATCGCGCGGCGAGATGATGGTCACCCGGTCGGCCATCACCGAGCGAAAGGGGTGGCGGCGGAAAGGACTGGGTAAGCGGTTTCCTTTTCTCTGGCTAAACCTCTCGGGTTGCAAAAACCTAAGGGGGAGGCGAGAAGCGGAGCAAAGAACCGTCGCCAGACCCTCCTCCGAGTATATAAAGACCAAGACAAGACCCGTTCAACGTTTCGCCCGGACCCACCGCAGGATTCAAAAACCCAAAGCGAAACGGCCGTTCCTCGAACGGCTCGTGCACGCGCAACGGCCGCCCCGCGAACCGCACGCCCCGTCGCATTAACTCCGCGGCGGGAAAGGCGGCGCCTCTGGCAGGGGAAGCGAGTGACGCTTCGCCTTCGCCATAATGACCGCGTCAAAAAAGGTACGCCACGTCATTCGATTTCGTATCCTTTTCCTTTTCCCTCTTTCTCTCTCTTACAACAGGGACCGGGAAAGGGGGATACCCCGAAAAGGATCCTTCTCCGTGAAGGAAACAGGCTCCGAGCCTCCCTACTGATCAGAGGTTCGAAGGCTGGCCCCTCGGAGGGGTTTAACAGCCGCCTCAGAGCGCGTGGGCTCCACACCCACTACTGGTCAGAGGTTCGAAGGCCGGCCCACTCGGGCTCCTTAGGCCGCCTCAGGCCACTCGGGCTTCGCGCCCACTACTGATCAGGGGTTCGAAGGCTGGCCCTCGAAGGGTTCACAGCCGCCTCAGACATAGAGCGAGGGATGACCCTGGGTACGTTCAACACATAACCGAGGCTCGGGCTACGCTCCCAAGGTACCCTAGGACATTTCCGAGACCAGCGGGAACGATCTTGTAATGAAATCCCATCAGAGGGAGGCATCGAGCCCTCGGACCCCGTCGACAGGGGACCGGGTCCGGCAGATCACCCGCAGGTACTTTTGGGCGCGCCTCTGGGCCTCTAGCCGACCCCTAACAAATGGGGCACGGACGTCCGCTCGGATTACCCGCCAGCAGCTCACCGGAGACACCATGTTCGGCACCCTCCGAGGGCAACATGGCGCTTCCCCCCTCCTCCTTGCGAAAAGGCGACGCAGGGGCATATGTAAAAAAGTCGAGTTTGTCCCTGACCGTCCTCTTGCCCTGTGCAGAGGCTCGGGGGCTGCTCTCGCAAACCCGGCTCCGGCCAAACCGTTGACAGCGTCAACATACCAGCCCGAGAACTTGGGACCCGACCGTGCACCCGGGCTACGGCCAGCTCGCATGAGGGAACGACCAGACCAGCCGAAGCATTGCGCGAGGCATTAAGACCTCGGAGGAGTCAAACCACTCCTCCGAGGCCTCGGGGGCTACACCCGGCGGGTGCACTCGCGTGCACCCACCAGAACAAAACGTAACCGAGAAAGGCTGGTCCCCTTGCAAAAAAGTGCGACAAAAGCCTCCAAGCGAGTGTTAACACTCCCTTCGAGGCTCGAGGGCTACTATCGGGGACCATAATTAGGGGTACCCTCAAGGCTCCTAATTCTCAGCTGGTAACCCCCATCAGCACAAAGCTGCAAAGGCCTGATGGGTGCGACTAAGTCAGGGATCGGTCCATTCGAGGGACTCGATCATGCCTCGCCCGAGCTCAGCCTCGGACAAGGGCAGCCGACCCCGGAGGATCTCCGTCTCGTCCGAGGCCCCCCTCCAGCGACGAACATACTTCCGGCTCGCCCGAGGCCTAGTCTTCGCCAAGAAGCAACCCTGGCCAGATCGCCACTCCAACCAACCAAATCGCAGGGGTATTTAATGCAAAGGTGGCCTGACACCTTTATCCTGACGCGCGCTCTTCAGTCGACAGAGCCGAAGTGACCGCAGTCACTTCGCCGCTCCACTGACCAGCCTGACAGAAGGGCAGCGCCGCCTGCGCCGCTCCGACTGCTGTGCCACTCGACAGAGTGAGGCTGACAGGCAGTCAGGCCCGGCCTCAGGCACCATAGTAAACTCCGCTCCGCCCGACCCAGGGCTCGGACTCGGGCTCAGCCCCGGAAGATGGCGAACTCCGCTCCGCCCGACCCAGGGCTCGGACTCGGGCTAAGCCCCAGAAGATGGCGAACTCCGCTCCGCCCGACCCAGGGCTCGGACTCGGCTAAGCCCTGGAAGACGACGAACTCCGCTCCGCCCGACCCAGGGCTCGGACTCGGGCTCAGCCCCGGAAGACGGCGAACTCCGCTCCGCCCGACCCAGGGCTCGGACTCGGGCTCAGCCCCTGAAGATGACGAACTCCGTTTCGCCCGACCCCAGGGCTCGGACTCAGCCTTGGCTTCAGCCGACGGTCTCCGCCTTGCTAGACCCAGGGGCTCGGACTCGACCTCGGCCACGGAAGACGGACTCGACCTCGACCTCGGAGGAGCCTCCACATCGCCCAACCTAGGGCGCGGACCGACCTCGTCAGCAGGAGGCACCATCATTACCCTACCCCGAGCTGACTCAGGCTACGGGGAACAAGACCGGTGTCCCATCTGGCTCGCTCCGCCAGATAAGCAATGATGGCGCCCCCGCACGCTCTGTGACGACGATGGCTCTCAGCCCCCTTACGGAAGCAAGAGGACGTCAGCAAGGACTCGACAGCTCCGACAGCTGTCCTTCCGCCAGGCTCCAGCGCTCCTCCGACGGCCACGACACCACACGAACCGGGTGCCAAAACCTCTCCTGCTGCCACGATGGCATGTACTTAGGGCGCTAGCTCTCCTCCGCTAGACACGTTAGCACTCTGCTACACCCCCATTGTACACATGGATCCTCTCCTTACGCCTATAAAAGGAAGGACCAGGGCCCTCTTACAGAGGGTTGGCCGCGCGGGGAAGAGGACGGGACGGGCGCTCGCGTGAGGCCGCTCGCTCCCTCTCCCGCGTGGACGCTTGTAACCCCCTACTGCAAGCGCACCCGACCTGGGCGCGGGACGAACACGAAGGCCGCGAGATTTCCACCTCTCTCACGCCTGTCTCCGGCCGCCTTTTCCCCCCTTCGCGCTCGGCCTCGCGCCGACCCATCTGGGCTGGGGCACGCGGCGACATTTCACTCGTCGGCCCAGGGATCCCCTGGTCTCGAAACGCCGACAATCTTGTGTGTACTTCGTTTGGGAGATGAAGATGCCATCCTTGAGTAGTTTGACTTGAAAGCCTAGAAGGAATGTCAGCTCCCCCATCATAGACATCTAATTTTTTTGCATGATCACCATGCTAAACTTCTCACAAGACTTTTTATTAGTAGTACCAAATATTATGTCATCGACATAAATTTGGCATACAAACAAATCACTATCATATGTCTTAGTGAAAAGAGTAGGATCAGCTTTTTCGACCTTGAAAACATTAGAAATACATAAATCTCTAAGACATTCGTACCATGCTCTTGGGGATTGCTAAGTCCATAGAGCATCTTAGAGAGCTTATACACATGGTCAGTGTACCTATCATCCTTGAAGCCAGGGGGTTTCTCCACGTATACCTCCTCCTTGATTGGACCGTTGAGGAAAGCACTCTTCATGTTCATTTGGTACAACTTAAAGGAATGGTGAGTAGCATAGGCTAATAATATATGAATAGACTCTAGCCTAGCTACAGGAGCAAAAGTGTCCTCAAAATCCAAACCTGTGACTTGGGCATAACCTTTTGCCACAAGTCTGGCTTTGTTTCTTGTCACCACCCTATACTCATCTTGCTTGTTGCGGAACACCCACTTGGTTCCCACAACGTTTTGGTTTGGACATGGCACCAAACTTCAGACTTCATTTTGCTTGAAGTTATTGAGCTCTTCCTGCATGGCCATCACCCAATTTGGATCCTGTAAGGCTTCTTCTACCCTAAAAGGCTCAATAGAAGAAATAAATGAGTAGTGTTCACAAAAATTAGCAATACGTCAATGCGTAGTGTCTCCCTTGCTGATCACCAAGGATTTGATCCACTAGATGATCCCTTTGAATGTTGGTGTGGACTTGGGTTGGAGGTGCCTGTGGTACTTCTTCCTCCTCTTTGTCTTCTTGTACTTGTGCTCCCCCTTGATCCATGCAATCATCTTGAGGTACATGTTCCTCATCTTTAGTTGGGTGTTGCACCATCACCATAGTCTTCATTGCAGTCGTCAGAACCTCATTCTCATCTATGTCATCAAGATCAACTTGTTCTCTTGGAGAGCCATTAGTGATTTCAACTAAACCTATGCCTTTATTTGAATAATAAATAAGTAAAAACCCTTCAACAACATGTGAGCAAACTTTGAGTGCCTACCTTTCTTAACAAAAATTTAGCATTTGCTCCCAAATACACGAAAGTAAGAAACATTGGTTTGTTACCGGTTAGGAGCTCATATGTCATCTTCTTGAGGAGGTGATGAAGATAGAGGCGATTTATGGCATGTCAAGCCTTATTCACGGCTTCCGACCAAAATCGTTTCGACGTCTTGTATTCTTCCAGCATAATTCTCGACATGTCGATGAATGTACTGTTCTTCCTCTCCACTAAGCCATTTTGCTATGGAGTGTAGGGGGGAGAACTCATGCTTGATGCCCTCCTTCTCAAGGTACTCTTCCACTTGAAGGTTCTTAAATTCCGATCCGTTGTCGCTCCTGATCTTCTTCACCTTTAGCTCAAACTCATTTTGAGCCCACCTTAAGAAGCGCTTGTGGATTCCTTGGGTTTCAGATTTGTCTTGCAAAAAGAATACCCAAGTGAAGCGGGAATAGTCATCAACAATAACGAGACCATACTTACTTCCCCTGGACTGAAGAGATCCATATATAGCAACTCCAGTGGTCTTGATGTTGTCATTATGTTCTTGCTCAGATGACTTGTTCCCACCTGTTTCCCTGCTTGACATGCTGCACAAGGTCTGTCTTTCTCAAAACAGACATCAGTTAGTCCTAACACATGTTCACCCTTTATAAGCTTATGAAGGTTCTTGGTACCGACATGTGCTAGAAGACGATGCCAGAGCCACCCCATATTAGTCTTAGCAAGTAAACATGCATCTAGATCGGCATTCTCTTTAGTAAAATCAACCAAGTAAAGCTTGTCGTCAGATACACCTTTAAATGCTAATGAACCATCACTTCTTCTAAAAACAGTTACATCAACATTTGTAAACAAGCAATTATATCCCATATGACATAACTGGCTGATAGAAAGCAAATTATAACCAAGTGATTCTACCAAAAAGACATTAGAAATAGAGTGCTCGGTAGTAATCACTATTTTACCTATCCCCTTTACCTTGCCTTGGTACCCATCTCCAAAGATGATCGTGTCATGGGAATCCTTATTCTTGATGTAGGAGGTGAACATCTTCTTCTCCCCCATCATGTGGTTTGTGCATCCGCTATAAATGATCCAGCTTGAGCCCCGAATGCTTAAACCTACAAGAAATTTAGGCTTAGGGTTTAGGTCCCCAACTCTTGTCGGGTCCTGTCAGGTTAGTTACATAGGATTTTGGTACCCAAATGCAAGTCTTACCCTTCTTGCTTTTGGGTCCCACATTAGATGCAACAATTCTATTATTCTTATAATAAAGCACATAGGATGCATCAAAAGTATGAAATAGCATAGAAGGACCATGAGATGCATTTCTATCATTAGGCGCATGAGAGAAAGCATGAGATGCATAACACATGGGTCTACTCCTACTATGAGCATATGAATCACTAGATGAAGCAATCGTAGTGCGAGGAGTAAAAACAACATCATGACACATAGGTAAAATAGAATGATCATTACAAGTATCATGATGAGCATTAGCATTCTTAACATGAGTATAAATGAAAGCATGGTTCTTCTTATCATGAAAAGAATGTGAGCTACTAGCCATAGGTGTTTTCCCCTTCTCCTTAGTGAATTTGGGGGCCTTTTGACTCTTTGCGTCCTTGGTTCCCTTTTGGAAACCAAGTCCATCCTTAATGCAGGGATGTCTACCAATGGTGTAGGCATCCCTAGCAAAATTAATCTTATCACATTCATCTTTGCAAATTTTAAGTTGAGCATGAAGTTTAGCAATATCATCATTCAACTTGAAAATAGTAAAGGCATGATCATCGCAAGCATCAACATCAAAATCCTTACATCTATTACAAAATAGATACATGCTCCATGGGAGAACTAGAAGCATTCATTTTTTCTATTCTAGCATTTAAATCAACATTTAGATTCTTAAGACTAGAAATAGAAGTATGGCAAGAAGATAACTCAAAAGCAAGCATTTTGTTCTTCTTTATTTCTAAAGCAAGGGATTTTTCTACTTCGACAACTTTATCATGTTCCTCATAAAGTAAATCCTCTTGGTTTTCCAGCAATCTATTCTTTTCATTAAGAGCATAAATTAATTCATTGATTTTATCCACTTTTGATTTTTCTAAGCCCTTAAAGAGATCATTATAGTCTATATCATCATCCGAATCATCATCACTATAGGAAGTGTACTTGGGGGGTATCATGAGAGCGTACCTTCTTCTCTTTTGCCATGAGGAAAGTCTGATGCTCGTTGGGGAAGAGGCAGGATTTGTTGAAGGCAGAGGCGGCAAGTCCCTTATTGTTGGAGTTGGAAGAAGAGCAGTCCAAGTCCCATTCCTTTCTCATGTGCGCCTCGCCCTTCTTCTTCCTATAGAATTTCTTATTCTCCTTCTTTCTTTTTTTTCTCTTGGTCCTAGTCATTTTCATTATCGGGACATTGAGCAATAAAATGACCGGACTTACCATACTTGAAGCATGAATGCTTTCCCCTTGATTTGTTCTTGTTAGGGTAGTCCTTGCGTCCCTTCAAAGCGGTCTTGAAGCGCTTGATCACAAATAAGATTTACACGATTAGGATCAATAACCTTCGGGCGACATTTTCGCGTACCTATGGTTCTCACGAATAATATTTACAAGATTAGGATCAATAACAGTAAATGACCTTAGTATTAGGTGTACGACATCATGATCCATCCATCTATGCTTACATAGCTTTGGATCTTGTTCACCAGGGTCTTGAGCTTGTTGTATGTGTCGGTTGGCCCTTCACCCCTCTTCATGGCGAACCTCCCCAGCTCTCCTTCCACCAACTCCATCTTGGTGATCATTGAGATGTCGTTCCCCCCACGAGCGATCTTGATGGTGTCCCATATCTCCTTGGCGTTGTCTAAGCCACTGACCTTGTTATATTCATCCCTACATAGAATTTGCTCATGAATATGAATAGCATCATCATTGTTATCGTAATCAGTCCATTTTCTACTATGTCCCAAATGCTAGGGTGGAGTGAAAATAAATGACTACACATCTTATGACTCCACCATGAATAGTCTTCCCCCATCAAAGTGAGGAGGCTTGCCAAGCGGAATGGATAATAAATGAGCATGTGAACCATAAGGAATGCAGGTGTCTTAGAGTAGTTTTATTTGACCATTTTTTCTTGGAGTCATTGTCATCATCCTTCTTTGGTGAAGCTGAAGAAGCGTCGTTGTGGTAGTACACTATCTTCTTGATGCACTTCTTCTTCATGTCCTTTTTGTTCTTGCTGGACCTAGAGTCGACAGTCTCCCCATTGAGTGTTTCGTTGGAGGGGGTCTCCTTCTCCTTCTCGTCGGTCACCTTCCCCTTGTCTTTAGAATCCATCTCTTCATCCGGTTAGTCCCTTGATGAAGAGAACGACTCTGATACCGATTGAGAGCACCTAGAGGGGGTGAATAGGTGATCCTGCAAAACTTAACTCAACCAACACAAACTTGGTCTAAAATTTGAGTTAGAGAGAATTAAAACCAAGTTTTAGAGTAGAGAGGAAGAGAGAAGCTCCTTTCACTTGATTGCTCTATCAAGATTTAATTTAGACTTAGAGCAATATCACAAGTGAAGAATCAGAACGAGGGAGAGATAAAAATTGCAATAAAGTAAATAGCACAAGAGAAACGATAATTTTTATCCCATGGTTCGGTCAAGCGTAATATACTTGCCTACTCTATGTTGTGGCGTCCCAATGGCTGAGGGTTGCATTCAACCCCTCTCAGGTGATCCAAAGATCAAACCTGAGTACCACGATTCTTCCTTATATCTCACAATATCCCAGTTGTGAGGAATCTCCACAAGTTGGAGTCTCTCATGCCTTACACAAGTGATCAGAATCGAAAACTGGAGTAAGTGAGGGAGTAGAGTACGCACACAAGAGCACAATACAACAAAACAACACGCACAAATGCAAAGAATAGAGCGCAACAACAAAGTGAAAGAGTAACGACTCAGAAAATGCGCTCAAATCTCTCTCAAACACTACATAGGCGTGGCCGCTGAGTCTCGGAGTTGTAGTGTGCTCAAAGTATGCTTGGTGTTCTGCTCCATGTGCTTAGGGGTCCCTTTTATATCTCCAAGGGGCCTAGGAGCCATTGAAGTCCCGTTTGGAAGGCCCTGGGTGCCTTCTATGTGCGTGTGCACGGGACTGCCTGATGGCGCACGGACAACTCATGTGCAACGACCACTGAATCGTCTGATTGGTCTCCTTCCATTTTGGGTGGGCACTATACTGTTTGGTGACCCTCCCAACCATTGTCCTGCTGACATGGCCGGCGTTGATCGCGCGATCGACCGTTGGGGTGCGCGAAGAGTCGTTGCTCACCTAGTGCACTGGACATGTCCAGTGCAAATCGGACTATCTGGTGATTTTTAGCTAGCGAGCCTCAATGTTTTCCCAAGAGCGGCAAGTTGGACAGCCGACCAGGCTGGGCACCAAACATGTCCGGTGCACACCAGACTGTTCGGTGAGGCCCAGTCTGGCCCAACTTCTCTTGATTTATGCCAAACTTCTTTGCTTCTTTTTGGCTCAACTTGAGGAGTTCCCTAGCACTTAGATAAACATTGTTAGCAACAAAAACAATTGACTAAGTGTAGGAATGAAAGCTCTCTTATGGGTTTTGGTGGTTTGGATGACAACCTAATTAAATGACTAACATGTGTGCTAAGTGTTGAACAGGTGCTTAATGCAAAGCTTACAAGGTTCAACACAAGTGAACAAGTGTGATGGTCCAAAGACTAGAATATCTATAGATAATGGACATCACAAGTAAGATGGACATTGCTTAAGTGAGCCTCGGTGTGCGTAACTCGGAGACAACTTGTCGGAGAGGAAAATCTCCGGCCGGGTGGCAGAACGCACCCGCCCTAAATCCTAAGATGAGGAGGAGCCTAAGCGTTTTGCCTGTCTACTAGATGGTTGATGAACACGAGGATTTAGAGTGGTTCAGGCCGCCGGAGCGTAATACCCTACTCCACTGTTTGTGTGTTGTATTGAGTCTGTGAGCTTGTCTGAGGGTCTGTCTTGTAACGTTGTGTGCCTTCCCTTTTATAGCTCAAGGGAGGCACATACAAGGATGTTGAGCCCCGACATGTGGGCCTAGGAGCATAACAGAAGGAATACATTATAGGAGTAACTAATGCAAGTAACGCCTGAGCAATCTCCAGGCGCCATGATGTCTGCAGTCTATGTAGTATTGATATGCGGCGGCTGCTTCCTTGGTAACGTGCGAGTAATGATGAGCGTAGTGCACGCGACAGTATGGGCGTGCCGCCTGCCAGTGGAATGGACAGGCACGCCGCCTGTCGCCTGTGGAAAGGACAGGTCACTGCCTGCCAGCGGAATGGATAGGTCTCAATAAATGCAGAGGCGACACACCGCCTGCCAGTGGAATGGATAGGTCTCAATAAATGCAGAGGCGACACACCGCCTGCCAGTGGAATGGACAGGCGGCGCGCCTTATCCTCAATAAATGCAGAGGCCGCGTAGCTCGGAGGCCTTACGTCAGGCTCCGCCCGTTGGCTTATGTCACGTGCAGTAGGCCACGCGACAACATCGGGTCTCCGCCTGGGAGGGGAGCAGAAGCGTATACGATAAGGTCCGGACACGTGTCGGATCTAGACCCCCGCCTGGCCTTGATTAAGGCCGGGGTATTCTCTGTCCCAGAATCTCGGGACCTTGCTGTGAGCGACCCGGACCCCACACAGATGGGTCCGGATCCCATCCTAGGGGTCCGGTTTGCGCCCATGGAGGTCTTGGACCATACCCGGAGGCCCGGACTGTATATACAGGGGTCCGGCACCTCCGCATGGGGGTCTGGGCCCACTGGTGATGCTCCAGAGTGTGCAGCTCTTTGGACATGTGGCGGTACCGGACCTGCCCAGGTGGTGAGGTTGGTGCCGTTGCTGGCCTAGAGTAGTCGCCCGACACTTGGGCGAGTCATGGCCTGGTCCCACGTACAACCTTTTTACCACTCGACTAAAGGTAGTCGCGTGGGTACTG
Source organism: Zea mays (assembly GCF_902167145.1). Lineage (NCBI taxonomy): Eukaryota > Viridiplantae > Streptophyta > Magnoliopsida > Poales > Poaceae > Zea > Zea mays. Next base: position 115,793,752 of record NC_050105.1, read on the forward strand.
CATCTTGATACAGTAGTAAGGGGTACCCTAGTTTTAGGGTACCGACACAACTGATCAAGCCAAGGATGGAGGCAAGAAGAGCTTCGAGGTACCAAGTGCACGGGAGAAGGTCAAAGAGACCGAGGAACCCAAAGCCAGGGGCGAAGAAGAAGACTTACAAAGTCAAGGTTGATCGAGTTGAGAAGAGATATGGTGCATCGAGGATCGTGACTTAAGAACGTGACTTATAACTAATGAGGTAATACTATGGTTATGTGGTGTAAGTCACAAGGCTCAAGATGAAGCTCAAGAATTGAACAAGGTCACTACAAGGAAGAGCAGTGTCAATGCAAGAACCTGGAAGTAGCCCGAAAGAGCTAAGTTTGGGTTGTTCCTATGTTTGGATATATTCTATGTGACCTTTACAGGGTGCTAGAGCTAAGATATGTCAATCTAGATCAAGTCAAGTTGACCTGATGGTTTAGAGTCCAATATCGACCTCAAACAAGCCAAAATGGGTAAAACGATGAAAAATGTTAAGTATGTAAGGTTTGAGTGTTCAACTATGTTGCATACACCTATTACTACAAGTTTGGTGCTTTGGTTTGCTCTCTAACTCTTTCTGTAGAGAAAGTGTCATTCTGAGCTCTGCTTGAGGAGAAACAAAGAAGCAAGGAGAAGAACGGGAAACAGGTAAGTTTCTAGGACTAAGTCAATTGGATTATACTCTAAATGCGTTTGTTTAAGTCTCAGGAAAGTCCTCCCAAAAGTTGAAGTCAAATGGAGAAAGAATGGAGGAAAAAACACTTAATGTGTTGTTGGCTCGTGCGTAGGACAGTGAATAGTAACGGTCCGGTGCACAAGACAGTGAATAGTAACATGTGAGGTGCACACGACAGTGAATAGTAACATGTCCGGTGCACCAACGGCTAGCCCTTTCAGAGAAGGAAACTGCCAATCAGATCCGTTACTGTGCACTGTACGGTGGTGCACCGGACAGTCCGGTGCACTCGCACACAGGGAAGGCTAGGAGCTTCCAACTGAAGCTCCAACGACTCCTAAGCCCCTTGGGTCTATAAAAGGGACCCCTAGGTGCCTCCAACAAGAGTACTAGTGCAGGCAACAAGTCCATACATCATTTGGATCAATTCTTTCTCTCCCTCTCTTGTGTATCTCTCTAGTTTGCATTGAGGCGAAGTTATAAGCCTTTAGAGAGAGGGGAAGTGTTGCTGAGAGCTAGAGCAAAATCTTAAGCGCATTGTTACTCTGCCGGAGTGCTATCGAGAAGATTTAAGCAGCCACGACATTGTTGTAACTGATATCAACATAGCGGAAGGCTCTATCTGTTACAGTGATAGATCTAAGCAAACAGAGGAAGGAGTTGAAATAGACTCCAAGCCAAGGTGTGGCTAACTCCAACGAGGACTAGGCAAGCTGGCCGAACCTCGGGATAAATCCCTGTGTCTATGTGCTCTGCTCTATGCTGTGTGATGTTTCTCTGTCTTATTTGCTTTTTATACTTGCACTTCAATACTTATCTGTGGTACAAGCTGTCTTTGAAGTGCAGGGTATTTTAAGACAGGAACTTCAATTTCGCTGCAACCTACTCGAAGGGTCTTTCATTCCACTGCAATCTAGTCTTCGAGTAGAGTTAGAATTTCTAGTTTTTTAAGTGTTAATTTTTATTCACCTATTCATACCCCTCTAGGCAACATCTAGATCCTATTCCCGGACAAAGGGAATGTTGGTCACTTGTTCTCAAATGCCGTGAATCAAGAACAAGGCAACACAATCGTTAAAGATTAAGGACCATTGTCTTCCGAAGCATTATCTCCACATGGGTGTAATGCTCATTAGACGAAGGTCAAGAGGGACATACTTTCATTATTCAATATGTGAATAAGAATGCGAAAGGATAAAGGTGATAACTGCATCTCATTAATTCATTTATATTTGCATTCCATAAAACATAAATGAATATTAACAGATTCCATATTACATTGATACCTTCGGCTTGATCGAAGGTGAGGATGCGGGAGAGCGATTACAATCCAATGTGAACAGTACGGTGCTGTTGTTCATGTATTTATAGGCACGAGATGCAGCCCGAGTAAAAGTACATTTATGTCCTTGTCATCCGTCTACAATTATAATACGAAACATTAAGGACTAAATAGTCTTTATCCTTTTTTGGTCACTGTTATATTTGGTCTTCGTCATCAACCCGAGCCGAAGTCCCTTGACTATAGCTTTGTCGCCCATTTTTGTCATCTTCGGGTTACACCTCTACTCTTGTCATAGAAGAAGATCTCTATTCCGAAGCTGAAGCCTCCTGCAATAATCTATGTCATGCTGAAGACATATGGTTAGTTATGTTTTTAGGACCTTGGGAGGAGGAAGGCCTCCAACAGTAGCCCCTCGTAGTATTGATTTGTTTCTTTGTAACAAATTTAGACTGCGACGTGAACGAAGGCTTTCAGCTGAAGGTCCAAAAAAACACCTTCCCTTCGCTAGAATAGCGAATGACACTGACCGGCGGGACCCACCAAACTGTGGGGCTTTGGACATATAAATAGGAGCTTGCATTGTAAGCATTTCTTGTGCCAGTTCAGTTGCTTACATTGCGCTTGTCGTTTTAAACTTTCTTGCTTTGTCGAGTTTAATTGGATTTCAAGCTTCGACATTTCAACAACCATCGACTTAATGGCCGACGAGAAGAAGATTGTTGATCCGGCGTTGTCCGGGTTTTATGAAGCTATGGAAAAAACCAACGCAGAGAAGATTGCAAACGAGATGCTGGCTAGGATATCTGAGAACTCCAGCGATAGTGAAAGTTTCAATGTAGAAAGTGGGAATGAAGATGTCGAAGATCGACCCTGGAGACCAAGCCATGTTGTCTTCGGGAAATCAACTATTAAGCAAGGGCAGTTTGATGCAATGAGGGGGAGGTACTTTCGTGATATCTTAATTATGAGGGCTGGAGGGGGAAATAATGTCCCTCTACCCGAAGCTAATGAAGTGGTAGTTTACAGAAGCTTCATGAAGGTAGGGCTTCGGTTCCCTCTGGATAAATTGCTGGTCGAAGTCCTGAAAACCTTCAAAATTTATCTTCATCAACTTACTCCTGAAGCTATCATTAAGGTGGGGGTCTTTATATGGGCCATGAGGAGCCAGGGACTGGAACCAAATGCAAAATGTTTCTGCAACATCCATGAGTTGTCTAATGAGACGAAGGCTACCAGAAAAGAGCAATATCACAACAACTTCGGTTGTTACAACTTCGTGCCTCGCTCTGAGGCGAGCTACCCAGTTCCCACAATTCGGAAGAGATGGCCAGGGGCCTGGATGCAGGAATGGTTCTACGTGAAGAATGACCTGAGTGAAAGGGAGGATATTAAGGGGATTATTCAACGTCCTATATGGTCTCGCTTCGGCATTAGAAGGCCATACACTGCCCTTGGGTATGATATACAAGCATACCGGGCGGCTTTCAATACAGTATGCACTTACATAGGTACAAGGGACTTAGTCCAGGAGCACATTGCTTATAGAGTGTGGGCACTTGCAAATGGGTGAGAGATACAGATACCAAAGGAGGCTGCTGCTGGCTCTAGCCAAGGTGGTTTAATCTACCTGAAGTACACCTTCAAATACATGAGCCAGTTTGATGAGCCAAATGATGACTGGCTAGATGCCATTGAAGCAACCAGTGATGAATTGCTTGGAGCCTACTCGAAGGCTAAAGATGATGCCATGACAACGGCCTTCGGGGCTTGAGGCAAAAGGAGGCTGAACAGAGTGTTTGATGTTATTGGATTTGTATATCCAGACTATTGTTATCCTTTGCGGAAGCAAGGAAAGAAAAGAAAGACGGCTACTTCGGCGACTTCTAGCGCGCCGAGGTCAAAGAAGTTTAAAGTTTTGACTCATCGGCCCAAGCGCATTGAAACGACCGAAGTGCCAAAGCTAATTGAAGGGTCTGCTTCTATTTCTAAGCCAAGTCGCTCTGTGCCTGTCGAAGCTAAGACAAGACCGACTAAAGAGCCAAGACTGAAGAAGGCGGTAGAGCAATTGAAGGCCCTGAATCCACCACGCGAGGCGGGATTTTCGAAGGCATCAAGGATCCCTGCAGCAACTCCGAGGAAGAGGAGAATGGCCAGCGTGCTAGACGCTGTCATGGAATCTGTAAAGGCATCAACTCCTGCTTCTGTTGAAGCGCCTACTACAGAAGGCAAAATTTTAAAGAAATCAGATGAAATTGGCACGACACAAGCTATTTCTGAGGCTGGACCCTCAGTTTTTGCCGAAGCAAGACCTTCGGAGGCTGCACCACTAATCTTGGGAAAAAAAGATGCCCCTGAGGTGTCCAAGTCTCCTGCTCCCGAAGCACCTGCCGAAGAATTGGAGTTTATTGTGCGACATGCTTTGGGGAAACAATTATCGGAGGAGCAGATTGCTGAAACAAGGCAATACGCCAAGGATTTGAAGTATCCACAAGGATCCTTGGTGTACAACGACAATGATGAGGATGATTTTCTCTATTGCCTACCAGAAAATAAAGAGATCTCTATTTGCCGAGAAATGATGAAGAACATGGGTTACCAGAAGCTTAAGCTCGGCCTATCTGCAATGTCGAAGGATGATCTTGCAGATAGCCTTACTTATAATAGCTTGAAAGTATATATACTTTTATTATAAAATTAACTATATTTGTAGCTTTTCTTGCTATCGTTATGTTCTCACATATTTTTATTATTAGGGCTTAATTCTAAGTAAAGCTTTAAAGGCCCAAAAGGAAGCAGAAGACGAGAGCTGCCAGATAGCTCTTGGGAATATTCGGTCAAAGGTCATTTCACTAAGGAATGGAGCTCTCTAGAAGGATAAGATATTGTTTTCCTTAGTGGACAGGCTGAAAACCAGCGAGGCCAAACTTAGTGAACAAGCCAAAGCTCATAAGGCCGAAGTTGAAGATTTGAAGAAGAAGCTTGCGGAAATGAATGAAAAGTTTGAAGTTGCAAATGTGAAGCACGAGATAAGCGAAATTTAAAGATTAAGGGTTCAAAAGAATGTTGAAGAGCTTCGCGACTCCAAAGAAAGATTCTACGAGATATCCTTGAAATGTGCCAAAACGCTAAAATAGTTTTACAAAGGTAGGAGCCTATTCTTTCGAGCAAAAATTCATTCGCGGTGACTCCGATGGTGTCGTCTAGTGGATCAACGGAGAGGTCAAAGCCTTTGACAAAATCTTAAGTGGTCGAGGAGACTTCTGCGCATTTGTTGGCGCACGAGGGGTCGCAGCGACCTTAGAAAAAGCTGGTTGTGAGCATGTTAAGGCTGCAGCTCAGTCGAAATTTGTTTTCTCGGTGGAAGACACTAAGGACCCTTCGGCTAAAGCCTCTACGTTGGGCGGTAGATTCTACTCCGATGTGTGGATGAAGGGTGGTCGTGAGATGGCTGATGAAGCAATTAGAAAAAATGAAAAAGAATCTCACGACGCTCAAGAAGAAGCTAAGCGGGTCAAAGAAGCTGCTGAGCGCGCAAGGCTTATAGGTATTTTTACTGAGATTTAGCTTCGGAGTTTGTTTTTAGCTTCGGAATTAACCAACATATTCTTTATTGTAGCTGAACTTTCACCACCGCCGGAGCCGTATAATCCCGAAGCTGACCTTGCCACGAAGGAAACATTAGACATAATAAGAATTGCTAATGAAGCTGTTGACGAAGCCGTCGACAAACTACTAAATGAAGATGCTGAAAAAGTGCTAAAGGAAGATTAAATTTTTGTATATTTGAAAGTGTAATGCTTGTGCATGGCTGTCAACTTTTGTAAGAAACAAACATCAAGTATTTGCATGTATATTAATGTAATATATTTCTTTGTGATGCATGAAACCTTCGTACGTACCATTTTTAGCCTTTGGCGAAAAAACACCTTCCCTTCTTTTTCATGTGTCGCAAAGAAAAAGATTCCCATTATGCCATTGCTTACGAAAATTTACTTCGTGTAGGAGTAAATATCTGCCGAAGGCATGACTTGTGTTGTAGTATTTCTTTTCATAATTCGATCAGTTCTTTCAAAAGAGCAACTTTCCTTTGTTGCCCCACACTTTTTCGGTGATGCAAAATGATGTATGATGCGATGATATGCGGTATGATATGATATGATGGTATGATGCGGAATGTTGTTTGCGCCGAAAGTAAGAAAGCACACAGATATAGACCCAGACTCTGCATCCCCTTGGGAACGACTTTGGAGTCTCTTCACCTTTTTATTAGGTGGTATTTTAGCTCTGCATCCCCTTAGGAACAATTTTGGAGCTAAGCTCTGCATCCCCTTAGGAATGACTTTGGAGCTTCTTCACCTTTAATTTAGGTGATTTTTAAGCTCTGCATCCCCTTAGGAACGACTTTGGAGCTTCTTCACCTTTATTTTAGGTGGTATCTTAGCTCTGCAATCCCTTAGAAATGACTTTGGAGCTTTGGAACTTACTCTGCACTCCATTAGGAACGACTTTGGAGCTTCGAAACTTACTCTGCGCTCCTTTAGGAACGACTTTGGAGCTTCAGAATTTGTTTTGTCACACTTGATGGTGTAACCACAGGTCTATTACATCGAGCTGAAGGTTAAACCTTCCTGTATTGTCTTTTCTGAAGGAAACATAAACACAAAAGATGATAAATAAAACAAATCAGGGCTTTCTTTTGGCCAATGCATTGTGTCATCTTCAGTAGATATGCCTGGACTCGGGCACAGTACTGTTAACTGTGCAAGCTTCAGACTGCTCCCGGAGGTCATGTTGTTGCTGAGACCGAGGGTGCCCTTCTGGTTGCTAATCATGACTTGGGGCAGGCGCCAGTGGTGGGGGTGGTGGTAATTGAGCCCAGGAAGCTTGAGAGTGACTTGCTGAAGCAGCAGAAGTCGTAGGCTGTTGATTGCCTACGTATTCCGGGATATATGGAGAGTAGCACAAAGCAATATGGAGGACCTGCTTCAGCTGATTCTGTCGTGCCTCGGCTTCAACAATTTCCTTTTGCTTTTGGATCGTGACCTGGCACGTCCTCGTTGTGTGACCCTTGTCCATGCCACAAAAAAGGCAGAACAATTTCCTGGGATGATTACCGTACCTTCCTCCACTGAAGCTTCTCCCTCCTCTGCCTTTCGGAGCTGGTGGTCTGTAAAAAGTTTGCTGCATGCCCGAAGACTGTGAGCTGTGATGACTGCTCTGAGCATTGTTGGCCATTTCGTCGTTGGCATTGGGATTGTGGATTGTCCTGATATGCATGGGATGAAGTCTTCCTCCGAAGCCCCTAGTCATTTCAGAATACCTATATGCTTCCTCCCTTCTTTAGCGAAAATCATTATCAGCCCGAATGTACTCATCCATCTTCTGAAGGAGTTTCTCCAAGGTCTGTGGTGGCTTCCTTGCAAAATATTGGGGTGTGGGTCCTGGCCGAAGCCCCTTGATCATGGCCTCAATAACAATCTCATTGGGCACTATAGGCGCTTGAGCTCTCAAACGCAGGAACCTTCGGACGTATGCCTGTAGGTACTCCTCATGATCTTGCATGCATTGAAACAGGGCCTGAGCAATGACTGGCTTCGTCTGAAAGCCCTGGAAGCTGGTGACTAGCATGTCCTTCAGCTTCTGCCACGACGTAATTGTCCCTGACCGAAGAGAGGAATACCATGTTTGAGCCACGCTTCTGACTGCCATGACGAAGGACTTCACCATGACAGCAGCGTTGCCCCCATACGAGGATATTGTTGCCTCGTAGCTCATCAGAAACTGCTTTGGATCCGAATGCCCATCATACATGGGTAACTGAGGTGGTTTGTAGGATGGTGGCCACAGGGTAGCCTGCAATTCTACCGCCAGAGGAGAAGCATCATCGAAAGTAAAGTTATCATGATGAAAGTCGTTGTACCATTCATCTTAGTTGATTGGGCTTTCTTGACGAAGCTCCCTGTATTGGGGCCTTCGGTCTTGGTCATCTTGAGTGAGATGACGCATCTCCTCAGCTGCTTTGTCAATCTTCTTCTGAAGGTTGGCCAACCGAAGCATTTTTCCATTTTCCTCTGTACTTGTTGGTGGATTGCTTCTAAATCTCTGATCTCCTGGTCAAGCTGCTCCTCATGAAGCGTTGGGCTGGTGGCCTTTCTCTTTTGGCTCCTAGCCTCTCGCAAGGAGAGTGCGTCTTGATTTGTGTCGAGTGGCTGCAAGGCAGCCCCTGACCCCGTTGCCTTTTTTGGCGGCATGACAAAGGTGAATACTTGCCGAAGGTTGTGGAAGTGAGTTCACCGGAGGTGGGTGCCAATGTTGGTCACTTGTTCTCAAATGCTGTGAATCAAGAATAAGGCAACACAATCGTTAAAGATTAAGGACCTTCGTCTTTCGAAGCATTATCTCCACATGGGTGTAATGCTCATTAGACGAAGGTCAAGAGGGACATACTTTCATTATTCAATACGTGAATAAGAATGCGAAAGGATAAAAATGATAACTGCATCTCATTAATTCATTTATATTTGCATTCCATAAAACATAAATGAATATTAATAGATTCCATATTACATTGATACCTTTGGCTTGATCGAAGGTGAGGATGCGGGAGAGCGATTACAATCCAGCGTGAACAGTATGGTGTTACTGTTCATGTATTTATAGGCATGGGATGCAGCCCGAGTAAAAGTACATTTATGTCCTTGTCATCTGTCCAAAATTATAATACGAAACATTAAGGACTAAATAGTCTTTATCCTTTTTTGGTCACTGTTGTATTTGGTCTTCGTCATCAACCCGAGCCGAAGTCCCTTGACTATAGCTTCGTCGCCCATTTTTGTCATCTTCGGGTTACACCTCTACTCTTGTCATAGAAGAAGATCTCTATTCCGAAACTGAAGCCTCCTCCCTCCTGCAATAATCTATGTCATCCTGAAGAAATATGGTTAGTTACGTTTTTAGGACCTTCGGAGGAGGAAGGCCCCCAACAGGGAACTTTCAAGGAACCATACCTTTTTGATTCCTTCTCATAAGGATTTGCAATATGCCTAGACTCAAGCCCAAAAAAGTGTTTTTCTCATTTCTACAAACTTTTTGACTTGATTGCTTCAATTTGCTTTTTAAACACATGTGTTCATGCTCACACGAAGAGTGTTAGTTCATAGTGGTGTGTTGAGCAGTTAATCACAAAAACACTTAGAAATGACCTAAGGGCACATTTCCCTTTCACTTATCTCTGTTCATCTTAGATCTCAGGATTCATCGGTTTAATCTTATTCAACGCTTCCATTACGATTTTTATAGTAGATTCGAGATTTTATTCAAGTTTACAGTTAAACCGGGGTAGTACGGTTTAACCGGCCTCTCATTGCGGTTGAATCGTCCTTGCCGGTTGAACTGGTTGTTCTCACAAAAGTTCGAAGTTTTTGTTGGAATTTCCGTGTGTAGCCTATTCACCCCTCTAGGCTACTTTCACTCTTCAGTTATTCATCGTGCAATTTGAGAAATTATCAGTAAGCACAATAATTGTTAGTGCAAAAAAAAAACAATTACTAATGAACCATTTTAGTATTTTATTACTTCATATGTGAAAAAATATTTGTTAATTACTGACGAAACATTTAGTAAGTATTGATGTTGTGATCTTTTCGTCACTAATCGCTCAATTCCTGTAATTATCATCAAGCACAATATAATTGTTAGTGCAAAACAAACATTACTGACAGAACATTCAGTAATTTATCACTTCAGTAGTGAAGAAATGTTCAGTAATTACTGACGAAACATTTCGTTATTAGTGACATATCTGTATAACCATTGCACGTGATGAAAAGTTCAATTATTACCGACGAAACGATCAGTAATTACGGATAGAACGTTTAGTTAATACTGACGAATCTGAATAACCATCATGCACGACGAAAGGTTCGATTATTACCAACAAAACATTCAGTTATCACTAGCGAATCTAAATAACCATCACGCGCGGGTCTTAGGGGCAAGGCTGATTCGTGGTGAAGCTTCACCCTAGTGACAAATAGCGCTAATTATTAATTTCTTCAATTTCTAATGGCATACGTTCAATCCCAGTGCAATATAAAAATCAATTAATAAATATGTTAGTTTGTGTATTGTTTAAACATTGTAGATATATAGGACCGAGTTTAGAGAGCATTACTAAAGATGAAGAAGATATATATGACGAAATCTTTTGGAGGGTAGTGTAAAGGACATAAAATATTTTTCTTTAGAGATATAAAATTTATAGGACGTTGTTGAAGAGAGTCTAAAGCCCCGTTTGAAACCTATAGAACTAATAGTTAGCTATTAAAAGATAGTTGTTAGGTTCAAACACCATCACTTAATATTGCAACTAATTGTTAGTTATCTCATATCTAACCATTAATTCATTAGCTGACTCAAGCTAACTAATAATTTATTAGTTGATTAATTATTAGATGATTAACTATTCGTCAAGATACGTGTGTTAATTTTTTTTTACATTTTGACTTCTTATCGAGGATAGAGATGGCAATGGGTACCCGCGACCCGATACCCGATGGGTATTTACTCCATTAGGGTATGTATGTGGGCTAAATATTCTACCCGTGGGTCTGTTATTGGGCAAAAATCTTCACCCAATGGGTAAACGGGTATTAGAACGTTCTGCCTTCACCCATACCCGCTAACCCGTGGGTATAAAATACCCAATATAAACTTATCCGAATCATGAACTTGGACTTTAGTCATCCAACTTTTTTACGATTTAACAACAATTTAATGACCATGTAATGGAACATGTAATGTGCTATGTAGTACTATCATAGTGTTACTACTTTATCCAATTATCTTTGGTGTGTTGAATGGATGGTTAAATGATGCTAGAAAATTTTGTAATGGTATTTATATGGATATACTTGACATTTGTATAGTATAATATTTTGATAGTTGTTTAATTTTTGTGGGTATGGGTGACCCGATAGGTGACCCATACCCACATGGGTATGGGTATGGGGGTAAATCCATACCCGCCAGTGTATATGGGTAACCCGGTGGGGTTATTTTTGTGTTGTGGGTATAGGTATGGGGTACTAATACCCGGTGGGTATTTACCCATTGCCATCTCTAATCGAGGACACGCATTCTACGCGCCCGCGACAATCGGAGAGCAATGCTGCGTGCTGCGAGCCCGCCTCGTAACGACCTTCGCGGCACGATAACTGCACGATGTCAACCGACGGGGCGTGCGAACCGTCGGATCCGTCCACCCGGAGCGACCTGAGTCGTCGTCCGATGGGTCAACCCCCCAAAAGTGAAAAAAAATTTGGTGCAGCACTGCTGCAAACCAGAGTGGTTTGCAGCCTCTCACAAAAAGGTGGATGGACCCTACCTGCAGATCCACCAGATAACATTTTTGTTGCTACGGGTGGGGTCTATCCTCTTTTTTGTGAGGAGCTGCAAACACTTTAGTTTGCAGCAGTGCTGCACCAAATTTTTTTCCCTACCCCGTTTGGCTTACGGTGCACACCATCCCGCAGCGCACACACGTAGACTTTGCTTCCACGCCTAGCAGTAGTCGCCTACAGCTACAGCTTGAGGCAGCTGCCCATCGGCCGCAGAAGGGATGGCTGGACGAGAGATGCGGCTATTGGAGCGGCGACGTGCGGGCGATGATGGAGGAGAAATGCCGAGCTGTTCGAGCACTGACGGAAACACCAGCAGCGCTAATGCGAGCACGAGCTCGAGCACCACTGCTAGCAGCGGCGTGCGGCGGAGCGGTGGCGCAGCGGAGGGGCGGGAGACCAGCTCCAGGTCGGCGGGCACCATCAATCTAAGTCAGGAGTACAGGCTCGCGATCCACACCCCGTCCTACCAAGAGATCTGGGATAAGATCCACATAGACGGGGACGGGGACGAACAACGGGAAGGGGGCTTCGGCGGCAACGGTGAAGATGAGGAAGGAGAAGAGGGGGAGGACAGGGTCACCCTGGCCGGCGTGCTCCGTCCGGAGGACGAGGTGGTGGACCGCGCTCTTGCAGACGCGCCCGATACGGAGCTCACCCGCCTCGTCAAGAACTACTTCAGCAGCACGAACCAAGCGTCGGTGCTCTGCCTCTCACTCCGTCGGGCGCTCCGCCGGGCGCGGTCGCTGTACGGGCCCATCACGGACCTCCTCGCGCTCATCCCGCAGTCGCCGCAGCTCGCCACGCCACACTGCGACTGTGCGTTCGACGCCTTCCTCCTGTTCGACCAAATGCCCAATCCGTTCCCGGCGCCCGCGGCCGGGTTCCAGTGCATGCAACGAAGTTTCTCTGGGCTCAAGAACCACCTCGATCTTCGTCTCCTCAGTGTCCGGCGCAGGCGCCGTTGGCTCCGCTGTGCCAAGCGCGGATCAGGTATCTGCCTTATTGCCTGCGCCACCGGCGCTGCCGTCGCAGGCCTCGTGGTTGCGACACACGCCATTACCGCGCTGCTGGCGATGGCCCCTGCTTGTGCTGCATCCAATTCTTGCTGCTGTCCACTGGCTGCTTCGATGAAACGCCTGCAGAGGCACATGGACCGGCTCGACGCGACTGCTAGGGGCACCTACGTCTTGAATAATGATGTCGCTACAATTGAACGGCTGGTGGGTAGGCTCCATGCCACTGTGGAGAGCGACAAGATGCTTGTCCGCCTTGGGCTGGAGCGCGGGAGGGGGCAACACCACACCATAGAAGAGGTGGTAAGGCAGCTCAGGAAGAACCACCCCAGCCTGCAACGGCAGCTTGCTGACCTTGCCGAGCACATTTGCCTCTACTTTGCTGCTGTCAACCGTGCCAGGTTACTCCTTGTGCACCACCTGAATGCGCAATCTGATGCTGAAAGTGAGTCTCCATTGTCATGACCTCATTAGCCCCAAACAATCTGACACTGGGTGCCATGATCATGAGTTTCAGTTAAAACAATTAGCTGTATCTTGAAATTCTTGTCTCGAGACCTCATCTATCGTGCCAAGTGATGCACAAATTTCTTGCTTTAATAGTTTAGACATTTTTATAGTTCAATATATTTGATCTTCTGTACTTTCAGAATTATTACTGTAGCGATGTAACAATGCTATGTTTCTGAATAAACACGAAGTCTTAACATTTTAAGAACTGAATATTTGGACAATTGCTTCCATATGTTATCATGGCAGTTAAGTTGCAACTTGCAAGCAATGTGTTGCTTCTGCTATTCAGAGTTGCCTCGAATACTCAATCAGTCAATCTTTGCACCACCTATTAAATCTGCATGGAGGTTTTGAAACTTGAAAGCATCATCTTATTTGCAGTATTTTAGTGCTCTATTATAACAGATTATCTGGCTTGCAGTATTAATATTGGGTGCCAAGTTTAGTATGGAAATTCCAAGCTTCTTAGTTGATTAAGGATAATGCTTGGAAATTTGTTCTAGGTTCAACCTATAAAGGTTTTTCAGTGATTAATTTGGTTGAACTGAAAACATCCTCTTGCTTGCAGTGTTGATAGTGGATGTTTATTATTTGTCAATCTTCACTTATAAACTTTCCTTTTGCACCCTCAGTTTCTTTTTGTCGTTTTTTTATTTTCTTTCTTTCTACCAGGCACTTGGTTCTATGCTTTGCAACTGGATAGAATTCATACCATTTTTGTGCATTTATAGATAGATCAGTTTATGTTTGTTACGTTTAGACCGCTGTAAGGCATCCCTTGTACTCCGGTCTATTTTGGACCTTGTTTCTTTCTCTTTTTAATATAATGATACGCAGCTCTCCTGCGTGTTCGAGAAAAAAACTATTTTTATACATTCTCATGGATTTTACCTACAAGGAATGTTCCTGGAAATATTACTGTACAATCTACATTCAGTATGACTCTTGGAACATTTGGCTAGTTGCAGATTATTGTTACACGATGCTAGTAGTTGTCATTCTATGTAAATCTTTGGAAATTCAATGATAATCTATTGCTAAGGTGAATTTTTTGCAATTATCTCCACATTGAGCAGAGAAGCAGGGTGGCTTATGTTTCTTGTGTTTCAAACATTGCTAGTATGACGATTCATAGGATTCTTTCGGTGGACTAGTAAGGGGAAAACCATGCAGTTGCAACTTAGAATCTACAGAGTAGGTTCATAGGGTTATGGTCTTATTGGAACTGACAGCTCGGTTTGAATTTAACTAGCACACAACTTTGCATTTAGACAGTTCCATTTGAATGAGTTTTGATCCCCACTGCTACACTTGATATCCGTTTTCCAATTCGCAAATATAGATATGCGGTTCGACGCTTCGTTAGTTGTAGTTAGATACTTCCAAATATTAGAGGCAACACTGTTTGCTATTTTCGATATTGTTTCGACATTTGTGTTGTCCCGTGGTGTCATCCTTCTCTTGCAACCAGCCCGGCTATATTGAATTCTCTAGTTTACCCGTTTACACAGTTGATGTCTTTAACATAATTCGGCAAATCATGATATATCGATACCCCCTTGATATTGTAATGCTACCTCCGTTCTCGAATATTTAACATCCCTAGTTCACTTTTAAACTAAAATATGATAAATAAAAAAAACAGAGGGAGTACTATGCTACCATAGTGTATGCAGTATGCTCCATAATCTTGCAGCGAGAATCATAACTTGAAATTTGGAACAAATCATCCTGTTCTTTCAGTTGTTGATACTCTGTTGAGGTTCAGCTGGATGCATTCCAATCATTCCATGCAATGCACTTATATATTTCAGGTTTGTAGCACCGAGGAACTGGCATACCCTTGCCCTACTGTAGAGAAAATATGGTTGTCTGTTCCATTGCTTTGTTCTCCTTTGCCGCAGCATCCATTTCTGCTGTTGACTGTTTATCTGTGTCTGTTTGCCACACAGCCACAGCACCAATGCACCATGGTCCATGGTTGGCGGTTACTAGTTGCTACGTAGCTGAAATTTTGTCTTAGTCTTTATTTTGTTTTACTAGGGTCTCTTGTTATAAGTCAGGATTTTTTATGTTAAACCAAGTTTTAAGGAAAATATATTAGCAACTACGGTACCGAATAAATACACTATTTCATGATGGAGTTAGTGAAACTAATTAGGCGCCGTTTGGTTCACGAAATGTAACATAAATGGCAATAGTAATAATTTACGCTCGAGTACCAACGGTATTAGATTTGAATAGGCCGGTATCAATTTCTAGTGTAGTATCTAATTACGATTAATTTAAATAAATATGTGAACCAAATGACACCTTAATGTTATATATTCTTCGTGTACTTTTTATAAGTTTGGTCAAATTTAGAAAAGATTGTCTCACGATAAAACTAAAAAAATCTATATTTTGAATCATAACTTTTTGTCAAACTAATGTTTTGTTTTAATAATTATAGTTATCTTTTACTTACTAAAGTGTACATGGAGAAAGGTTATAACGAAAACCAAACTATTGATAAGACGATCTAGAAGGTTTGGTTTTCTCTACTACTTTAAAACACCGGTTTTGTATATCGTATGTCACGTGCGAATCACGTAGATTTGTCCCTCTCCTCGCTTCTCACCTATCGATAGACCTAATAAATTGTTACATCACAGATAGATCATGAAAAACCACCCAAGTCCAACACGCCAGTAAGCCACAAACATCATATCACTCCCATATAGTACCACCTAACTAGGTGAAGGGGAACAGGCAATCGAGCAAGCTATAAAAAAGTGGTTAGACTCATTTTCAGCTCATACTTTTTTTGTATTTTGGCAAAGATAAAGTGTATTTTGGCAAAGTATACTAGTATAATGCTTGCATCGGTTCTTTCAGATTACTTTTGATCCACAACGGATTCCCTTAAGACGAAAGCCATCCATTTTCTACGCGCTTTGTACTCTAGGCCTTGTGTGTTTGGTAAATGTACATAACCTGTACATTTCTACATGTTATAACCTTGTTGCAAAATAAAATTTTGTAGAACGGTTATACTCCCTCCCTTCTTTTTTTATTTGTCGCAATGGGAACATATAACCCATCTCCCCTTCCTGAAGTACCCAGCGACCATGGAGTTCCATGAGACGTTGCCCGCCTCGTCGAACACAATCCTCCCCGAGTGGCAATCCAGGATCCTGCATTAGAAGTTGATGAGCGTGTTCACCGTGAAGAGGTCCACGCCCAGCCCTCTCTCCTCACGGCCTCGGCGTGAACCAGCAGTCCAGCGCGGCCACAGGCCTTGAGGACAATGAGGAACATTATAACTATCCAGTAGTACATAATCAGAACATCGTCCTGAACTTCCACCTTCTCCCAGAACAAAGCTTGCTACTGTACATTTTCGAGAAGGAAGCGAAAGGAAACATGATGCATCTGCCGTCAGATATATGTCCAAACAATGTACTGCTTTCACATAGGACACTGCATACGTTTCAATTTATTATCTGATGAAATCTCCCTAGAGGCCTAGCCATCTGACACAGAAATATGTTAACTGTGCCCTTGAGAAGAAAATGTGCAAGGCGAACTTTTATTGGAATACTAGACTGGAGTGAAACCCAAGCTGCTCATAGCTGGACAGTGCACCCACTTCCTTCTGCTCCATTAGTTCCGCTCTCAGACGACATGTCACAGTTCGGTCCAGCAGCAACGCTGCCAGCCACATTTTGTTCGCTGCTTTTGCTCCTAGAAACTGCAAGTCCACTCTGTCCACCGCTCCTGTTGCCTGCGCATCGGCTAGCAGGCCCCCCAGAGTTCCTCTTACGGTCTTACCTAGAATCTCTAGCTTTTTGGCCATGTGCTTTTTGCCTCCAACGTGAGCGCTGAAATTGAACTCGGTGACACAGTCGACCTTGTAGATTTTGTAGTAGAAGGATGGCACCACGTTTGGTCTGGGACACTGCAGAATCTACGACGGAAGATGTGGAACTTTCACCTTTTTCTTTGTCGGGTACCAGTTTTGGGGCTGCTTCTATCCAGTTACACAGCTGAAACTTGATTGTTGTGGAGGCACACTGGTCTCGACAACTAGTTTTCTCTTGATCGCATCAGGTACTGGTCCTGCACTGAAATCCTAAAAATTGAAATTATTTATTAATCACAACAAACGAGAAATTGGTAATTTATCTAAGCATGAAGAATCGTACAAACAAACATAGAAATGTATAGTGAAAGTTGCCTAGAGGGGGGTGGATAGGCGGAAACTGAAATTTACAACTTTAAACACACTACAAGCTGGGGTTAGCGTTAGAACAAATGTCAAGTCCGGGAGAGAGCGGAAAAACAAATCAACCAAGAAATAAAGCGGATGGACACGATGATTTGTTTTACCGAGGTTCGGTTCTAAAGAACCTAGTCCCCGTTGAGGTGGTCACAAAGACCGAGTCTCTTTCAACCCTTTCCCTCTCTCAAACGGTCCCTTAGACCGAGTGAGCTTTCTTCCTTGATTTCCCGGGTCACTTAGACCCCGCAAGGACCACCACACGATTGGTGTCTCTTGCTTCGCTTACAAGAATTTGAGAATAAGAATGAGAGAAAGAAGAAAGCCAACCAAGCAACAAGAGCAACGAAAAAACACAAGAACGATCCTCTCACAAGTCCTAAAGCACTAGAATTGAATTAGGGACTTTGATTAAATCGGTGGCTTTGATTTGTGTCTTGGAGTGTTGTACTTTGCTCTTGTATTGAATGAGGAGTGCTGAATGCTTGGATAGTTGGAGTGGAGGTGGTTGAGGGGTATTTATAGCCCTCAACCACCAAACAATCGTTGGGGAGGGGCTGCTGTCGATGGGCGCACCGGACGCTGTCCGGTGCGCCAGCCATGTCACCCAACCGTCAGGGTTCAGGCGCAGACGACCGTTGGAGCTTTGTCTTCTAGTGGCACCGGACTATTCACTGTCCGGTGCGCTTCTGACGGCTGCTTTGACTTCTGCGCACACTATCCGTGCACTGTAGCGTTCGCAGGTGTCCGTTGCAGTCGACCGTTGCGCTGGTAGCCGTTGCTCCGCTGGTGCACCGGACAGTTCGGTGGCACACCGGACAGTCCGGTGAATTATAGCGGAGCGTGACCTGAGAAACTGAAAGGGAAATGTGCCCTTGGGCCATTTCTAAGTATTTCGGTGATTGAGTGCCAACACAAGTGCTTAATTGTGAATCTATGCCCATGGATGAACAAAGTGCAAATCAAGAGCAAAGGTATGTTTCTAAGTCTTAGTACATTGGTTTTGTGTACTAATATACTTGTCTAAGTATCAGAAACAGAAAGAAGAAGAAAAGAGAAGAGTTGGCTGTGTACAGCCAAGAGGCTGTTTCGGTCTGGGGCACCGGACTGTCCGGTGGTGCACCGGACAGTGTCCGGTGCGCCAGGCTGCCTCAAGCGAAGTGGTCGCTCTCGGGAATTTGCCGACGGCGTACGGCTAAAATTCACCGGACTGTCCGGTGTGCACCGGACTGTCCGGTGTGCACCGGACTGTCCGGTGTGCACCGGACTGTCCGGTGAGCCAACGGTCGGCCGGGCCAACGGTCGGCCGCGTGATCCGCGCGGGACACGTGGCCGAGCCAACGGCTAGAAGGGGGCACCGGACTGTCCGGTGTGCACCGGACATGTCCGGTGCGCCAACGGCTCCAAGTCTGCCAACGGTCGGCTTCGCTATTTAAGGAAGGAAATCGGGCACCGGACAGTGTCCGGTGTGCACCGGACTGTCCGGTGCACCCGACGACAGAAGGCAAGAAGGGCCTTCCAGATTTGCTCTCAACGGCTCCTAGCTGCCTTGGGGCTATAAAAGGGACCCTAGGCGCATGGAGGAGGACACCAAGCAACCTTAGAGCATTCTTGATCATCCACACTCAGTCTTTGCGCATTCGTTTGTCTTTCTAAGTGATTCGAGCTCCGTTCTAGTGAGAACTTTGAGATAGTCTTTGAGCTTGATTCTTGGCCGTGTGTGTGCGCATTCTTGCTGTGGATTTGTGTGTGTTGCTTCCCTTCCTTACTCCGTGATTCTTTGTGAACATCAAAAGTGTAAGGGCGAGAGGCTCCAAGTTGTGGAGATTCCTCGCGAACGGGATAAGAAAAGAAAAGCATAACACTGTGGTATTCAAGTTGATCATTGGATCACTTGAAAGGAGTTGAGTGCAACTCTCATCCGTTGGGACGCCACAACGTGGAGTAGGCAAGTTTTGTACTTGGCCGAACCACGGGATAAATCACTGTGTCTTCTCTGTGTTGAATTCTTTGTGATTATCGTATTGTGCAAGACCTTCTCTCTAGCCACTTGGCGATTATTGTGCTAACACTTAACAAGTTTGTGGCTATAAGTTTAAGTTTCACAGGATCACCTATTCACCCCCCCCTCTAGGTGCTCTCAATTGGTATCGGAGCCGTTCTCTTCAAGAAAGGGACTAACCGCCCGAAGAGATGGATCCTAAGGGGAAGGGAATCGTGATCAACGACAAGGAGAAGGAGTCCTTCGTCAACGAGCCAAAGGATGACAAGCCTACTGACTCGGGCTCGGGCCACAAGCGCAAAGATGGGAAGAAGAAGAAGACAAGACGCATCAAGGAGATCGTCTACTACGACAGCGATGAGTCTACTTCTTCCCAAAAGGACGACGACAACGACTACAGGAAGACGGTCAATTCGAACTTTTCATTTGATTATTCTCGTATTCCACATAGTTCGAATTCGCATTTGCTTTCCATTCCTCTTGGCAAACCTCCACACTTCGATGGGGAGGACTACGGATTTTGGAGTCACAAAATGCGTAGTCACTTATTCTCTCTCCATCCAAGCATATGGGAGATTGTAGAAAATGGAATGAAATTTGATAGCTCGGATAGCCCTATGCTTATAAATGAACAAATCCATAGAAATGCACAAGCTACTACTGTTCTATTAGCATCTTTGTGCAGGGAAGAATATAATAAGGTGAGCGGCTTGGACAATGCCAAGCAGATATGGGACACCCTCAAGATCTCTCACGAGGGGAACGACATCACCATGCTCACTAAAATGGAGTTGGTGGAGGGCGAGCTTGGACGATTCGCAATGATAAGGGGAGAGGAGCCAACCCAAACTTACAACCGGCTCAAGACCCTTATCAACAAAATAAGGAGCTATGGAAGCACGCGATGGACGGACCACGACGTCGTCCGCCTAATGCTAAGATCCTTTACCGTTCTTGATCCTCATCTCGTAAACAATATTCGTGAGAATCCCAGGTACACGACGATGACGCCCGAGGAGGTACTCGGAAAATTCGTAAGCGGGCGGATGATGATCAAGGAGGCGAGATATGTCGACGACGCCCTAAACGGTCCAATCAATGAGCCTCAACCTCTTGCTCTCAAGGCAACAAGAAGCAAGGAGATGCTACCTAGCAAGGTGGCACAAATTGAGGCGGCCGGACTTAATGATGAAGAGATGGCTCTCATCATCAAGAGATTCAAGACGACGCTAAAAGGTCGCAAGGGGCAGCCAAGCAAGACCAAGACAAAGGGGAAGCGCTCATGCTTCAAATGTGGTAAGCTTGGTCATTTTATTGCTAACTGTCCCGACAATGATAGTGATCAGGAACAAGGGAACAAGAGGGAGAAGAAGAAGAACTATAAGAAGGCAAAGGGCGAGGCGCATCTAGGCAAGGAGTGGGACTCGGATTGCTCCTCTTCAGACTCCGACAATGAAGGACTAGCTGCCACCGCTTTCAACAAGTCATCCCTCTTCCCCAACGAGCATCACACATGCCTTATGGCAAGGGAGAAGAAGGTGAGTACTCGAGACTCCACTTATGCTTCTTCTAGTGATGATGAGTCCAGTGATGATGATGACATAGACTATTCTTGCTTATTCAAAGGCTTAGATAGATCTAAGATAGATAAGATAAATGAACTCATTGATGCCTTGAATGATAAGAATAGGCTATTAGAAAAGCAAGAGGACCTTTTATATGAAGAACATGATAAGTTTGTAGAAGCACAAAAATCACTTGCTTTAGAGATTAAAAGAAATGAAATGCTTTCTTGTGAGTTGTCTACATGTCATGATTCAATTTCTAGTTTAAAAAGCATAAATGATGATTTAAATGCTAAACTAGAAGTAGCAAGTAAATCTAATTCTTGTGTAGAAATTGTTGAAACTTGTAATAGGTGTAAAGATATTGACATTGATGCTTGTAGTGAACACCTAGCTTCAATTTCTAAATTGAATGATGAAGTGGCTAGTCTTAATGCCCAACTTAAGACTAGCAAAAGCGAATTTGATAAATTAAAATTTGCAAGGGATGCCTATACGATTGGTAGACATCCCTCAATTAAGGATGGACTTGGCTACAAAAGGGAAGCCAAGAACTTGACAAGCCATAAGGCTCCCATCTCCGCCAAGGAGAAAGGGAAGGCCCCTATGGCTAGTAGTGTGCAAAAGAACCATGCCTTTATGTACTATGATAGAAGACAACCTAGAAATGCTTATAGGAGTTGTAATGCATATAATGACTTTGATTCTCATGCCATGTTTGCTTCTAGCTCTTCTTATGTGCATGATAGAAATGTTGGTAGGAGAAATGCTGTTCATAATATGCCTAGGAAAAATGTCGTTAATGTTCCTAGGAAAGTAATGAATGAACCTTCTACAATATATCATGCTTTGAATGCTTCCTTTACAATTTGTAGAAAGGATAGAAAGGTGATTGCTAGGAAATTAGGGGCAAAATGCAAGGGTGATAAAACTTGCATTTGGGTCCCTAAGACAATTGTGACTAACCTTGTAGGACCCAACAAGAGTTGGGTACCTAAGTCCCAAGCCTAAATTTGCCTTGCAGGTTTATGCATCCGGGGGTTCAAGCTGGATTATTGACAGCGGATGCACAAACCATATGACGGGGGAGAAGAAGATGTTCACCTCCTACGTCAAGAATAAGGATTCCCAAGATTCAATTATATTCGGTGATGGGAATCAAGGCAAGGTAAAAGGGTTAGGTAAAATTGCAATTTCTAATGAGCACTCCATCTCTAATGTGTTTTTAGTTGAGTCTCTTGGTTACAATTTGCTATCCGTTAGTCAACTATGCAATATGGGATATAACTGTCTTTTTACAAATGTAGATGTGTCTGTCTTTAGAAGAAGTGATGGTTCACTAGCTTTTAAGGGTGTATTAGACGGCAAACTTTACTTAGTTGATTTTGCAAAAGAGGAGGCCGGTCTAGATGCATGCTTAATAGCTAAGACTAGCATGGGTTGGCTGTGGCATCACCGCTTAGCACATGTGGGGATGAAGAACCTTCACAAGCTTCTAAAGGGAGAACACGTGATAGGTTTGACTAACGTGCAATTCGAAAAAGATAGACCTTGTGCAGCTTGTCAAGCAGGCAAACAAGTGGGAGGAGCACATCACAGCAAGAATGTGATGACCACTTCAAGACCTCTGGAGCTGCTGCATATGGACCTCTTCGGACCCGTCGCCTATCTGAGTATAGGAGGAAGTAAGTATGGTCTAGTTATTGTTGATGACTTTTCCCGCTTCACTTGGGTGTTCTTTTTGCAGGATAAGTCTGAAACCCAAGGGACCCTCAAGCGCTTCCTCAGGAGAGCTCAAAATGAGTTTGAGCTCAAAGTGAAGAAGATAAGGAGCGACAACGGGTCTGAGTTCAAGAACTTTCAAGTGGAGGAGTTCCTTGAGGAGGAAGGGATCAAGCACGAGTTCTCCGCTCCCTACACACCACAGCAAAATGGTGTGGTAGAGAGGAAGAACAGGACGCTAATCGATATGGCGAGGACGATGCTTGGAGAATTCAAGACCCCCGAGCGTTTTTGGTCGGAAGCCGTGAACACGGCTTGCCACGCCATCAACAGGGTCTACCTTCATCGCCTCCTCAAGAAGACTTCGTATGAGCTACTAACCGATAACAAACCCAATGTATCTTACTTTCGTGTATTTGGGAGCAGGTGCTACATTCTAGTGAAGAAGGGTAGAAATTCTAAATTTGCTCCCAAAGCTGTAGAAGGGTTTTTGTTAGGTTATGACTCAAATACAAAGGCGTATAGAGTCTTCAACAAATCATCGGGTTTGGTTGAAGTCTCTAGCGACGTTGTATTTGATGAGACTAATGGCTCTCCAAGAGAGCAAGTTGTTGATTGTGATGATGTAGATGAAGAAGATGTTCCGACGGCCGCTATACGAACCATGGTGATTGGAGAAGTGCGGCCACAGGAACAAGATGAACGAGATCAACCTTCTTCCTCAACAACGGTGCATCCCCCACCTCAAGACGATGAACAGGTTCATCAAAAGGAGGCGTGTGATCAAGGGGGAGCACAAGATGATCACGTGATGGAGGAAGAAGCGCAGCCGGCACCTCCAACCCAAGTTCGAGCGGTGATTCAAAGGGATCATCCCGTCGACCAAATTTTGGGTGACATTAGCAAGGGAGTAACTACTCGATCTCGATTAGTTAATTTTTGTGAGCATTACTCCTTTGTCTCTTCTATTGAGCCTTTCAGGGTAGAGGAGGCCTTGCTAGATCCGGATTGGGTATTGGCCATGCAGGAGGAACTCAACAACTTCAAGCGCAATGAAGTTTGGACACTGGTGCCTCGTCCCAAGCTAAATGTTGTGGGAACCAAGTGGGTGTTCCGCAACAAACAGGACGAGCACGGGGTGGTGACGAGGAACAAGGCTCGACTTGTGGCAAAAGGTTATGCCCAAGTCGCAGGTTTGGACTTTGAGGAGACTTTTGCTCCTGTGGCTAGGCTAGAGTCAATTCGCATCTTGCTAGCATATGCCGCTCACCATTCTTTCAGGTTGTACCAAATGGATGTGAAGAGCGCTTTCCTCAACGGGCCGATCAAGGAGGAGGTGTACGTGGAGCAACCCCCTGGCTTCGAGGATGAACGGTACCCCGACCACGTGTGTAAGCTCTCTAAGGCGCTCTATGGACTTAAGCAAGCCCCAAGAGCATGGTATGAATGCCTTAGAGACTTTTTAATTGCTAATGCTTTCACGGTTGGGAAAGCCGATCCAACTCTTTTTACTAAGACATATGATGGTGATTTGTTTGTGTGCCAAATTTATGTCGATGACATAATATTTGGTTCTACTAACCAAAAGTCTTGTGAAGAGTTTAGCAGGGTGATGACGCAGAAATTCGAGATGTCGATGATGGGCGAGTTGAACTACTTCCTTGGGTTCCAAGTGAAGCAACTCAAGGACGGCACCTTCATCTCCCAAACGAAGTACACACAAGATTTGCTAAAGAGGTTTGGGATGAAGGACGCCAAGCCCGCAAAGACGCCGATGGGAACCGATGGACACACCGACCTCAACAAAGGTGGTAAGTCCGTTGATCAAAAAGCATACCGGTCCATGATAGGGTCTTTACTTTATTTATGTGCTAGTAGACCGGATATTATGCTTAGCGTATGCATGTGTGCTAGATTTCAATCCGATCCTAAGGAGTGTCACTTAGTGGCGGTGAAGCGAATTCTTAGATATTTGGTTGCTACGCCTTGCTTCGGGCTCTGGTATCCAAAGGGGTCTACCTTTGACTTGGTTGGATACTCAGATTCCGACTATGCTGGATGTAAGGTCGATAGGAAGAGTACATCGGGGACGTGCCAATTCTTAGGAAGGTCCCTGGTGTCGTGGAACTCTAAGAAACAAACTTCCGTTGCCCTATCCACCGCTGAGGCCGAGTATGTTGCCGCAGGACAGTGTTGCGCGCAACTACTTTGGATGAGGCAAACCCTCCGGGACTTTGGCTACAATCTGAGCAAAGTCCCACTCCTATGTGACAATGAGAGTGCTATCCGCATGGCGGAAAATCCTGTTGAGCACAGCCGCACAAAGCACATAGACATCCGGCATCACTTTTTGAGAGACCACCAGCAAAAGGGAGATATCGAAGTGTTTCATGTTAGCACCGAGAACCAGCTAGCCGATATCTTTACCAAGCCTCTAGATGAGAAGACCTTTTGCAGGTTGCGTAGTGAGCTAAATGTCTTAGATTCGCGGAACTTGGATTGAATTGTAGCATACATGTATTTATGCTTTTGATCATGTTCCTTTTTGCATTTTGTTGCTTATTATGGTGCTCAAGCTGTACAAACACTCCCTGGACCTCACAAGTCCGTTGCAAAGTGATGCACATGTTTAGGGGGAGATGTGTTACAACTTGACCCTTTGAGACTAACCATGTGCTTGAGTTTGATGATTTAGTCTCGAAGGAGGATTGAAAGGGAAAAGGTGGACTTGGACCATGCAAGACTTCCACTGCACTCCGATGAGAGGGTAACTTATTCCAAGTTCATCTCATAAACTCTTATTGCCATTTGATCTTAATTGAAGACTTTGGTGAGGCAATGGGGTTATAGGGCCAAGATTGATCCCGTTTTGGTGCTTGATGCCAAAGGGGGAGAAAATAAAGGCCAAAGCAATAAATGGATCAGCTACCACTTGAGAAACTTTGAAAACAGTAGGATAGAGCTTTTGGTTTGGCAAAACTCTTGCATTGTCTCTTTGCGTTGTCTCTTTTGTCAAAAGTTGGTCTCTTGTGGGGAGAAGTGTTGATTATGGGGAAAAGGGGGAGTTTTTGGAATCTTGAATCAATTGTCTTTGGAAAACCTCTCTTTATGTCTCTACAAGTGGATTTGACTTAGAGATAGGATTTTGTGTTTGATTTGCGAAAACAAACCAAGTGGTGGCAAAGGATGATCCATATATGCCAAAATTGAATCAAAATAAATTTGAGTTTTTATTTGAAGTGATATTGCACTTGTTCTAGTTGCTTTATGTTGTGTTGGCATAAATCACCAAAAAGGGGGAGATTGAAAGGGAAATGTGCCCTTGGGCCATTTCTAAGTATTTCGGTGATTGAGTGCCAACACAAGTGCTTAATTGTGAATCTATGCCCATGGATGAACAAAGTGCAAATCAAGAGCAAAGGTATGTTTCTAAGTCTTAGTACATTGGTTTTGTGTACTAATATACTTGTCTAAGTATCAGAAACAGAAAGAAGAAGAAAAGAGAAGAGTTGGCTGTGTACAGCCAAGAGGCTGTTTCGGTCTGGGGCACCGGACTGTCCGGTGCGCCAGGCTGCCTCAAGCGAAGTGGCCGCTCTCGGGAATTTGCCGACGGCGTACGGCTAAAATTCACCGGACTGTCCGGTGTGCACCGGACTGTCCGGTGAGCCAACGGTCGGCCGGGCCAACGGTCGGCCGCGCGATCCGCGCGGGACACGTGGCCGAGCCAACGGCTAGAAGGGGGCACCGGACTGTCCGGTGTGCACCGGACATGTCCGGTGCGCCAACGGCTCCAAGTCTGCCAACGGTCGGCTTCGCTATTTAAGGAAGGAAATCGGGCACCGGACTGTCCGGTGCACCCGACGACAGAAGGCAAGAAGGGCCTTCCAGATTTGCTCTCAACGGCTCCTAGCTGCCTTGGGGCTATAAAAGGGACCCCTAGGCGCATGGAGGAGGATACCAAGCAACCTTAGAGCATTCTTGATCATCCACACTCAGTCTTTGCGCATTCGTTTGTCTTTCTAAGTGATTCGAGCTCCGTTCTAGTGAGAACTTTGAGATAGTCTTTGAGCTCGATTCTTGGCCGTGTGTGTGCGCATTCTTGCTGTGGATTTGTGTGTGTTGCTTCCCTTCCTTACTCCGTGATTCTTTGTGAACATCAAAAGTGTAAGGGCGAGAGGCTCCAAGTTGTGGAGATTCCTCGCGAACGGGATAAGAAAAGAAAAGCATAACACTGTGGTATTCAAGTTGATCATTGGATCACTTGAGAGGAGTTGAGTGCAACTCTCGTCCGTTGGGACGCCACAACGTGGAGTAGGCAAGTTTTGTACTTGGCCGAACCACGGGATAAATCACCGTGTCTTCTCTGTGTTGAATTCTTTGTGATTATCGTATTGTGCAAGACCTTCTCTCTAGCCACTTGGCGATTATTGTGCTAACACTTAACAAGTTTGTGGCTATAAGTTTAAGTTTCACAGGATCACCTATTCACCCCCCCTCTAGGTGCTCTCAGAAACCCGAAGGTGGCGAGTTTGGAGTTGTACGGTCCTGGTGCACCGGACACTGTCCGGTGGCACACCGGACAGTCCGGTGCGCCAGA
The DNA here is from genome assembly GCF_902167145.1 of Zea mays. Classification (NCBI taxonomy): domain Eukaryota; kingdom Viridiplantae; phylum Streptophyta; class Magnoliopsida; order Poales; family Poaceae; genus Zea; species Zea mays. The sequence continues at coordinate 115,820,811 of NC_050105.1, forward strand.
CTAGGGCACTTTGGGTTTCTTTGCTCCTTTGCTTTTGAACCCTAACTTTGATCTTTTATTGGTTTGTGTTGAACCTTTATGCACCTGTAGAATATACAATCTAGAGTAAACTAGTTAGTCCAATTATTTGTGTTGGACATTCAACCACCAAAATTATTTATAGAAAAAGGTTAAACCCTATTTCCCTTTCAATCTCCCCCTTTTTGGTGATTGATGCCAACACAAACCAAAGCAAATATATAAGTACAGAATTGAACTAGTTTGCATAATGTAAGTGCATAGGTTGCTTGGAATTAAACCAATTTATACTTTCACTAGATATGCATGGATTGCTTTCTTTTTATTTAACATTTTGGACCACGCTTGCACCACTTGTTTTGTTTTTGAAAATTCTTTTGGAAAGTCTTTTCAAAATCTTTATGCAAATAGTCAAAGGTATATGAATAAAATTGCAAGAAGTATTTTCAAGATTTGAAATTTTCTCCCCCTGTTTCAAATGCTTTTCCTTTGACTTAAACAAAACTCCCCTGAATGAAATTCTTCTCTTAGCTTTCAAGAGAGTTTTAATAGATATCAATTGGAAATATATTTAGATGATAGTTTTCAAAATATACCAATCAACATACCAATTTGAAATAAATCAATTAAATTTTTTTGAAAGGTGGTGGTGCGGTCCTTTTGCTTTGGGCTAATGCTTTCTCCCCCTTTGGCATTAATCACCAAAAACAGAGACTTTGTGAGCCCTCTGAAACTTTTTCCCCATTGGTACAAGTAAATAAGAGTGAAGGATTATACCAATTTTGAGTGTGGAGTAACGACGAAGGATAAAAGATACCGGTAGAGTGGAGTGGAAGCCTTGTCTTTGTCGAGTACTTCATTTCCCTTTCAATCTACGACTTAGCATAAAAATATACTTGAAAACACATTAGTCGTAGACATAAAAGAGATATGATCAAAGGTATATAAATGAGCTATGTGTGCAATGTTTCAATCAAAGTTCCGAGAATCAAGTATATTTAGCTCATTCCTAAGTTTGCTAAAGATTTTCTCATCTAATGGCTTGGTAAAGATATCAGCTAATTGTTCTTTGGTGCTAACATAAGCAATATCGATATCCCCCCTTTGTTGGTGATCCCTCAAGAAGTGATACTGAATGTCTATGTGCTTAGTGCGGCTGTGTTCAACGGGATTATCCGCCATGCGGATTGCACTCTCATTGTCACATAGGAGAGGGACTTTGCTCAATTTGTAGCCATAGTCCCTGAGGGTTTGCCTCATCCAAAGTAATTGCGCACAGCAATGGCCTGCAGCAATATACTCGGCTTCGTCGGTAGAAAGAACTACAGAGTTTTGTTTCTTTGAAGCCCAAGACACCAGGGATCTCCCCAGAAACTGACAAGTCCCTGATGTGCTCTTCCTATCAATTTTACACCCTGCCCAATCAGCATCTGAATATCCTATTAAATCAAAGGTGGATCCCTTAGGGTACCAAAGTCCAAACTTAGGAGTGTAAACTAAATATCTCATGATTCTTTTCACGGCCCTAAGGTGAACTTCCTTAGGATCGTCTTGGAACCTTGCACACAGGCATACAGAAAGCATAATATCCGGTCGAGATGCACATAAATAGAGTAAAGATCCTATCATCGACCGGTATACCTTTTGATCTACAGACTTACCGCCTGTGTCGAGGTCGAGATGCCCATTTGTTCCCATGGGTGTCTTGATGGGCTTGGCATCCTTCATTCCAAACTTATTAAGTATATCTTGAATGTACTTGGTTTGGCTGATGAAGGTGCCGTCTTGGAGTTGCTTGACTTGGAATACTAGAAAATACTTCAACTCCCCCATCATAGACATCTCAAATTTCTGAATCATGATCCTACTAATCTCTTCACATGTAGATTTGTTAGTAGACCCAAATATGATATCATCAACATAAATTTGGCATACAAACAATTCTTTTGCAATGGTTTTAGTAAAGAGAGTAGGATCGGCTTTATCGACTTTGAAGCCATTAGTGATAAGAAAATCTCTTAGGCATTCATACCATGCTCTTGGGGCTTGCTTGAGCCCATAAAGCACCTTTGAGAGTTTATATACATGGTTAGGGTACTCACTATCTTCAAAGCCGAGAGGTTGCTCAACATAGACCTCTTCCTTGATTGGTCCATTGAGGAAGGCACTTTTCACGTCCATTTGATAAAGCTTAAATCCATGGTAAGTAGCATATGCAAGTTATATACGAATTGACTCAAGCCTAGCTACGGGTGCATAGGTTTCACCGAAATACAAACCTTCGACTTGTGAATAACCCTTGGCCACAAGTCGGCCTTTGTTCCTTGTCACCACACCATGCTCGTCTTGCTTGTTGCGGAATACCCACTTGGTTCCTACAACATTTTGGTTAGGACGTGGAACTAAATGCCATACCTCATTCCTCGTGAAGTTGTTGAGCTCCTCTTGCATTGCCAACACCCAATCCGAGTCTCTTAGTGCATCCTCCACCCTGTATGGCTCAATAGAGGACACAAAAGAGTAATGTTCACAAAAATGAGCGACTCGAGATCGAGTGGTTACCCCCTTATGAATGTCACCGAGAATTGAGTTCACAGGGTGATCTCTTTGAATCGCTTGGTGGACTCTTGGGTGTTGCGGTCTTTGACCCTGATCATCTTCCTTGTCTTTATTAGCTTCATCTCTCCCTTGATCATTGTCCTCCTCTTGAGGTGGCTCATCCTCTTGATCTTCATTTTCATCATCTTGAGCTTGATCCTCATCTTGAATTGGTGGAGATGCTTGCATGGAAGATGATGGTTGATCTTGTGCTTGTGTGGGCTCTTCGGATTCCTTAGGACACACATCCCCAATGGACATGTTTCTTAGCATGACGCACAGAGCCTCTTCATCATCTAGTTCATCCAGATCAACTTGCTCCACTTGGGAGCCATTAGTCTCATCAAACACAATGTCACAATAAACCTCAACTAATCTAGTGGATTTGTTGAAGACTCTATATGCCCTTGTGTTTGAATCATGTCCTAGTAAAAAGCCTTCTACAGCCTTAGGAGCAAATTTAGATTTTCTACCTCTTTTAACAAGAATAAAGCATTTGCTACCAAAGACTCTAAAGTATGGAACATTGGGCTTTTTACCTGTAAGGAGTTTGTATGATGTCTTCTTGAGGATTCGGTGAAGGTAGAGCCGGTTGATGGAGTAGCAGGCGGTGTTAATCGCCTCAGCCCAAAACCGGTCCGGAGTCTTATACTCATCAAGCATGGTCCTCTCCATGTCCAGTAGAGTTCTATTCTTCCTCTCCACTACACCATTTTGTTGAGGTGTGTAGGGAGAAGAGAACTCATGCTTGATGCCCTCATCCTCAAGAAAGCCTTCTATTTGTGAGTTCTTGAACTCCGTCCCATTATCGCTTCTTATTTTCTTGATCCTTAACCCGAACTCATTTTGAGCTCGTCTCAAGAATCCCTTTAAGGTCTCTTGGGTTTGTGATTTTTCCTGCAAAAAGAATACCCAAGTGAAGCGAGAATAGTCATCGACAATTACATGACAATACTTACTCCCGCCGATGCTTATGTAAGCGATCGAGCCGAATAAATCCATGTGGAGTAGCTCAAGCGGCCTGTCAGTCGTCATGATGTTCTTGTGTGGATGGTGGGTACCAACTTGCTTTCCTGCTTGACATGCACTACAAACCATATCTTTCTCAAAATGAACATTGGTTAGTCCCAAAATGTGTTCTCCCTTTAGAAGCTTGTGAAGATTCTTCATCCCAACATGGGCTAGTCGGCGATGCCAGAGCCAACCCATATTAGTCTTAGCAATTAAACAAGTGTTGAGTTCAGCTATGTTTTCATTAAAATCAACTAAATATATCTAATCCTATAACACTCCCTTAAATGCTATTGAATCATCACTTCTTCTAAAGACAGTAACACCTAAATCCGTAAAAAGACAGTTGTAGCCCATTTTACATAATTGAGAAACTGAAAGCAAGTTATAATCTAAAGAATCTACAAGAAAAACATTGGAAATGGAATGGTCAGGTGATATAGCAATTTTACCAAGTCCTTTGACCAAACCTTGATTTCCATCCCCGAATGTGATAGCTCTTTGGGGATCTTCGTTTTTCTCGTAGGAGGAGAACATCCTTTTCTCCCCTGTCAGATGGTTTGTACATCCGCTGTCTGTTATCCAACTTGAGCCCCCGGATGCATAAACCTGCAAAACAATTTAGGCCTTGTTCTTAGGTACCCAAACAGTATTGGGTCCTTTCACATTAGAAACAAGCACCTTGGGTACCCAAACACAAGTCTTTGACCCCTTGTTTTTGCCCCCAACATATTTGGCAACTACTTTGCCTGATTTGTTAGTAAGCACATAAGAAGCATCAAAAGTCTTAAATGAATTATTAGATTCATTTGATGCAGTAGGAGTTTTCTTTTTAGGCATTTTAACATGTGTAGAATGCCTAGAGCTACATGCCTTATTCTTATACATAAAAGCATGATGAGAAACAGAATGAGATTTGTTAGCATGAATTCTCCTAATTTTGTGTTCGGGATAACCAGCAGGATATAAAATATAGCCTTCATTATCCTGAACCATGGGTGCCTTGCCCTTTACAAAATTAGATAATATTTTAGGGGCATTAAGCTTGACATTGTTTCCCTATTGGAAACCAATGCCATCCTTAATGCCAGGGCGTCTCCCACTATAGAGCATGCTTCTAGCAAATTTAAATTTTTCATTTTCTATCTCATGCTCAATGATTTTAGTAGTTAATTGAGCTATATGATCATTTTGTTGTTTAATTAAAGCAATGTGATCATTTATAGCATCAACATTAACATCTCTACATCTAGTACAAATAGAAACATGATCAACAGTAGATGTAGAGGGTTTGCATACTTTTAATTCTTCTATCTTAGCATGTAATATGGCATTCTCATTTCTAAGACAGGAAATAGAATCATTGCAAACATTTAAATCCTTAGCCTTGGAAATTAAACTAGCATTTTCAGTCCTAAGGCTAGAAATGGATTCATTCAATTTATCAATCTTAGCAATTAAACTAGCATTTTCATTTCTAAGATTGGTAATTGAGTCATGGCAAATGCTAATCTCTTTAGTCAAGTTTTCATTCTTTTCTACTTCTTGAGCATAAGCATTTTTTACTTTAACATGCTTTTTGTTTTCCTTAATAAGAAATTCCTCTTGGCTATCCAAAAGTTCATCCTTCTCATGAATAACTCCTATTAATTCACTAGGTAAATACCCGTGCGTTGCAACGGGAAAAAATAGTGCAATAATTACATATGTATGACCATGTGTTGTGTTGTTAATCAACATTATGGTGCCTCTAGAATTTTATAGAGACAATTGGTTGTAACCTTAAAGGTTGGGAATTGTTGATGTTCTTGATTCTAAGTGCGCTCCGTACTTGCTTGCCGGATTCATCTGTGGCTTGAATCTTAGCTGTGAGGAGAAAATGACATGTTGATAGAAAGTCAATAACAAAGCAATGTCTTAAGGTACCAATGCCAATTAGCACAAGACGAAATGGTAAAATAGTCAGACAGTATGATTTTGATGAACGCAGACAAATCAATAAAATTATCTCTAAAAAGATTGCTGGGCATTTCAACCACACAACTACACCATTTAATTAGATAAAGTCTTATAAATAATATGTACCTCTCGTCTTCGGGGTCGTGTGCAGGCATGGTGAGGGCCATGGCCGGAGCGAAGATTGGGGCGTGGTGCGACGGCATAGGCTTCTTCTTCGGGAATAGGGGCAAACAAATATTGTAGACGTCACCTTTAATATACACAGTTGGAGCTTGGAGGATCTAAAAAGTACCTAACCTGAATATCTATAAAAGCAACCTCATGATATTGATCTCAACTTTACTTACTGATATGATAACCCAGAGTAAGATAGGTGGTTGTAAAAAGGAGTGCAGCCAAGTCTTACTAAATTCTCCACAAAAAGTAGAAAGAAAATCCTATTAGGCTACCAAAGAGAAGGCTGGTACAAAAAAGACCGCAGTTGGCACAGAGAACCACTGAAGAAGAGTATAAACACCAACACAATCAACACAATGAAGTAATAGAAAAGATGACTAAAAGAGTAGAGAAGTCAAAAAAATTGATTATAGTAACTACAGTATTCAAATTCATTACCATGGCTACTGAAGAAAAAGATGTATAAGACGATGGAGCTTGAGCTTCCATAGCATCCAGAGTATCACCATGATAGGAACCATTTAGAACAAATACCTAGAAAGGAATCATTAAGAATATATTAGGATGCACAAAATGAGCATTTACAGTTAATTACACAATATTTATATTAATTTATCCCCTGTAAATACTAAATTACATATGAAATATAATAAATGAGATAAACACAGGGCTATGGTGATCAACCAAGGTTGATGGTGGTGAAGAATAAACATAAAACATTCTCTGACTATGAATTGTTTAGTAGTTCAGTCAATGATTAAGCAACGAAGACAAAGGATGTTTAGTATGGCCATAACATACCTTCAACTTAATGTTTCTTTCATTTCTTGTACTATTTTCACTACTGGCCATAATTCCATGATCAAGAGAAAATTTACGAAATGCAATCTTCAGAGCAATTTCAATTGTAGTGGATCCATTGTCTGAATAATAGACTCGAGAAGCCCAACATGAGAAAAAGGGCACAGTTCCAAAAGATAACTATGCACCGTTGGTGTGTGTACTCTATCTAAGCACGACAGATGTGTTCATGTTTAAGATATCAATGTTAGGTATAAGTATTTTTTTCTGGTATCTTAAGCTGGCTAGATGCATGGGGATCTGAACAGCACTGACACTGAAGGTTTCTCTAGAGAACCAACTTGACTCCTCAAATAGTTAAACTACAGGGCTAATGAGAATTTGGTCGATCTAGTTTAATTTTACTTTTTTTGCAATCCTAATAGTTAAACTCTAGGCAGCGATGTGTTCATCAATTCATTTTGATCCCACCGATGCTAGCTTTCATGGCGAATAAATAAATTAGGCTCAGTTACAAGTGTAGGTAGCAATATGCAATTATCAAGTGACATCGCCAATATATGTAATGCATGTAGTATTCCTATAGTAACCAACAAAGTATCAAAGAGCTAGCATCCTATTATTGGAAGGAGTGAAGAAATAAAGTAAAAGCAAAATAGAAAAGAAAGGGAGCTTTTAAAATACATAATAGAATTATGCAAATTAGTTACAGCTAGATATATACACTTCATTTGATTATCTCGCGTTAACTGTCGCTGGCTTATTTATAAATGTCCACCCAATATCTGATGACCAAACTCCATTATTGTAAACTTATTGTGTTTGCACATTTTTGCTATTTTAGAGTTATCAGTTTATCGTTGAGTTCGTTTATCGTTGAGTTCTAAAATTTTGACCATTGGATTTGTATATCAGTCACTTAAGCCACTTAATTTTAACCATCTGTTCATTTGGACCAACAGTTAATGCTCCACCATTGCCCGCTAATGTCTGGCTAGCTAGCATTCTTGGCCTAGTGCATGTCTGTAACTATGAACTACACATGCACTTCGTAGTTATGAAATCAGATTCAAATGATGAACTATCAAACAAAATACTGACAGTGCGAAGACAAGGATAACTGAATAGAGCAATCAAATTGATGAAAATGTTTCAAGCGGCAGATAGAAATATGTGTCATTAAACTACACGGTAGGCTATAGTGCTATACTAACCTGCTCTTGGCTGCCCTCCAGCCGGCACTGAACCAATAGGTGAAGACCAGCTGCCGCTGCCCTTCGCGGGTCGCTCCTCCGAGCACCTGGTACACAACAGTGTGGTGCTTGAGGGCGTCGGTCCAGAGGGAGCTCTCTTGACAGTGAGCCTGACCGCGTAGACAGCAGAAGCAGCAACCAGAGAAGGCAGACGTGTCACCAAGCCGTATCCGTATTGCATCAGCGCCAATTCAGCAAAGAAGAAGGCCATGTCCTCCATCTGCATTCCACAAGACCAGAGAAAATGTAAGCTCGCAAAAGCCTGATGAATTATGATTGGTTTACGACAACCATAAAAGAAGAAATTTATTTACCTCTTTCTCAACTTTGTTGCCCAAGGTTGCTACCTTCAGAAAATGAACAAAGAACATGTATACTATAGGAACAGTTAAGTCCCACTCCAGCCTATTCAGAATTCCCTTCTCCATCGAAAGAATCTGCTCCCTACTGTATGCACTGATATAAGAATGAAATCATTCACCTAAAAACACACATGAATGAGTTTAGAGAAACTTTAAAAATAGCACCGGGAACATAGAGCAGTCGAGCTGGTCAACTGACTGGATGGAGCTTCACTTTGTCATCTAAGGACACACATACTCAAGTGATGGAAGATTGAATTTCTAATTTTGGCTTCGAAATAAGTTCAGTAAAAGAGTAATTTAGTAATGTGTTCACTTTATGTTACCGACGCAAATCGCCAAAAAACAACATAATTGGTCTTACTCCAAGGATCCTGCGGCCGCGCCAACTGTCAACTAACCAGTACGAAGATTAAACAGCAACGAACAGTCTTAAGGTATAAGAACATTTCATAGGCACATTTCACAAACAAATCACAAGGCACATAGAGAAGGTGGAAGAATATACCTCCTGAAGGGCGGCGCGCACTACATCATCGACGTCGTCCTCTTCCTTGGCGGGCTCACCGGCAGTGCCCCAGACGGGGCGTGGCGACGCGGTGGTGGCGAAGTAGTGGTCGTCGTCCTCGACGTCCGCCCAGGACTTGGTGGTAAGTGGCGCGGGAGCCCAGAACTGCTTCTTCTGCGGTGGCTCTTGCCGCTGCGCGGCCCCCTCGCCGTCCTCCTCCCGGCCGCCTTGCCTTTGCCGCCCTTCTTCTTCTTCTTGAGGGACTCGAGCGCCGCGAACACGTTGCCGGTGTTCAGCTTCTACGTACTATCAGGTATATACAGGACATGTGCTAATGTTGATGATTAATATATTCAACTGGTTATGTGGACAAAAAATGCAACTACAGTATATCACAACAAGCCAATAGAACGACAACACATCTACTATTGTTAGTTCATCTAGGCACAGGGAACGATGTGCTTGGTCACAGAAGTAGCAATCACGACGCACCACAAGCATCTGCGAACTATTGACACCAGATCTCTCCTAACACGGTTCAAAATGCCACACACACAGCCCAGCCAGCACACCAGGTTGCTAATCACCAAGGCCTGAGATACTAAGTCCCAGACAAACTCGAAGCAGGGATCAGAAGGAAGAAATAAAAAAGTCGACGGCAAGCAATCCATCACCAACAACCCCTAACATGGTAGATTCATCGTAAAGAAAGCGTCGAGCAGATGAAAACTCGCAAGGGAACGTACCGAATTGAACCCACTCGGTGGGCGATCGGATCCGGAGATGGAGCCTGGCGGGGGAGCCTCCCTGTGGTGGGCGGAACTTGCATCCTTCTAGGTTTGGAACAGGCCGGCGGCGCCGACGACAGGAGGTTTGGTGATAGCTCTGGCCTGTAGGTGTCGCAACCGCGAGAAAGGGACGGAGGGCGAGGACGGGCGGCACGGGCCGACGTGCGTGGGGAGGGGGCACGAAGCGGGGGCATGGCGTACACCTGTGGGCTTAGGGTTTACCGCGCTGGTGACGGCTGCGGGGATGGGGCGGGCGCTGCTACGAGATTGGCGGGAGGGCGAGGGCGGAGGCATGGTGAAGCCAAGTGGTGGACGCCCACGGTACCAACATATGGTGTAGTAGAGATTAAAACAAAACTTCAGCTACATCTTCGTGCAGAAGAGACAAAAAAGAACTAAAAGATAGTTCGAGTCCTAGGCCATTTACACTATAGATATGATTTGCAGCCAGATAATTTGAGTCCTATCTCATTTGTAGCTTCTGTGAAAGATAAAACACCAATGGTAACATGTTAACTGAAAACTGATGTTATACTTGAAGATTCAGTGGTTTGTTATGAGGAGACAAAAGATCTAGTAGAAGAAGAGGCAAGGAAACAAGGGTAGGTTGACCTCGGTGTCTACAAGTGATTGATTTGTGAACATCAGTGCGCTATACAATAGAATGATCAAAGTATTTTAGTCTTGTGTGATCCATTATTTTAGTCTTGTGTGATCCTTTGAATATTATGTATTTCTGCTAATACACTTTTGCAACTGTTGTTTTTACCAATTGATTTTTTTGTTCTTAGCTAATGGAAATAAGCAATTATGGTAGACATTAATAATAAGAGCATTTCAGAAGTTGAAAACAGCAATACTAAAAAACAGAACTCATCATATACAAAGGAATCATTGTGAGACATGAACATGCTTACCTAGAAGAATCCAGTTAGTCCTTCTGACAGATCCTTGGCCAGCCCCTCTATCACCTCACGAAACCTGCTCATGTTCCTTGATTCTCTCGATGCCTTCCAACTCCAGCTACTAATAGCACATGAGGCATTTAACTATACAACTTTCTGAAAACAATTGTCCATGTAACCTACCACATCAAATAAAATCCTAAATAGAGACATCAACAGTTTGCACTAATAAATACACTAAAAATCATCTTGAGAAGTAAACAAGTTCTTAGTTAAGGGTACCAAGGGAACTAAAAATTCAACAGTTTGCAAAATGGTAGTACCACACTACACTGTGCTGATCAGTTTCACTATCAGTATCATCGGATAATGGAACACACCGACTGAACAAATTTGCGTGAAATACCACTTGTAAGACCACAAGTCTTGCTTGGTTTCTTTCTCGTGATTTAGTGGGCACACATGACATATATAACACGAATTTTTCTCATTGCAGACACCTGAGCTTTTAAAAATACTTCTTCCTCTCAGTTAAATAAGAAAAAACAATATTTTACAACCTTAATGTAGTTGTAAACTCTTATTAGGGACAGATCCACAGAACAAAAATATGTTGATAAATCAGAGAAAAATATCCAAAGGAGTACTTACATCTAAGCTCTCATGAATCCTCAGCTTCTGGCCTTCAAGTGTCAAGAGGCTGTTGATTTCCTCATTGTAGATCTCCATGTAGGACACCCGGGTGAGGAACTCGCGGTCGTCAGCCTGACCCAGACAGACCCAAATCCAACAAATCACTCACGCGCAGCAGAAACAATCGCATCAACCAATCTAACAATGTCTTGTTCGGGGAGCAGATAATCGAGCAATCAACACACCTGGCGCACGGTGTCGAAGACGTCGCGGACCGCACGGCGAATGATGCCCGGGTCGGCATCGGAGCCGTTCATGGTGAATGTCTTCCCGCAGCTGGTCTGGCCGTAGGTGAAGGCGGTGCCGTTGAATCCGCCGCCGATGGCGCCAACGAGTTCCTGGACGACCGTGCCATAGATCCGCTCGTTGTTCGCCGCACCGTCGAAGACGTGGTCTGCGGAGCCAACCAACCAAGCAGCCAAAGGAAGGAGGCACGAGCGGACGAGTTTAGGGTTTGAGAGCGACAGTGAAGGAGAGGGACGTCGTAAGAGGAGCGTGATCCATACCGAAGGCGAAGGAGGCACCAAGGACGGGGCCGGCGGCGCGGAGGGATTCGCCGCAGGCGTTGCGGGAGGGGATTCGCGGCGGGCGTACGGGCTGCTCGAGGCGGAGGCGGCTGCTGGCGGTCTCGTGCGACCGGTTCACACGGGGGATTCATCGCGGCCGTTGCGGGTTGCGGGAGGGGATTCGCGGCGGTCGTGCGGCGGAATTTGCGGTGGGCGTGCGAGCTGCTCGAGGCGGCTGCTGGCGGCCGGTTCGCGCGGGGGATTCGCCGCGGGCGTTGCGGGAGGGGATTCGCGGCGGGCGATCATGCGGCGGGCGGGCGGGCTGCTAGAGGCGGGGGAATCGCGGCTGGGCGGGCGGGCGGCAGTTGTCTGCTATGCGCGTGCGGGATCCGCGGGAGGCAGGGGAGAGCGGGGGCAGTCTACAGATGACGCTTAATAGTTGTAGAGATTTATTTTTTTCCTTTTGTTGCATGTTAAGGTTGGCAAAAAGAGTAAGTAGATCATCTTCATCATCACTAGAACTACCCTCATCACTAGATGTAGTATACTTGGGGGTGGTTCTAGATTGTACCTTGTTCTTTTTGCCGTCCTTTGCCATGAAGCATTTGTGGCCGACGTTGGGGAAGAGGAGTCCCTTGTTGACGGTGATGTTGGCGGCATCCTCATCAGAGGAGGAGTCGGTGGAGCTCTTGTCGAAGTCCCATTCTCTACATACATGGGCATCGCCGCCCTTCTTCTTGTAGTACCTCTTCTTCTCCTTATTCTTCCTCCTCTTGTCATTATCCTTGTCACTATCACTAGACATAGGGCATTTAGCGATAAAATGACCGGGCTTACCACATTTGTAGCACACCCTCTTGGAGCTGGGTTTGTAGTCCTTCCCCCTCCTTTGCTTGAGGATTTGGCGAAAGCTCTTGATGATGAGCGCCATCTCATCATTGTTGAGCTTGGAGGTGTTGATGGGGAGCCTACTTGATGTAGACACTACAAGAAATTTGTCCTTTTATGACAAAATACCTAATGACAAGGTCAGTTATCGTCATATAATGTCACATAATATGATGGAATTTTTTGAGTCGTCATAATTTCATGAGGCCATGAAGATTTTATGACAATAGTGTTTTTGTTGTCACATAAGGGTACAAAGATTCGTCATATATTGTCAGGCGCCAGGAGCCGGTAGACGGTTTTACTTTTATGACGCTTAGATGTGCCTTTATGTGATGATTTGGCAGCGTCATTTTATGTTTTTTCCAAAAAAGGACCGTACCCCTTTTTGTTGACCGCATTCACTTTCCCATCTCCCCCACACCACCGAAGACGGAAGCGAGCGAAGGGCGGTCTCTGGCGGTGCGGAGGACAGCGAGCGGTGGGCGAGCGTCGTGCGGCTGGTGGCGTCTGGGCTGTGCCTGTGCACGACTGGCGTTGGGCAGGCTCCGGGCGTAGCTGGCTCCCCGTCTCCCCAGGTGATGGCGCGGTAGCCTGGGCGGAGGCAACGCGAGCTCCACTGCCAGGCCGCCCGGAGGAGCGCGGATCTCCAGTGACCGCCGCGACTAAATCAGGTTGGTAGGTGGCGTGCTCCTACTCCCCACTTGCTCGTGGTGGGCACTGGTGCCGTCAATCCCCTCCTTGTCCCCTTAGATTTAGTTGGCAGCGGCGCCCTCATCCCCTCCCTGTTCATCTTTCAATTGGAATCACAATTGCTAATCATTCCCATGTGCATCAATCAGGGGTCATGTCGCAGGCCTGGTCATCAACTGCGCGCTCTCAGCGGCGAAGCACAGCTAGGGATGTCGTAGAACCCAGACCCCTTGCTGTTGTTGCTGCAGGAACTGTGCCCATTGGCATCGATCTGGAGGCGCCGATCGATGATGTGACCGGGTTGCCGTTGATAATGTGCCCAGATTGCAAGGATGTGAGGGTGTTTGCTGCTAATACCACGTACTCCAATAATGTTGGAAGGAGAAGAAGAACCATAGAAATGTCAGTGAAGTGGTTGAATAATTTGCATTGCCCAAATTTCATTCTTGTTTGCAGTGGTTGACTTTGCTGAAATTTGGATGCAGGGGACATGTGATAGGTTTTGGTTCGAGGAAGAATATTTGGTGTTCCTTCAGGATAATGGATATCTACCGTCAGCATCCTTCACCATTGCAGCAGGTTCGACAACCAAGGTTCCTGAGCTCGTGGGAAAAATTGACAGCTTAGAGCAAAATCTGAACAAGGTGACGGAAATGGTTAGCAAGAACAGAGATGGCATGGGAAGCTTGATTTGTCTCGTGTGTGGATGTGTGAATGTAATAGTACTCCTGGTGTTTGCCATCTTCTTGGTTGTAGCTTTTGTGTTGAAGTAGGCAATGTTGATGAAGTATTTGCTTTTGTGTTGAAGTTGTAGTACTATTGAAGAACAAGTTGTATTGAACCTGTTGTGGTGGATGTATGTGTACTTCGTAGGAAATATGGGCCTTCGTGCTCTTGGACATCTCTTGTGTAATCTGTGTCTTTGTGATGTATGTTGGAAATAAAGATATCTATTGCTTATGATGATTTACTTGTGTGCGATGAAATTTTTGCGGCCTGCATGTTTCTTCCAGCCTATACATTTTGTGACAGATTCTATACATTCCATGACGATGAAATTTTGGACTATATGTATATACAACATCATGTGAATCAATTTTGGGCACTGTAACTTGCATCATACATCTAGTATGCACGGAAAATAGAGTCATTGCATATAAGGTCTTACAAATTCAGAATTCAGATACAAATGTAGTAGCATAATTGAAATACACAACAAAATCACTAATAGAAAAAGTTCATGGTTCACAAGTCTCTACAAATGCAAAGGTTAGTCATCATCACCGTCTTCTCCTGAAGTATTGTCTTCTTCTGGACTATGGTACTGAAGGTAGGTGTCATCTTCATCTTCTTCATCGTCGTGTGTGTTATCACATTGAGTTGTATGTTTCTGTCAATGGATGTTTTCGACGAGGTTTCTACTAATAGGGTTGCCTGGTTCATTATCCATGTGCAACAAATCCAAATCAGGATGAATGTCTCCCACTGCACCATCTCTCAATGAAGTATGCTCCTCTTGGTATGCCTCCTGACATCTCATCTGTACTTGTTCATGGATCGGTTCGTTTGTGTCGGTCTCTTCAACATCAAATATATGTCGGTGGCCAAATTCTTGTACCACTTGCCAACATGCACCTAACTTTGTATCTTCCAAGAAAATACTTGTGAAGCATCTGTGGCTATAATGAAAGGATCATTTTTATACCATCGACCTTGGTTGTTTATGCTCTTGAAATAACCATCATCTTTTATTTGGTATGTCCTTCCCTCTAGATTGTACCATTCACACCGTAATAAGATAACAGTTCTACACCCTTTACTGTTCTTACTGTAACTCAACTCAATAATGTCTGTGATTGTCCCATAGAAGTCAATTGTGTCATCACCGTGAGTACCTGCACTTTTGATGGTGGAGTTTTGTGTATTCCTGTGTTCGTCACGAGCCAGAGTGTGGAACCGTACCCCATTGATTATACAGGTTGTGTATGTGAACGCACTCTCTGATCCGGCCGGCATGCTAGTGAGTACAAGTCTTCATCAACATGTGTTGTGCCTTCATATTTCAATCTAGTAATCTGCAGGATGAAAACATATAGAATTAATGAGTTTCAGAATGTAGTGTATCATAAATTATTTAGTCATGTTGTAGAAGTTGCACACACATGATTCTCGAACCATGCAACAAATTGTGTTGACATCATTTTTTCAACATCATTGACCTCTTGTTGTTCTAATTGTGCCCTGTACATGCTGTAAAGGATGAAGATAATTAGGTTTTTGTGACACAAGTATTGGATAAAGTTGGCTGCAATTGCATTAGAGCAATTACTTACTCTTTGTATTCATCAACCTCTTCACAGTTATGTAGTACAAACCAAACCATAGAGTCATAGTCTTTATCTTCATAATGAAGTTTTGAAGCACCCAAGAGGTTAATACCATGACCAAAAATAGAGTAACCATTGGGTGAGATGTCTCCATCCAAGTTTCTTTATGGCCTAGTGAACCTATTAATGATGTCACTGAAGTATGTTGAGCACTGGGTCATACACTCATAGGCAGTGTATGCCTCTGCAATAGATCCTTCAGGTCTTGCTTTATTGCAGATGAAACGCTTAAAGGTGCCCAATCTTCTCTCAATGGGATACATCCATCCATATTGCACCGGTCCTCTAAGGAGTGCCTCATCAGGTAAGTGTAATGCTAGGTGAACCATAACATCGAAGAATGCAGGAGGATAAATTTTCTCTAGCTTGCAAAGGATAAGCACAATATCTTCCTTCATCTGTTGTACTGCATCAACCTTTAGAGTTTTTGAGCAAAGTTGTCTAAAAACCTACCCAATTCAGCAATTACTTCATATACATCTTTTCTCACCAAACCACAAAGGCCAGCTGGTAAAATACGTTGCAGTAGTATATGACAGTCATGTGTTTTTAGCCCATGCATTGATCCTCCTCCCTCCATATTAACACATCTTGATATATTGGAGGCATAGCCATCTGGAAACTTAACATTGCTCACAAATTGCAAGAACTTCTTCTTTGCTTCTGGTGTTAGAACGTAACAAGCTTTTGGCTTTGAGGATGCATTACCACTGTCATCTAGCAAATGAAGCTCTTTTCTTATACCTCTTTCTTCCAAATCTACTCTAGCGGCAATTGTGTCCTTTGTCTTGTTTGGAATATTGAGTAGAGTTGACAAAATATTTTCACATATGTTTTTCTCTATATGCATAACATCAAGGTTGTATTGTAGCTTCAATTTTGACCAATATGGCAAATCATACAAGCTAACCTTCAGATGCCATACTAGTTCTCCATCACGACGTCGTTTTCTTGATCTCGACTTATCTGGATTCTTGCCAGGAACATAGCAAACTTCATCCAATATTGCCATAACCTCATCTGCACTAAATTTCCTTGGTGGTTCTCTATTTTCATGGTGGCCATTGAAAGATCTATTTTTCCTCCAAGCATGGTCGCTTGGGAGGAACCGTCTATGTCCTATGAATCCAATTTTGTTTGTCAGACATTCAGAGCATGGATTCTCATCACAGTACACACATGTGAAGTAACCCTTAGTGGTTCTGCTTGACATGATACCTAATGCAGGATAGTCATTGATTCCCCATAGAATCGCTGCACGCAGGCTGAAGTCTTTGCCTTCATATGCATCATAAGTAGAGACACCATTCCAAAGAGTCATCATGTCTGCTATCAAAGGTTGCATGAACACATGGAAATCTTTGCCCGGTGATTTTTTGCCTAGAATTAGTAAAGCAAGCATGTAATTGGGTTGGTCTATACACATCCAAGGTGGAAAATTGTATGGAACCACTATCACTGTCCATATGCTATATGAATTGGTCATCTAACCAAATGGGTTAAATCCATCAGTAGCAATGGCTAACCTCAAACTGCGGGGATCATCTGCAAAAGACTTGAAACTATCATCAAATTCTTTCCAAGCTTCTCCATCAGCAGGATGTCTCATTTCATTCTCAACTGATACCCTCTTTTCCTTGTGCCATCTTGCATACTGTGCCCGCTGCTTTGAGATAAAGAGCCTTTGGAGGCGTGGAATTATTGGAAAGTAACGGAGGACCTTGTGAGGCACTTTCTTTCTGCTCTCCTTGTTCACTTTCCATCTTGTGTACCCACAAATTGGGCAATGGTCATCCTCTTCATGATCTTTCCAAAATAGAGCACAGTCATACTTGCACACATGAATAGATTCATAACCAAAACCAAGCTTCCGAAGTAGAGATTTCAGTTCATTATAGGACTTAGGGAGGCCGGTCACATTCTTCAAAGATGACGAAAGCAACTCAAGGATTGCATCGAACCCAGAATTTGGTATCCGGTTGTACACTTTTATATGCAGTAGTTTAATAATGAAACTTAGCCTAGACTCCTCGATGCAACCTGGATAAAGTTCACACTTTACCTCTTCCATGATTTGCTGATATAAGTTGCCACCGACCATGGCTTGCTGCGGTGTACAGATCTTGAATCAAACCTTGAACTCCCCGTTCACTATCATCTAAAATGACATCTTTAGCTTGTCCTTCATCATCAAGTGGAGCCTAGTCATTTCCATCCCATGACATATATTCATAACCAACAGCGAGTGTGCCATCATCATCTTCTTGAACATCAATATCTCCTTCTCCATGGTAAACCCACCTTGTATAGCACCTAGAAATACCATTGATTTCGATATCCTCCTGTACCTCAACTTGACTTTTTCTATATGGTTTAGGCATTTTCTACATGGACACTTGATTTTCTCATGTGCACTAAATCTACTTTTGACATGTCCCATGAATTGTTCAACACCAAGCATATACGGTTCACTAAATGGCACACTGTTGTATACCCAACTTCTGTCCATCTCATCCTGGAGAAACATACGTGACAAAATTTTAGAAATTGAGATGGATAGAAATCGACAAAACACTTTTGACGGCTTGCTTACCTAAAACAATGGCCACGCTGAGGCTTCAGCTCCGACCACCGGTAGTTGTCGAGGGAGCAGATCCTGCTGGCAGCTAATCTTGCTGGCTAGGCTACAGTTGGGGTGCTTGTCGAGGGAGCAGATGGCTAGAGGTGGCGTGCATGGCGAGGCTGCAGGTGGAGGAGGGACAGGGCGGCTACGGACAAAGCAAACCGAGGGAGCACATCAGGTGGAGGAGGGGGAGGGAGGCTACGGACAAAGCTGTGGTCGGCGACAAGGGAGCGCGGCGGGTACCCGGTGAGGCAGTAGCTGTGGGGCCGGCGTCGTTGCTTCTGCAGGGCTGACGTCGTTGCTTCTGCAGGGCGGGTACCCGGTGTTGGGGACTTGTTCTCAAATCCTTAGAGTTAAGAACAAGACAACATAAAAAGTGTTAAGTGTTATAGTCCTTCGTCCTTCGAAGCATTATATCCCTTCGGGAAATAATGAATTTCAGACGAAGGTCATGAGAGACATACCTTCGTAAACATAACAAGTGATGACGAAGGACTCACGTAAAGCATGAAATATAATATAAGCATCATCATTGAATCATTTCTATTTTATTAACATGGAAAAACAGAAATGATTTCAAATTACAAATATACCTTCAGTCTTGAGAGAAGGTGAAAAGTACGAGCGAGACGCAAAAGCGAATGTCAAGTCAGCCTGAACAGTACGGGAGTACTGTTCATCTATTTATAGACGCGGGACGCAGCCCACGTAAAATTACATCCATGTCCATTACATTTGTTAACGGTTTATGGAAATCTATTGAGGACCCCGAAGTCTTTTTGTCTTTAAGTCGGTTCCCCCTTGTGCTATCGCGCCGAAGCTTCCCTGCGTACAGCTTCGGCTGCCCTTGACCTTCGTCTGGCTCAGCCTTCGTCCTGGTCGTGCTTCATATCCATAATTCTGAATCCGAAAATACCTGTTCATATAATTCACTTGGAAAGCATTGTCAAATCATGTTTTTGAGGACCTTCGGAGGACGAAGGCCCCCAACAGTAGCCCCTCGCAATATTAATTTGTAAATAATAAATTCAGATTGCGATATGGACGAAGGCCTTGAGCCGAAGGTCCGAAAAAAACACCTTCCCTTTGCTAGAATAGCAACATTCACTGACAAGCGGGGCCTTTTAACTTTCAACGCCCTAGGCGTATAAATAAGAACACATCGTGAATTCATTTGGTACACACGCTTGCCTTTTGCTTCGGCCCACTAAAAATTTTTAGCTCTTGTTCATTGAGATTTGCTGGTCTTTTTGACTTCGAAGCTTCGGCCTCGGGAACAAATTTTTAGTGTTTCCGAAGATGTCTGAAGACAAGAAGATCCCTGCTGAGACGAAGCTGAGTCTCGAGGAGGAGAAGAATCTGGGGTTCCTGATAGCGATGGCAGAGACTAATACAGAGAAAATCACGAAGGAGATTCTCGAAGGTTTGTCCGAAGATACTGATGACAGCGACAGCTATGATGTAGAAAGTGATGGGGAAGAGGCCGAAGATCGACCGTGGCGACCAAGTCACTCAGTTTTTGGGAAAACAACCATCAAGCAGAGTCACATTGATAATATGAGGGGGCGATACTTCCGAGACATATCTATTGTGAGAGCTGATGCCGGGGAAAAGACTTCTCCCACCCCTGAAGAGGATGAAGTTGTGATTTTCCGAAGCTTCCTCAAGGCTGGGCTTCGATTCCCCCTGAGCAATTTTGTTGTTGAGGTACTGAAAACATTCCAAATCTACCCTCATCAACTCACTCCCGAAGCTATTATAAGAATGGGGATTTTTGTCTGGGCTGTGAGAAGCCAAGGTTTGGAGCCAAACGCTAAAAGCTTCTGCAACATACACGAGTTATTGTATGAGACAAAGCCCTGGGGAAAGGAGCAATACCACAACAACTTTGGGTGCTACAGCTTCGGCGCCCGCTCCGGGTCAAGCTACCCTGTGCCAACCTTTCGGAAGAGGTGGCCCGGAGCCTGGATGTCTGAATGGTTTTATGTGAAAAATGATCTAACAGCGCAAAATAATGTCAAAAGTATCATTATGTACCCAATTTGGCAACGCTTCGGACTTCGAAGGCCGAAGGTTGAAATGGATGAGGCAGCCGAAGAATGCCAAAGAGCCTTCGGCGCAGTCTGCTCCTTCATTGGGACAAGGGACTTGGTCCAGGAGCACATTGCCTTCAGGGTATGGCCACTTGCAGAAAAGTGGGAAATGCCGAAAGAAACCATCAAAGAGTCCGACGAAGGCGGACTAGTCAGATTAAAATACACATTCAAATATGCAGATAAATTTATTGAACCTGATGATGACTGGCTGAAAAGCATTGAAACATTAAGTGATGAATTACTTGGGGCATACTCGAAGGCTGAAAATACTGCACTATCAGCAGCCTTCGGAGGCCGAAAGAAGAAGAGACTGAACCGAGTGTTTGATGCAATCGGGTTCTTCTACCCTGACTATTGTTATCCCATCCGAAGGCAAAAAAGGAAAAATATAACCTCTGAAAAAGAAGAAGCTGAAACCGCTCCTAGCGAGCCAGAACCAAAAGGAAAAAGGTTGAAGGTCTTCACACATCGACCACGCCATATTGAACCAGCTTCGGTGCCGGAGTTTACCGGGAAAACTTCTTCAGCCACCGAAGCTGAAAAACTAATCAAGTCAGCCTTGTTGCCAGAGATCGCAGAAACGGCCGAAGTGCCACCAAAGATTGAATCAGAACAATCAAACATTTTGTTGTCAGAAACAAAAGAGAAAACCGAAGCGCCGCTCACAGAAAAAATTGAGGAAGTAAGAGAAGCAACTGAGGGCTCCAAAACATTAGAAGTTTTGAGTCCTACAGCAATCGTTGGGACAGCAAAACACCAAAAGGGGCCATTAGTGACCCCAAAAAGGAAAAGAATGGTAAATGTACTAGACGTCTTGGAGACGATTAAGTCTTCAAGTACAATTTCAAAAAAGAGTGTTGATGTTGCTGAAGGTTCTACTGAAGCTTCGGCTCAACAAGCTGAAGCTGAAGCTGGGCCTTCAGAGCCCTTCAAAGAACAACCTTTTGAAGCCGAAGCAGTAAAAATTCCGGAACCAATATTAGTTGAAGAAACGGGCACCGTCATCCCCGAAGCACCTGCCGGCATGCATGATTACATCATACGACATGCTTCGGGGAAAAAGCTATCTGAGGAAGAAGCTTATGAGGCCAACCATTATGCAAAGGAGCTGAAATATCCGAAGGGGGCAGTAATATTCAATGGAACAAACGAAGATGACTTCTTATACTGCCTGCCTGATAACAAAGAGCTATCCGTCTGCCGAGAGATGGCGAGAAGCATAGGCTTTCCGAAGCTTGAAGCTGGGTTAAGTGCCATGACGAAAGAGGATCTCGCAGACAGCCTTGCGTATAATAGCTTGAAGGTACCGGAATTAAACACTTGAAAAAAAACCCCCTTATTATTTTTACGCACATCATTCCTTTTTCCTTATTTGAATTCTTTTTCGTATAGGGCCTGATCCTAAGCAACGCGCTAAGAGCGCAGAAGAGCGCTGAAGATGAAAGTTATGAAATTGCGTTTAATAATTTACGCTCCGAAGTTATCAAGCTGAGAAATGAAGCTTTGGAAAAAGATAAAATTCTGTTTACATTGGTGGATAAAGTGAAAAAAGACGAAGCCGCTTCAAAGGCCCAATCCGAAGCTCAAAAACGCGAGATTAAAGATCTTCGGAAACAACTGGCTAAAGCTAAAGAGGAGCGCGCGCTTGAGGAAACGAAGCGTGAACTTAGTGATTTTATGGTCAACAAATTGGAATCAAGAGTTAAGGAGCTTCGCACATCGCAGTGGAAATGCTATGTTAAATCTATAGAATGCGTGAATAAAATTAAAAACAGCTTTGCTAGCGTCGGCGCCTTTTCCAGCGAAGAGAATTTTTCTCGAGGCAATCCCGAAGATCCGCTGGAATGGATTAGCCACGAAGCAGAGGCCTTCGAAGAAATCCTGAACAGCCGTGGCGATATATGCGCTTTTTCAGGCGCTAGAGGAATTACTTCTGTGTTAGAAAAGAAGGGTTGCGGGCACGTAAAACTTTTAGCTCAGTCCGAAGCTACCTTACCCTTCGAAGATATCAAGGACCCCTCAGCCGAAGCAAGCGTGGTTGCTGGCAAATTTTTTACTGATATCTGGAACGACGGCGGCCGAGGAATGGCACAAGAAATTATCGAAAGGAGCGAAAAAGGCATCCACGAAGCTAGGAAAGTGGCAGAGACTGCCGAAAAAAGTACGGAGCCCGAAAGACAATTAGGTATTAATTAGTTGTTCTTATTGTGTTGCAGTTTTTGTTTCACACTCTACTCACAGTTTATAATAGTAATGAAAAAATGTTCTTTTGCTCCCGAAGGTACCGCATCGACTGTCGATCCCCAAACAAAAGGGGATGATGAAATTAAACAAATGGCCGAAGCTATCATGGACAAAGTTGTTGATCAACTTTTAAATGAAGTCGCCGAAGCAGTTTTAAGAGAAGACTAGATGTTATTTAGAAAAACAGTTAAATTGTAATCTATGTAACATTTGTACATTTGAATGTAATATACAAGTTTCTTTCCATTATTGAATTCTTTACGATGCATGAAACTGTACATACATACCATTTTTGAGCCTTCGGCGAAAAAACACCTTCCCTTCTTTTCATGCTTCGTGAAGAAAACATTCTTCGTTAAAACTGTTCCGAAAAAACACATCCATGCTTCGTAAAAACAGCCACTGAAGCTAATCGTCCATGCTTCGTGAAAGCATTCTCCGAAGCTATTTTCCGAAGATTATCATTATATTCCCTTGTGACTTTGCACAATTTGCATTTTCTCAAATCATTCTTTCGAAGGTTAGTACTGTGTGCCCTTCTTTTTGCCGTATGCAACATGATGTATGATGCTTATGC